>NC_134126.1:10309828-10959374 GCF_040939455.1 Microcebus murinus | reverse complement strand
CACATATACACATAGGTAAAATGAGTATATGTATATAATATAGAGAGAGATGTATATATCATATTCATCAAACATTTACTATCAAGAATATCCTATAACTTCTGAAGAATCTCTTTTATATTCCTATGATTGACTTTAATGTTTTCTAGAAAAATATAACATTAATAACCAGAAATAATATATTCAAGCCTGATTGGCTTAGGATCTCGAACTGAAAGAGTGCAAACAGACCAAATCAGAAACAGCTATAGCAGTGTCATAAAGATAACTTCCTGAGAATTGTACTAATTCAGCAAGAGAAGCTTCACGGGTGCTCTGTGAGAACTCTAAGACAGGTTAATTAGTTTTTGTTTGTTTATTTATGATAGTAGATCATGAATTTATCTATTATCTGCCCCCATCCCTGCATTAGCTAGGATCCTCCAGAGAAACAGAACCAATAGGACATATATAAGAGGAAACTTTTTATGGGCATTGGCGCATATGACTATGAAGGTTGAATGTCCCACCATATGACATCTGCAAGCTGGAGCCCCAGGAAAGCCTATGGTATAATTCAGTCCTTAAGACTAAAGAAGGGATGGAGTGGGGAGGAGGGAACTGGTGTTAAGTTCTGAAGTCCTTTGCCCCAAGAACCTGGGGCTCCAAAGTCCAAAGAACAGAAGAAAATGGGTGTCTTCGCTTCAGAGGAGAGAGAGAATTCACCCTTCCTCCACCTTTTCAATTTGAAGCCTCAACAGATTGACGTCCACATTCATTGGTGAAGGTAGATCTTCTTTACTCAGACTACTGATTCCCAGGCTAGTCTCTTCCAGAAACCCCCTCCCAGGCACATGCAGATGTAATGTTTTACCAGCTATCAACACATTCCTTAATTCACTCAAGTTGACATGTAAAGTTAACCATCACATCCCTGTGATCTGGTTATTATTTCTTGCTTTTAGCATATTGATTTCTTCCTTCTGCTTTCCTCATTTTTTGGCCATTAGTCCTTTTCTAACTTGTTGGATTGAATGTTTACATTCATGTATTTAAATCTATTCTTTCTTTTTCTTGTTTTCCAAAGGTTTTTATATGTAATATTTTCATTATTGTTATATTCTAGATTTATGCACTTTTGATTTTGAGGTTTTTTTCTTATTTGTATATTTTTTAGTGGTCAGAATTTTTATGTTCTGTTTGTACTACTAATTTTAAATTTCAGAGAATGCATAATAAGTAGTTCGATAATTTATTAGACTTTATAATTTATTGATTTTTGTTTATTTTCCGAACATTTTATTATAAAAAATTTCAAACATGCAACAAAATAGACAGCATATTACCGAGAACACTTACATACCCAGCATCTAGAGTCTACCATTAACATTTTATTGTACAAGCTTTTTCATATATCTACCAATCTATAAATCTATCTGTACATCTATCTATACATTAGGTCATCCTACTTTTTCACAGATTTCAAAGTACACTGTAAAGATCAATGCACTTCCCTCTAAATACTTCAGCATGCATACAGTTAATGAGTGTTCAGGTGTTCAGTACTTATTCAGAGCTTCTTTTTAGATAAAATTTATGTATAATGAAGTACAAAAATTTCAAAGTGCTCATTAGCCAAAGAAATTCATTCATTGTTGTAATGCAGATCATATTAAGAAATAGATGTTGCCATCTATCTTTGTCTGCTCCTGCTGCCACAAACAAAATACCTTAGTCTGGGTAATTTATAAACAACAGAAATTTTTTCCTTGAAGTTCTGAAAGCTGGGAAGTCCAAGATCAAGGTGGCGGCAGATTCAGTGTCTGCTTCGGGCTGCTCTCTGCGTCCAACGTGGCACCTTGTTGCTGTGTCTTCAAGTGGAGTAGAAGGGCAAAAGAAAGGTCACACAGCTCCCTGGGGCCTTTTTAAGGTCACTCCTTTCATGCGTGAGGGCGTGACCTTGTGACTTGATCACCTCCTAAAGGTATACCATCATATGATCACCTTGGTAATTAGGTTTTCACATATGAATTTTGGAGGGACATGCACATTCAAACCGTAGCACCAGCCCTGAGAAAATTCCCTCATGCTCCTTCCCCGGCAATCTCCACCTCCCAGCCTCAGAGGCATCCACTATTCTGATACTTTTCCACCACGGTTAATTTGCTTGTTCTCTAAATGGAATCTGAGAATATGTGCTCTTTTGTGTATGACTTCTTTTACTCTGAATATGGTTTGGAGATTCATTCATGCTGTTGCTTGTATCAGTAATTCTTTCCTTCTTATTACTGAGAATTGTATTACATTTGTTTTAATTTTGCTTTATAATTTCAATACTTTTTTATGTATAAAGATTTACAGTGAATGGTGTAAGGTTTTTCGGCGGTGGTGAAAAGAAAAGAGACACAGAAAGAGAAAGAGTGGGGGCCAAACCACGTGGCTTTATTATACACTCGTGGATGAGGTTCTGGGGCCCCAAGGGGGGGGGCCGGAAGTCGCCGCAGTTTGAAGGGGCTGAGGCCTTTTATACCCTTTGGGCGGGGCTAGGGACTTGTGGGGGAAGAGCTGGGATTCTCTATTGTGACCTTGGAAGGTCGTTGAGAAATAGGAGGGGCTGGAGGTATTTGTGGAATCCAGGAGCGAATCCAGGTGGAGATCTGGGTGTGGTTCCTCTCAGTGGGGCCTGGCAGTTTGTCCTTGGCAGGTCAGGTCACTAAGCGTTTTCTTTTTCCATCTAGAGAGGGGAGGGGGCTCCTGCCACCAGCCTTACAAATGGATCTTCATTGTTACCTGGTTTCTACTATAATAAATTTTTATTTTCTTAATTTAAAGCTTTTTGTCTTACATTCAATTTTGAATGAAATGAGTATCTTCACCAGTGTTTTCCTGTTCTTTGATTTCCTGTCTTGTTTTCTGTTCTCTTGCTTTTAGTCTTCTTTAATTATTTTGTTTTATATGTGCTTTACATATTACAAATAGATAACATGTTTTGCATAGTACAAATAGGCATGTTTGGTTTTTATGATCTAACTGAGGTTATACACCTTTTACTTAACTTTTAGACAACAAATGTGCTTGGCTTTGAGAAATTCTGAAATCTATTTGCATGATTTCCAAATGCTTTTGGTCCCACATGACATTTTCCAATATAGTGACTGCTAAGATTATGTGCACATGTTATTAGTACCTGGTGACCGTAATTCCTTGTCTAATTTAAGAAATAAACAGGAAGTATGGTTTTTTATCTAGTGGGTAACTCCCAGGATCAAAAAATTCCCTTGTTTACAAGAGTTTCACATGTCTTGTTAGTCATAAAATACTTTGGCGATTAAATACATGTATAGATGTATTTAAAGTAATAAAACACAAGAGGCATATTTAATGGGAAAAATGGAGTAAAATACTATAACAAGTTTGGCCATTTTTCAGACTTCATGATGAATGACATGATTTGATTTTTTTCTCTTTTAAAGTCCTTTTTTTCCTTGACGTTTTTGACACAACATTCCCATGGCTTGTCCCCT
Source organism: Microcebus murinus (assembly GCF_040939455.1). Classification (NCBI taxonomy): domain Eukaryota; kingdom Metazoa; phylum Chordata; class Mammalia; order Primates; family Cheirogaleidae; genus Microcebus; species Microcebus murinus. Next base: position 10,955,871 of record NC_134126.1, on the reverse strand, counting down.
CCATCCCTGAGCATTCTTTATCATTCATCTTTTTATATTCAGTCTCCCTGTCCTAATTTGTACTTCCTCCAAATTTGACCTTAGGCTCTCATTCCTCACATTCTTTGCTGCCTCCTTAAACTCAATTATATGCAGATGGCTCAGCTGTTCAGATTTCTAGGCAGACTTCTCTGAGCTCCAAACTTGAATACCTAAAGGCCTACATTTTGCACTTGAACATTTCAGTGACACCTCAACCTTGGCATGTCCAAAGTGGAACTTGTGGTCCAAGTCCCATTTGCTCTGTCACTACTCACCTCACCAAATCTGCTTATCTTTGTTTCCCTTTTCCCACCCTTTTGCAAATTATAGCAAATCCTTCTTTTGTAATGTTGCTTCCTAAATATCTTTTGCATTTGTGTAATTTTTTTCTATATCCACTACCACTGCCTTAGTGCAAACCATAATCTCCTCTCATACCTTCTCTCTGTCTCCATCCTATTACCTAAAGCAGCCAAAATTATCTTTTTCAAATAAAAATTTGACAAGTCATTCTCTGACTTATTACACTTCACTGTTTGCAGATGCTCTTAGGATAAAGAAAAATAATCTTCACACAGCCTAGCAGCACTCACACAGCCTAGCCTCTGAGTGTTCTTGTCTACTTGCCACCGCTGCTTTCTCTCTCTGTTAGTCTTCTAGTTAGTTCTTTCAGTTCTTAGAATTGGAAGTTTACACAGACTCTTACTTTTGTCTGCATATAATTCCTGCCCTTCTTTACCTAAGGAAGTTTGTTCATCCTTCAGGCCTCATTTATCATAATAGTGTCACTTTATCATAAAAGTCTTCCAGTTATAACTCCTAATAGCATTCTATACTTTTTCTTCATGGTACGTAAGACACTTGAATATTTATACTTATTTATTTGATTGCTTGAGTAAGATCCATCTCTCTAGCTAGACTATAAGCTTTGTAAGGAGGACTCTGACAGTTTTATTCACCATTGTATTCTTTTTTTAAAACATTTTTTAACATTTCAACATATTAAGGGAGTACAAATGTTTTTGGTTACATGGATTGCTTTTATAATGCTCGAATCATAATTATAAGTGTGCTCATCACCCAAATAGTGTTCATTGTACTCATTAGGTGTATACTCCATCTAATGAATGAATAGATAATTGTTTTTTGTTTGTTTGTTTGTTTCTATTTCAGCCTATTATGAGGGTACAAATGTTTAGGCTATATACCTTGCCTTTGCTCCTCAGGAGTCAGAGCTTCAAGTATGTTCATTCTCCAGACAGTGCAAACTGCACCCATTAGGTGTGTATACACCCATTCCCTTCCCCCCTTCCCATCTGCCTGATGCCTATGAATTTACTACTATATGTGCACCTAAGTGCAGATTAGTTAATACCAATGTGATGGTGAGTACATGTGGTGCTTGTTTTTCCCTTCTTGTGATGCTTCACTTAGTAGAATAGGCTCCAGCTCTATCCAGGATAATACAAGAAGTGCTAGATCACCATTGTTTGGGGAGGCATCAATTTACCAGACTTCAAGCTATACTACAAGGCTATAGTAACTAAAATAGCATGGTATTGGCACAAGAACAGAGACATAAACCAATGGAACAGAACTGAGAACCCAGATATAAGTGAATGGATAATTGAATGAATGATAAATGACTATGAGTTCCATTCATGCAGATATGAAACTATCACATTGAAGCTTAATATCACAAATGTTTCATCATAACATTTAAACTTTCTACAAAATAATGGATATTCTGCAATATGAATGATATATACGTTTACAACTACACACTTTTGTAATTGTGTGGGTGAGCTTTCTCTGCATATAAAAAGTGATCTTCTTGAAAGATGTTAAATTGTGGAATCTTCTACTTGAAGATGACATCTATAGTAAATATCATTAGAAGAGATGATTCACTGTAGTCGAATGAGCATATTCAGAAGTCCAGTCTTGAGAAATAAGTAAACAACCAGGGCCCTGAAAATAAAATCTGATGCTTTACACAATGCTGTGTATTTCCACTCTATTCACCTCATGTGGCATTAATCAGAATCAACAATTTTATGGTTCCAAAGTACGTCATTTCCATAATCACATTAACTTTGAAGGCAGCTTCAGTGACAACTTATGTCATAGTTACAGCAGTCATGAATGTGTATAAACATAATGTGTGGAGTGAAAAGATTTAGGCAGATTTATGTTCTCATCTGGCTCTATCATTTATAAATTCTTCAAGTGTCAAATATTTTTTTCTCTAACTTGGGAAAAATAGTTTCTATCTTGTAGTGTTGCTGTGATGAATTGTCATCAAGTGCGTGGCTTGATTTCTTTCTTATAGATGCAGCTTATAGAAACTAGTTTTTCAAAGCTCCACAGGTGAGTTTGGTGATAAGCTAGACTTTTCTTTTGTACCTTTGCTGAGGCATTTCATTCTTTTTAGAACTGCTGTTTTACATGCCTGTGATGAGTCAGGTAATTTGCTCTCATTATTCACAATAATTCCATAAAATTTCTGTGTTACAGAAAAGTTAAATAATTTTGTCTAAGTTAGTAAGTTTAAGAGATAGGATGTGTCAACTGTTGATAGACCACAAAGGTCATTTTTTTTTACTAATCTATGCAGTCTCTTTATTTACCCCAGTAATTGAAAAACCTATGTTTGGCAGCTTTCTCAGGTATTGTGCCACATGTAATTTTGGGGATGATATCCAAGAACCTGTCTGATCCTGGTAAACATGAGGTTGTACCAGATTCTGGGTGGAAGACAAGAAGGTGTTTTACTCCTGACACTCTAGCTTTGTGGCTTTGTACAAATCTATTAATTTGTCTGAGTTTTAGCTTCCTCAGTGGTAAAACACAGATAATACATGAGATACAAGAATTCTCTCATGGGATTTATAGTGATCATGAGAGATTATAATATGAAATGACACATGTATATAAATTGGTATTACACAGGCCTGCAAATCATGGAAATCTGCATATGACCACCTCTCATTCATTTGGGAATTAAAAAGTAAAGCATTACCATTAAGGTAAATTATAAATGCAAATCAATATTGTTCCTAATTGACATATTCATTTATTCAGGCATTATTCCGGTACAATAAGAGAAGTGTGTGTGTGTGTGTGTGTGTGTGTGTGTGTGTTTTAATTAGTTTTTAGGCAGTTTTACATTCTCTCACCAGCAAACATTTCCTAGGACTGTAGACATAAACTGGATAAATGAGCATTTAAATACACTTTTACAAATCATCATATATCCTTCATTTCAGCCAGCTGAATGCAAACTAAGCCATAAGGATGTCCAGAAACATTGAAAGGTAGCATAAACTTATGTCTGAAATAAATAATTTTGAAAACATAACTGTTTGTGAGACATACTATTCACTAGACTGTTTTTGCCACAAGAGCAAGATATATTTCTATTTTATGTTTATTTTCACTATTTTATCCTTGGTAGTTGGCATAATCTGTACACATATCGAGTGCTCAATAACTTTTTGTTGAAGGTGTAATTCATAAAAATTAACTTTAAATGAAAGAAGCCTAACTGTACACATTTCACATTATAATGCAGTATCTCTGTGAAGACATTTTTAAACTTGGTATTTTTCCCTTCTTATTTGAAACGTGGGGAGAACTTGGGAAGTGGAAAATTCCAAATCTTAAGACAGAGATTTTAAAAAAAAATATTATTTGATTAATAATATTCTGTGTTTTTAATCATCTCAGTCAAAAATGTATTGCTACTGACATGCTTTAGCAGGTTGCACATTATAAACAAAGAAGAGAAAGTTTAAAGAATAGCAGTGATTGTGGAAACCAAATGGCTTTAATGTAGCTCTACATAATCTTTCCCACATGCAGTATTTTTTCATGTTGGTGTAACAGATACAGCACTGAATGATATCTCACTCCCTTGCTCCTGCCACCAATTCCTGTGTAAGTTTGTTCACTTAACTTCTCTGGGTCTTTGTTTTCTCTAATTCAAGATAATGTTGGGCTGGTCAAAGGAAACCTGGTTACAATGTGTTTATAGTATAAATTGAATTTAATTGGAATTTTTGAGGCTCTTAAGTTATCACTGCAATCATTTAAATAGAATTTTATCATTAATGCACCCCGTCCCTTCTCATTATCCTTCCTCTGAGTTTCTGCTTTGTTTTAGATCATCTTTTTGGGCCAAAGGGGCAAAATTTGGACCATTTAGGCCTCCAGATATTTGAAGGTTTTGCCTCTCTTAATTTGCCTTAAGTTAAAAACAACTCTTGTTTTTAATAAAACTCTTACTGAAGTCAAAAATGTAAATTTCCAGTTTATTCATTAGTCTATGATACATCTATGACACATTTATTGTTTGACATTATCCAATGCCCTTTCCTGCTACCCCCATCTAATCCAAATCTATTTTTCCTTTAAAATTCAACTCATATGATGGCACATTCTTCTAGAAGGCCTGTCTCCTTTTACTTTCTGCTTTTTTAATTCACCTGTGACATTCTTTCCTATGACTCCCTTCTTGTCACCTGACCTTTCAGTGGTCACTTGATTGTAAACTTCATGAAACCAGAGGCTATATCTTGTTCACTGTTCAATTCTCATACTAAATGCATCCTGACACATGATAAACACCCCCAAAATGTCGAATGAATGAATAAATTAATGAATGAAACAGGCCAATTGAATCTTTATCATCTGAAGAGATTTTTCTTTGGTGTTCTCCGATACTCACCCAATGTGCCCTTTCTTTCTTCGAGGCCTTATAATTTGTACCTATTGGAAAGACAATTCTGCTAAAATTGAGAGGTAAAACTTACAATCCAGCCCAAGGCATTTATTGAATGCATGTATGAATGAATGAAACAATCAATCAAACCCTTCTCTAAATACTTATGAAGCATTTAATTTCTTCTGCACTCTGCTTATATTTGTCACTGAATTACAAACAACTGATACTAGGGTAAACATGGTTTTTTCTAAATACAATGGAGATTGTGAATTTGCTGTGGTAGTTGTTCATGAGTGCTCCAACCTTTAGGGAGAGATCACAGAGACATGAGCTTCTTCTAGGTCTGTAGCTTTTGGTGAGGGTAGTAAAGGAATTACAAAGAGAACTTGGTTGGGACCTTTTCCCCAAATCTTTCTCTTGCACCTCTGTCTCTTGGAATTCTTCACCTTTTTAAGGAAGCTGTGGGTAGGTTTCTATTCATATAAACCATTCCTGTTCTTGCAAAACTGAGAAAGAAATTAAACAGAGCCCAAGAAAAACACTGTGTAGACCAGAGGTAGTACAGGAAAAACAGGACAGAAATTCAGTAGGGTAGAATTAGGTTGGGGCTTCAAGCCAAAACTTGAGTTAAAAATAAATAATAGAATGAATTTTGTTGATTACATGTTTCTTGAAGATCTAGCTCTGGTATCATTCATTTTTGTGGGTCAAGAATTAGTGGATTTGACCTTAATTACCTCTCCCAGGAGATATGTAGAATGTCTTGGTAAATTTTTTGGATCAAAGATTGATATAATGAAAACAGTGTGCTATGACGATTAGTTTTGTAGCAGTGTTCAAGGATAGTTGAAAAAGGATACTACTAGAGCTAGGAAATCAGCCAGGAATTTATTTTGTTAATGCAGGATATATTAATAGTAACAGGGAAATAAACTAGTGAATTTATAAGAGTGCAGATGAGAAGAGAAGTTAAAGTGGGCTCTGTGAATGCATGAAAGAGAAGACTCATTATGCAGTAGACTAGATTGCAGGCAGAAAATTCACTTTCAGTATGGAAAAATCTGAAGAAGTTTCAATTATACCCTGTTTCTAAGTCAAATATATAAAACTCATTTTCTTCATTTCCCATTTTTCTTAATTTTAAAATGTTTCTTTGTACATTTTTAAAAAATTCTTCTTTTATCCAACTTTGAGGTAAAAATACATGTTAATTTAGTGCGGATTTTCAATCAACCATTAGTGTAGCTTCACAAGATTGTGAGAAGTAGGTGAGAAAACATGTAGTTTAAACTACATAGAGTAGGGGATGGCATGGAGTAGGCAATCCACAAATGTTATTTCTCCTCAGGTTTTGTACCTTTGGAGGCACTATTGAACTGGGACTCTGTATGTCTCCATTTAGGCTGAGACCCCATGCAACAGGGGCCACCTCAGGCTACATTCCAGAATGAATTGATCCCTTTGTTGCCAGAGTGTGAATGAAGTGATAGAAATTAGTTTGCTCTTCTTAGCTTCTCAACCCCATTCAGATACAAAATGATTGAATATGAAGAAGCTTGGAGTTGCTAGAAACTGAGGGTTTCTCTGAGGAGAATTCCTGTCCTCTGAGGCCCACCCTCACCCAAGGGTGGTCTGAGGGCTCTTTCCCTTCACTTTAAGCCTAATGAGAGGAGACTTTTGAAGACCACTTGGAAAGCTTTGTGTGAAATTCCTGGATTAAAGGGACATAGTCACGTCTGATTTGTTCGTGACAAAAAAAAAAGTTCATAGGCCAGAAGCTTGCTAGAACATTCTATGCTACAGGAATTGATGACAAATGTTTGGGAAGTATATCTGCCCGAGAGTGAGTCAAAGATTTATGGCTTTTTAGCAATCAGATGTAGAATCTGAAGTGGGAATTTTGTCTTGGAATTATTTTGAAAGAGACCCCGGCTGAAGAAGGCTTCATGTCAGGAGCCAGAAAACCTTAGCAGAAAAAAGCTAAAATGAACCTTTGGGTGCAGAAGGATGGGCTGAGAAGTGTAGCCTGAACCGAGGAGGGTACAATAGGTGGGGCTGGTAGGAGGGTCTGTGATAAGCACCATCAGTGTGCTCAAGAAATAAAGAGAGTTAGTTTTTAACACTGGTGTCAGACAGAAGCAGCCCAAAGCAGATTACATTGGTGTCAGTCAAGTAAGACTTCTCCTGCCTGTAACCTTTGCTTTCTCTCCATGCCTTCTAAAACCCTGGAGGAATCAGAGGCAGCTTAGTGAATGGAAGAAGGAAAATAAAAATTCTAGGTGGAACTTTCACTTCTGGTAATGGTGGCCAAGGAAATGGAACCAGCCCTCCTTCTGAGAATAACAAGAAATGGTAAAAATATTTTCAAATGATTTGCTTGACAACATGCTAAAACTAACAAGACAGGCCTAACATTTGGGAGAAGACTACCACAATAAAGCAAATATAGCAATAAAGTGAGTCACACAATTTTTATATTCTCCCAGTGCATATAAAAGATACATTCATGCTATACTGTAGTCTGCTAAGTGTGCAATAGCACTATGTCTAAAAAAAGTACATACCTTAATAAAGAATATTTTATTGCTAAAAAATGCTAATGATCATGTGATCCTTTAGCAGGTCATAAACTTTTTGCTGGTGGAGGGTCTTGCCTTGATATTGATGGCTGCTGACTGATCAGGGTGGTGGTTGCTCAAGGTTGGGGTGGCCATGACAGTTTCTTAAAATAAGACAACAATGAACTTTACTGCATTTGATTGACTTTTCCTTTCATGAAAAATTTCTCTGTATCACATGATACCCTTTGTTAGCATTTTATTAATACCTTGAACATCTATTGTTTAGTGTAGTCACCTTCATCATTTACTTAGCTAGATTTTCTGGGTATCTTGAAGCTTCTGCATTAATATTTGCAGGTTCACTTTGTACTTTCATGTTATAAAGATGGCTTCTTTTCTTAAACCTCATGAACCTACCCCTGCCAGCTTGAAACATTTCTTTTGCAGCTTCCTCACTTCTCTCAACCTTCATAGAACTGAAGAGAGTTAGAGCCTTGCTCTGGATTAGACTTTGGCTTAAAGAATTGTTGTGGCTGGTTTGATCTGTGCCAACCATTCAAACTTTCTCCATATCAGCAATAGGGCTGTTTTGTTTTCTTATCCTTCATGTCACTGCCATAGCATGTCAATTTCTTTCAAGAACTTTTTTTTGGATTCAGGAGTTGGCAACTGTTTGGTGCAAGAGGCCTAGATTTCAGCATTTCTTGGCTTTTGATACGCCTTTCTCACTAAGCTCAATCATTTCTAGCTTCTGATTTACAGTGAGAGACATGTGACTCTTTCACTTGGACACTTAGATGGAGAGAGGCAGAACAGCTGATTGGTGCAGCAGAATACACACATTGATCCATTAAGTTTATCATCTTATACGGGTGCAATTCATGATGCCCAAAATAATTTCAACAATAACATCAAAGATAACTGATCACAGATCACCATAACAGGTATAATAATAATGAAAAAGTTTGAAATATTGCGAGAATTTTCAAAAGGTGACACAGAGATGCAAAGCAAGCACATGCTGATGGAAAAAATGGTGCTGATACACCTGTTTGATGCAGGGTTACAAAAAATCTTCAATTTGTAAAAAGTGCAATATCTGCAAAGCACAATAAAATGAAGCGTGCCTGTACCACTGTGTGGAATATCCTCTATTGATGGAAATATTAAATTATTTGAAATGAAAACCATCAAATGAAAACCGATCATAACATGAATTGCCATGACTCATATAATGAATCACTGAGACGAGTCCTGTCATGTAGTTATTACAATGATTTAAAATAATTTTAGTATGAATGTATTTCTGGCACGAAAAAGAGGAGACTTCAGATAGCCCCTCCCAACCACACCTTAAGCATCATCTCTTGGGTGATTAGTGACAGAACCTGTACGGTCTTCCATTGTTTTGCAGGATGCAAAGCTGGGGGAGGGGTGATTTGTCATTGATCAATTAAAGACGCTGTTTCCTTAATTCCTAGATATCTATTGTTTTTCCCAATTAAGTTTGGGAAATTTTTTTTCTCAATTATTACACATTTTCTATTTGTTAGACTCAAAATTCTGTTACTTAGTATCCCCATATTAATAATCAATTCTTTGGCCCAAGTTTGTCTTCCAAATCTTCTATCAAATGTTATACTCTTGCTAACCTGAAGCCCTTCATCTTCTTCCTCAACTTTGTGATGTCCTTTTCCCCATCCCTGCCAGGAGCAAGCTCAGGGACCAGCTAAATACCACTTTCTTCAAAGCCTTCTTTTTTCTCTGCTTCACCCTCCGTTGAGATCTTCCCTTTTCTCAACTCATACCATACATTAAATCTTTCTAATGACCTCTCATATATTCTATCTGGATTTTGTGGCAAAGTGGTTGTATGTCTTATTGCCTCTGCTAAATTTATACAAGCTTGTTAAAAACAAATCATCTTTCACTCCTCTTTAAATTAGACTAGCAGATTGCCTTGTATAAATTTCATGCTCAGTAATATCATTTAAATAAATTAATAAGGATAATAAAAAGATTGTGAGATAGTTGCACTTCTAGGTAAATAAATGAGAACACAGATAGGAGGAATGTCATCAGTCTGCTTAATTGATTGTTTATTCATAGCTAATTGGCCATGGTTACTAGTAACCATAGAAAATACAAATGTTTATTTGGATTTCAAAAGTACAAAAGATACTCATATTGGTTAATTCACTTAGAAAACAAGACATCAGATAAATAGGGTTTTTTAGATGGATTAATTTGCTAAAATACCCTTCTCTATATTTAAGAAAGTTTTGAAAAATTTTACATTTTACAGGAGTAGGCCAGAGTATTGAGATCAGGTGCAGTTGTTTTTTATCTTTGGCACTACCAAAATCATTCATTTAATGCTTCCTTTGTTTGCATATTTTTACTGCTCATTAGGCATTTATAAGATATTTACTACATACCTAAAATAATTCATGTACCATTTCCATTGGTTTATGCATTTCATTTTTAAAAAGGAACGTAAATTTTTTTATTAATTATACAATCATTGAAAGAGCAGTACCCTTCTTTAAAATCAGTATTCTACATTGCTTTTTGTTTAGCTGCTTTTTATAAAGATGAAGAATTTTATTAATTATACAAGCTCAGGGCAATGAGTCTTTTAAGTAGAAATTATTAATTAGATAGCCACCGTCTAGTTAAAATCATTAACTACTGGACTGTGAGGTGTTAGACTGGATTGTGAAGTGCTTGAAGACAAAGTTCATGTCCATATTTGTCTGAATTTCTAGTTCCTGATGTAAAATTGGTTTTCAGTAAATATCTGCTGAATCAGCGCTGCATGAGTGAATGAGTAAGTGAATGAATGAATGTTATGCTTCCTGTCTGCTCGAGAATTGGAAGTGACATATCTGTCAGTAGAACAAAACAATGAGCTTCATCTCCAACTGGTAGGATAAAATAAAATTCAAGGCGTGAGAGGACCTGTTTCAATTAATTGTCCAGTGACTTTTTATGAAGTATGATTTGTTTGAAATAGGGAGAAATTTTAGTTTTATGCTTCACCCATCATCCACTCCACCTATGCTAGTGGTTTAGAGACTGGTGTTTCTCCTTGGGCATAATGTGACTTTTGGTCAATGATGATTCAGATGGGCACCTCAAGATGATTCAGAAATATGTGCTGCACCTAGGTGATCTATCATTTCGGAATACATTTTCCAATTCTGACCCTGCCCAGTTTTGTCTAGAATGTAAATCTCATTCAATCACAGGTGTTATGGCTACTGGCCAGCAGGAATTAATTTATTGCACATGTCAAATTAACTTATAAAGTTCTAAACTTTTTGTGGAAAACCCAGAACTGTGGTTGAAAACTATTAGGGTCGTTAATGGACTATCATTATCACTGTCACCCATCACTTGACACTATATTGGCCACCCACTGTTTACAGAGTCCCATATTAGGAGATGACAAAAAGAAATTCTACTTTTGAGAGGATTAAAATCTGTTCTGGGACACGTGACACAAAATACAAAGAAGTGAAATTGATAATACATTTATATTTATATTAAGTTAAAAATGAATGTGTCTACAGAACTTCCTGTTATAACACAGGAGTATTATCTGAGATCTCAGATGTTATATTCAACTGAGATCAATCTTGTAAGTGCTGTCAAAAATATCACCAATTTCTTCTATAACTATTTATTTTACCAAAAAAACACCCAGTGATCTCCTTGTCACTTAATCCAATTAATATTTTTTTTAGCCTTATCTTACTTAACCTCATGAGAACATTTAAAATTTTGTATTATTTCCTTCTTTTTGAAACAGGCTTCCTTAGGTTTCCATAATTATAGCGCCCTCTTATCAATATCTATTTCTTTTTCTTCTTTTAAATGGAATCTAGATTTTTTTTTCAGGTATCAGATAAGAAAGTCTACACACATTCTAGGAAAGACTCCCCAGTTTCCACTACCAGTGATTGATTTAAGAGGGCACATGTGATCTAGTGCTTGCCGATAAGACACAGGAAGAACTCTGTTAGAGGGCTATGGAAAGATCTCTCAGCCCTTGAATGAGTTGTATGAGGATGTGATGTTTAAAACTCTGATAGTCATAAGTAGAAAGCAGAGGCATTATAACATCGTGATTAGGGGCAGGAACTCTGAAGTCTGATGTTAAAGATCCAGTACCCCAACGTGCTATCTTACAACTTGGGTAAATTACTAATTTTTCTGTGCTGACATTTACCCATCTATAAGCTTGAAAAGATAATAATAGTAGTAACCACCTGGGAGGGTTATATGATGTTTAAATGGTTGATTTTTCCAAAGCATTGAGCTTGCTATAGGATAAATGTTTGTTAAATACACTTGAGAACAAAACCCAATAGGGTGAGATGTACACAGAGGAAAAGAGCTTGGGTTCTGGAAGCCCCATTGAACTATTGAACTGACTACTTTCAGATAACTTGATTTGTGGATAATAAGTCCTTACTTCTAAAGCTATTTTGTCATAGGATATTCTTTTATTTTTAATAAAAAGCATCCTAATAATACTTCTCACCAACTTTTCTTTTTTATGTTTTTAGTATTTAGTTCTTTCTTTGTCATATTTGAAGATGCCTCAAGTATTGTCTATCTCTTGGCTTATAAAGGATTTATAACTGTTCTGTTGTTTGGTCCACTCCCGAGTTATCCCAAGTTTCATGGCTCCAATTAGTATATAATGATGACTCCAAAATGTAAATGTAAAATAGAGATCTCACTTCTCTACAAGGACAGTCATTAGATAGGAGCCACCTCAAATTCCTAATTATGTATATATATATATATATATAAGTTACCTTAAACTTATAAATTTTCCATCATATCAGTGGAAAAGATAACGACCTGACATTTGCTTCCTCAAATGATTGCTGTATTTATATAGATGTCTCAGAGGCAACTCAAATTCAACATTTTAAAAACTAAGCTCACTGTTTCTCCTGTCAACTCCAAAGCCAGTATTCCATCCATACTTCCTTTCTTGGTACATGCATTAGTTTAGGCATCATCCTAATTCCTTCTCTCCTTCGCCTGTCTACTAATATGTCTAAATCAATCATTTGGTCTTGTCAAAAAGTTCTAGAAGCAGCACAGAGACTAGTGTGGCTAGAGCAAAGTGAGCAAAGGGGAGAGATGGGAAGGAGATTAGGTCAGAGAGGTGAGGTAGGACCCTATCACAAAGGCTGTTTTAGCCTCTGGTTTTTCTCTTGATGAAATGAGAAGCCATAGGGATGGGGGGGCACAGAAACAATGGCATAACATGGTCTGGCTTTTTTGTTGGTAATAGACAGATTGTGGAGAAGGACAAAAGCGAGCTGGCAAATTAATACACTATTAAAATAATGTAGATGAACCGTGAAGGCGGCTTGTGCTAGGGTTGTTGCAGTGATGTTGGTGACAAGTGATTCCATTTTGGATATAGTTTAAGAAAGAGTTCATGTGATTTGTTATGGATTCATGTGAGATGAAAGAAAGAATCAAAGCTTTTGGTCCTGAGCAACTGGAAGTACAGAGTTACCATCAACTGACATCAGGAAAGACACAGAAAGAGCAGATTTAGGAGGGTGAGTTAGAAGTTTATTTTTGAATATGTTTATGTTTGTGGTGTCTATTAGTAATCCAAGTAGAGAGTTTGAGTAGGCTGTTCAGTAGATAATTCTGCATCCAAGAGAGATTGACCTGGAAATTATCAGCACGTAGATGACATACAAGACCATGAAACTGGTTGTATAACCAAGGAATTGAGAGCTGAGAGGAAGGAGAAGCAGTCCCAGAACTAAGCCCAGAGGTACTCCAATATTCCTCAGAGAACTGTCTGGAGACTGAGAGAGACAGGAGGAAAGCCAGGAGTGTATAATGTTCTAGAAGCCAAGTGAAGAAAGCTTTACAAAGATGAGGAAGCAAGCAACTACATCAAGCCTGTTGATAGCTAGCTCAAATAAGATGAAGATTGAGAATTGACCATCAGACTTAGCACCACGGAGGACTATGGCGATCTATGCTAGACTCTATTTACTTTAAGGTCTCTGCTTAAACTTCACCTCCTCTGGGAAGTCTTCCGTGACTGTACAAAGAAGGAATTAAGTCCTGAATTATTGGCTTCACCACATCCACCCTCTCCACCCCAAAATGGCACAAAGAAACAGCTACCATACCCTGCAAACCTTTTGGTGTAAAAGAGGTGATAATGGACTGGGGTGGGAACAGGTCATGAAGATCTGTCTAAAAAAGTCCCTTTTAGGTGAGTTTGTACACACCATCAAGCAATCAGCCTCTCATCAATTAGGGTTAGGAAACCAAGGTTCAATTCTCAGGAAGTCAGGATTTCATTCATTTACTCAATATGAATTTACAAAGTGCCTACACATTGTCAGCTTCCACTTGTAGCCATTTCTAGATAAAAAAAAAAAAAAAGAAACCTGGCATCTGTAGAGGAGGCCAAGTTTTCTCCAAGTCTACAGCTGAAAAGACCTTTTTTGGAATCGGGTTTCTTTTGTACCTCTGAAAGGGTAACACCTTAAAGCTGCATCCTCTTTAACCTGGAGGTTTAACATGATATTAGCAATACTTGCATCCCAGACATACAACATTAAAAGATACACTAAATTCTGAAGGTAGCTATGCTGCAAAGTAGTTTAAAATTAAACAATTATACAGTATTCATTTATGCTTGAAATTCCACCCCTCAATGTGCACCATATCATGCCTTTCATTTTACACTCCTCCTAAGGTTTTAGAATTGTCCCTTTACTTTTCTTTCTCCTCTAAACAATATACACCTCAAGGGCAAAGACTTGAGCATGATTACCATTGTACTTTGTATACCATCTGCCAAAAAGTAAGGATGCTATTTGCCAAGTGAAATTTAATTGAACTGACTATCATTTGTGCCAGAAGTCCACCCCTGCCAGGTCAAAAAGAAAGGGGGGCGGTGTTGGTTATCAGGGAGTAGCCAGGTCTACCAAGTGTCGTGATGCATACTTGATGACAAAGACGAATGTTGATTTACCTTAGATTCAGAGAAGCTTGTTAGAACAATCCAAAATGAGCTTCCAATGGAATATCTAGAATATCTAGGTGTGTCAGTTACCTGAGGGCAGGAGAACAGCCCAGAGTCAGCCAAGCAAATTAGTGAGTAGTTGTCATTAGTCAGCCATGCCCACCTCAACAAAACCTTATCAATGGATAGTTTGTAATTTTCCTAAAGCTTTCAGGGGACAGCTGGGAACAAAGGGAATGCAATGTGCATAGCTCAATTATACACATCTACTAATGGAAAAGTTGGCCAATGGATACTAAATTGTTTTGCTGGAATGAAAGATTATGAATTGGTTTCCTTATTATTTCTAAAGATTTATATAATTTTTCTATATTTATCTTGAGGGTGGAAATATTCCTAAAAGTAGTCTGTAAGACTAATTATAATAGTAATTAAATTAGTAATTACATAATAAAGTTATTGATAATTACATGATTAAATAGCAATTATAGTAGGTCATTTTAAGAAAAGTAAATGATATACATTAATGATGAATACTACTATAATTCTATAGGTTTTATTTATAGGATTGTGGAAGACTAGTTAAATTTCTTTCTATAGGTAAGAGTAGACCTCTAATTTTTAACTTTTATATAATAAGTAAATTTTATATTAGGAGTAGGGCATGCCTTACTAATTACTAAGTTACTCTCTTAAAAAAGCATCTTCAACATACTGAGTTTACATTACATATCTACAAATACACCAATATCTCTCTAATACTATATTATATATATACACATAATATAATATCATATATGTATTTATAAATATAAAATATTGGAGATATATTGGTATAATTAAAATTAAAATTAATTAATCCAATTAATCTATAATTAATCGAATTAAAATTAGAACTATAAAACTCTTGCTAGTTTCATTATAACTATACAGTATAACATGAATGACAAAACATAGAAGTAAAAGATTTCTAACACTGCTTAGGAATGGTTTAAAGTAGACTAGGAAGAGAAATAAGTAAAAGTAAAGTGGTAAAGTAGTAAAGTAAAATGATTCTTTTTTTAATTTAATTTTTTATAGCATCTCTATAAAAAATTAAATTAAAAGAAAAGAATCATAGGTCTCACTATGTCACTCGGGCTAGTTTCAAACTCCTGGCTTCAAGCAATCCTCCCACCTTACCTCCAAAATTGCTTGGATTACAAGCATGATCCACCACACCCTGCCTGATTCATTTTTTAAAAACCAAATTTTCAGAAATTATTCATCTCAATGAGTACTAGTCTATTCAAGGTAGTAACTTTGTTAGCTACTTTGTTATTAGTAACTTTGTTAGTTAGTCCATTGTTTGTTCAACAATTTCTGACCTCTTTGGGAATTTTGAGTAGTGGCAATGTCATTTTATTAAATGTCCAATATACTAAGGGTATTAATTTACTAGAAAATATTTATTTGAATGCATTGATAAAGAGGTAAATGGTTAAAAGTTCATTTACCTCTTTATAGTTATGTAGAATTCTTTTAGTATCTCTGCAGTGGGGTCTTACCTGAAGAACATAATCTCTGATCATTCTACTTGCATTAGATTGAGTAGCTTTATGGATAGAATTCACTTTAAGACTTATATTCCTTGTATTACCTTTCCTTACTCACCTCTCCTCTTTTCTAGAACTTGTGCCACAGCACAGTGAATTGGAAGATACAAGAATAATGACATCCACAAACCAGAAACAAACAAAACAAATACACCCACAATAATACAAAGTGAGACCTTATCAGAGTTTAAGCCAACCCACATAAAATAGCTTCTCCCTATACTCACTCCTGCTTTGTTATCCATAGAGTATGTTTTAGACTTACCCCTATCAAAATTATCTCATGTATTGATTTATTTGCTTGTTGTCTATCTGTGTGGTCATCCTACTCTTCTTTTACCCAGGAGTTGTTTTTTCTAAAAGCAGATGATCTATCTTGGCAACTTGTCTTATTCTTGGCTCTATGCTTTGTGTCCAGAATAATGCCTAATATATCCTAAGTGTTCAGTGAACATGAGTTGAATGAATGAGGAAATAAATGAATACTCAAATGACAAACAAAATAAAATGCTGCTGGGCATAGTGGTGCAGGCCTGTAGTCCCAGTTACTCCTACTTGAAGGCCTGAGGCAACAGCACTGCTTGAGACCAGAAGTTCTGGGCTGTAGTGAGCTGTGCCAATTGGAAATCTGCCCTAAGTTCAGCTTCAGTACGGTGACTTCCTGGAGCTGGGGACCACCAGGTTGCCTAAGGAGAGGTCAACTCGCCCAGGTGTGAAATTAGCAGGTGAAAACTTCCATGCTGATCAGAAGTGGCACCACGCCTGTGAATAGCTACTGTACTCCAGCCAGGGAAACTCAGGGACACCCAGTCTCTGAGAGGAAAAAAAAAATGCTTGATACATTATTGCTTCTTCAAAATGATACTGTAGCTTCTAAAACAATACAAATAATACTAGAGAGCAATACAATTTTATAGTCACTTAGTAACCTCAAGGATTTTTTAAAAAATATATCAGCTGCCGCTTACTTTTCCCTCTGTCTCTGCTTCCAGGTACCTCCCCAATTCCATTTTAAACACATTCTGTAATAAAAGCATCTTTAAAATACTGAAGTTTACATTAAACAGCTGTACACTTAGACCAATAGCTCACCTTTCTCCCTCACTTTCTCTTTCCTCTCTCCCTTCCTTCCATTCCTACCTTCTCTCTTGAATCAATCATCTCTCTTCCATAGCAGGCAACATTTTTAAGAAAGTTCCATCAGCTTAGAGGAAATGGATTCCAACTTCATACTGGAGAAAAAGATTAATAACTTCATTTTTGTTGCCTATGCTTGCTACAGAAATATTGGGCAACCGTTTCTGTATAAGCTTTTCAAAAGAGTACTGAATCCTCCTCTTTCTTCTTGAACAATAGGATATATTTAGGGACTTGCTTCCAAAGAACAGAGTGGAGAAAATTGGCAAAAGCTATCTTAACCAGCCATCGTGGTTAACTTCCCCAGTGATATAATGTTGATACTACCTACCTGTGATATGATATGATGAGAATGGCATTTTGCCTCTGCGATATTCTTCCCCAAAACCACAGCCCCAGTTTAACAATGAGAAAAATATCTGAAAAACACAGAATGCAGCTCATTCTGCAAAATATCCAACCAGTACTCTTCAAATCTGTCAAGGTCATCAAAAACAAAGAAAGGCAAGAGATTATCACAGACCAGAAAAGGCTAAGTAGACATGACGACCAAACGTACTGTGGTGCCCTGGGTGGGATCCTGGAACAAAAAAAGGACATTAGGAGAAAACTAGTGAAATCCAAATGAAGTCTGGAGTTTACTGAACAGTAATGTCCTAATGTTAGTTTATTGTGATATATATACTATGGTTATGTAACATGTTAACAATAAGGGAAAGTGGATGTACAAAGATAGTACAGAAACTCTCTGTACTATCTTTGCAACTTTTCTATAAATCCATAGAACTCTTCTGATATAAAATTTTGTTTTTTTAAAAAAAGCAGTTACTAAATTCTAGTGTGATGTCTCCTAAAACTTTGCATAGATATTTTTAAAAATATTACATTTCTTTATAATCCTATTTCTATGGTAATCATAATTTCAAAGTCTGATTTTTTTTGGTGGCATAATAAGTAATGTAAGAATCTGGTACAGATATTTCAGCAAATGAACTTAATCATCAGCAAATTTAAAAATTCTACAAGAGTTGTCATTTTCACTATCCCAGGTTGTGTATATTTAGCTAGGGACTATTTGTCTAGGGACTAGAAAAATAGTCTAGGGACTATCTAGACAAATGTCCCTAGTTTAATATGTTATTTGAATATCTCTTTGATAGGTTAATTTCTAATGTACAATGTTAAGCCAATATCTACATTTATTGGTAGAAAAAGGGGAAATACAGTTGACCTTTGGACAAGAGGGAGGTTAGGGACACAGACCTCTTGCATAGTTGAAAATCTACACATAACTTTTGACTTCCCAAAAGCTTTAATATTAATACTAGTATACTGTTAACCGGAAGCTTTAGCTGTAACACAGTCAATTAACACACATTTTGAATGTTATATGTATTATATACTCTATTCTTATAATAAATAAAGCTGGAGAAAAGAAAATCTTAAGGAAGAGGAAATGTATTTACTATTCATTAAGTGG
Organism: Microcebus murinus; assembly: GCF_040939455.1. Classification (NCBI taxonomy): domain Eukaryota; kingdom Metazoa; phylum Chordata; class Mammalia; order Primates; family Cheirogaleidae; genus Microcebus; species Microcebus murinus. The sequence goes on along the minus strand of NC_134126.1, from coordinate 10,937,321 downwards.
AGGTAAATCATCATGAAGGTCTTCATCCTCATCAACTTAAGGATGAGTAGGTTGAGAAGAAGGAGAGGAAGGATAAGTCTCGCTGTCCCAGGGGTGGCAGAGGTAGAAGAAGTGGAAGAGGTGGAAAGAGAGGCAGGAGAGGGAAATACACTCCATGAAACTTTTATTTAAAAAAATCTTCAATTCAAACGTGTATTGCTTAAGGGTCGACTGGTATTAACTTTTCTTTATTCACTTTTCTGTTGTTTGATTTGCCACATGAACTTGTATTCTTAATAGAATTTTTTTAATAAAAAAAGTAGTAATGAATGATTATCAATCCAGACAAAATTTACTGGTCATCAATGGACATTTTCATGTTGTTAGAGTAACCACAGTCTGTTTTACAGGAAATTACATAAGAATAAATATTGTAGATGTAAAAAAAAAAAGAACAATTGTTTGAAATGGACACTTACAGAGCTCCATTTGTGAATTAATTGAGTAGATTTATAGTGTCCTAGGATGGCACACGTTAATAAGGTTTTGAACTTCAATTTTGGCCTTAGTTAATAAGTAATTTTTTTCGCTACGTCAGTTCTGTTTTATATTTTTCCATTAGCATGAGCCTTCAGAGGAACAATTATTTATGGTTTTGAAAATTGCTGGATTGCTACTATTTATATTCATTAACTGCTAAATACTCAGGGACTATGTGCCTCAGGGAACTGGGTAATTGTCCATGCTAACCCAGTACAGTGATAAAATGTTTAACAAATGAAACTTTCCACTTCTACTTCCCTTGTAGGAAGTTTATTAACATTTACAACCACCATGATGTTAGGAACCAACACTTATTAAAAACCACTTTGTGTAGAAGTACCGTCCGCTTCGTGCCAACTCTTGAGACTGAGGAGACTAGTTGGCAGTAAGCATGAATGGGTTTTGCTCTCAGCTCTCGGAGTTACCTAGACTTTAATTCGGAAGTGACCACAACAAGAACTAGTTCATAGAGCTAAGGCAGCCTGTATTTTCCACACATTTCAGGACTGCTTGGGAATCTTGGTGAAAGGCTTTGCTCATTTCAAGACATTTCAGAAATGAAAGGTATTAAAGTGGCCAGGCTTTGATCTGAAAGTCATGTATGATATTGTGTCTTTTACAACAAAAAGTACAATGTGTTATCTTTATCTTTCTCTCATATAGCAGCTGTGTACACACTAGATGTAATATCTATTACCATCGATTTAAAGATTGCAGAAATTTGGGAAAAATCATTAAAGCTTTCTGAGTGTTTTACCTCATGTCTAGTAAATGGGGCAAACAATAAAAAATTTTCTAGGACACAGTAAGGAAAATAAAAGTCAATATATATTTAAATACTTTTTAAAATGTAAAGCCAGCCTGAGGAACATAGTGAGACCCAGTCTGTATTAAAAAAAAAAAAAAAAAAAAAAACAAACTTAGCCTGGTGTGGTGGCATGCTCCTGTTTTCCCAGGTACTTGGGAGGCTGAGGCAGGAGGATGGAGGATGGCTTGAGCAGTGAGCTGTAATTGCGCCACTACACCCTAGCCTGGGCGACAGGGCAAGCAAGACCTTGTCTCAAGAAGAAAAAAAAAAAAAATGTAAAACATGTGTTGGATTTTCTTCCTGATATTACTTAGTAGATACAGGAGAAAGATGAAAAAAGAAAGTGGCTTTTCATCTTCCTTTTTGACTACTTCCCCTTAACCCATGTGAATGCAGTACTAACAAAAAGATAGCAAAATTGTTTCAATCATGGACAAAATCGCCCATTGAGTTTCTTTCGAGAAAATTGAAACAAATGACTCAGTGGAAACTTCTGTGTTTTTGTTGTTTGCTTTGGTATATAAAAATTGTGGATTTGCAAAGACACTAGATTCTAAATATTTAACTTAATACAAGACATTTGATTAGTAATTCCATCCAATCACTTCTGAACATTTGGTGCCAAATTAGGCCTTTTATTACATAATCATTTCTCCATTTGGATCTCAGAGTATAAACCCAAACTCCTGTTTTGGGTGCGTTTGTGTGTGTTTGTATATGTCTGTGTGGGCTTGAGTGTTTTATAAATATTTGGTACTTAGCAGATTTTTTTTTCCCAACAGATGTTCATTGGCTATTTCCATGAATTTGTACTTATCATGATTCAACTAACTTTAAGAATAACATTTATATATGGAAAACAGATATATTTTTTATAAAAAGAAGTGGCTCACTACATTCCATTTGGCAAATTCTAGTATCATCATTCCTAATAAAAACTTATAGACTAGAGAGATTTATGAATATCACCATTCTGGTGATTTTATTTAACAAGAGTTTCAGATGAGTAACATTTTTGAATGCTATTAACTCACATTTTGCATCTGCATTCATTATGCAATATAAATGTATAGTTTTTTCCTTAAGTGAAAGATACTGTCCATCCACCAATTACAGACTGATTGAATGTCTATTTTCATGTTTTTCTGTGTTTGGCCTATCCAGGACGGATGAGGTATACACATCTTTCCTAGCTGGAGAACCACCCATTTCTTAGATATTTATTTCTAAACTAAAGAATAGAGAAGAGAAAGTTCAAAACATCACAGTCCAACAAAATATGTAGCTAAAATATGTATATAAAATACTGCAACAAAATAGTTCACAGTCATTAATAAATGTATATCCATTAACTGCTACGTTACCAAATTCATACCACTCAGCAGCACTGCAATGCTGACTAATAAAAACATCAGCATTTTTAGTAAGCATTATGGTATTCTCTGATCTGGCATGGACATAATCAGGTGTTCACATGCCCTGGGTGCGTGCTAATAGGTGCCTCCCAAATTCTTTCTCCACTTTTACTTCCCCCGGGAAAATATCAGTTAAAGTTTGGAAATGTAGAAGGCAGCAATGTAATTTGAATTTTAAATATCTTTGTCTCTTCATAAACTGACATTCATCTGTTGATCCTCATTTGATAAGTAAGTTGAATTATGACTTTCAGCTGGTCATGTGTGGTATCAAACTCCTGCTTTAGTTTAAATTACAACTTAAAACTAGGGACTGGTTGAGAAAACTGACTACACAGCACATTGAACACTTCAAGCAATGTATTGATTCCCTAAGATCTACTGAATAGTACGTGTCCAGGCTGAATCAAGAAATGTGATATTCTAATATAAACGTCATGGAACTGCTTTTAGTCACTGAGCATTGGAATTCAGGCCCACCCTGTTCTCCTCTCTCTGACCACAGCAGAACAATAGAAAACATGATTCCCGCCCTTTGCTAACATCATATACACATGGATAAAACAGGAAAATATTTAAGATTGAAATTATAAATTTCTTTTTTAAGACAACCAGAGTTTAAGAAGTTAAAAGCTGTGTGTAGGGAGAGTATCAAAAAAAAAAAGTTTACTGAAAAAGTTAGACCTATAAGGGGCCTAAAGAATGAGTAAATATTAGTCAATTGTTCTCAACTCTGGCATTAGAATAGCCTAAGGGCCTAAGGATCCTTTAAAAACTGTCTTATAAAAATATCCTTGGCCCCACCCTCAGAAATTCTGATTTAATTGGTCTGGGGTGGGGCTCAGGATATTTTTATAAAGCTCCTAGGTGATTTTAATGTGCTGGCAGGTTGAGAACCTTGGATTAGGACAATGAAGAAGAAATAGGGAAGAGGGAAAGTAAAAGCTCAAGAACATATGGCAATTCATTCACAGTTGACTTACTCAATAAAAACATTTATTGAGTATCTATTTGATGCTAGTCATTGAACTACGTGGTGGGTCAAACTATAGTGACTGAGAAATGACCCTTGAAGTTTTCCATATAATAAAGAGATTCATACATAAACACATAAATACAATGCAATATGATACTTATACACACACACACACACACACATTTCTCTTGTGCTTCACAGAACATTACAGGAGAATGATTATGGTGTTTTATTGTTGCTTAGAGCACCTGAAGAGCTTTAAAAAGCACTGATGTTTGGGTCCCACAGCAAGAGCTTCTGATTTGATTGATTTTGGAATCAGAAAAAGAAAGAAAGAAAGAAAGAAAGAAAGAAAGAAAGAAAGAAAGAAAGAAAGAAAGAAAGAAAGAGAGAGAGAAAGAGAGAGAGAGAGAGAGAGAAAGAAAGAAAGAAAGAGAGAGAGAGAGAGAGAAAGAAAGAAAGAAAGAAAGAAAGAAAGAAAGAAAGAAAGAAAGAAAGAAAGAAAGAGAGGGGGGAGGGAGGGAGGAAGGAAGGAAGGAAGGAGAAAGGAAAGGAAAGGAAAGAAAAAAAGAAAGAAAAGGAAAAAAAGAAAGGATAGAAAGGAAAGAAAGAAAGAAAAGAAAAGAAAAGAAAAGAAAAGAGAAAAGAAAAGAAAAGAACCCCAAACCCCAAACCTCTCTAGGTTATTCCAATGCACAGTGCTGGAATAGAGGGATTTGCCTGACAGCAGTGAAAGGTGTATTTGAGAGTCAGGTGAGATTTCCAGACAAAACAAGACTTCTAAGCAGAAGATCTAAGGATCACTACACTTGAATGCATGGCTTTCTTTCCTTGAAGTTCTCTGCGATCCAATGAGAGAGAAATTTTTAGGAGTATTCTTTGGCAACAGAATGACAACTAGACCATGGGAGGGGATTTCCAAAGGTGATTTGTGTATTAGGCACAGTAGCTACAGTGCTTAGGGCCCCAAGAAAACGTTTTAATGTTCTTCAAAATCAGAAAAAAACCCAAAAAACTTCTGAGTAGAAGAAAATGTTTTACATGTATAATATTAGCATATTGGTCTTTTTTACCAAAGGAATAGTAAAATATAATTTTTACTGTTTTTTTTTTTTATAGGGGAGGGGCCCCCAAAGGCAAAAGTGCTCAGGTCCACTGGAAGTCATAGTTCAGCCCTGGGCTAAAGGAGAACCTAGTCCCAGCTAATTTTAATATCTATCAGATCCATTACATATACAAGTAAGCAAGCATTTAATTTTCTATTCCCTTGAATTGTTCCCACCTTGATTTGCAGACCTGGAATTCAAGGGCCAAGTCTTTTATCTTATTATAGTACCTAGTTCCACGGTAGAGAGAACTGATTGAATGAAATGAAAAGTCTGGTTTCAAGAAGGTATACTTTCCCAGAACGCAGGGTGCTCCTTTTGCCTGGAGAGCCCTTACCCACTTTGTCCAGCTAGAGAACTCCTAGCTATCCTTTAAAACTTACCTAAAATTTTTGAGCTCTGTCTGCGACTTTCTCCTCTCCTGCCACTTGCCTAATCACTGTGACTTATCAATCCATCACCATTTTGTTCATCCATTGTTACTGCTCACTCACCACGCATTATGGCTAATTAAGTGTGGGTCAGTCTCTTCCCACATGACCCCCAACATCCCTGGTTCATTAACTCCTGTGTTCTCAGGCTCTATCATAATTTCTAACATATAATAGGTGCCTCAAAATATTTACTAGTTAATGTGGTAGATCAATATGCTATTAAATGTTTTTTATACCCCACAAATTTGGACTATTCATTGGAGGAAAGTCCAGTAACTGAATTAAAGTTCTAGATAACAACTTCTTTTTTTAGCCAAATGAAGTTAGATTACTTCTCAAACAATTCATGTTTCAAGTAAGCTATGACACAAATACGTGAAGAATGTTAATTGAAACCTTGCAGTTCTTGATAGACTTCAAAGAATTTATTTTCTTTAACATTTACAATCAGAGGTTCCAAAATAGAAAGGCCTCAGCAAGAAAACATAAATTTCTTGAACTTTTGTTTTGAACAAGATTTTGGACTTTGTACCCTGTGATGTTTTTATTTTTCTGCCAGAGCTAGAAAAGAGGGATCAGTGTTGGTCACACATCTAAAGAAACTTGAAGAATGTAAACTAATCATCCTAAAATCAATGATAACCTTTTGTTCATAAACGTTTGCTTAAACAGATCCATCTGTTCACATTTAAAATGTGCTTTCTTTATCTTAAGTATGATCAGACTGAAGGTCTGGTTGCTTATTTGTATTTTCCAAGAAGCACAAAGTTCCAGAGCACTATTTCAGCTGGGGCATTTGTGTAAAGTCTGGTTCAATTAAAGAAAGAGGAGTATTGGAGTTATTTTTAATCTGTAGGTTAATTGTTTTTAATCTAGTCCCTAAAAAGCAATTGCATTGGTTGTAAAATAGTTCATCGCACTTGAATCTTAATGTCAAGTATGTTCATTTCACCTCTCTGGATATCATACTACTGCTTTTTACAGTGCATACATAGCTTTGGTCAAAAATGATCTCCCCCAAAAAGTAGAAACTAAACTGAGATTGAGAAGGGAGGAGAATGTGTTCACCTGAGTTGAAAGTTTTGTGGGTTGCTGTGGAAAGGGTTGGAGGAGGAAATAATGGAAGAATAGATCAAATAATGGAAGAAAAGGATCATAAAATGAAGAGATGGAGAAAATAGGAAAGATTTGGATGATCCAAAGGAAATACACTTGGACACTGACTAAGTGTGACAGGCATGTGTGTCATCATGGAATTAGTGGACCTTAAGGCTCCAGTGGAAATTTAATATCACACCCGATCTAGCTCTTTGAATGGCAAGGTTTTTTAGGTGGAGTTGGAGTAGAGCGCCTAAAGATATTTTCTGAAGTGAGCTCCAGAGAAGGTGTAAACAGTGACATGACAACGAGAGGTTTACAGGCTGGTAGTAGTGACGGCATGGAAAACTGATCATGCAGAATGATAAATGACCCCAACAGAGGCAGGGGAAGAGTCGGAGCCCAAAACAAGATGCATCGGGCAGTGTTGCGTGGTCAGTGATATGAGAAATTGGGGCACACTCGATGACAAGTGGGGACTTATTAACCTTCTGAGTAGGGAATGAAACGGATCCCAAACCACAGAAACTTGGAGCTCATGAAGACCTGCGAGAGAATTACACCAACTGTGTCATTGTTCAGGTGACAGACTCCAAGTTGTCCCAAAGTGATCGTACTCCTTCAATGAGGGCCCCAGCTCCAAAGCTCCACGGCTTCTGTAGTGGTTAACAGCACAGCTCTTAACTGCTCTCCACAGCGCGACCACTCGCGATGGAATTTGAATCCTATTACTTACTAAGTTACTTATGGCTCTGCGTCCCACTTTCTTCCAACAGTAGAGCAGGGACGACATATTAGCGCCCACCTTTGTGTTGTGAGAGTTAAATAAGTCAACACGACTAAAAGTCGTTGACTTTTAGTTGACTAAAAGAACAGTAGCTGGTATGGAATAACTGCTCAATAGACGATAACTATGCTTATTTACAGTTGCAGAGGCCGGGATAGCTATATACAGACTTATCTCTAGATTTCTAGTCTTTCCCACTGTAGCCTCATTGGTATCTACACATCAGTTAAGTAGCAGAATTTCAAGCCTTCATCTTATTTTTGCTGTTTTGCTTGTTTGGGGCTGTTTTCTGGTTTAATTATATAACTTTATTAACTCATTTATTTAAAATAATTAAATATTTATTCTAAAGAAGATCATAGATGCTATTATATTTGTATCATTGACAAAACCAACCAAAGTAACCAATGTACTGAAATCGGTGGATGTTCAAAGGCCTTGACTACTCGGCTTTATTCCTTGGGAAGCTTCTGGCTTCTGGCAGCAGTGGGCCCCCTGCCAGGGCAGCCCGGGCTCAGCATCTCCTCTGAAGAGGCGGAGTCTAGCTGAGAAGAGCCGCTCTGCCGGCTCCTGTCTCTTGGGCTCAGAATTGCCTGCCCTTTTAGGAAATGAACCAGGTGAAGAATATTGGCTCCAGACCTGGGCTGTATTGGAGAAGGGATCCCTCCACTCAAACAGGCACCACGTGCTTCCAAACACACAGACTCACACTGGACATCTGTGAGCTGAATGAACTGTGTGAGGGAATTGTCGTTAAGAACTCATTACTATAATTTGCATATCGACTGGGTGCCAATAAAAAAATAGATTGCACGAAGTGAGTAATTTATGGAGAGTTTAATAAAGTGACTCTTTACAAATATGTGAGAAATGTTTTAACAAAGCAAGTAAAAGTTAGTGCAATATCCTGGGAAAACTTTACCATCCTTAGGCCTGAGGGAAAGAGTAAGGAATGGAAGAATTGCCAGGACTCAGGGAGAGAGTTTTTAGAGAGCGCCTTCAAGAGGCTCTGTGGCTTTCATCAAAGGAATTCTGTCACCTTGGGGCAAATTAGCAGGGAAAAATCCCGAGAGAAAGCTATGCTAAGCTCCTTTTCCTCATGCCCTTTATATCTCTGCCATTGCCTCCCCTGGGCTGGATCCAGCAGTCGCTATGGGTCAAATTCCCCGGGGTGAAGTAGGATATAGATTGTATCTACAGGGCCACATTCCAACTCCTTTTGCTCTTCATCATCAATTCTTGTCTGGGTGAAAAATTTGCATCCTCCACACATAGGATAGACAAAGTCCTGTTGACTGCTGTGCCATTGTGGGATAATGTCCATTTTGTCATATTTTCACCTAAAGCCCCAAATATTAGTCACAACCAGTGCTGTTCAAATAAAGTATCAGAAAAAATAGGAGTGAGTGGCAGCGAAGAAACAATTGTCATAAAACATAACTACCATTCTTGTTTCTGTAGCTCGCCACAAACCTTAAGCTGATTCATTATTGCTTCCTTCTTCCACCACTTATTCCTGCTGCCGGCACCTCAGCTGGTCAGGATACTTCCCTTGGTGGGCTACTCAAGCCTTCTTTCTGGAAGGATCTGGGTTGTTGGTGGTCCTATCTTTATTAGGGTCCCATGGTTTCCACTGTATTTCTGGTGGGAGCCATCCTTCCTTATGGATTAGGACTGACAAACCTACTGAGATGTTTTCTGAGTGAAAGGTGCATGAGATAAAGCTAGAATATTCTTGGGCATAAGCCCGTTGTGCACTTTCTTTATTGTTAAAATGTGTTTTCTGGTTTTTAAGTGATAACTCCCCCAACAATCAATAAGGTGTTAGATAAGACATTCTCTAAATTCACAATTATACTAGCAGAAATGCTGCAAGAAGGGAAAACACTCTTTTCCAGGAATAAGTATTTGTGTCTCCATGAGAGGAGGGGTCCAATATAGGTAATCTGCCGCCATGTAACCGGACGATCACATGGTGAATGGTGCCATACAGAAGCCTTGACATTGGTCTCTGCTGTTGGCAAGTTGGGCACTCAACAACGATAGCTAGATTGACCTTCATGAGTGGAAGTCCACATCGTTGACCCTATTCATAATTTTCATCCCTGCCATGCTGGCCACTTTGGACACAGACACTTTGAGTGAAAATTGGTGTTGTGGAAAGAAACAAACTGCAATCACATTAAGGACCATTCTTCTGGTGGGCCTGTACCCGGGACACAAACATTCTCGCACTCTGTGCTTACCTAAGATGTCTATTCTCAAACCTCATTTTCTGACCTTCTTATGACAAACTTGCATTTATTTTATTGTACACAAATTGTGCTTTGGTAAAGCTGTTTCAAAGTTTTAAAAGACATGCCATGCAGACACTACCTCCAGATCTAAATCCAGTATTTCCAGCTAATGTTAGCTCTTCTCCATCCGGTCTAGCTGTGCACCCTCAACTCCCTGAACAAACAAGTTACATGCAGTATGTATGTATGTATCATGGCGGATATGGGAAAGTATAATCAGATATGAAAATTCCCACTCAGTAAAGAAAAGCATGAAAGTCCATAAAAATTGTGAAACCTTGCTGTGCAAGCATTGTGAAAGCCCCCTACCCGAGGGTCAAGAATTTCCTAGATTCGAAGCCGATTTTACTAATGGTAGAGCAGGCTCTGCCTTTGTAGAAGGTATTCCTTGTGCATTCTCCTCCCTGGCCACCTCTGAAAGGAGTGCTGGAGGCTGTGCCCGTCCCACAGTGCGGCATGAGGTGCAACTCTGGATACCTGAAGATTACTGTAGACATCGATCAATTAGACGCATTTTTAGTCTGGGTGCATGGTTCTTGGCTATGCAAATCCTTAAGAAGGTAGGCTTCTAACCTGTTTGCTTCCAGTCGGTACCTATGCCAGTTACATTTCTAGTCCGAATTGCTAGCTTTGTGTCTTTGCTTCCTGGCCCTATTCCTTTCTCTTGCAACTTAATGGCAACAATCTAAAGAATATGAAGCTTTGGTGGGGTAGGGTGAGGAGGACGGTTGGTTTAGCTTTGCTTTTGCTTTTTGTTTTCAAGCAGTGCTGAATCTTACTGTACCTTTGTAACAAAAATCTTTCCAAACTTAGTTTCCATTGCTTGGGTTCTAGAAACACCTGGTTTTCCAATACTTTGAGATTCCATATAATGGTACTTTATTCCTCTTCATATCTGCTTGCTAAACAGCTACTTCTTGCCTGAGTTCATTTTTCTCTTAATAACATGCTACATGTGGCCATTAATGACTGGCACACTTTTATTTTATTCTTTTTGGTTGTTTTTGTTTTTGAGACAGGGTCTTGCTCTGTCACCCTAGGCTGGAGTGCAGTGGCATGATCATAGCTCACTGAAGCTGCAACTCCTGGACTTAAGTGATCCTCCTGTCTCAGGTTCCCAAATAGCTGGGACTTTAGGTGCACACCACCATGTCTGGCTAATTTACAAAAAATTATTTTGTAGAGACAGTGTCTTTCTATGTTGCCCAGGCTCAACAAACTTTAACTTTCCATACTCAAGCTCCACTGTAGTCACAAGTCTACCTGGGACCTTATCACAGACAATGGCTTTACCAGGTGTTTAGATGCTTAACCTCTCTAGCTCACGCCACACGGATGAGGTTCTCTTGTGGCACTCATATCTAACACCAATTTCTACATTAGTTGAGGATGCTAGAGGCTACAAAAGATAAACCTCGAAATCTCATGGACTTTAGTTTGTTTCTTGCTCATGTAGAGACGGATCTGTGACAGGGGTAGCGATCCTAAGTCACAGGCCTATTATGTCTCCCTGGGCATTGGCATCCCCTGGATTATAGGATGAGCACAAAATTTCTGCCCACATTTAACAACCAGACTGGGCTTGGCATTGCAAGGGGTTAAAATGAAAGCAAACAAACAAAACCAAAAAAAATCCCAAACCAGAAACTGAGTTATATGGTCACATTTAATTGAAAAGGTGTCTGAAAAATTAGTTTAGCTATAGATTAAAAAAAAAAAAAAAGTTAGTTTCTGTCAAATAATCTAATGGTCTGGTAGTAAATTAGACTCTTGTTTAATGATATTCCTCCTAAAACACAATGAAATGAAGTTGTGTTGGAGTATGCATGAGCTAAAGCAAAATCAGAAAAATTAAACTCAATGAGAATGAAAATTAAAGTGAAAGAGCTTGGCCTCTTGCAGGGATGATTTGCAAATATTTTGGGCATGAATTTTCTAAATTCATTCAAGGTGAAAAAAAGTATTAGCAGGAAGATGTGAATGTAATACAGATCATGCAATAGAAAATGCACTATATTCTATGGTTTGATAACTGCTTCAAAATGGATTTAAATAATAAAAATGTGTCAGTGTTTGTATAATTCTAGAAAAAGGCAATGAGAAGCCAGCTGTATCTGATGGTTACAAATGTTCCCATCACTTAGAAGAATATGTTTTCTATGGTTAAAAAGGGATAATTCTCTGTTTTATTATAATGTGGGGTTAATATTCTTCAGGTCCATTTTACTATATCTTTATTCTTACTAGAATTCTGATTATTAATTTTAATAGATATTTGGGTCATGACATTGACTATTTACCATAAGCCAGTCAACTATTCTATGCTCTTTGAAAGTTAATTTATTTTTCTAACAACTCTTAGTTTTCCATTTCGCTGATGAAGAAGCTTAGAATCATACTGATAAAATGACTTTGCATTTCAGGCTACTGGAAACTCAGGAAACAAGTTGCACAGTTGGATTTCAGGTAGATTTATCTAACTCCAAATCCCATGATCTTTGCTAATACATTATGTTTCTTTTTGTGGGAAATAGATACTGCTGTCGGATATCTGTTGGATAGTGGAAAGTTGTATCTTCAATGAAAACAAATGGATCTATATTCTGGTTGTATATATCTTATGTGAGTTTCGATGGTTTTTGTAGTGTACCCTCTATCTTTCAGATGGAAAAAAAAAATCCAGTATCATGCATCCATTGTTGGTGTAATTTATATTGTTATTAATAAGATACTGAAACTTCTGCCTACTAAATACCAGGCATTACTCATTTTTGCTTAAGAAATATCCCACAGATGGTCCCAATTTTAATCTGTTCTCCTAGACCTGACAGTACGTCCCAAATCACCTGTTTCAAGAGTATTAGGTATACCTCTCGTCATTAGGAATGAGTCACTGATCTGATCTTTGGTACTTTAAGGTAAAATGATTAAATCTCTCAGGGCCACAAAATACCAGGACTGATTTAAATGAAACATGCAACTGTTTACATAAATTTGTTTTTGTTTGGGTCTTGGTCATTTCATTTTACTCAAATATGAAAATCCTTATAACCCTAATAATAAACTCTATCCTGATACTCTCCTGGAGTTGTTCTTCCCGGGCCAAGTTAGCTCTGGCCTGTCAAAAGTGGCACCAGATACTTCTATATAAAGCAAATTTCATACCTCCAATATCCTGAAATTTAACAGAAAGTATAGGCCATTGATGTTCTTTTTAAATATGGCTCATGTTTATTCCTATGAGATTTTTACAGAACCCTATTCTATTTGGATAGGACCCTTTAATCTGTGTGCTGTCTCCCTCTGGCTGTGGCATAAATATTTCTGATCATTCTATGAATTGCTTGAAAACAATATTTAAAAGTTTGCCTTGTAATACCGTGTGAAACTGTATAATAACCAAACAATGTAAATGGAAGGATAAAGATTCAGAAATCAGTTAAGTAAATGATTGGGATTTCTGCTTTATTTTATTTCTTACCTGTTATAGATTCAGATCTAGAAATTCTATAGTTATATCTGGAAACAAGGCCCATTAATTCAACCAGTCATCTGCTAGTAGTCACTGAATTTCTGACTGCCCTGGAGATCACAGTCCAGTACGGCAAGCAGAAAGGTTGACAAAGGAAACAATCAGAATGCAAATTGACAACTTTTAATCAGACAATTGTGCTAAAGTGATCACGGTTAACCCTCTATTTTCTATTCTGCTCATCTGACTGATGGGTGCTTGTGCAGTGACATCTATGTATTTCTCTTTTGCAAAAATAGCTCACAGGTAGAAAAATTGCAGCACAGTATTATTCATTCACATTTACTCATATTTAAAGCCAATTTAGACTAGCTTTGATATCAAGGAAATTCACTCATCTATATTATTCCATAGCAACCCGACATTAAAGAAAATATTGAACTGAGAAGTTTGTGCACACAAATAACCTGGACTCCACATTAGGGAATCCTACAAAATTCCAGAAACATGAGCTGCTAGTGTAGTAACTATAACAGTGTTATCAAATACAAAACATACAAGGCGTTCTTTTCCAAAGTGAGTCTGCAAACACTGGGATTTCCTACCTAAGGCTGTTTTCACTGGAGAGAGCTTCAGTGGGGTGAAAAGTTTAAACACTTAAGGAGCAATACTGAACGGGAGTTTGAAGTCTCACTATCACGTCTTCTGTTTTTGTTTTCTTACTGTGACTGACTCATCTTATGACTGGGATGACTCATTTGGCATCTGGATGCCTCAGTTTACAAACCAAACTTGTGAGAAGACACAGCCCAGATTTTGAATGATATCTTTGTTTACTTTTGAGATTCACCACTGGAGGGTAGGAACTGAAAACCCATATTAAACAAGACACCGATTTTTATTTTGCTTAATTCCACTTATAAGAAATGCTTAGAGAGGGCGAAACTATAGAGACAGAAAGCACCTCAGCAGTTGTCTGGTTGTCTGGGGCTGGGGGTGGAGCGAGGAGTGACTGTTGCAAAGGGAGAGTCGGACCCTTAGAGGGGACCGTGGTGACGGTGGCACTATACAACCACGTAAACGCACTAAAAGCCACGGACTCTATAGCAACAGCGGGTGGGTATTGTGATATCTAAATGATACCTCAACAAACGGGTGACTCTCCTGTGGCTGCCACTGCACTGGGAGTAAAGGCACTGTCCCCAGCATGGCCCCTGGCTCTGTCCCTGCCTCTCTGCTCTCTCTGCCTTCTCCCCTTGCTCACCACTCAGCCACCTCCTACCTCAGGGCCTTTGCACTGGCTGTTCCCTTTCCCTGGACTGCTCATGCCCATGTGTGCACATGACTCCCTTCCTCCCTCCTTCAGATCCGTTTTCGGATGCCGCCTCCTCGCAGAGGCCTTTGCAGACCACCTATTTAAATTGCAGTCCCTCTCCCCAGCTGTATTTCTCTTCATGGCACTTGTCACTGACCCACTGTGCATGTGGCTCCTTTGTCTTATTCCGTTTGCCCCTGGCCACCTTCCACCCCGTGACGCATGGCAACTAGAACTTGAGCTGCAGGAGGGGAGGGGCTGACTTGTTCACAGGTGCGTCCAGCGTTAGTGCAGGGCCTGGAGCGCAGCAGGGGCTCAGACTGAAGGGGTGAGGGGCACAGCCGCGGGCGCTGTGTCCGGGCCCTGGATGTCGGAGGGGCAGGCTGGCCGGGGCACGAGGCCGGGCCCAGGGGCCGCCTGCTGTGTGCTGGTGCTTATGGGGTGGGGGAAGGGAGAGGGCCGTGGGCACAGACGTCACTCGGACACTATTTCTGCTCTTGCACCTGCATGTCCAATCTCACATAGAATCCCCAGAACATTCCCCAAGGGGCCTGGGAGAAAGCTGGGACCATGAGGCTGCACAGGGGGACAGGAGTGACCAGGCTTCCTGGCACGTCCACAGTGAATGCCCGGATCTGCTAGGATTTCTAAACCTCTGCACTGCTGATGTTGTCAGGTTGGATAGTTCGTCAGGTAGCAGAGAATTCCACCTTGGCAGGGATGTTTCGAGATCCATTCATTCCACGATTGCTGAGCACATGCTCTGCGCCTGGCCCTGAGCTGGGTGGTGCCGGAGACACTGCAGTGACCAGGAAAGCCCTAGCTCTGGCCTCCTGGGGCTCTCAGCCCAGTGGGGGAGACAGACAGGTCTGTCCCCAGACAGAGACAACCCAGAGTGGGCAGGGCTGGGCCGGGAAATCCTGGGGGAGCGCAGGGGGGGCACCTGACCAGCCCGAGAGGCTTGGAAAGGGCCTCCCAGGGGAGGGGACAGCTGAGCTCTGCAAGACTCGGCCGGGATGAACCAGGTGGGGAGGAGAGGAGCACGAGCCGAGGCTACCAGGGGAGAGACCGAGGGGACACTCCGGCAAATAAGAGGTTGGGAGGGGTGCATCCTACTCTAGTCAGGCCGTTCTTGAGCTGAGGTGATTTTGTGACCTTCCCACCTCCCACCGGGGACATCTGGCAGTGTCTGGAGACCTTGGTTGTCACAGCTGAGGAGGAGCCCATGCTGATGACATCGCATGCGTAGAGGCCAGGGCGGCCCCCACAGTGACGAACTGTCCAACCTAACACGTCAACAGTGCAGAGGTTTAGAAATCCTAGCCTAGGCTGAAGAAAGAGTGTGCAAAGTCTTCATCGGGAAAGAATTCGTACTTTATCCTGAAGGCAAAGAGATAAGTTTTGAAAGTTTCTAAGCAGGGACGGGACAGGGGAAGATCTGGGTGTGTCTGGAAGCTGAGAGCTATCAGGGCGATTTGAGCCCTCGTCTCTCTCACCACCCCTGAAGGAAGAATCAACAGGAGCTCAGAGAGGGAGAGGGCTCCTTCCCAGGGCTGGGAGGGCCCTGAAGTCAGGGACAGGGTCTGCATTTTCAATCTAACCCAACAAGCATTCCCGAGGCCAGGCCCTGCCGGGGGAGGCCGGGAGATTCGGACCAGGTGTGTTGGCCTCGTCACACAAATCTTATCCTGGCGTCCTCCCAGTGGTTATGATTCGGATCCCTCAGTCCCTGGCACAGACTTTTGTCATCACCCTGGTCTCCTTTCCAACGCCACTCATGACAGGGACATGGCTGGAGCCATCTCTGCGGCCCTCCTGTCCAGCCCTTCATTGGCCACTAGAGAAATGAAGGCCCAGAGAGGGAAAGGAACTCACCCGAGGTCACTCAGAGTCAGCTTCATTGTCCCCTCTTGACCAGTGCTCCTCTCCCCTGTGCTGCCTCCCGAGTGCCAGCACCATCCTGGCGAGTGGTCCCCAGCCCCTTGCTGTCACTCATCCATTCCTCCAACGCCTGGTGTGCTCTGCAAGTGCAGTTCAGGTCAGGAGTCATCAGCACATGCAGCGATCCCCCCCACCTAGGATCAGTTTATGCTAAAAACACACCCATCCCAGCTCTAGCCACCCTGGGGCAGCCATGTCTGCTGACTTCTACATGGAATGGTTCCCAAACCTAACCTGGGTGATCTTCTGCAAGCTCCTTAGCCTCACTGTTCCTTGGATTCCCATCTGTAAAATGGGTCTGTAGACTTCCACAGCCCGTCTCCTTATGCAGGCAGATTGCCTGACATTCCCAGAGCTAGAAAACTCCCAATAAATCACTGTCCATACCCCAGGCACTGGGAGCAAGACTCTGAATGCCAGACTACCCTAGGAACTATCTTGGAGCCTGGAATTGCAGAGTCGAGAACCCAGGGTGCCTGGGTACAAGTCTGTAGCTGTCTGTGCCACTGTCTCCTTCATTCAAGCAAAGAGCCTGGTGGCAGCTGGCACAAGCATGCAGGGTCACCAGTGCACAAAGGGGTTCTGTTCCCAGCACCATCCTGCCTGCCCTGGGCAGGGTACTCAAAGTTCTTCCAGGAAGGAACCACCAAGGCACTGGATTCTGCTCAAAGGGGCGGGACTCCCCTGTGGGAGGCCCCCCAGGTTGAGCAGAACCCCTGGCTTTTACAGTGGCCTGGGTACCTGAGCAGAACCGCCTCCACACTGCCACCATGATCTGGATTTTTCTATATGTTATTTTTAATTAGCCTGAGGCGCTCACTGCACTTTTAGACACTGGAGCATGGTTGCGTTGCCATTCTAAATCTCCCAAATTTCTCTCAAAAATGAGTAGACAGCTACATATAAGGATAAATCTCAGGATTATAAATAAATAGCATTAGTAATTTGCCTTTCCGGTTAGATGATTTTCCACATTATATACCACTGAATTTTCAAAAATAATCTCCATTAAAAATAAAGTTGTTTTTAGTCTTTATGAAATTTTTATGATGCCGTTTGTTGAAAATAAGTTATTTCCTCTACACTTGTGACTCCGTGAATAATAGATTTGGTACTAGACCATTTTTCAGAAGGTCCTCATCTGTATCCTAATCTAAAATATAACTTTATCTTTGTTCTCTACTATTAATAAAGCACCTTATAAATAATTCTGACTTGAGCCTTATACTCCCCTGTCAAAATGCAGAGTAGACATTATTTCTCCCCTTTGAAATACCAAGAAATTCAAACTCATAAAGTTTTGCATGTTCAAACAATTCACAATAGTGGAGCTAAGACTCCAAGTCTAGGCTTCTGTTAGGTGTTGATAAAATCAAATGGTTAAGATCTTGACTTCTGCACTAAGAAGAAAATGGATTCAAATACTGATTCTGCCATTTGCTTTAGGGCACTGGACAAGTTATTTAATCTTTTTGCCACTCACTTATCTATAAAATAGGGATAATAATTGTGTCTACTTCATAGTTTGGTTTTTAAAATTAAATAAATACCTATGTAAAGTATTTAATATAGTGCCTGGCATATAATAAGTACTAAATACATGAGTGCTATTGTAATTAGCCTGGTGCTTTCTATAGAGGCAGTCTCAAGAAAGTGGTAAGAAGCTTGGCTTTGGAACTAGATGATTTTGGATTTCAGCTTTATCACATGACCTTTATGACTTCTTAACTGTAACCTCTTCTATCTATAGCTTTGTCATCTATAAAAACTTAAGTAACATTATGAAGATTAAAGTCCTGACCTATAAATGGAGAGATTTAATAAATATTAAATTCTTTTCTTTCACCGTGAAGCTTATACAAAAAATTTGATTTACAAAGTATGTATTTTTAAACCATGTATTTTGCCACTTGCTTACATAAGTCATCTTATTCAGCAATATTACTAGCACCTAGTATGGCGGCTGCATTTTATTGGGCACCCAAAAAATTTATAGGAAGGGGAATTCTCTGCAGCTTAGGATGGTTAGAGAGGACTTTATGAAGCTGATGGGACTTAAGGGGACCTTGAGTATCATTTAGACAAATGGCTTCCATGTGAGAGTAGAGAATGATATTTAGACCTGATCATGATAAGCAGCCCAGACAACCTAAACTTTATGTGTCGGGAAGAGTGCCGTGCTGGTTCTAGAAATGATATCCTTCAAGTCTGACCAGAAGATATTTGGAGTTCCAAGGCACAAATGATATATATCCTGGAAGGAGCTCGGGAAAGGTGAGTGTAACATAGTGGTTTTTATAAATGGAAAAGACAAGTCAAAATTCTCTTCCCCGCCTCTCGAAGGCAATGGCAGAATGGTTCATTAGGCTGTGTTCACAATTCTGATTTAATAAAATCAGTTTCCCTTCTATATATTTTCCAAACTTTGATTCTAACTTTCCCATTTGGATCTGAATCATCCCAGTACTTTTAATGATACTCTACATATATATATATTTTTTTAAAAAAAAAAAAGCTTTGGAAATATATTTCTGTCTTGTAACTATAGGTTACAACACTGTCAGAAGATAATTTTTTTTAATAACAGGAAAAAGTGCAAAGACATCAGTGCTCGCTTTAATCCATATATTGCCACTGGGCCATGCTGGGCTCTTAGTTGAGGTGGTGAAAAAAGGGCTGTGGAAATTTCACTGAGTTTTTTTCTCCATAGAATTCTTTGACTAGAGTTGGAAAGGGCAGCTGGGCAGGGCAGGCTGTGTTTGGCAGGTGTTAAAATTATGAAGGACGCGTAAACTGTACATATCACCAGAGGTTTGTCAAGGGTGTGGGTCCAGGTGTCCTGTTTTGAAATTTTTTTTTTTTTGAGGCTACCTCCTACTGAGTTAGAGGACAATGATTTATTTCTCGGTGTACTATGCATGCTTGAACTGGAACAGAATGAGGTTGACCTAAGAGCTTCGGATTACATTTTGACTACCTGTTAAAATGACTTTACGTCTTCATGAACCCTTTTACTTCCTTATTTCTGTTGTGAAAATCTCTCCTTTCTGTTTTCAATGACCATGCTCTGGGGCTTGTCACCACGCAGCTCTGCTATACTTGAGATCTTAAACTCAGCCATTCTACTCTCTGGCCATGATCTCTTAGCCAGTTACACCCTCACCATCTGCCTTACCTCATGAGAACTTGTAATTCCAGAACCCCTATCTTTTGTCCTTACCTATCAGGTTTTTTCCCAATAATTTACTACATTCCCTTCTAGCTGTGATTCTCCAGCTCATTATTCTAACCACTCCTTTCTTCAGCCATCCAGATTCCACTCTACTGCTACAGCTGCCTCGTAAAACCCCACACCGCTGACTCCAGTGTTTCCACCACTGCACGAGAGTTGATAAGCGCCACTGGAGACAGTGTGGGGACATCACCAACCGGTGCTACAACGTTTGTTTTGCTTTTCAATCTCTAACCACCGCAGGCACAATTGTGCCTAGTATTCCATCACATTCCTGAGCAGCTCACTCTCTCCTTCTGAGAAGATATTACCTTAGACCTGTTACAGAAAAGTAAATTTCCACCCAATACCTCCCCAACTTACCCCTGTTCTTGGAAGAACACCTTAATGCCTAAGTCTTAGAGAAAATGTAAACCATCAAATAAGAGTCCGCTTAACATCCATTTCCAAAACTAAAGATTCACCTGCATCTGTCCTCCCTTTCCTCTTCTTTCATGTCCTATAAAAGCAGCATGTCCCTAAACTCCTGAACTCCCTACCTGAGCCTTCTGCATTTCTATCCCATCTGACCTCACAAGGGCTTTTCCTGTTAATGAGCCCATCTCGCTCCTTCAGCCTCAGAATGTAGAATCACATGCTGTATCTGCTCCTTCCCTTGAACACTATCCTTGCTTCGATATCCTCTATCTTAATAACAACAACAAAAACTGCCCTTGACCCCATATTTGCCGACATCTACCCTCCTTTATCTTTCCTATTAAGGCCAACCCTTTGAATAAGTCATCTACTCTCACTTCCCCACTTCTCTTTACTCCTCATACTTCTCTGTGTGTCTGTTTTTCTGTATATCCACAAGTCTACTGTTCTCACTAAGGGTTATGCCAACTTCTTATGATAAAAGCTAATGGGTAATTGTTATTCCTTATACCTCTTTGCAGCATTTAACATTGTTCCTCAGTTTCTTTCTCTTGAAACCTTTCTTTTCTTGGTGTCTGTGACTTTCCTTGGTGTCTTTTTTTTTTTTTTCTCCATTTTTCCTTGCTAACTCCTCTTACTTAGTCCTTGTTGCTCGCTTCTCTTCCTTTGGCCATTTCTTAAATGGTGAGGTTTCTATGGGCTTTATTCTCAGCCTTCCTCTTTATTATATATACGCTCCCAGTCAATCTAATTAAGTTCCATGGCTTAATTTTATACCCATATGCTGATGAGTCTTAAATCTATATCTCCATTCCAGTGCCTCTTCTGAATGTTGATTCACACATGCAGCTGCTGTTGGATTTCCCACAGGTATATGTTTGTCTTTGCCTGCTTAGGTTGTTATAGCAAAATGCCACAGACTGGGTGAGTTTATTTTCTCACAGTTCTGGAGGCTGGGAGGCTGAGATTGGGTGCGGGCAAGGCTGAGTTCTGGTGAGTGCTCCCTTCTTAACTTGCAGGTGGCTGCCTTCTAACTGTCTCCTCCTATGGCAGAGAAAGGGAGATCTCTCTCTTTCTCTTTTTATAAGGCCAAGGTCCTATTGAATCAAGGCCCCACTCTTACGATCTCATTTAACCATAATTACCTCCATGAAGGCCCTATCTCCATATACTGTCACATTGGGGGTTAGGGCTTTAAAATATGAATTTGGTGTGGGGGGGGGGTGTAATTTAGTCCATAGCAATGTCCAAGACTGAACTCATTAGCTCTATACTAAAACCAGCTCCTTTTTCTGTGTTCCCCATTTCAGTGAATGGCACCAGAAATAGCATCATGTAGAAGTGTAGAAAACAGGACTTCCTTGGGCTCAAATTCAGGCTCTTATATTTTACTAATAATTTACCCTTGGGATTCAGTTTTTTCATCTGTAAGTGGGTCAATATGGTATCTATCTCATAAGAATATTGTCAGGATTAAGTAAGTTAGTATAATACTTAGAACAGTGCCAGGCACACAGATACAATTCTTAAAACCGTGCTCAGTAAACATCAGCTATTCCTAATGCCATCTACCTAATTAGTTAAAACAAATACCTGCAAGTCACCCTTAACCTTTACCTCTCCCTTCCCTTTGAGATTTATTAAATTTCCAGGTTCTTTCGTGTCTACCGGACCAGGTTCACACTCTCTATTCTCTATCCTGTTACCCAGGCGGGTAACTACTCTTCTGGATTACTATAAAAACACATTGACTAGTCTTCCTTTGGCCCATGGCTGACCTTCTTCCAACCTATTCTCTCATCCAGAGAGGTTTTCTAAAAATGCAAATCTCTTCACGTCAGTTCTCTGCCTAAATCCAATAAATGGCTTCCTGAAAACTTAATAATGGTTAACAAGGCCCTTCATGATCTTTCCATGCCTGCCTTTATATCTTTTTTACTCTTCACTGACCAGTTTTCATGGAATGGTATAGCCACATCAACTACTTTATTTACTCGAAGGCAGTACTTACCAAGAATCTTTCTTACTTCACAACACACAACAATCATGTCACACTGGGATAAACCAACCAATTTGCTAGTGTCTGAAGGTAATTAGCCTGAGACCTCACCTAATTCTCCAAGGATGATGGACTCATGTCTGTGGCTTGCTCACAACACAGCAAAGTAGCTAGGGCACATTAGCTCGTAAGCTCTGTCTGATATATTAGATGTTCCCAGTTGTAGATGGCCACCACCAGCTCCATGACTTTAACTATCCCTTTCTACAGCCATCCTAACCACTACCACAACTCCTCCGGAGAGCAAGCTAATCATTCCTAACCCTGTTTAGCGGTCACTTCCTCTAGAAGCCTTCATACACCCTTCACGTCCAGGTCAGCTGTTTCCAGTATGTTCTGAACGGCAGCTTGTAATGACCCTTTCGTGGCTTATATAAAAACTTGCTCCTGAGGAACTCTTCACACACATATATTGATAATATAATAATAGATAAATGCATAGGATCCAGTAAGACCATAGAAGAACATGAAGAATGATGACAACGATTCAATACTAATATAAAACGAATACTCAATAGTGCTTAAAATTCTTACCAATGTCATCACTTCCTGGGTTTAATTAGGTAGATTTTTCCTTGGCATAATAAACAACTGCCTTTTTAGCTAATGCCATGCCTATTTTAGGTTCTAGTATAAACTAGCAAGCTAATTGCTTTCCTGAAATAGGGAAGATGTAGTTGTAAATATGACTGGCTTTGGGCAGCAGAACCTGGAGTAAATCTAACTAAATGGTTAGATATTTACATAGTGAAGTTTTCTTGGATGGGAAATATTTAAATGGTCTCAAGTATCAGAATTTCCTATATATGTAAATTCCACTACATCCTCCAGAAACAATGTGTCTTAAATGCATGGTTAATTTACTCTTTTTTGGATCCTTGACTCAAGTATATTTCAAACCGTGTGAAAAACTGAGAATTACCATAACATTTAACATCTCAACTCTTGGAAATAACATTGATTCTACTAATTTCAAGGAGCTTTTAAAGATAACCTCAGTTTATTTAACATTTAGCCTAAATCCTGTTTCATCTTCAAACATAAATTAATCCCTTATTCTTCCTTTAAGCTAATTTATCTGATTTCCAGTTATGACCTATTTTTAAACATTTTTACACAAGACAAGAGGAATATATCAAATATAAGAAAAGTAGTTGCAGGAATTCAGAATTGGAAAGTAAATTCTTTAAAACAGGAAATTTGGGGGGTTTCCTGCTAATAATAATCAAAATTATATTATTAATTACTTATTACAAAAATGTCAAAGGGAAATTTCAGAAAATCTAATTTAGATAAGACATTACGGCCAGCTGAATCTTTAACAAAGTAGCTTTGAAACCTATTATTGTATTATAAATTTGATTTGTTTTTTTTTTTTTTTTTGGAAGGAGAGGGGATTGACCAGATGATATTTGAGGTTCTTCCAAAGTTGTATTCTTACTCTATTTCCTCTCCCTTTGCCTTCTTTGGATCAGCCTGGCCCCTTTTCCACTATATTTCCCTCTGTTTTGACTCTTGCTCCTTAGTTGTTGATCATTGAATTAAAAAAAAAAAACCCCAAATCCCTTGACCCTATCTCCTCCTCTGGCCACCAGCCTATTTTCCTTTTCTTTTTCTTAGCTACACTTATTCTAACGGCAACATTTTTTTTTTTTTGTCCTCTGTATTTCCTCAACTTTTAAAAAAATATTCTTCCACATGTTACAATCTGTCTTCCACCTATCTTTCAGCTGAAACTCTGTTCCGTGACATAACTGACAACCTTTCATTAATGTGTCTGGGCACTTTATCTCGGTCCTCCTGGGCTCTCAGCCACACAGCTGCTTCTGATAAGGTCTCTGCTGCTGAGTCTCTCTGCCTCTCAAGTGGTAAAACTGAGGCCATGCATTGTATCCAGGCCCCGCAATGAGAGGTAGGATAAGCGGTTGCTGTCAAAACAGAACTCTCAAATGCATGGAGGACTGTGGAATGGTCTGTCCTTAGGGCAACAGCTGCTAGCACTGTCTTGGCCTGCTCAGATTGATCACAAGTTCCCAAAGGAGAGAACTGAGAATAAGGAAAACAGGAGAGGCTGGCTGGGGGGAAGGGACACAGGAAATTGAGCAAATACTCATGATGTCATCCTCTGATCTATTACACTGTGAGCCAAGAGTATGTCCCTGCTCCAACAGAGTGCCACCGGACAAGGACACAAGCCCCTACAGTGGGCACCAGGAAACCATGGCCGTCATCCATGCCCCAAGGGTTTGAATTAGTTTCTTCAGTAACTTTTTTCCCATTGCCACAGACCTCCTTCCACCCATACCCACATTATTTTAAATTTCTGATCTAAATCTTTGCTGTAAGTTGCTCACTAACTATGGAGCATGTCCATTTGTATGTCTGATAGACCCCTCCAGGGAACCTGGCCGAAAGAGACTTTCTATACTCTGTTTCTGATGATGATGACATCGCTGACAAGGTTAATGAGGAACCTTTCCTGTTACCAATAATAATAATAATATAAATAAATAAAATAATAGTAAGCATGATATAGAATATAAATACACTGACATATGCCTCATGTATGTATACATGTATGCACACCCGTACACGACTGTGCTCAGAACAACTGAAAATCCCAAGTGCCAAAAATGAAGAGGTCAAGGGATTTTTTTTGTTTTTTAACTCGATGATGGGCAACTAAGGAGCAAGAGTCAAAACAGAGGGAAATATAGTGGCAAAGGGGCCAGGCTGATGGAAAGAAGGCAAAGGGAGAGGAAGAAGAGTAAGAATCCAACTTTGGGAGAACCTTAAGATCGGTAGGAACAAGCTCATGCCTCCTCACCATGGGCTCAGAGGATCTTGAACCCGAATATTTGCATTAATGTCTAAGCGGCTGTGGTTTTCATGTCTACGTGAAGAGAGCAGACATGGCGTCAGGCGAGCTGCCTGTATGTGAGCAGGACTTGGAAAAGGCCGGCTTCTAAATAAGGGGGATCAAAGCACTGAATGGGAAAAAAAATAGACACCTGGGAAATCAGTGCTTGAAGTTTGTTGCCTACATAGTTATGGAACCCAAATGGTGCAGTGATACCTTGCTAAATAATAAAAATAAAAAATGGTTCTACAACAATAAATAAGGAAAAATTGCAACATTTAAAAAACTTGGGGTGCTTTGGACTCCTTAGAAAACAATCCCTACTGGAGATGATTTTACAGTAAAAGTCACAAGCCACACATTGGTGGCTCAGGGGTTCAAGCTTCATCTGTCTTAGAATACCACCATCTTGGAGCTCTGTCTTCTAACTGTGTAGACAGGAACAAGAGTGGAGAAAGTACATATGCTCTGAATTGCTTCAGACTGGGAGTGACACATAACTTTCTCTCACCTTTGTCTGTAAGAATTTGTCAAATGACACCCCCTGGGTATGTGAGGCTGGGTTAATACGGTCTATCAGTGTACTCAGAAGAATGTAACAGCCTCGTGAACAATAATAATTATCTTTACCATATTGTCCTAGCAAATAGACTATTAGTAGTTATCGATTCTGTGTCAGATATTGACTCATCCAGCTTCTTCTCTTTCCCAGTGTCTTCCTGTTTGCTTACACTGTCATCATCTTGGAATACTGCAATAGTCTCCTGACTTGTCCTCCCACCACCTAGTTCTTCCTACCACTGTTATAATCCTTTGGTCGTAAATAACACTAGCAGTAGCTGACTTGACAAAAATTGGGAAATTATTATAGAAGGCTATATATTATCTTATGGATTCGATAGGCAATAATGAAGGTAGGCTTAGGAAAGACCTAGAAAAAGAGGTATGATGAGAGTACCAGGACTGCAGCCAATTACTGAGTTTTCATGGTTGACATTTATCTTATTTGGCCTCTATTCAAGAGAACTTTTCTTTCTTCCAATCCATAGTGTTGTTTCCATTTTTATGTTACATTAGTAGTCACTTGTTTTTCCTTTGATATGATACCTGTCATAGACAACTTGGTCTTGTAATTATTTTTTATGTCTCTCTTCTTTCTACAAGGGCAAGGCCCACCCTAGGTTATCTATTTCTTTCTATGGTCTACCGATCATAACTTGGTATCCTATGCAATGTAGGCAGAGCAAATACTCAATAATTATTCAACAAATCAGTAAATGGACAACATCATTATGCCATTTTACTCCTCTATGAGCATTATATCCACCAGCTCTGACCTAGAGAGTTCTTGTACTGTGTCAGAATACCAAGTCCTTCATCCTTTAAAACAGCATATCATGACATTTAAATCTCTAATAGAGGGAAAAGTGACGCTTTACTTTCTTGACTTAGGGTTACATAACCTACCTACATAATTTGGCTGTGGCATTGTGAACTGCCTACGTCATGTCCAGTGCTGGATCCCATAGCGAAGGTTTGTGTCTTCACCACATAAATGTCCGTAACTCAAGAGTTTGCAAAGTGCTTTTACATACATGAATTACTCTGATTCTTAAAAGTGTCTTGGAAAAAAATCAGATATTATTAATAAAATTTAGCTCAATATATCATTGTACTCTCTTTTGGAAATTACAAAACTATTTTACATGTATTAATGCATTTTTCCCTTACCATTCCATAGTCTAGATAGATAGGGACGAAACTAGTATTTTTCCCAAGACATTTTCCCATTGGTGTTCTCCCAAATCTCAAAGTTGGTACTTGATTTTTGATTCATACCTATTTGTTACAAAATCCCACATCTATATCATCGTTCCACATAGCTTTTAGTGAAACGATGCTGTCTAAACCAAAAACAAATGTCTTCAAGAAAAGATGGAACGTGATAAGGAGGCAGCATAGGGTGGTGGCAGCAAGGCTGAGACCTGAAGCCAGACTGCCTAGGACCAAGTGGAAGTCTACCGACTTCTTAGCTGTAGTGCTTTAACCAAGTTAACTTATCCATGAAAATGGATATAATAATAGTACCTATTTCAGAGTTTGTTGAAAGGATTATATTCGGTAATATATGAAAAAGTGCTTGATATGAAGGGCATATGGTAAGCACATAATGCTTTTGGAGAGGCCTCAGAGGCTGTCGGTGCAGAGCCCAGCTCCGGACTCAGGTCAGAAGGCTTTAAATCCCAGTTCTACCTTTTAATGCCTGTGTGACCTTAGGCAAGTCTCTGTACTTTGGTCTCTTCCTTTATTAAAATTGGGACAATAATTATACCTTTCTCATGGAATCGTTATGCAGAATACATGAGCCGATGCCTAAAAAATGCCCAGTAAAGTTTGTAATTGGAAATTACTTCTTGTTAGGGGTCACCCTCAAGATTTTTTTCAATATTGAATACTCACTGTACCAAAGTCTGATTAATTTTGTTGTTGTTTTCTTCAAGTTGGCAACTCAGTACCTATATATTCAAATAAACAATGGTTCCAAATAAATTTATCATTTTTATTGTTGACATTTATTAAATTTAATTTAAAGCTATTGAGCTTGCTTCAAGAAAGGAGAAGCAGCAAGAGGAAACCACCTAACTACTAAACTGGCATTGCATATGGAGCCCCTTGCCCACTCACCAGTTGGTATGTCTGTATTTCCAGGGACTGATTTTTTTTTATTGTTTTCTTCCCATTTGTTTATTTGTTTGTTTCTTGCTTTTATTATTCTTAGCCTCCATTTCCTGGTGATGAGATACTTTCCTATTCCTGAAACTGCTGTTTGGGTCTTTGGGGCCTCAGGTAGATGCAGCTTGGTACACCCCCGTTTCATTCAAACTGTTGCAGATCTGGTCCCTTGCTTCTTTTACAGTCTCTCGCAGTGAGACAGGTAGGTGGACACAGATGTGGTTCTTCGTGAGGGCCAACTTCCTGGCTCAGCGAGAGCCACTACCTCCCTGTGTGCTCACATGGCCTCTTCTTTGTGCACAGGCAGAGAAAGTTCTCTGGCTCTTCCTCTCTTTATAAAGGCACAAATCCCAACATGAGGGTTCCATCCCCATGACCTGCTCTAAACCTAATTATCTCCCACATGTTACAGCTCCAAATATCATTACATTGGGGATCAGGGTTTCCACATATGAATTTTAGGGGAGATATAAGCATTCATTGCATAACAGATAGATGATTGGTAGATGGATAGATATATAGATAAACATATTTTCAGCTCTGTTAAGCTATTTATGACAATTCAGCACACTTTCCTTTTTCCAAATAGCTTTCCAACTTAAAATATACATTTAAGATTTCCATTTCACCTAATGCTTTTTGTTTATGTGGAGTATTGATCTCCAAAGTACATGTCTATTTATGTACAACGGTTGCTTTTTGAGGAATGATTCTTCCAGAGATTTAGGTAAGTGAAATTACATTTTCGTTGTGTAAATTACTTTTGAAACTAGGTCTTCTTTTCTTTTATTTTTCCTTCCTCCCTCCTTTCTCCCCACTCCCTTCACTGCAGTCATGCTGGCTGGCTTTTTGTTCCTTGAACAAACCTTAGACCTCTGCTGGTTAATCCCCTTGCATCCCTTAAACCCTTGCTCAACTTTTTATCGCTGAATGTACTTGAGATTTTTCCGGGGATATTGTTTAAAATTACAACCCTCCACATCACACTTGTGATCACCCTTACACACTCAGTTCTAAATTTTTTCCATTGTACTCCTTATCCTTTTTGAAGCTCCAAACTGTGTGACAAAACATGGCGACTTGGCATGCTGAGCACTTTGCAGTACAGAAAATTTCGAGGCTGCAGAAGCAGCCCCAGAACCAAGGCCCTCTGACCTCCTCCTGCCCTTCTGCGTCTCTCCCCTCATTTTCCCCTGAACTGAGACATAGAAACCAAACTTCTTCTTCCCCAAGGCGGGTCAGAGACACTAGAACCTCTTTCCCCCAAAGCAAGCCATAAAAACTGAAATTATTATGTAATCTTCCCATACCTTTCTGTCTAGGAATTGGTGATAAAAAAAAAAAAAATCTCCCATCTATCTTTGTCAGATATTAGGTCATAAGACCCTCATTCCAGAGGGGTCCTGCCCCATACCCGGGAGGAAGAAATGCTATAACCAAGAAGTCAAGAAGAATCTGAACAGACAGGCCTTGCTGGGTTTCTCTACTCAACTTATTAGTATTACATCATACCCTTTTTGGTTCAAATTTTTATATGGCTGTCTATTCTTCATCAAACCTAAACATAAAAGTGTATCTTTAGGTTTTCATTCTGAAGGCTCTCATGTCATGTAAAATTTTTATTTAATACATTTGTTATGCTTTTCTCTTATTAACCTGTCTTTTATCATAGGTATCCTAGCCATGAGCCTTATGATGGGGAGAAAAGATATCACATCTTTTCATTTCCCAATTTTCTACATACTAAAGAAATACTTGTTATATCTGTGGTTATTGTCTATCTTTTCCCATCTAAATGAAAGAGCCATAAGGGCAAGAATCTTTGTTTTGCTCACTACTGTATCCCAAGCATCTAGAATAGTACCTAGCTTGTGGTAAGCACTCAGTAAACTTTTGTTGAATAAATGGGTAGAAAAAACATGATCAAAGCAAGCAGTATTCTGCTATTCTAAACTGTATAAATATACATCTCTATGTTCACAAATGAATTGTGTGAAATCACTGTACTTCTTTTGCTAAGTGTTAAAGTTGAAGGCACATATTATTCACTTTGCCTTGTTCTAAATGAATTGACATTTCTTTTCAGAAAAGATGTAGCTAAAATAAAAAATGATATTGTCACTTTTTAAAACAGTAGATGTGCAGAAAAAGAAAGTTCATCAAATTTATAATATTATTTACTTAGAAAAACAAAATAGATAGTTATCTTCCAAAGTAAAAAAAAAAAAAATTGCATTTCTAAACCAGGGGAAAGCTTTGTGAGGTTAAAAGAAAAAGATTATTGGAGATGGAGTCTGGGCACAGGTATTTTTTGTGCCACTTCATCTCTTGGCAACTTGCTCTTTAGCATTCTGTGCCTCAGTTGTACTACTCTTTGTTTACTGGCTTGCTAGACTTCCTCTCCACGGAGTTGAAACCGTGTAGAAGACCCTCATCTCATCCTCGCTGTTGGCAGGAGGAAGTGAAGAAGTGGTCTACGCCTCTCACCCTTTCCACTGGTGTTACTCTCGCTCCCCGTCCCCCATTCTCCGTAATGGGGTTCTCGCACTCTGTGATGTACCCCACTGCATTTCCAAATTCTGACACCTGTCAAGTGCTGAAATCACTTTGTGGCCGAGAACTTCTTTTGATCTTTCTAGTTACCCTCTCTGGACTGGTGCCTTTGCCTGAACCTAACAAAATGAATATAGTGAATTAGTTGCATTTGCTGAATTTCCAAGTTGCACTTCATCCTGTGGGTACCCAGCTCTGGGTGCTGCCTCACACGTAGGAACTGCACTCTTCTTCCCACATGTGATGCTCTCTTCTGTCTTCTTATCGCTTAACTCTTACCTTCTACCTGTTTTCCATCAATTTCAGTAGTTTTTTTCTGCCTCCCCAGGTGGACTTCCTACCTGCTTGCTCCCTCCTTCACTCTAGTATGTGGGTAGAATTACAGTTCTCAACCATTCAAAGAATGCTGCATCTGGCTATCTAGTTATCCATAGTGCGTTTCAAGATATGAGTTATCTAATCTCTATATCTTAAAAAGATCAAAATAAATAGAATAGATAATTTGCAGTCTTTTTCTATTCTACAGTGTTTATTATGTGAATTTGTAAGAATAAGTAGCCAAGCATGCAATCAACTTGTTTATTGCACCTATAAACAGGTAGGCTACACCCAAGCATGAGGAAAAGACACACTTTTGCTCAATACAGGGTGCGATGAAGATTCCATCCACCAGATTGTCTTACTTGAAAACCATTCATTATATTATTCAATAAATCAGTAGAAAATATAGAGATTGAAAATTATTATTGGAATACAAGGAAATTTGGAGTAAAAATACCCAGGGGAACTATTTGGGCAGCTCATTTGGAAGCGAAGAAGGAAAGGTTTTATCTTTGGAGACGCAAAGCAGTGACGCTCTCTCTGTATTGGAGTTGATTGTGCTCTCACCATACCCTGGCACTTTTCAAATCCTCTTTGGATCTGTTGCTGGCTGGGCAGAAGGGAGGCTCCTCTCACAAGCCTTGTTCTCCCGTGTAATCTCTCTCTGCCGTCCCTACTTGACAGTGAAGAGGCGGGCCCCTCAGCTAGTCACAGGCAGAGTTTCTAGAAGGCTTCTTGCCCTGCAAGTCTTCTAGAAGTGCTCTGAAGGCCTGCGTCAGGTGTGCAAGCATGAGTGGGCTCACTTGACATGTGAGCGGTGTGGACTAGGTGATCCATTGTCATTTCCAGTTACAATGTCTCTGATTAAACACATATATATATGCTTAGGTCCACAATATGTGCTTTCTTTAAAGCTTTTTACTGTGTTTTAGAACCCCAAATTGACTTTAACGTATACCTTATAATTGTCATGTAAATTTAAAAATATGCTATTTACATTACAGTCTCAGAAGAGAACTGCCACAATATGCATAACCAAAAATAGGATAAGGATATGCAATAAAAAATCCTTTACACAAAAAGGGAGCCCATGTAAAAATAAAATCCTTTACACAAAAATCAGTGCAGTTCTTGAAGTGGAGAGGCAGCTAACGTTGGTTGCCAGGTATTTCTTGCTCAATACTGGTTGCAGCCTGAACTCTGAGCTGACAGATTGCATCTTCTCCTGCGTTGCTTTCTGGGTGCTGGGGACACGCTCCCTATCTTAAAGGCTCTTAGGAACCACCTAAAGTGCTGGAAAACAGGCCGAGCCTTCAACGAAGGAAGGAGCGTGGCGAGGCTACTGCATACAAGTAGCATCTAGAAAGGAATCTTAAAGCCTGTTTAGTAAAAAATCCCTCCTTTTTTAGAAGAGGAAACTGAGATCAGAGAAGATGATGAGTTCCTCAAGATCCCATCAAAAGTATGTGGCAAACCCAAGAACAGAATCCTGCTTTCTGGGAACTAGGACTTCTCCCACTTCGCTGGTTTTCTTTACTCGCCTTCCATAAGGATTTCTCAGCTGGCTTCACAATTAGAAGACTGAGCTCTAGAATCAGCAACCATTTTTATCCATTTATCCAGATTTGTAGCCAGACTGGCATGGTGAAAACTGCATGGATTCTGCAGTAAAATCCCAACGCTTATACTTAGCAGCTTGTGAGCTTTGGTAAATAACTTTATCCCTAGAGGTTTAGTTTCATCATATATAAAATACATTAAAAATTATATGCTATAAATTGTATATATAAGTAATATATAAAAACTCCATTACTGAATACTCAGTATTCCCTTTGTTTCTCTTCATAAAGCTCCATGTCTTTAATCACAGCTTTTGAAACAAAAAGAAAAAAAAAATCAGCTAAATACTATTATGAATACATCATTTTAAATGGCTGCTTTGGGATATCAATTAAGGGAAATTACATATAATGATCATTTAAGCAATTAATGCTCATTTACATTTTAGGCTGGGTTGAAAGAAAGCATTCTACTTTAACTTTTACTGGAGATTGTAGTATCAGTGACCCTGAGTCTAGTTACAAAAGGCAGCTGGAATGGTACAAGATAAGAAAACAAGATATAGCCTGGATTTTTCTAATTATTTTGATAAGCTCATGTCTTTTGGAAGATCTGGTTCCATTCTCAGAAAAGAAAGAAAAAAATTAGCTAGTTTGAACTGGTCTTGCTTGCCTCCTGCCTACGAAACTCTTCTTAAGATTATTCCTTTATTTGAAAGGAACTTGCAGAATGTAATCCTTACCCTTTTCTGCCCAGTTTCTGCTTCTTACGAGACCAACCTGCTGCCTGTGCTCCTGTGGTCTTCATATTCTTTGCTCGATAAACTGGCCTTTCTTCTTTCTTCCACTTCTTCAGGAAATGTGTTAGCATTTCTCTGGAACTAACCAAAAATGAAATTCGACCCTGGCTTTTCAACCATACGTCATTCATATATCATCTTTTTCATGTCCTTTACAGCTATTAAGAAAATTTGGTTCTCCTACTCTGAAGTCCATTATAATTTGATGTCAGCTTTCAACCCTCTACTAAAACTATTCTTATTAAAAGTATTGAAGATAATAATATTGCCAAAGTAAATGATTTTTTCTAGTCCAGATAAAAAACTGGTTTCTCTTTATGCATTTGACACTTCTTGTTTGTCATTTTTTTTTTTTTTTTGAGACATTGTCTCACTCCATTGTCTGGGCTAGAATGCAGTGGTGTCATCACAGCTCACTGCCATCTCCAACACCTGGGCTAAGCAGTCATTCTGCCTCAGCCTCTGGAGTAGCTGGGACTATAGGTGCGTGGCACCACACCAAGCTACATTTTTTTTAAAAATAGAGATGGGGGTCTTGCTATGTTGCTCAGGTTGGTATTAAACTCCTGGCTTCAAGCAATCAATCCTTTTGCCTTGGCCTCTAGAATTGCTAGGATACAGGTGTGAGCCACTGCACCCAATGTGACACTGTTATAAAATAGAATCTCATTTTAGAAAATTTGAAAGTACAGGGAAGCAAAAGGAAACAAATAAAAGTCACCAACAGTGGGCCTAGGCAGTGGGCCTAGGACAAACTACTGAAAACAGCTGGGTGTGTACCCTTACACTACTAATTCATATGCTCACTATGAGCATACACACATGCATCCACATACATACACACATATATGTACACTCTCCCTCCTACACATGTGAAGTATGCTATTTATTCTATTTGGTAATCTTTTTCTTCATTAATGTATCATGAACATTGTTCTATGTCAAAATGCATATTTGTACTTTTGCCAATATTTCAGAAATTATTTTTAAATAAACTAATAACTTTTAGATGTGCATCTTACAAATCTTTTCTAACCAGTTGTATATCATTGAAAGAACAATCAAAAGAAAGCTCAAACAGCTTCATTAGTTTTACACCACATAGAATTTTAAGCAAAAGCATTACTAGAGATTAAAGAAGTTCACTTTATAAGGATCACGATGAATTTCCTGAGTTAACTCACCAGGGAAATTTAAAGTTTAATTTGCATGCAAGTAAAATTATAACCTTAAAATAGATAAAACGAACACATCAGAAATACAAGGAGAAACATTTTGAAATATCTCTTTTAGTAAATGGTAGAGCAAAGAGGCAACAAAACAAATTAGTATGGATAGAGAACACTGATTTGAATGATAAAGTTAAAAATTACCTAATGTACAAATGTGGAACACTGCACACAGCAATTTCAGGAAAACACATGCTTTTCAAGTATATACAAAACATTTACAAAAAATTTACTATATTCTGTGCCATAAAAAGAATCTCCAAAAATTTCAAATACAAAATTATATCCTCTAACCTCATGTTAACCTTGTTTTCTTATTATCAATATGAATGATAATTATAGAATCTCTGCATATTTAGAAATATATTTGGAAATATGGACAACTCCTTATGTATTTGACAATATCAATGAAAATCTCCACATATTTGGAAATATCAATAATAACTATTGATTCAGTGGTGCACGAGGAGAAATGATTGGCAAGCTTTTAGCTTCCTGGTTACAACGAAAATTCTACTTTAGTATCCTATTGTGTTTTGCATTATGTTTTCCATGTTATTATTTACTCGTATGAGATTGACTGAAACTACCAATAAGTAACCAGTAGTACTATAGAAACTGTTCCTTAGGGTAAGGGTGTACATAAATAACTCTGGGATTTACAATCCAAAACAATTTTTTTTTAATTTTACAGATATATTCCATAGGGAAAAGATAAGGAGTTTGCAAATTTCGTGTTATAATTTCTGGATATATACATTGATAAAAGAGACACTTTATTTTTTGTTACTGGGGTTCATCCGAGTGCAGTGGTGTTTACTCCTAATTGATTACAACTGGTTGCAGATTCCTTTGTTCTTTCTTCACTCCCACTGTTTCACTTGACCAGCTTTAAAAATAATAATAAAAAACAAAAAAAAATAATAATTTTTGTCACTGGGAAGCTTGAGTGTGGTAGCAAAGTGCTGACGTTCGAAACAATTTTCAGGAGGTACTTCCTGTCTTTAGTGTGCTGCTTAATATTGTTTAGGTTTTGAGCAAGTGAACAAACATCTGGAGACCTGGATTATTTTGGTTACCCAGTGAACAACCAGATAACTGAAGTGGATTCTAATATCTAACTCATTCAACATCCTGCGAGAATAAAATGTTGATGAATGGTTCTTGTCTTCTGGCAATTCTTGTACTTGCGAGTCTTTGAATAGAGTCTTTGAATACGTCACTGAATAAACTCAGGTGTAGCTGAACTGCACTAATGACCCTTATTAGCGATCTGGCTGAGGAGATTGGACTTGCCTGAAGCTTAATCTCTTAGGATTGATATGCTTGAGAGTCCTGGAACATGTTTTCCATTTAAAACTAAATACAATAATTGTTCTTTAATATTTATGTATCTGGGCAGCCAAAGCCTGATGGAACTGACTCCATGTGTTGACGGATAAGGTCGGGTGAAAGAAGAGCACTTCACAATTTGGCATCTCCCCCATGAACCCTTCCCTGTTCCACCCCTTTCCTCAGTCCATGGCACTCCTACATTTTGCACATGTTATTTGCTTTGCACTTATTAATACATTATATTTATTTTTATAAGTTTTATTGAGATATAATGCACGTACCATAAAATCCACTCATTTAAAATATACACTTCAGTGGTTTTTAATATATTCCTAGAAATATGCAACACAATTTAACTACAATTTAACTTTAGAACATTTTAAGTATTCATAAAAGAAATCCCATACCCACTAGTGGTAACTCTCCATTTTCCTCCTTTCCCCAGCCTCTAGCAACTACTAATCTAACTTTGGTCTCTATAGATTTGC
This sequence comes from Microcebus murinus, assembly GCF_040939455.1. NCBI lineage: Eukaryota > Metazoa > Chordata > Mammalia > Primates > Cheirogaleidae > Microcebus > Microcebus murinus. Next base: position 10,901,564 of record NC_134126.1, on the reverse strand, counting down.
CTGTTCTGGACATTTCACATAAATAGAAGTATATAATATGTGGTCATTTGGAACCAGATATTTTCACTTAATATTTCACTTAATATTCGCTTAATATTGTAGTGTGTATCAGTACTTCATTTCTTTTTATTCAACATTCCATTGCATTGATATGCCACATTTTGTTTCTCCATTTATCAGTTGATAGGCATTTGGGTTGTTTTCATTTTTTGGCTGTTATGAAGAATGCTACTACAACCATCCTATACAAGATTTTAGTGAATACATTATTTTTTTCTTTTGGGTTGATACTTAGGAGTGAAATTGCTGGTCATATGTTAAGTATATATTATATATAGACTATATTTATAAAAAAAAGATGGGGTCCTTCTCTGTTGTCCAGGCTGGTCTTGAACTCCTGGTCTTAAGTGACCCTCCAGCCTCACCCTCCCAAAGTTCTGGAATTACAGGTGAGAGCCACTGCATCCCACCTTTTTAACATTTTGAAGAACTGCCAAACTGTTTTTCAAAGTGACTGTATCACTTTACCTGTCCACCAGCAGTTATGTGTGGGTACCATTTCTCCACATCCTTGCCAACAATTTTTATTAGCTATCATTTTGATTAGAATCATCCTATTGAATGTGAAGTAGTATCTTGTTATTTTGATTTGCATTTCCCTGATAACTAATATTTTGAGCATTTTATCATGAGCTTATTGGCCATTTGTATATTTTCTTTGGAGAAATGTCTATTCAAATTCTTTGTCCATTTTCAGATTAGATTATTTGACTTTTATTATTAAATTGTAAGACTTCCTCATATGTTCTGGGCACAAATCCCTTATAGATATATGATTTGTGAATAAACACATTATATGTTAAACATTCTCTCTGCTCACAGTTATGATCTCTTGGGTCATAACACTTTTTTTTTTTTTTTTTACTTTTCCACATTCTCCACGTATGTGTGATAAGCAATTGTTGACGGCGCCTGGCTGTAGGAAATTTTATCAGTGTCAGAAGCCAAATGTTGATTTAGACAAAGGGTACTAGTATAGTACTCTTTTGAACTTTAATATTTGCTATTTTGGAAGGATTCTTTTATGCTGCATACACTACCTCAATTTGCAGACTTTTTTTTAAACAGCTGCTAGAGCTCTAGAGTCTATGCATATGTGTGTCTGCGATCATCTGTCAGTGCATCAGGAGCTGCCACTTAGTGAGTGTCTTTCCCTCTGCCACTGCCTCTACCCAATCCTCAAACCCTTTCACCTAAACGATGTTTAAAACCTCACCGTTATTATGCCATTTCTTTATACTAAAGTTTATATTTCTTGATGCAAATACTTCTAGGAATAGTCATTCATAAAAACCTAATCCTTCAAATACACCTTCGTGTGGCTATGTGAATCAGGCAATTTCCTAACAGAGATGTTTGACAACAAAAGTGTAAAAAAACGATATTTTAAAGATGAAGAAGCCGGATTAGTGAAGACAGCAGCATGCATGTAGAAAAGTAATGAGAGGTGCAGGAGACTGGGACAAGTTTCGCAGGGAATCTTGCCTGAAACCAGGGCTTTCCATTTTGCACATAGAACACTTCCCTCAAGTCGTTTAATCTTTTTGGCACTTAAAGATTTCAATAGTCCAGGATCCTCAATGTTCAATTGTTAGAAGAGAGATGAACTAGAATAGGAAGTAAATAAAAGATATTAATCTGGGGACATTGATTATATTACTGCTCAATAATTAAAATAATGCCCAAAGAATGCCAGTAATTATCATGCTGGGAGATTCAGAAATCACCTACTTCCTTTTCAACTCTCAAAGTTCATCTTAGCCACTGAGTAAATCATACATTTTTATTTTTTATAAAGTTGAATAAAGTTCCAGCCCTCCTTTTAAAAAGACTACTGTTTGTTTCAGGGTTGTCTTATATATTTTTTCATTCATCTCTTTCCCTTCCCTCCCCCTTTCTTCCTCCTTCTCTCCTGAACCAATTTTACTCTTACAATCATGAGAGAAATTACTTGTCTACTTATAGACTCTCGTTCAGTTTCTCTGCCCACATTTCGCCCCTCTCTACTAAGAATCTGTGAAGGACAGTAATAGAACACTTTTGATCTATGATCTACTCCAGCGTTTCCCTTTGCAAAACACAACAACTATTCTCATTCGATGTATCGTCATGTCACAATCTGAAGGTGCTCTCTAATGAGTTTGTAATACTTTAGCATGATCCATATATAGATAGATATTCTAGAAATAGAACATGATTGATGGAAATGTTTTTTAAATTACAGGAAAATTGTGACTATGATATCATGAAACACTGCATGGTATTCAAAGCTTAGCAGAGTATATTATCAGGGGAGACTTTGATCAATATATCTGCAAATCTTTGCCATGTATCAAAGCATGACAACTTTTCACTGTAGCTGCTGCTACTGTTATTAAGTTATTGCTTTGAGGAGGGAATTAGACTGGAGGGAACATGCACAGATTAATTGTACAGTTGTATGTACAGATAAGATGCCATCATTATGTTGCCCTAATTCTCATTCATGTCCTCCAGCTACGCTCCACACTGGTTTTATGATTTCTGATGTCCATATTGGAGTATTTACACTTTAAGCTGATTCAATCTGAAAATGTCATCACACCTATTATACTCAATTGAAAAACACTTAAAAAATTATCTCTCATCTTTTTCTTGCTCTCCTCAGATCAGCTTTTATCTACATGGTGACTTTTAACTTGTGTTTTTTAGGCCAGTAGTACCTTGATGGGAGATACGTAGTGCACAGCTTTTAATGTGATGAAATTTGGACAAGATATCATATCTTACCTACTTCTTTACAAACCCCTTTCCTCATTAACTCTGCTTTAAAGCAGACACTATCTATTTCAAGATAGGATTAGAAACTGAACGCAAAGAATAAATTTCTTAGAGTCCCATTGCATTGACTTTGGTCTTTTAGAGATTTGGAAAGATATTTGATTCTTGAAGTAGTGGCCTGAATAATTCAGACCTTGCAGACTATCGAATTATTTTATTTAAGTAATATTTGTTAAACATATTATTTTTTAAGATGTAAGGTGATTTATTAAGCTCTACAAAGATAAAAAAAACCTTTCAAATGTTATATTTTAATATAAAAATTAATATGCCATAATTATTAAAATTATTTATTACAACTTTTTTCTTGGATGCCATTGCAGATTCTGAACATGTCCCTATGTTGAACAATGAAATAAAATAAAAAGAAATATACATAAATGAGAAAAATTATGGAACATGGCAGGTGCAACAAAAAATAATTTTTAAATATCCAATCTTAAATACAAACATATCGGGGATCAGTGATCAATGATTTGAATTTATATAATTTATCATTTTTTTCTTCTGTTTACTGTTCTAGTAATATAATAAAAAACCTGAATGGAGAGGAAGTCATTATAGGCAAAACACATGCAAGAAATAATTAAAGTACCTCCATGACCTTTTTGAAACCAGTTATGACTTTTCTTTCTCATTTGGGGTTCTGAGAGACAGGTCTTTTATCTTTTCTAATAGAAATGTTATAAAGGATAAATAATGTTATAAATGTTATTATATAATTACGACCAGTGGCAATATATAATACTCCTCTTTTTCGATGTAAAAAATAATTGTCACCTAGCAAATGGCCAAGAGCATTGAAGTATTTTTGAAAGCTCATTAGAGACCTCATTCAGAACAATGGAGCCACATCACAATTATTCTGAGTGAGAGAGGTTTTACTATTCAATGTGTATGTCAAAGTCCTAGATCCCCATAACAGGATATTGCAACTCAAACAATTCCCGTGGGGAAAGGGAAATGATCATGTTGTTACTCTTTAACCATAGACAAGCTTTGAAATAACTTAATAGGCTATTCAGAAACCTAATGAACTATGCTGTAAATACTATTGAAACTTCAGTTTAAGGCAGGACATGGTTATTAGGCAGTCATTTTCTCAAGGACATACAAAGTTATTCGCACTATTGTCTCTTGATTATCCACATCCTGAACCCCCTTCAGTTTTTTTTTTTAAAACCAATATACACATGAACACATGTAACAGTAGTGATTTTTAGTGCAATATAAGTGCTTTGAGATAGCTATGTTCCTGTAATGTGAACATCAGTTGCTCACTATGTAAGCCTTCTTTAACAATATAATCAATTTGTCATTGAAACTCCACCGAGCACTTAACAAAAAGAATGGGAACAGTGCAGGCTTTCTTCCCATTTTTGCCCCTCAAATAGTGCTTTTTCTCTATTTTTTTTTTTAGGTTTAAAAAACTGCAGTCATTTCTTTTGTATTTATCCCCAGCTAAGCATTTTAAATTTTTTCTTATTTTTTTTAACAACTAAATGGGAAAAATTTTCTATAGCCTTTTGTTCCCCACTGTTTACCTCTGTCTCCCTAGTGTACTCAGAGAATCTTGGTATCTCTAGCTACAACTGTGTGAGCCTTTAACAGCTTTCTATGTGCCAAGCCAAGACACCACGGTATAGTGGGAAGTGTATCTCTTAACACATGATTCAAATTTCACAAAGGAAAACCTTGCCTATTTGTCCATAACACAACCACTTTTCTTAAAGTTCCTATATAATTACATGTTCCTTTTCATGCTACTTGGTATGAGAAGAATTCTATGATTTTCTTTTTCTTTTTAAGCTGGTATTTTTCTGTTTCTTTTGAAAAGCATGAGAAACCTGAGTCAATCCTACTTAAAAGTGGGATGATTTTTTTGACAATGATTAATAAATAAGGGCATGTTTTAAAAAATGTAAGCTAAGAATTTTAAATATTTTTATATGATAATATATTCGTTTGCTATAGACTTCTGGGAAGGTAGTTCTGAAAATCAAAATAAAACACTGAGTGGCGGAAACTGAAGTGAGAAGGGTCACAGTTGCTGTGGATGAGTTTCACTTGGTTGCTTTGTTCATTGAAAGATCTTCTGTACCTGTAGGAGCTTATTGGATGACAACAAGAAGGCTGGTGAAGTGACACCCCCTGCTGACTTGTGAGAGAATGCTGTGTCATTACCCTTGAACATTTACTCTGACAGGCCAAGTCTCCAGGCCTTTTCCATCAGTCATTAAGTTTATTGATGAGGCCAGGTGCAGTGGCTCATGTCTGTAATCCCAGTGCTTTGGGAGGCCAAGGCAAGAGATTCGCTTGAGGCCAAGAGTTCGAGATCAGCCTGAGTGAGACCCAACTCTGAAAAAAATTAATAAAGTCAGCCAAGCATAATGGTGTCCACCTGTAGTCCCAACTACACGGGATGATCGCTTAAGCCCAGGAGTTTGAAGCTACAGTGAACTGTGATCACGCCACTGCATTCCAGGCTAGGTAACAGAGTGAGACTCTGTTTCACAAAAAAAGAAAAAAGATGATTAATGACATATTATGTTTCCTTGCCTAAATTACAAAGAAAATTGGGAATTTTAGGAAAGCTTAGAAGTTGGTTTGAGAGTTTGACTCAGTCTTTTCCTTTATTCTTAGTTTCTATAACATCAAAACTGTTTAGTAATTTAATTAATTCTAGCAATGAATGTACTGTCTTGGAGTTATATTGTCAGTCTTGGATTATCCTAAATCATTTGAGCCAATTTTACTTATTTTTTGAGACAGGGTTTCACTCAGTCGCCCTGGTTCGAGTCCAGTGGTGAGATCAAAGCTCACTGCAGCCTCAAACTCCTGGGCTTAAGCAATTCTCCTGCCTTGGCTTCACCGGTAGCTAGGGAGGGCAGCAACACACCTGGGTAATTTTTCTAATTTTTTCAGAGGTGGGATCTTGCTGTTGCTCTGGCTGGTCTCAATCTCCTGGACTCAATTATTCCTCCCACCTCAACCTCCCAAAGTACTAGGATTGGAGGCATGAACCACTGAGCCTGGCCTGAGCCAATTTTATTACAGCAATTTTGCAGATATAGAAACTAAGCTTAGTAAACAAGATGGATAAAATGATATATGCTAAATCTAGAGGAACTACTTTTTTGTTTGTTGAGTTTTTATTTATTGGTTAGATTAGTGGGATTGGTACACACTGATATCTCTGTAGGATCTAAGATCTCTTTGCTATTTTTCCACTGCCTATAAAGTGGTACCAAAGCCCACTACTGAATACCAATACTTTTTGGAATATGAAATACTTCTCTTTTTCTTTTCTTTCTTTTCTTTTTTTTTTAGACAGAGTTTCACTCTGTTGCCCTGGGTAGAGTGCAGTGGTATCATCATAGCTCACTGCAACCTCCAACTCTTGGGCTGAAGCGATCCTCCTACCTCAGCCTCCTGAGTAGCTGGGACTACAGGTGCATGGCAAGGATGCCCTGCTAATTTTTCTATTTTTAGTAGATACAGGGTCTCACTCTTGCTCAGGCTGTCACAAACTGCTGGCCTCAAGCAATCCTCATGCTTCAGCCTCCCAGTGTGCGAGAATTGCAGGTATGAGCTAGCACACCCAGCTAATACTTCTCTTTTTCCATGGCATACATGTGTGAGGTTGGATTTTCTGAATTATATACTTCAACCAAAACAATATATTGAAATTCACTGAATACAGAAGCAGTACAAGCATCCAGCTATCTTCTATTCAGCCAGACATGAAAAGATTTGAAAAAATGTCCAATAATATCATTCTTGCTACTGAATCTTTTTGTTTAGAAGATAGTTATTTTCATAAAAATATTAAGGTTAATAGACAATGGATTTATTATTATTTAACAATGAATATATAGATAATTGTTTTAAACATTTCTGTTTTGATATCAAATGTAGTAGGTATCAACAGCTATAACCCATATAATCAAAAGCTCTTTTCAGTTCTCAATAATTTGATTTCTATAACATGATTACTGAGACCAAGAGTTTGAGAACCACTGGTGTAGAATAAATGCCTATCGTGTATTCCTTTAGACCGTATAATCTCTAAGCCTATTATTCTAGAAGATAGGATAAGGGCTACAATTATGTGCAGAAAATGAACTGGAATATAGCAATAATATGAAGTTGAGAAATTGATTCTAGAAACTAAAAAGGAGAGAGGGATGACTGATTGTGACTAAAGGTATATGCTAATTATAAATAAAATGTTAATTTTATTTATGTTAATTATATATTATATTTATATATTATATATTATATAATATATTATAAATATATTATATTTATATTATATAATTATAAATAAAATGTTAATTTTATTTATTTATTAAAATGTTAATAAATGTTAATATGTTAATTATAAATAAAATATCTTTATTAAGAGGTTATGATTCAGTTTTAGCTAGAAAGTTGTCAAGTTACTGTTTACTGGCCTTGTCAAAATAAATAAATGGGATCTGATCAAATAAAAAAGCTTCTGCACAGCCAAGGAAACTATCATGGGAGCAAACAGAATGGGAGGAAATATTCACATGCTGCACATCTGATAAAGGGACGATGACTAGAATCTATATAGATCTCACGAAAATGAACAAGAAAAAAATCAACCCCAAATGTTGCCGTAGATGCGGAGAGATAGGAACACTCCTACACTGCTAGTGAGACTGCAAACCAGTACAACCTCTGTGGAAAGTAATATGGAGATACCTTAAAGAGGTACATGTATATCTACCATTTGATCCAGCAATCCCATTACTGGGCATCTACTCAAAGGAGAAAAAAGACATTCTATAAAAAAGACACTTGCACTAGAATGTTTATAGCAGCACAATTCACAATTGCAAAGATGTGGCAACAGCTCAAATCTCCATCAATACATGAGTGGATAAATAAAATGCGGTCTATGTATATGGTGGAGTTCTACTCAGTCACAACAAACAGTGGTGAACCAGAACCTCTTGTGTTATCCTGGATAGAGCTGGAGCCCATTCTACTGAGTGAAGTATCCCAAGAACGGAAAAACAAGCACCACACGCACTCGCCAGCAAACTGGTACTAACTGACCAACACACACGTGCACATACGGCGGTGACACTCCGCAGGCGGCCGGCAGGGGAGGGGAGGAGAGGCCGGGTGTGCTCACACCCAGCAGATGTGGTGCGCTGTCTGCGGGATGGGCACGCTCGCTTGTCAAGGGGCAAAGACAATTTAAGGAACCAAAGCGTCTGTACCCCTTGTCATACTCTCAAGTAAAAATAAAATAAAATAACATTTTTAAAAAGACAGGATACAGGTCAAACAAAAATAGAAACAAAACAAAAAACAAACAAACAAAAACCCTCCTGGGCTCAAGGGATTGATTCCTCCTGCCTCTCAGCCTCCAGAACAGCTGGGACGACTCCACTCACGCTGGCTAATTTACTCTATTTTGAGTAGAGACGGGGTCTCGCTCTTGCTCGGGCTGGTTTCGAACTCCTGAGCTGGAGGGATCCTCCCGCCTCGGCCTCCCAGAGTGCTAGGATTACAGGCTGAGCCCCCGCGCCAGGTGTTTCACATTTATTCCTCTCTTCTCTCCCCCCACTGCTCTCCCCCGTCTGCTCGGCCGCACCCAGCACCTGGACTTCCACAGCGGCTCCTCAGCCGTCTCTGCGCCTGCGCGGGAAAAGTCTGCCCGCGTGGGGATCCGATCTCGCCACCTCCGGATCGAAGCCCTGCGGAGGCTCACCGTTACCTTGGGAGTGAAGTCCCTCAGCCCAGCATCCGGGGACCTTGCGCGCTCTGTTACCTGTCCCCAGACCTTCCGCCACCGCCGCCCAGGTCCCCCGCTGCCCCGCCTGAGCCGCGCTCCGCTTCTGCCGCCCCGCACGCGAGAGCGCCCCCCTCCCACCGCCCCGCACGCGAGAGCGCCCCCCCGCCGCCCCGCACGCGAGAGCGCCCCCCTCCCACCGCCCCGCACGCGAGAGCCCTCCGCCGCCCCGCACGCGAGAGCGCCCCTCCCGCCGCCCCGCACGCGAGAGCGCCCCTCCCGCCGCCCCGCGCGTGAGAGCGCCCCCCCCGCCGCCCCGCGCGCGAGAGCGCCCCCCCCGCCGCCCCGCACGCGAGAGCGCCCCCCGCCGCCCCGCACGCGAGAGCGCCCCCCCCGCCGCCCCGCACGCGAGAGCGCCCCCCGCCGCCCCGCACGCGAGAGCGCCCCCCGCCGCCCCGCACGCGAGAGCGCCCCCCCCGCCGCCCCGCACGCGAGAGCGCCCCCCGCCGCCCCGCACGCGAGAGCGCCCCCCCCGCCGCCCCGCACGCGAGAGCGCCCCCCCCGCCGCCCCGCACGCGAGAGCGCCCCCCCGCCGCCCCGCACGCGAGAGCGCCCCCCCCGCCGCCCCGCACGCGAGAGCGCCCCTCCCGCCGCCCCGCACGCGAGAGCGCCCCTCCCGCCGCCCCGCACGCGAGAGCGCCCCTTGTGCTTCTGTCCCGTTGTCACCCCGCGTTCAAAGCTCCAGGCCCGACTTTTCTTTGAAATGCTCTTCCATTTCCTATAGTATTTTGCAATAACAATCACAGTAAGCAGCGTGAACAGTGTGCTTGCTCTTTGCCCCGCACGTTCTAGCACTGAACACCTGTCACTATCTCGTGTCCTAGGGTAGGCGACATCGGTAAGTTGAGGCAGGAAGAATGCACTTCCTTTCACCGTGGGGACGCAGTGCGCTGAGCAACGTGCCCTGGGGGCGGAAGGCTGGTTTCAAGCTCCGGTCACGGTGAGGGAATTTGGACAAGTCACATCACCATTGTGTGTTTGATTTTCTCATCCGTGAATGGGGATGACAGTAGCACCCACCTCACAGGATCCATGCGGGGTCGAATAAGAAAACGTCCCTTGTATGCGGTAAAACTCGGTGTGTTAGACCAGGGTCTCCAGAGGAACAAAACCAGCAGGACATGCAGTCGCCCTCCGCGTCCCTGGACTCAACCGACCAGGGATCAAAAATATATTAAAAGAAATTGTGCCCGTACTGCACGCACAGACTATCTTCTTGTCGCTGTTCCCTAAACAATACAGAATAGCAGCTGTTTGCATGGCATCCGCATCGTATTCGCTATATAAGTAATCTAGAGGTGATTTGCAGTAGGCAGGAAGATGCGTGCATGCTGTGCCCAGATTCTACACTGTGCGTGTCAGCAGCTTGAGCATAACAAAAAGGTTGGTATCCGTGGGAGGCTCTGAAACCGACCTCGCCCCATGGTACCGAGGGATGACAGTAGGTAGATACATGAAAGAGATTTGTGATGAGAATTGGCTCGCGTAAGTATGGGGGCCGTGAAGTCCCACAACAGACCGTGTGCACCCTGGAGAACCAGGACAGCGGCCGGGCCACCGAGCAAGACCACAGGCCTGAGCAGCGCGAGTCTAGGGTGTAATTCCCAGTCCAAGGATGAAGGCCTGGGACCTGAGGGGTTACTGGGGAGGTTCCAGAGGAACTGAGGGGTTCCGGAGTCCAAAAGCCCAAGAATGTGGATTTCTGAGGTCCCAGGGCAGGAGAAAATAAACGTCTCAGCTCTAGGAGAAGCAGCAAATTCACCCTTCCTCCACCTTTTTCTGTTGTTTTTGTTCAATTTTGGGCCTCAAAAGATTGGATGATAACCCACCCACAGGGGTGAGCAAGGACCTTTTTTACTCAGGGTATTGATTCAAATGCCAATCTTTTCCAGAAACAGCCTCACAGGCACGCTCAGACATAATGTGTTACCAGCTACCTGGGTGTCCCTTCACCCAGACTGACATAGAAAACTTACCATCCTACTCCATAGGAATGTTTATGATTACTGTTGTTATTATGGTGTTTTCATTTCATAGATTTATGCGTGTGTATATTTTTACTTGCCCAATTAGTTTAAAAACTACTGGAAGGGAAGTGTTGAGTAATTATTTCCTTTTCAATTTTCCTGGGGAACTAGAATGTAATAAATTTAAATGAGGCGTCTTGCACGTATACATGAATTTTTACAGAAAGAAAAACGAGGAGGACTGTGGTAACCCGCAAGTAGTTTTCACTTGTTTTCTTAAGAAAAAGAAAATATGGTGTGGTGAGTTAGCAATGCAGCGACTAATGCTCCTTTAACTGAAGGATTGTCTCATTGTGACGAAAATAGTCTACTACTGGAATCTTTTGAACCACAAGAATTTTTAAAAGATTCCAAGATAAATTATTTGTAACTCTTGAATTGAGAATGAGGCCAAAATTCTGCAGGGAAGGAATAACGCAAAAAAAGAGGAGACTTAAGTCTGAAACAACATGAAAAATAAGCCTGTATTAGAAATGAAGTTTAGCTAAATTCTGGGAAGGGAGTTTACCTATTACACACACACACACACACACAAAGTTATTAAAAAGATTAAAGCTGAAGTCATCTCTACAGTAAAGCTATTAATATTCAATCGACTGAAGGATTAGAAGCTCATATAAAAGATTATGAGACTATAAGGAAACCAGGGTGAGATTAATATATTTCCAGGATGATAAGAAATGCTATTAAATTTCCAATAGCAAAATACCGACTTGAGTCAGCATGTATTGTAACTATAATTAAATTCTTATTCAATGAGAATATGTAAGGTTAAAAGTAGGCTGGCAAGAAAAGGAGGCCAGCACCATGCGTGCGTGTGTACACAGGAGGAGAGAAGCACAGCAAGTCAGCCCCAGAGATGGGAGAATGGATGAGCATGATGCAGCCAGAGAGGGCACCTAAGAGTGTGACGTCCTACCTGTCTCCTTTTCACTACCTTTCTCCAGACATCGTACCTGGACCGACTTTCCCCTGGGTGCTGTGCTTGGTTCTGCTTCAGATTCTAGAACCAAATCAAGGGCAATGTAATGAAGCCCTAAGTTAATAGTTTGCTGGCCCTGCCTCAAGTGCAAGATTTTACTAATCCCTCTCTGACATGGAGCCTTACCTAGGTCTCACGTTTGGCCTCTTACATGATGGAATTGATTCAGTCCCTATTTTGTTTCCTTGTTCCTTTGTTCTTAAGCCCTGGCTGGTTAATCATCCTGCTCATAAACCGATCACTTTTCACCTTTTTCCTTTGTTGCCACAATATAGAACCAATTGTTCTTTGTGCTTTGTTACCCACTGTAGGAAAATAGGTTACCATGCTTTAAACCATGGAAGTTGAAAAAGCACATCATAGATTATAAATCAAATTTTCTTCCCAATGAGGAAAGAATGGAATTCTGTAAGAATAAGTGCAAGGAAGTTAAGAAAAGTGTTGTACCTTTTACTTTTTAAAAATGAAGCACAAGACTCACCAGCAAACCTGATCCATTGGTGATATTTAGCCACTCCGAATAGTTTCAATAACAATCAAAATTGTATAATGTCAGTAAAATTTGGGATACGATTTTATTTGAAAGTCTTTACTTTTTATTTCCTGAGGAGAAATCATGACACTCTAATGAAAGATAATGAGAAAAAGAAATAAATGATAATCTCTAATTTAAAACCCTTGCGGTATACCTAGGGAAAATACATAGATACATTTAGTAGCATAAAAATATTAAGATCAATACTGTCAAACCTGCAATTTGGTGCAGCTTAAATAAACTGATAAAGAACATGATGACAAGGGACTCTCATTTGTAAGTGATTAGAGAGGACATTGAGGATAGTGAAATATTTAATCAGAACCTTAAGGCGATGACGGCAATAAATTCTAATTCTATGGCTAAGTCTAGGTAATGACCCATGTTAAGACGCAAGGTCAAATATTGGTAAATTAGTTGAAGGATGACAATTAAATGTTGCTAGCTAGGGTGTCAAATTTCTGATTAATAAAATATGAGTTAAGGGTTGGCACGGGGAAGATAGTAACCTTCAATTAGAGGCTTATGTGGATCTAGGGAATTGTGTGACCCCCAGTGGGCAGGTCTTGAGATTTTAAAACTAAGAGGCTAGTGAAAACAGCAATCTAGTGGTCCTGAGGATTTTATGGACAGCAGGAATTCATGGTGAGGAGTCAGCTGCCAGAGTAGAGATAATCCTTCCTTCCTTCATCCATTAATCTAATGTTTATTGATCATTTATTATGTTCCAAGAAATGTTCTAGGCACTGTGGATCTGTGGATGCCAAAGGGAACAAAACAGACGAGGCCCTAAACTTTATGGAACTTATATCCTAGTTTGGCAAGTCAGGAAATAAACAGATAACAAATAAACAAATGAGAAAATTACCAGGTGACAATTGCAATGCAAAAAAAGTGAATAGTATGGAAGAGAGGGACTGAATTGTCCTTTTAAATCTGAGGGTGGGGAAGGGAGAGGAGAGAAGGGTTCTTTGAAGAGGTGACATTTAAACTAAGACCTGGAGTCATACACCCAGGGGCGTGTGGCTAGGAAGAGCCTGGTCTGATGGAGCAGTTCCCAGGAGACAGACTGAATTCCAACCCCTGAGGGGCCAGTGTGGTCAAGAAAGAGCAGGCAAGAAACAGTGTCTAAGAAAGCAAGATGGTAAGGAGCCTGTGAGGAAGGACCTCAGGAACTTAAACCACAGTTCTGAGGTATGTAGACGCGGAGAGCCAGCTCAGAGAGGAGTGGGGCCAGTGGCCAGGGTGTGGGCACAGTGGCGGGGGCTGAGTCACAGATAAATTGGGCAAAGTTAGAATTTAATACACAGTTTGCTTTAAGTAAGGTAACCAGAAATTAACTCGGAACGGAGGCAGTGTTTTCTGGTGTAGGTCTTCATAACAATAATCATTGTTATATAATCTGTTCATCCACCTGCAACAGCATTCTGTCTCCTCTCTTTGCTGTCATAGCTTTCACTCACTTTTGCCTGCTGATCGTAATCAAGTACCCCATCCTCCCTGGCCTGACTCCCAAATCTTGGTAGCTTAGAAATCTTACTCAGTAATCCCCTAACACGATGTTCTCCCAGAGCATAGCAGCTATGCTTTGTATTTGTATTTTTTTTTTTTTTTTTTTTTTTCAGGAAGAGTCTCACTTTGTTGCCCAGGCTAGAGTGAGTGCCGTGGCGTCAGCCTGGCTCACAGCAACCTCAGTCTCCTGGGCTCAGCTATCCTCCTGCTTCAGCCTCCCGAGTAGCTGGGACTACAGGCATGTGCCACCATGCTCGGCTAATTTTTTGTATATATATATTTTTAGTTGGTCAATTCATTTCTTTCTATTTTTGGTAGAGACGGGGTCTCGCTCAGGCTGGTTTCGAACTCCTGACCTTGAGCAATCCGCCCGCCTCGGCCTCTCAAAGTGCTAGGATTACAGATGTGAGCCACTGCTCCCGGCATATTTGTGTTTTTATATGTTGTTACTATGTGGGGTTTTTCAGGGTGAGGGACTATATCTTACTGAATGAAGCACAAGTAGGTGATGGCTTTCTCCAGTCCTCTGTGAAATCAGGCAGGGTAAATACATAAAATAACAGTAATTAAAATATGCAAGTATGTCTAATACAGGCCAAGTCCTTTATTTGCGTTATGTCTGTTAATTCTCACAGCAAGTCAATATGGTAGAAAGTGAAATCATATACCCTTTAGAAATGAAGAAACTGCAGTTCAGAATCTATAAAGAGTAGCAGCGAGGTCAAACACCTAGAAGATGGACAAGACTTGGATCCATGTTGGGTTCTTCCCACTGCCCGCACATTCTGTCCAGTTTGCCCAGCACAGAGTGGAAGGCTTTGGGCCCGCAGATGTGTATGCAGAAAGGAAAATTTCCTGATGGAGAGAAGTTTCTAATAGCTATGAGTTTTTTTGATTTTTTTTTTTTTTTTTTAGGCAATGAAGAACCAGTTAAACTTTTGGGGGAGATAGGATAGATGTAATATGTTATGATGAAAATAATCCTTGAGATAATTATTCTTCCTACTCTGGCGACTCCGTACAGGTTGAATTACAGAGAGACCAGTTAGGAATTGATGACAGTTCTCCAGTTGTAGATTTATCAAGAATTAGGGTGATGGCACCAGAAATAGAAGAGGAAGAAAAATGGTTCGAGAGCTACTGAGTAGAATAAAATGACAGAATTTACAGCGTTGTGAGATGGGAGGTAACAGGGAGAGAATTCATTCAAATGTACCTTCGGGATTATGAGCCTACAGATCTTAAGAGCATTAGGGAATTTGGGGTGGCATCTAATTTCAGGAAGGTGCTAAATGCAGGTTAACATTAATGCGTAACAATTTTTAGGGAGTCTAACGTCAGCTTAAATTGTGGAATGGTGAATGCCGATCAGCGCACAATGCATGTCCCGGTTCCTCACCTCACCAATAAGCTGGTAAGAGTTTTATTAGGTGATCTCAAGGCTCTTGTCCTCTCTAAAGTTGAAAAATTATTGTGCATTGGAGCGGTTTCCTTCTTTTATCTAACTCTCCCTTTACTTCCCTCTTTTTGTTTCAACATGATGGCCCTGAAAGTGATCATTATCTGGGTGTGCAAATATGTATAAAAAGCAGCATATAATTAGAAACTTTTTTTTCCAGAATTTGTACATACAAAGTGCAGTTTTTGGTTTGCAGGGCTTGGAAATATTTGTGACTTTGACTCTTGGCTTTAATAAGCATTGCCCAACATAACCACCTGATTTGTTTTTTTAATTGTTTAGGATGCGCTGATGAGTTTTCTATTGTGGTTTCCTCTGGAACACCATTTGACAAAATTCTTCTATTTACTCTAATTCTTCTTCTATTTACTCAATCATTTCACTGTGGCCCACCCTTTATTAATGGCCAGGAAACCCTGCTGTCTTTAATGATCCAGTTTGGGTATGTTGCAGAGTCTTAAAAATTCATTCTACACCTCAAGGTGAGAAAGAGCAACACACCAGTTTATGTTAATTATGATCCAGAATCCAAGCATCATATTTAGCCTGAACCCGGGAGCATAATTTGGTAACACAAAGGAGAAGACTGGAGAAAAACAAATTATTACCATATACTAAATACAGAGCAATGATAACTTGAAAATTGTAGTGCCAGTTCCTCACATTGCTTTTTGAATTCATTGAGATGAATTGTTGACTCTAATAGCAAGAATTTAAAAATGACAGGAGAAAAGGGCTTAGAAAGGTAAGTAAAGAGAATTCATTCGTTTGAAAATATTTATTGAACCCCAATGATTAACACATGCAGGTATCGTGTTAGACATTGCCTGTACAACAGAACACAAAAGAGACAGTCTTGCCCTCTCAGAGCTTCCAACCTAGAACATGAAACTGGTAGGGAACGTGGGCATTGCATAAATGATTAGAAGTTTTAAGAAGGAGAATTGCGGGTGAAATGGAAGGAAAGAGAGAGAAACCCTGCTTTGGGAGGAAGGAGGGGAGTGTTGACACGGTAAGATCTTTTAGGAGGAAGTGACCTTTTCATTGAAAATTGAAAGTGAAGTTGGTGTTGGCAAGGCAGAGCTATTGGGCAAGGAACAGGCCATATATGAAGGTAATTAGACAGGAACATATTGAGACCATATTATAGGGGATAAGTAGTGTCAACAGAAAAAAGCCAAACTCTGCAAAATAATTTTAAAGAGATTTATTCTGAGCCAAATTTGAGAACTGTGACCTAGAGCCACTGCCAAGAGGTCTTGGGCAAGTGGACTTGTGGCTGGGTTACAGTTTAGTTTTTATACATTTCAGAGACAGGGGTTACAGGTAAAGTCATCAATCAATACGTGGGAGGCATACATTGGTTTGGCCCAAAAAGGTGGGACATCTCGAAGGCGGGGGGGGGGGGGGGGGGGGGGGGGGGGGGGGAGTGGTTACAGGTTATAGGTGGGTTTAAAGATTCTTTGGATTGTAATTGGCTAAAGACATGAAGCTTTGTCTAAAGGCTTGGAATGTTTTAACATAAACTGTTTACCAGAGATAAGCCACCATTTGTTGCATAAATTGAGGACCTGCAGGTTTGTCTGGCATGCCCTTAGGCCTCTTAATGGGTTACAAAGGAAGTCTCCAAGGAGGGGGGCATGATAAGGCTTGTCTGACCTCTCTCCTCCTCTTTCCTCCTGGCAGGCAATTTTGCTTTAGGATATTCCTTTGGCCACGATGGGGTCCATTTGGGGGCAGGGGGATGAGGGGTTTGAACATTTTAGTTCACAGTAGCATCACAGAGAAAATGGGGAACCACTGAAGGGAAGTGACAGGAGAACATTTGTGTACTAACATGATCTCAGTCTTGCTGGCTGCTGTTACAGAAAGCCGTGGAGGAGAGTGTGTGGAAGCGTAGAGCACATATGTGTGTGTGCATATCTGCTTCTAGAAACCTGGGCAATAAGGAAAAGCTATCTGGTGGGTTGTATTAACTGAAGAGAGAGCAAGAGGAAGTTTGGGATAATGATTTATTGTATTATTATGCAGCCTGGCGAGTCTATTTTCATGATTATCCTACTCATTATGAGATTGCAAACACTTTTATTGCAGAAAGGGTTTAAGAGAGCAGAGTTTCCGAGCAAGATATTAAACCATGAGTCTCAGATTTCGGACATCAGGGATCAGAAAATCTCTTCCCCTATCCCCTACCAAAAACCAAAACCAAAACAGAAAAAAATCACCCAAATACAAATTTGAAATGCTATTTTAACAAGAAAGTTTAAGAAGGACATAATCTCACAATAAATGGTAAGCCTTCTAATTCCTCTGAAAGGACAATTAATAACATTATTGTGTATATAATTTTTCTTATTTTTCTAGTTTGTACACAAACCTGTAATAATAACAATGGCCTAGAGCAGCAGTCTGCAACCTTTTTGGCACCAGGGACTGGTTTCGTGGAAGACAATTTTTCCATGGATGGGGGAGGGAGGATGGTTTTGGGATGATTCATGCGCATTACACTTATTGTGCACTTTATTTCAGTTATTACTACATTGTCACTTGCCGCTCACTGATAGAGTGTGGATATGAGTCTGCAAGCAATGGATTTATTATGGTGTCTGTGCAGTCAGACCTCTCTGCTGATGACAATCTGTATTTGCAGCTGCTCCCCAGCGCTAGCATCACAGCCTCAGCTCCACCTTGGATCATCAGGCATCAGATTCTCACAAGGAGCCGCAACCTAGATCCCTCGCATGCAGTTTACAGTAGGGTTCGAGCTCCTATGAGAATCTAATGCCACCCTGATCTGACAGGAGATGGAGCTCAGGTGGCAACGCAAGCAATGGGGAGCGGCTGAAAATACAGACGAAGCTTCCCTTGCTGACCCGCTGCTCACCTCCTGCTGTGTGGCCGGGTTCCTAGCAGGACACAGACTGGTACCAAGCAGCAGCCTAGGGTTGGGGAATGTAGGCCTAGAGATTGAGTTTTGTAAGCCCAGCTCTAGCTATAGCACAGACAAGATGAAAACTGGTACTGCCTTTACCTGTGAACCCAACATACCCTAGGTCACTTAAGAGTTTGAAATATACCTTCATTCCACAGCTGTGCCTTTAGGACAGACTAGAACAAGGCTTAACCTTTCTATTAACAAGGGAGCATTAGTAGTTGCTTATCCATTGGAAGAGGGCTTTGTCTGGGAATATTCCTTTGCGTGATGGTTACTAGATTTGTCAATATACCCATGCAGAATGTCTCCATGACCATGTTGAAGAGTCATTGTGTTTTTCACAAAGGATGCTGAATGTGGCCTCAGAATAGGAAGAGAAACTGAAAACATCCTATTTTAAGGCTTCCCTGACTTGCGGTATTTTTCTAAGGAACATCCACATAAAATAAACTGGCTGTGTTTATATTCATTTAGATTGAAACTATTGAGAAAATAGAGATCAAATAGACATCTTGGAAAACATGTTTATTCCATACAGTAGGCATTACATTTTTGTCTTTACAAATAAAAGTAAAAGGAATTAGTAAGTGATGAAAAAAGTTAATGAGTAATGACTCCTTTTTAACTTTATTCCTCATTGGTACATCTGGTGGAAGAGAGCTTTGGACGCAGGAAAATATAATGTCCATCTCTGTCTTAGGCAGGTTTAAGAAGGTTTGTGAGTTTAGCACCAAGCTGAAGAGTAAGACAAGTACGCCTCTCACTAGAGTGCCAATTAGAGCTTTTGCAGAAACTTAAACTTGCTTCCCTCGTCATTCATTACTATTTTAGAGCAGAATGAATACTATTATTATTAGTAGGGTAATTCCTACTTATACAAAATGGTGAAATAAACAAACAAAAAGTCATAGGCTTTGAAATCAGGAAAACTTGAGTTTGCATCTCTAACATTTAGTAAGTTAACTTAGTCAATTTAATCAATTCGTGCGTTGGTTTTTTTCATTTATAAAATGTGGATTATACTCTGCTGCAGTGCAGTTGAAAATTAAATGAGATAGAATGAAAATGTTTTCTGGACATTTAATAAATGGTTGCTGCTCTCCTCTCACGTTCATTCTCCCTGTTCTAGCACCCAATCCTCCCTTTCTGCCTATGTTCCTCTGGATGTCCAGAATTTTCTCCATCTGGCTGGCCAGACAGTTTTCCACAAGGAGATGTATTAATATTAACGTTAGTGCATTACTTCTCACATCAAAACTTGCCCCTTCAATTAACTGTGGGTTTGAACTCAGATTTAATTACAAAAATGTTTATCAAAATTTTGTTTGTAATAATGAAAAATTTGAAAGCAGCATGGCATTTTAAAATAAATTATGCTTTAATAAATTATGATGTAGCCATACACAGTAATATTATACAACCATTAAAAATATCTTATTGGGGTTGAGTGCGGTGGCTCACACCTGTATTCCTAGCACTCTAGGAGGCAGAGGCAGGTGGATCGCTCAAGGTCAGGAGTTTGAGACCAGCCTGAGCAAGAGCGAGGCCCCGTTTCTACTAAAATAGAAAGAAATTAATTGGCCAACGAAAAATACATAGAAAAAAATTAGCCGGCTATGGTGGCACATGTCTGTAGTCCCAGCAACTTGGGAGGCTGAGGCAGGAGGATTTCTTAAGCTTGAGGTTGCTGTGAGCTAGGCTGACACCACGGCACTCTAGCCTGGGCAACAGATTGAGACCCTGTCTCAAAAAAAAAAAAAAAATCTTATTGGTATGGAGAGATATTTTAAACATGCTGTGAATAGGGAAAAAATAGAGATTACAAAATAGTGTATAATCCTATTAAAATTATATCCACAAACAAAATAAACAAAACAAAATGATAGGCCACAAAATACTAACCATTGTTATATTTGAGTGGTGGAATGTGTGATTTTTAAAATTCTTTCTCTCTTGTATCACTTCATACTATATGGCTCGTGTCACACAAGATGAAGAAATGCCATATTTTTTTATTTTAACAAGTCAAAGTTAAACTGTTCCTAACCCCCATCTGGCTACAAAGTTTAATTTCAGGCATAATTGAAACCTCTTTCCCCATCACATTCTCCACGTTGTGCAAATGTCCTATAGACTTTGTAAAGTCCCAAACATTTGAATAGAATCTTCTGGTTTTGATGTATACTAGTTACCACTGATAGACCCACGCCCAAGCCACATTGTACCTTGAAATTTCAGAGCTATTCTCTTGCCTCTACACTAAGCTTGAGTCTTGGGAACTCCTGAAAATATAATCCAGTGTTACCATGGACACCACGCATTTTGTAATCCCAAACTTCTTCATTCCTCCTCAAATTGTTTTTCAAATTTTCATATGGCAAAATTGTTTCCTAGTAAGAATAAACTGGGTTTCCTGTTCAAGCATTAGTTTATGAAATAAGAGGCAATTTGAAAATTAAATCTTAATAAATCTTATTGAAGGCATACTTAATATGTGTTGCTATGCTACACATATGTATTACTATGTATTACGTATTGCTATCTAATACTGTATACTACTTACTATGTATAAGGTACTAAATCTCTAATTCTAAAGTAAGTTTCTGAATCATCAATCTCATACAAATTTTCTTCTCCTACCATGTGGCTGGGTAGCCATTTCCCAGAAGTCTTGGCTACCTGTTGTTAATGTGAGGCTTGGAGGTGCCAATACTATAAATACCTAAATCACCTGGATCCTTTTCTTCTTGTCTGGGTGTTTGCTGCTTCTCCTAATCCTCTGTAAGAATTTAGCTATGCAAACATAATGGAGAGGAATGATAGAGGGAAGAGGGGAGGAGAGGGCAGTAATGTGTTGTACCTGCTGGTGTAGTCATACAAACTAAGAAGATTCTTTGCCAATGAACATAAGGTCATGATTTGGAATGGAGGAGGAAAAGACACCCATAGCCATGAGAACTGAAAACCAAACAATGACACATGTATTTTTAAAATGTTTAACAATGAATTTGTTACTTTTCTAATATAAATTTTTAAAAAACAAATGTTATCAGGAAACAGAACAAAGTGTGTGCAGATGAAAACTTATTTTATTTTTCATTTTCTGTTTACTTGGAAACCTTTTTTTCTGACTTCTAAGGCTCAATTAATTTATCTGGAAGCAGACAATGGGAAATGGCTATATAAAGAGATAAGTAAGTTGAAGTCAAAGGTGTGGTTTGAACTCCAGCTCTGATGTTCAATCTTGGGTAAATCACCTACCCTCTGAAAGCCCATGGTTTCCTATCTCACAGTGGAACGATGGCCCTGTAGGCTGTGACAATGCTGTCAGGACCTCACCTACACCCCCAGCTCATCCCGGAGCTCACACACAGCTCGAGGGTCTGACTCCCATACGCCGGGACACTCTCTCCAGAAGCACTCGTGTCTGCTTCTCTGAGGACTTGGAAGCAGAGGACATATTTTATAATTCCAAGTCTCCTTTTTTTCACCAAATTGTTTTTCACAATTTTCAGGTAGCAAAACTGATTCCAATTAAGACTAAACTGGTTCACTTGTTAGGGCATAAATTCATGAGGTAAGCAGCAACTTGAAAATTAAATATTAAATCATAATAAAATATTATTAAGTACATGCTGTGTATAAGACATTAAGTTCCTAATTCTAAATTGAGTCTCTGAATCTTCAGTCTCATACAGATTATCTTCTCCTACCATGTGGTCCTGTTTATTCATGTAGTTGACTTTTTGACTTTTGTTTAATGATCTTAACCCTCCATTTCCATCTTTTCCACATTGCTCGGCCTCCTCCTGTTCGGGCCCAGAGCACCACACCTGCTTGACACAGTGATCACCTTGCTTTCCCCTGCCCCATAGCACCGCTTCCATTCTGCAATTTAACCTGCTGGCTTCCTGAACACTAGTTTAATAACATCACACCTTCCTAAGATCCAAGAAACCAGCAACCATCTTCTGCAAACAATCAACTACTAAAATCAAAGCAAAACAGTGCAATTAGCCACTACTATCTTTGATAACTGGCAAGTTTCATTTGCAGTGCAGGAAAATGTTTAAAATCCTCTGTTAGTAAAGACTTTTTAAAGTTTAATCCCTTAATGTACATTTGTAAAGTTATTTCCAACTGCCCTCCCCACAAACTCTCTTATTATAGAATCGCCTTTGAACCATTAATTCCTGCCTTTATTTTTGCCATTTTAACTTATCAAAAATACCTACCAAATTCTAATCCTAGCTTCATGGCCCAGTTTGGATTTCAGATTTAATTGAACTCTTCTTTGTCTCTCTTCCCTCACTCCAGCACTTGCTGTTCCAGGCACTCGTGATGGCATGCTGCCATGTGTATCTCTAATGTTGCATTGGTCAGTACAGAGTCCTGTGTGCAGACTTGCTGCTGCTTCTGCCTGGAACATTCCTGCCACACTGACTTCATGTCTGGTTGGCTTATTCTCATCTTTCATATCTCAGCGGAAGTGTGTCCTCAGAGAGGCCTCTTCTGGACACGATGGTTTTTTAAAAAAACATTATTTTACCTTGTTCTTTGTCTCCCTTGTCTACTAGGATATGGACCTTGTCCTGTTTTCTGTCTCTTCAGTGCCTAACAACACCCTAGGGATGTGTTAAGTAGGAAAGACTTCTGAGGAATGGCTATGTGAAGCCCATTGTAAGGTTGGACTATGTTTTCAGGAGTTCCCAGGAACCAGTAGAGGCAGCGGAAGAGCTGCTTTCAAGGGATGGAGCGACTTGGCCAATAGCCTGTTAGTGGTAACCAGTGTTTACTGAATTTATTTTTTGCTTCTCCAAGTACTTTAGACATTTTTTATCCTCCTATTGTAGGCAATTAAAAATGAATGTGAATAAATGATCAAATGAATAATCATAACTATTGGGTGAATGGAGAATATTTATTAAACAAATATTACATCCAAAGTGGATGCTGTGTAAGAGTTGGTGGAACATTCTAAAATAAATGGCCATAACTTAAACCATGCTCCCTACATTTATTGCAAATATTAGAATGGCTGTTAAAGAAAATGGAATTATCTAGAAAGCCAAATGGGAGAAAGATTGCTTTCCTAGAGCTATGACTTAGAGCAAAAATAGTTATAACCTCTTTTTTCTATTTTAGTGAAAAAATTACAATATTACTTGACATTGCAGTGCTTTTTTTAAACCAGAGCAAGTTTTTATAAGCAAAAATAAATCTGCAATTTTTTAGGATATTAGTCTTTTATTTTTCATTCTATTCTTGAACTGGCTTACTATTTTCTGGAATGTAAAAATATCTCAGTAGATGTTTTAGTCAGGGTTCTCTAGAGAAACAGAACCAGTAAGATGTGTACAGATATATATATATATAAAATAAGATACATTATATGTATATAATAATAAGATTTATTATGGGGATTTGTTTGTGTGATTATGGAGGCTGAAAGGTCCCACGATATGCTGGTTTGGCTTCACGTTGGAGAACCAGGCCAGCTGCTGACGTAATGCACTCTGAGCCCAAAGGCCGAGCTCCAGGAGAGCCAGGGGTATAATTCCCAGTCCAAGTAGCCGCAGCCTGAGAACTGGGGGCACCTTCTGTAAGTCTCAGATTCCAAAGGCTTCAATATCTGAAGGCAAGAGAAAATAAACTTCTTAACCCAAAAAGAGAGCAATAGAATTTGCCATTCCTCTGCTTCGTTGTTCTATCCAGGCCCTCAACAGATTGGATGACGCTGGCCCTGCGTTGGTGGGGTGGGGGATCTTCTTTACTCTACTGATTCCAATGCTAATCTCTCCCTGAAACATCCTCATCAACATACCCAGAAATAATGTTGTAGGAGCTCGCAGGGCACCTCTTAGACCAGTCAAATTGACACGTAAAATTGAACCATCCCAGCAGGGTATTAATTAAGAAATATTTAGAATATTTATTGTAACATCAATGTTTTCCTTCATAGTCCCATCTTTATGAGCAATTTGGTTGGATCATTTTGCTAATTTGGAATGAATTTGATTAGAGTGAATATTTGTGTTTCTTTTTTTGATAGCAGCTTTTGGAATTTTGTTGTCGTTGTGAAGTATCTCAAATTCAACTTCATGTTTAAAGGTAAACTTGGGATAAATTATGGAATTTAAGGTCAGATTATAAATGTGATGAAATTAAATTCTAGCACATGATTACCTTTATTATTCAGGTGAATCTTAAGAGCTTCTTGCTTTGCTTCATTGTGCTTCCAATCAGAGAAAGAAGATGTATATTTGGAGAATGAAGGAAGACAGATTTCCTAAAGAGAAATCCTCGAACCTGGCAATGTATTTAAAAAATCAAATAGCGAAAGTGCTTTAAGTTGCTTAGTCACTTGTTTTATAAATATAGGAATGGTGCTACTTATCTTGGCCCCAGACAACCAAATGTTCTATTAAAAACCTCCTACTGACATCTATTAGAGCTCAGTCACAAGCAAAGAAACACTGTAAATTCACTTAGCAGTTATTCTTCTTACTCGGGATTACTTCAGAGCAAAGGACACAGGCTCAGTCTTTCTCATTGTCGTCAGTACATTCAAATTCCAAGAGCACAAGTATTTTTAAAACCCTGTATAGTGCCTGCGTGCAAGTGAGCCTCTGAGATGAGTAATTGAGCTCATCCATTCCTACAGAATTACTAAAACTAGACATGCATTTGCTTTACCAAATGTAGAGGGCTTTTGGAGAGCAGAAAACACCTTGTAAAATTATTACCACAAGTAGATAAAGTGAATTAGGACAACCCAGCTTCGTCAAATGTTTCTGAACATGACTTGTCTGTAGCCAAAATTTTCTACTGTGTATTAAGTCATATTTATTGTTAAATGGTAGGAATATTTCTGTTTGTACAATGCAAATTTGTAATCTGTGATAAAATCTGAAGGAATTCTGATTTAATTTTTACTTTAACTGCAAAAGAAAACAAATATTTGTAAAGCATAGCTGGACATGTTTAGGCAGTGGAGAAAACTGGGTGGTGTGGGTAGGGCAGTGGGATGATCTGATGTCCTGTAGGAAGGGGCATCTCTTACCCAACTGGTTTTAAGGCAGGAAAAGAGATGCAGGGGTACAGATCATTGGTAGCATATGGAAGTCACAGTAAGGCAAGAGTATAAATTAGTATTTTGACAGGAAAAAGGGCAGGACAATGCGGTTATAAAAAATTTGAAGATAGAAGCCAGAAGATAAATAAAGCAGTGGGGTTGGGGGGAGAAGGGGCAAGACAGGGGCCATTGCTACTGTGGTAAAGAACAGTGGGGGCTCCCCAGCCTGGGGGCTTTTGGGATAACTGGGTTCCGTTTTCTATTAGTAGCTCCACTACCGCTGGTGTCTGCCAGTCAGGGATTTGGTTGACTTGGGGACAAGGCTAAAAGGATGATCACACAAAACTTGCAGTAAGAGAGACTATGATATCCTGGAAAACTTGTGGACTTTGGCATTGGACAGACTTAGATTAAAATCCTAGCCTCCTTAGTTAATATCAGGATTCAAAAGAAAGAAAATAACTCTAATTTCATGAATATAGTTAGTGATACAGCAAATGTAGTGCTAGTAAAGAGTACCTGGCCCATTATAGGCTATCTATAAAGAATAACAATCAGGTTACTAGTGCTTTATTTGTTACAGTCCTCTTAATATATTTAAAAAATTAAGGAAGAAAGAGTTTAATAAAGCAGCAATTTGCTTAATGTGTTCAAATAAAAAATAACCACTCTTTAGGTCCAAAGAGCTTTGCTAGTGCATGAGTAACTACTAGTAAATGTTTAGTTATTGGAATACAGTTCTTATTATTCATAAATACTTTCTCCCAAGAGCTGTGCTTTCATCATGTTACCTAGTTTTTAAATTCATGGTAAATACATTTTAATTAGGATCCATTTCACCCTTACCTCTGGTTAGCTTTGTATTTCCAGGAATTTTATTAGTGTGTGTGTTGGGAGGCATTAAAAACAAACAAACAAACAATAACAACCTTTCTCTTCCTTAATAATGCTGGAGATGGCAGTGGCGAGTAGAGTGTTATTTGGGTGCCAGGTTTAAGATATCTTTGACCCCAATATCATGGACAACAAATTCAACATCCATTGAGCTCCAAACGTGTTATGAAGTTCAGGTGGGAACAAGGATTACTAAAATGAAAAAGACTTGTCTCCTGCCCTCATGAAACGAAATACATATACACAGTCTGCACTGCCAACTATAATACACGATTGCTGCTGAGGTTCATGAAGGTCCCAGATGACTGATCTCCGTTGATGAACAAGTGAAGGGTCTTCGAACCTAATTGATCCTACAGGCTGAGGCAGGATGTGGGGGACAAGTTCTCTCTTACCTCAGGGGGAAGCAGGTACTTGAGGTTTATTAAACCAGTAGGCCAATGTTGAGAATATTTTTTGATTTTTGGCGGGAATAGGACAAAGTGAAGACGGCACATCCGAATTTGTGCCTTCTACCTGAGGGGCTATGTGAGCGATAAGATCACAAGTAGGGTGCCAAAATGCATGCGACACGGAGACCACAGAACCACAAAATAGGGCGATGGGATGTGGTCACCAGTTCCAGAGAGGGTGATTACATACCTGCGGCTGCTTTTATTCACTTTAAGTGTGGGAACAGTCAGCTTCGTTGAGCAAGCCTGGAGAAGGCAACCATCTCCCCATATTGTTTAACCTTGACCATAACATATACTGACATTTTCTTTAAAAGCGTTTAACCATCTTTTCTTTTCTTTTCTTTTCTTTTCTTTTCTTTTCTTTTCTTTTCTTTTCTTTTCTTTTCTTTTCTTTTCTTTTCTTTTCTTTTCTTTTCTTTTCTTTTGAGACAGAGTCTCGCTTTGTTACCCAGGGTAGAGTGAGTGCCATGGCATCAGCCTAGCTCACAGCAACCTCAAACTCCTGGGCTCGAGCAATCCTCCTGCCTCAGCCTCCCGAGTAGCTGGGACTACAGGCATGCGCCACCATGCCAGGCTAATTTATTTTTTCTATATATAGTAGTTGGCCAATTAATTTCTTTCTATTTATAGTAGAGACGGGGTCTCGCTCTTGCTCAGGCTGGTTTCGAACTCCTGACCTCGAGCAATCCGCCTGCCTCGGCCTCCCAGAGTGCTAGGATTACAGGTGTGAGCCACCACACCCGGCTGATTTTTTCTTAATCATTAACATGTGACACACTAGTATTAGATAGCATCTCCGAATACTGAGAGCTGCTATAACTTTTTATTATCAAACTGACTAGCGCAAGGTGCAGCTGCTTTTCAAGGGAGTTTTTCTCCATCAGTATTAGGATGACAGTGACTAGAAGTACAGATTCTGTCTTTTGCCCATTGTACCTAGGAGGGAAGATGAAAAATAGCAGGGTACTCTCTACTCCTCTATTTAACAGACACCACCTTTTAAGAAAGAGAAAAAGCTTTACCCCACGACAGACACTCTTTTAGGAAGGAGAGAATTTATAACATGCGAGGTAAAATTTATGGGAGAAAATAAAAACAAAAAAAAAGTTGAATCCTGGGCTACAGAAAGCAGATAATCCAGAAGATTTAATAACAGGGGTTTGCAGAAATTATATTCCTTGCAAATGTTATAAGAGATTGATTATAGACAAAAATAGAAGATACTGTGTTTGAAAAACAAGATGCAGTAAATGAACATATCAATCTTTAAAGACATGAATGTATTCTTAATGGAATTTGGAGAAATTTAAACAGTGCACCTTCTTTGTCACAGAATTATCAGGTATTTGAATTTACATTGAAAATTTGGAATTCAACCTGATTTGATTCCCTCCTAAATCTCAACATTTGCATTACATCATTTAGTATGCCTTTAATCTTAAATGTACAAAGAAATGATCATAAACATAGGTGTTTTGAGCTTGGAGAGGGAGTATTTGAACAGATTTGATTTTTAGAGTGGTCTTATATAGTATTCATATTTAACTTGACATATTTTATGTTGTGGGTTTGTTGTACATTTTGTCTTTTTAAAGAAGACAAAAATGCTCTAGGTTATTCGTTATTCACTGTCTTTTCAATTTTGTTCTTACTTGTTTGGAAGAAAGGAGGAAGTAGTGACTACTTAAGGGTAAGAAGTAGTTCCAGACACACAAACCCACACACACACACACACACACACACACACACACACGCACACGCACACCCAGCAGCCACGGAATTTAGGACTGGTTAATTTATATATTATCTAAAAATGTTTTCTGACTTTAAATCCCTGGTACTGATAACTAGACATTTGTATCTAAAATACTAGCTTCTAAGAAAAGAGTGCTTTCCCTTTCTTCCTCTTTAATTCCACTTTAAGACATCGTCACTAACTCAAGGAGCCCAGCCCACATTTGAGCCCCTCCCACCCAGGATAAAACTTAGTCTCTAAGTTCTGAGCTGAAAAAGGATCCTGACAAAGCTAGAGAGCCATAGAGGAGCCTGAAGATTCTCATGTAACTCTGGGAACTGTAAGCAATATATTTACTCTTCCCCTGCTCCACTTCTCTTTCCCCCTCTCCCAGCTTTTACTCTCTAGTGTCACTTGGAAGGACGGACAGACGGACGGAGGGAAAACCTCACTGCTTTAAAAAGTCTGCAAGTCCTCTCTGCCGTTAGAAATGCAACACAGATTAGGGACCTCAGTTTCCTTCTAACCAATGAGACTTTGCTTTCCTGGGTGTAAAGGCACCGTGGAGTCAAACGAGAAGGTTTTTCCTTCGGTTGGAGCCTGCCAAAGTTAGCATTTAAAAGGGCGCTTTTTAGCATTCCACGTGACGCCAGCCTTGGTGAATGATCACTGATCCCCAAGCTTGAGCAGCAGCGTGCTGTGTGACAGCCCTAGCTGTCTTTAGAGACAGACGGTTGAATCATTTAAGTTTTAATTAAAAAAAAAAAAAGTTAGTCATTTCTATTACTTAAGCAGTGCTTTCCTGGGCATTCAATGTATTGCAGTGTTATGCAAACAAAAGACTACATTTAAAGCATTAATTGTGAGCTGACTGGTATTCTAATTCACATTTCCCCTGAGTTATTTGGCATGCCAGGAGAATAAAGCTCAATACTAGATACTTGAAAAGATTTGATCAAATTATATAATTACATTTTGAGTGTACTATTTTCGTAATTTTGTTTCAGAGGAGGCAGGAGAAAAAGGCATTTGGTTTTGAAATAACAGTGGCTTATTGTATCAATGTCTCCTACGATTTATAATCATTTGAGTCTTAAAGATAATTATTTTCACCTCAACAACTAGAACAAGAAATTCTCCTCATACTAGTTGGTGATGTAAACGTTTATTCAGCTAAAGCAGTGCAGAGTATTTGGATGGGATCAATCTAAAGTTACATTTGCAAATATAGTTTGAGTTAAAGGAGGATTTGTATTTTGTTTTGTTTCTGTTTGTTGCATAAATTTGGAATTGTAGCCCAAAAGACATTTGCAGCTAATCATGGTGAAATAAACTCTGAGTCTTAAAATTACATCTTAGAGATCCTTAGATCTTACCAGTCAAGTCAGATGTTGCGATAAGCAGTAGGTATTTGCTTCTTTCATCGAGAGCAGGAAGAGTTAAATTTTAAATTAAGCAATACTTGTGAAATGCATAGAGAAGTGTTTAATCTGCATTTGCTCAAAACAGTTTTACAAACTTCCTGTATGGGAGGCATAGTCTATGGGACTAGACACTGTTTCTTTTTGCCATTGTAAGTTACTTTTGAAGTATTTTGCATTTATGTTTAGTTAGGGAAAGAAAAATTACCACATGGATTTTTTTTACCCACTGATAAGGTTCATTTCATAGAGGTAATTTGTCCTGCATTTTTAACCTATCATTATCTTTCCCAGTGCTGCTACTTAGAACACAGTCATAAAACTGAATCATCTACGTATTAAAAAATATGTTCCAGGAATAAAAAGGAAGAAGACAGAATTAGTTGTAGTTCCTTTTCCTTTTACATGCCTTTCAGTTTTTTTCCTTTCTTGCTTGCAGATTTTATAGCTTTAGTGACAACTATGGACCCCTCCCCAGAAACAAATTTGAAAACACTGTTAGAAGTTCTCAAATCCCCAAAGACAATTCATGTCACATAAAAATGCAGTATTTCTTAGAAATTTAGAGTTTTCAAGTAGTATCAAATGGTTAATTAGCAAACAATTTTACTTGTAAGTAAGGAACTGCCTACCAGTGGGTATTGCAGCGCCCATATTGTCACTTATTCCTTGGTGCTCTGGAACTCCGAGCAACTTGGTGTAATGGAAAAAACTGCTTGCCTGGAAACCAAGTGACCTAGATTATAGACTCAACATCAATATAATTAGGTGTACAATATTAGCCTTGTCATTTTTCTATTATATCTGTTATTTTTTATTGCTCGGTGCTGTATATAGAAAATAATAGGAAAATAAGATGCAAGTTATTTTCGATTGGATTGTGGGGTGTCTATATTTGCTACTTTTATTCCAAAATTGCTAATGATACTTCCCAGATTGTGTATTTATAATAGAATTTATTACAAAGATAATCATGCTCACCTTAAATTTTGTTAAATATAGAAAATTGCAAAGAATAAAAGGAAAAGATTACCTATTTTGCTCCCGCCAAGTGGTAACTACTTTTAAAATGTCATCCTTCCATTTACTCCATCTGTGAATATTTTTTGAGTGCCCAGTATGTATCAGCACAGAGATAGACAAAACATTCGTGGATATATCTCTGTTTATACTTCTAGACATTTTCCTATACATACACTCACATGTAGATTTACAAAATTATGATTATACTGTTCAAACTGTTTTATAAAGTGCTTTTCTTTCATTCAAAAAATTTTCTGTTATAACATGTTTTTAAATAATTGTGTATTATTATGCATTCATTAATATCTTAAAGAAATATTAAGTCCCTACTATGTGTCAAGCACTGCACAATAATGGCAGTCTATCCATGAGCAAAGACTATATGTGGTTTTTACCACATGTAATTTTTAATCTGCAGATATGATGTATAGGCCAGTCATAAATTGTTGGATATTTAGCTTGGTTTTCCGCTATTATCAATAATGTTTCATCTAGAACCTCTTATATAAAAGTTTATACACATTTTTATGTATTTCCTTAGGATATATTCTTTAATGTATATTTTCCAGGTTCTAAGAAAAATTCTACTACCTACAACTTGTGATATCATAAGCCAATTATTTTCCCTTCTTAAAATGCTGTTTTCTCAGTTGTAAAGTAGGAGTAATACAAATTGAGTATTTTGGGGATTCTTAAAAATATTTAGCCAAAATATCATGGAATGTTAGATATTATTTTTGACACTTTGCTCTTAAGAAAGATTGTATCCATTTATAAACAGCATAAGAGAATAGAGTCTAAGTCAACTCTGGGTGTTATTATCAAACAGTGCGAACTACAATAAATCCAATAACTTAGACAGTATATGAAAACGGTATCTTGTTTAAATTTACGTTTCTTTCAAAAATGAGGTTGAACGACTTTCACCCTTGCCACTTACGTATCTATGTTTGTGAATTGCCTCTTTGAATGTGATTTTTAAAATAAATTCTGTTTTAATTTTTAATATGGTAAATATGAATAGACGGTCCTCAATATTTTTGAAGAATGTTAAAGGGTCTTAACAATATAGATGAAATTTTGAACTGGAAATAGAAATTCTATAAACACTGTTTTTCTCATTTTTGGAGGATTATTTTCAGCGTTTCCTAAAGTTCTTCCCTAAAAAATGGTGAGAATGCATAGAAAATGAAGGCAAATAATTTTTTATCCTTAGAGACTCCTGTTTTATAAAAAATGGGAAAATTAAAGAGGGTTTGGAGAAGATGACCAAAACCCTAGTAGTATCTCCCACAGAGTCTCGGATACCCTGACCTGCAAAATGTCCAGACACAAGAGTTAGGACCAAGGGTTAGGTGATTATGTTTGTAAAAAGTTTTGTGAGAAAAATAATATCCATGTTTGCCAACAACCAATTTTGAGAAAATGAGCTCACCATAAGCAGATTTGTAAAGGTGCCCTACAATTCCCATCACTTATTTAATGAATTCAAATGACTTTAGAGAAACCCAGTAAACACCTGTGAGTGTGGCCTTCATCTCTCTTCCACTCTCTTTCAGCACATGCGATTGAATCGGCTACTCCCCTTTCCCCAGTCTTCCTCCACATTTGCTTGACTTCTGGAGGCTGCAGGGAAATTTAGGTATTTTAGGTAACAGTATGTTTTGAATTAGAAAGCAAATGTCCATAGTATGTGAAATTTCCATATTCTTCTATAGTACAAAAAAGTCATGTATTTGTAATATTCAGCTTATACTTGCTTAGTTTTTCATTTTGTTATTATTTAATTTATGAGCTTTTTTTCTTATTACCCATTTTGAAAAAAAATCAGAGGCTCCCAAATACCTTTTATTTTGTAACATTTTCTGGTTGATAAAAGATTGCTGAAGAACTTCATTTATTTCTGTAATAACTGTATGAGTTAGCAGAACAGGTATTACTGTTCACATTTTACTGATGTGAAAAGTCAATTGGCTTTTTTCATGTCCAAGTCTTTTATTTATTTATTTTTTGAGACAGAGTCTCACTCTGTTGCCCAGGCTAGAGTGCCGTGGTGTTAGCCTAGCTCACAGCAACCTCAAACTCATGGGCTCAAGTGATCCTCCTGCCTCAGCCTCCCGAGTTGCTGGGACTATAGACATGTGCCACCATGCCCAGCTAATGTTTATATATATATATACTTTTAGTTGTCCAGCTGATTTCTTTCAATTTTTTTAGTAGAGACGGGGTCTCGCTCTTACTCAGGCTGGTCTCAAACTCCTGACCTCAAGCTATCCTCCCGCCTTAGCCTCCCAGAGTGCTGGGATTACAGGCGTGAGCCACTACACCCAGCCTATGTCCAAGTCTTAAATTCTATTTTGATAAGTTTAAAGGCTTTGACTGATTAATTGATCGGTTTATATTTTTAATTTTGATATGTATTATTTGACATTTCAACCTCTTCCTGTTGGGGTTAACATCAGAACAATTGTAAGGGTTCAGAAAGTTCACTGTTACAGTGCATGTTTCTATAATAACTCAATTGCTCTGCCTTTATAACTTGGTTACTGATAAACGTAATAGAGGAAGTTGTGTAAACACTTAAGAATGATTGAAAAAGTCCTGTATGTTTTGTAATATGTTGGAACTACATAGTACTTTATACAGACATATGCTGCTTTAAGAAAATAAAATATATGACATTTTATCCAAAAATACAAAACAGGAGTAATTTTATAAGTTATATAAGAAGCACTGATTTTACCAAAGGTTTTACTTCCAGATTGGTAATAGAGAATTATCTTAGAATAATCTAATTTACAGAGCCTACGGCTCTTTCTGGCTTTTTTTAAACCTGGGCGTTGGCATAAAGCATGTGTATCAAAATGACTCCTCTGAACTTGGATTTATCATTTGTAGAGAAAAATCATTATTATTTGACTTTTTCAAACAATCCAGCAATTTATAGTAAAGCAGATACTCATTCTTCAGGGGTAAAAACCAATTTTAGTTATACACTTGGCTTACTAAGCATGTGTATGATGTGATAATGAATACTACATAGTACATTAGATTCCACTGCTAGATATAACTGTGCTACTAGAAACGTTAGGTCAGAAAATGGCTTTCTGAGTTTCAGTCAGAAAATTGATACACTTCCTATTTGCCCACGGCTTTGACAAGATAAGTGAGTTGAGTGCAGTACTCAGGCTCACCATAAGTGGCCTGAGATGTTAACCCCTTTTGGAAATAGGTTTTCTTGCTAAATCCTTGAATTTGTAATTATAGATGAGACAGTGCCTGGCTGGGATAGTCTAGGAGCAGATAAATGGTGTCTTAAGTTTTTTTTCAGGCTTTGCTTTTTTTGTTTATTTATTGAAAAAAAAGACAGTTCATTTTGTGGGCTTTTTAGCATGTATTTGATGCAACATTATAAACGTATTGAGAAAAATAAGTTAGAGTAATTATGTAAAATTTTATAGAAAAGCAAATTGGGAAAAAGTGCCTAAAGATACACGCAGTTATGGGATGATTCTGTATGGACTCCTGCATTTATAATTACGATTTCTTAATATCCATTAGTCACTTGTTCTATCTACCACAAACCTCAAACAGGTATCAACTTCTTCTTCATTCAAATGTCATGAAGAAGAGGGCTATGAATTTAAAATTGGCTGAGTTCATGATCGTAGATCTCAAAGAGATGACATTCGGGCATTTCTGTAATTCATGGCACAGTCTTCTAAATCACTATTTTCAATGAACAATGGTAATCATGTGCAGATAATAACTTTAAAATATTGTTATATCCTTGATTCTTAGAAGAAGATGCTACCAACATACTTCAGGAAAATTTGTTACAGTAAAATTTTTAATTTAAAGATGGTTCGTGCTTCATTAAAGATTTAAATGCAAAGCTATTAGATGCTTACTTATAATCTATGACTTGGTACTTGTTTCTTGAGCTGGTGACAACCAGGGATTTATATTTAAAATATACAATATGTACATGGGTTGTTTTCCTCATCTTTAAGCACTGCTTGTAATGATGCTTCTGTTGTGAATGAAAAGCAATAAAAGAATCAACTTTGTGAGAATCACTGTTTTCAGAAATTCTTACTATCTACTTAAAATACATTTTAGATTGACAAAAAAATCGATTTGGTTAATTACCCTGTGTATGGATATGCATTAATAAGATATTAATTAATAATAGTTCTATGCATTATCAATACGAATTAATTAATGTTCATTGCGAATTAATTGTTTAATACATAATTTATCATATTTTGATGTGTATTAATAATATTAATTGATACACATTAATGTGTATAATAAGGTAATTAAATGTAGCAATTTAGATAGTTTGTACTCTTCTTTTTCACATACAAATTTTACATTCTGGGTCAAAAAATGAGGATGCTAACATCAACTAGAAATTGTTGGTCACTGAACTGTATGCATTTATTCCTTCATTAAGTCAGGAAGTTTTAATTAGTACCAAGAACATATTGGGCTTCAATGATAGAGAACAGCAGGAGAAAATGGAGGGTGGGAAGGGCTTGTTGAGACAGAAAATTGAAGCCGAATTTGCTGGCTGAGAAGCCATGTGTGGGAGGGAGTGGAGGAAAGTCAGGGGTCCAGATGGGGGCTCCAGGCAGAGGATGGTGTTTGTAAATGAGCCTGCAAAGAAGCAATGGAGAAATTCGATGGGAAACCAGGGATTTAGGGTGATGTCATAGGGGGCAAAGAAGGGATAGTGGTTCCTGAGAAAGAGGTTGAGTAAATTGAGGACAGAAATGTTACCACTGCATCTGGAGGTCGTTAGTGATCTTGATAGGGGCAGTTTCAGTGGAGGGGTGGGGGAAGACGTGAGGAGGAAGCGGAGGTGGGTGGGGGTGCGTGGATACAGGTTGAGCAAACAGCCCTCCCTTTAGAGGAGCCTGGCAGTGAAATACAGCACCCAAGTGGGGACACAGCAGGAAAAGGAATATGGAGTGGACAGTGAATATGGAGTTTGCCAAGGAGATTATCCAGCTGAAAGTAAAGTGTGATGATTCCGGAAGGCATGGCCATCAGAGGAAAGTCCTGGAGAAGGAGACAGGGACTTTGCATGCATAGAGCCATGTGTGCTGTAACAGGAGGAAGAATGCTGCCCCAGTGGTGACAGGAAGAAGGGAACCCAAGTGCACGTGTGAGTGAGTTTGTGGATTTGGTGGTGGGAAGATGAGAGACTTCCCTCTGGTGCTTTCTGCTTCCTCAGTGAAGGAAGATGAGGTCACCTCGCAAGCGTGAGCCAGGGTTGGGGGTGGGGTGAGAGACTGGAGGGGGAGAAGGGAACACTTCCCCAGTCACTTCCTCCAGTGCCCGTGCAAGTCACTGGAGAAACTTACAAAGATGCCCGGTGGTGTTGACAGCCTCTTTGGGTTTTGAGAATTTGAACCTAAAGTAAAACCAGCCTGCCAGGTGGTATGAGTTTTCTGCAGCCATGTTTAAATGCTAGGCCCACAGAAGCTAGATGGTTGAGTTCTTTTAGAATGGGAGTTTTTAAAGAAAGAAAGAAGCAGGTAATCCTGAAAATGAACAATCAGTGAACTAAGCAAAACAAAAACAACAACAAAAACCCTTGCCCCAAATACCCATCCCAATCTAAAATGCATAGGAATTCATGAGCTTCTAGAACACAGATCCCTTTATCTAAGGTAATTATTACACTAACTACTGGGAATTCGTCACAAATTGGCTGATTTCCAGCTCTAATAGGTAGGAATGTTGCCTTTGTTCTTCTCAGAATCTTGTTGGCTTTATTACCTAGCCTAGCCGGTTGCTAAGGCTCTTTCTACACTTCAATAACTCTTAGTTACCTGTTCTAGGAGCCAACATTCTGAAATCTTTTTTCTTCATGTCCTATTTGGTAGAACTCTTGCTGTTGTCTTTTTAAGTTCTGAACGTCTAACAGTTTGTCTCTTAGCCTTTAGTGGACCCCTAGCTAAGTTCTTTCATCTGGGTTGTAGTGCACCCCTCAACTTTTGTATCCTTCCCCAGGTTCCTGGGGGCACGTTAGTGCTCCCTCAAAATAAAGCTTTCTAGAATTTGAACCATTGCAATGCTACAGTGTAGAGATGTCTAAACCATGTAGCCATGACAATAGGCCATCAAAAAAGAGGAACATTCACAGCCCTATCAGAATGTACTGTCTTCACCCTGACATAAATCCTTCATTTTGCATTTAAAAGTCAGTTCCTTTTCTTTTCCAGTCTTTAGAGTCTTAGAGAACAGCTGACTACCATAATCAAAATGGTATTTTTTTTCAAGGACTAAGATATTATTGAGTTATTGACTCTCATGTTTTCTCGAAGTTAAAAAACAAAACAAAACACAAACTCTTGTTCATTTAAAAGTTCCTTAGCAATTTCTCATATATCCTCTTAACGTGTTAGTGCTTAAGTTTAACACTATTTGAAGGCCAGGCTCCCCCATGTATGGAAGCAGCGGGTCTGCGTGGGTCACGCTGGGCAGCGCGAGGGGAGGCGGAGCTCTCTGTGGTCACTTGCACTGGGGTTTGCTTCCGGCTCCCGGCCCAGCTGCTCTGCCTGGTCTCAGGGGCTGCTGCTTTCGCCTCCTTCCCTCCCTACCTCCAGGACACATGTCATGTCTGTGCGTCTTTCCTGGTTCTGCTCATGTGTGTTTGGCCATGCTTTGGCTACACTCATCTCATTTCCTCCTGTCCAATTTTTCATCTGCAAAATGAAGGGGAGACTGTAACGTTGTTTTTGTTAATTTTGTATTTTCTAAAAACCCCATTGAAGCATTCTATCTCATCAGCAGAAGCTCAACAGAAACCTTACAGACTTTATGGGTGTGTTTGGCACAGCTCTCCAGCTTGTTGATCAAAGGTTGAGGAAATATGAATTTCATTTTGGGATAAATGATGATAGTTCTAAGTAATTCATTTCAATGCATGTTCACCCATGTTAACACCTAAATAGTCAGGGTGTGTCACATGTTCATCATGATGCTGGGAGAGGTAGGTAGTACAAAAATAACTTAATTTTTTTTTTTTTATCATTTTACCCTTCATAGTGCTTTAAGTTCTTCTGTACTAAAAAGTTTTATATCTTTAGATCTATATTGGTGTACTCCATAGACGTAGAAGGAGACAATGTATTATAAGGCTTCAAAGCATACATAAATAATTGAAGGGTCTACAGACTGCCATCACTCCATGTATTTTAACATAATTGGTTTTCTTTATAAACCAGTGTTTTTATTTAATGAGTTTTAAAATGTTATATTGTATCAAGGGCTTCCTGGGCTTCACTAGACTGCCAGAGGAGTTCATGGCACAAAAAAATGGTTAAGAGCCTTGAGGGTACTCTCCTCAAATGCATACTTTTCTATTTACAGAGTTCTTAATCCTGCAGAAGGCTGGGGTTCTTGTTCATTTCAAAAGTTAATTGCCATTTGTAGTATCTAGAAGCACATTTCTTAAACGTCTTATGACCCGAGAACAGAATGGTGAGCCTGAATTCCTATTACATGTCACACAATCCAGGACTTGCAGAATGCTGGTCCCACGTTTAGTGGTTTAACTTTGCAATAACACCTGAAGCAGGTGACTAGACAGCTCCTGCGATGATAATATATTTTCCCATCCATTTGTTCCACTTAGAGATCATAATAAACATTCTGTATTTTAAACTAAATGATCAACCTCACTAGCTGCCTAAAATAGTTACTGTGCTAGTTGAAAAGCAAAGCAAGCCCAGAATTCTGATAACTTCATCCAGTAATAAGATGGCCCTTATGAAACATTTAAACCAGTTTGATGGTTTTTCCTGGGGCCTTTCCCAAAGATAAGGCTTTCTCTGCTGTGGAAATCTTCAGTATGTCATGAAAAAGGCAGCAATTAAAGAGGGAGTGGAACCTTTAACAAGGTACAAGTACTCCCTAGGGGAGCATATTTGTAAAATGACCAGTCTGGAAGGAGAAAGCTGTTCCCAAAACACACTTATTTTCCCAGCATTTTGTGCTGCCTTGTTAGTTATATTTACAAAGTGTTAACACTGATTGTATCACCATTATCAGTTTCTTTTAAGTAGAAGACAGAACACTGTTATTCTACATTTTCTGAAGATGAACGTCATGTGTTTAACACCTGTCAATATTATTTTGTAATGTCTGAGTGGGAAGAGGCACTCTTTAAGCAATCTGTCTCACCTTTGTAAGTAAACAACTTAAAATTATGATTCAAACCTAGAAAATTATCAGAGATGAAAGGTAGTTTTTTTTTTTAAAGCCTATTGGACCAGTCACAGGGAGAAATTTAGTTATTCGTTTCCCTCAAATTTATATCTTGAGTTTTCTCTACACTACCAAACAATAACTTGATAGCTTAAAATTTTGGCCAAACTAATATTTAGAAATATATCCTTTTAGTTTTGGCTGTATTTTCTTTTTAGCCCTAGTGTGTGGTGGTGGGGTGGGGGAGGGGGGATGCCAGTAGGGTATAAAGAAAAAGAACCTGGTGGAAAATAAAGAGGTATGTCCAGTTGTTTCCCCAGTTGGGTAAACCTGGCCAGGTTTGTTTACATCTTCAGCCTCCACTTACAAAGTGTGAAGTGAAGTACTTTCTTCATTGGTGATTATGAATACTTCCTCCAACTCCAAAATTTCTTGACCTTAAAATAGAGCCAGAATGGCCACTTGTTTTGGGCCACCCAGAGGTGAAACGGTGGTGGAAAATAACAGCAAACCTGAATGCTGAAGGAACAATAACTAGAAAACTGGCTTGGAGTGAGGAGACATTCTTGTGTTTGTACTGTTGTGTGGGAAACTGGGCTGGCCAGTCTTCTTACCCTTAAGATGGATAGGTTTGCCTGGCTTAGTACTTCCCAAGTGTCAAGTGGTAAAAGAAATGACATTGTGCACTGTTTTATGTACACAGAATGTGTGCGTATGGGGGGTGGGGTGGGAGCGGGCATTTTAAATCATACAGGGAGGGAGAGGGTGCTAGCCCTCTCCTTTGTTACCTCCACAGTCCTAGTCTAGATGCCCGTCATACACACTTGACGCTTGACATCTCTGGCTGGTTGTGTCCCTTCCTCCTCAGGCTCAGCTTTTTTTTTTGTTCCCCACCATGGGCTTCTTTGTAGAACTGCTGTGTTTCTGTTATTGAAGTTTGTTATGGGCTGAATTGTGTCTCCTTCAAATGCATGCCTTGAAACCCCAACCCCTAGTGCCTCAGAGCGTGAGTGTGCTCGGAGACAGGCTCTTTACAGAGGAGGTTAAGTTAAAGTGAGGCTGAGGCTGGTAGGGTGGGCCTTTATCCAGCCTGACTGGTGTCCCCCAGGGGCACAGGTGCATGGGGACAGAGTGTGTGAGGACACAGAGAGCAGGAGAGAGGCCTGTGAAGAACACAAAGCTGTGGCACTTTGATCTTGGACTTCCAACCTCCAGACTGCAAGAAAATAAATTTCTGTCATTTAAGCCACTAAGTCTGTGGTATTTTGTTGTGGCAACCCTAGCACACTAATACAAAATGCCACTGTTACCATGCCACCTCCCCGCTGAGGCTCTCTAATGACTTTATTGGTTCTTGTATAATGTTTTACAGTCTCTGTATGGCCTTTAGGGTCTTTTGTAGAGTGAAAAAATGACACAGAAAGAAAGAGGATTCTAGAGCCTTCTTAGTTCCTGTTAACCCAGATGACCTGGGAAGTTTCTTATTCTTCCTGAGAGACAGTTATTCTCGTGTGTTAATAGAGACTGGGGGTGGGAGTCGGCCTGTAGTTTGGGTTGTCAATTAGACAAATCACTTAACCTTTTTACACCTGTTTTTGTTTTTAAATCACAAAATAGGAGATAATAATCCCTATTTTGTCATAAAAATTAAAGAGATGTTATGTGGTATATGTGTATCACTTAACAAAGTACCTGGTAGCTGGGGAATGTTTACCAAGTGTGAATTTTAAAAATTAAGTCTTCAAATCAGCGATTGCTAAGATATCTTCCAGTTTGTCATTCTGAGCTGTACGCCTAGGGTGTATTTCCCTTGATTGTTTCTCAACACGAGACTCTGTCTATGACACTGCCAGTTTCCCTGGGACACGATGCAAATTCTCAGTGTTGTCGATTCACCCTTTGGTCAGCGGCAACCGAGTGATCACTCTGGGTCCAGTAGGAGTACAAGGAGGAGATGGAACGTCTCTCATGTCGCTCCCAGCTAGAGGGGGCTGACCCTGCGTGTGAGGGTAATCGAGGATACACTGTGGTAAGAGATGTCAAGGGGAAGTATGAGGGTCCTGTCTTAGTGGACAGATTAAGAGATGGCCTACTTTAGAGCGTGTGAATTTATGCAGGGCCCCGAATGACAGGTAGACATTGTCCTGCAGGGGTGGGGACAGAAGAAGCGGCAGCGAGAGTGTGGGGTGGGTGGAGCTTCTCCAACCTTCATGGCCTTTTCCTAGAGGAGATGTTTCCATTTTCCCTTTTCAGACACCTTTCACATTTTCAAATATCAGCTCAGTTATTTATCATTTTTCTGAAGCCTTTTCTATATCAAACCACTGGAAACTCTCCCTTCTCTGAAACTCGAATAGGTATTTCATATATATTTGTCTATTTAAATAATGAGCTTTCAATAATGCAAATTTGAGAGATTAATAAGGAGTGTTAGAAACCTAGGAATAAAAATGGAGAGAAAAATCAATTCAAAAGGAATAGTCTGGACATGATTCGCACGGCAGCAGGGGTCTCACTATGGGATGTGGTAGCAGGTTTTGCACCACTGGGTTCCTGGCTCAGGAAACAGGCCTAGTTAATGAATGTGTGTCTTTGTGTTTGGAGGCATGCTTTTATATTGTCTTGGGAACACAGACGTTCTCTTACCAGGTGTTCTATAGTAAACTGAGAATGTGTCTTGCAAGATGTTTTTAATATAAAGCAGCTAATTTACCTATCTTTATTCCGATTGTTTCTTCACTTCTTTGTGTGGGTGATATCAAAGTCTTTGCTTAGCCTGAGTTTAAAAAATAAGCACCAGAAAATTAATTTAGAATTTAAAACTTGAGTAATGCTTTAGCTTTATACATCTATATAAGACTGACAATGATGGAAACATAACAAC
The DNA here is from genome assembly GCF_040939455.1 of Microcebus murinus. Classification (NCBI taxonomy): domain Eukaryota; kingdom Metazoa; phylum Chordata; class Mammalia; order Primates; family Cheirogaleidae; genus Microcebus; species Microcebus murinus. Next base: position 10,859,694 of record NC_134126.1, on the reverse strand, counting down.
ACACTGCCCCTTTTCGGTTTTAGAATACGTTTCTATATCCAGCAGAATGGAGACAGCTTTGAATTTGGCAGTAGACAAGTATCCCAGTGTTTTTTTTATTTTGTTAAATTTTGCTGGATCAGAAACAGCAATATTTCTTTATTTCTATGAAAAACTCATTGCTGGGTATGGAAAAGTACAGGGTCTTTATAAAAGTTGCTCAATGAATTTGGCTACTTGATTTCTTAGAAACTTTCATAGAGCTAAATAAGTCACATCAAGTTAAGGCAGTTTGGGGAAAAGTATTAATATCAGTTTTATAAACAACAATAATAAATGGTTACTTTGTATATTTATGGCCTGCTGGGTACTGTGCTTGGTGATTTATATATATTTTCTCCTTTCATCCTTCCACTGCCTCTGTGAGGAATTGGGGCCTTTTTCCCCAGTTACAGATAAGGAAACTAAAGATCAAGATCCCCCAGATAAAGGATGGGACAGGCTTGAACTTAGATCATCTGGCTCCAGTGGAGATGTTGTCACTACTTAAATGGTGAAGCTCTTATTAAATATTATCGACTCTGCTCTGCACAATGAAAGGGAGGGAAAGAGAAAAGTGTCCTTTGTGTTCCTATCCTTCTTTCCTCCAGATGCCACAAGTCTAGTAATAACCCCTTCTTTTCCTCTTGTCATGTCATGCTACGCAGAGAGAGAGAAGTGACAAAACACTCAAGTCTGGGTTTTGGTTCTGTTCATTTTCCTGAGAAGGCCATCTTGCCCTGACAACATGGCAAGAAGGATCTTGGACAAACCACTCACTGAAAGCCAACAGTTGCATTGCACGGGCAAGCGTGTGTTGGAAGAATAGCCAAATTTCCCTCCTACTGATGTTAAGGAAGGAAGTTTCTAATTATAGGACATGGAAACAAAAAGGGAAAGAAAGAAAGAAAGAAAAAAGAAACTGCGAGCTTCATATCTCTTCCTTCAGACATAAAAGACTGCATACACTCACCAAGAGTGAGTGTAAGTTGTAAGAAAAAAAACCCACCAAAAACCTGCTAATTTATGAGTATTCGTGATTCTCATTGTGCAACCTAGTTGCAGTAAGATTTCCAGGACTGAGCCAATTGTGGGAGGAAAACCATTTTCCTAGTGTTTCATGTAGCTAGTTGGACAGAAATGCCTTAATTCCACAGAAACTTGAAATATCTGCTGCCAGTATTAACAATTACAGGGAGAAAAAAGGATGGATGGGTGCCTACTCCTGACTGGAATTGAAAATGCAATCACTGTCTGACAATGATAACCAGTGATTTTTGTCCTAAAGAAAGTGAACTGGCCGGGTGCGGTGGCTCACGCCTGTCATCCTAGCACTCTGGAGACTGGGGCAGGTGGATCCTTTGAGCTCAGGAGTTGGAGACCAGCCTGAGCAAGAGTGAGATCCCATCTCTACGAAAAACATAGAAAGAAATTAGCTGGACAACTAAAACATATATATATATATATACACACACACATAGATACATAAAAAATTGGTTGGGCATGGTGGCGCATGCTTATAGTCCCAGCTACTTGGGAGGCTGAGGCAGGAGGATTGCTTGAGCCCAGGAATGTGAGGTTGCTGTGAGCTAGGCTGATGCCACGGCACTCTAGCCTAAGCAACAGAGTGAGACTCTGTCTCAAAAAAAAAAAAAAAAAAGAAAGTGAATTTATTCCAGTGATTTCTCCATAGGACTGCTTTTTCTGCTTTGTTGTTTCCTTTGAACATAGCTTTGGAATAAAAATAGATATAAAAATAGATATAAGTTAGATCTACCAATGTGTATTAAATTTTTTTAAAGAAACTTTTTGATTTTGAAATAATTTAAGATAAGAAATTGCAAAAGTATTACAGTTCCCATATACCCTTCGCTTAGCTTCCCTTAATGTATTAATGTAATAATATCTTACAAAAGCCATAGTACATTACCAAAACCAAGAAATTGACATTGATACATTGCTATTAATTAAACTACAGACCTTATTTGAATTTCAACAGTCTTTTGTATGTATTCTGTTTTATCCAGTCTTGACAACCTGTGCCTGTTTTCTGACTGGTGTGTTATCACTCACATTTAATGTTACTAGACTGTATGGTTGGATTTCCAACTGACGTTTTGCTCTCTGTTTTCTATGTCTCTTTTCTCTTTTATTCCTTATATTAAATAGATATTTTCTAGTGGTCCATTTTAATTCCTTTGTTGATATTTTAATTATATTTTTGAGTGATTTTCTTAGCGGTTGCTCTAGGAATTAAACTATGTACCTTAATTTGGTACAATCTACTTCATATCGATAATAACTTGATTCCAGAAAAGTACAGAAACTTTGCTCCAATATAGTTCCAATCCCTTTCTACTCCTTTGTGCTGTTTTTGTCATCTATGTTATGTCTGTGTATAAGCCCAGTAATGTGATATTGTAATTTATTGCTTTATAAATTCTGTATCTTTTAAAGAAGTTTAGAGAAGAAAAAATATTTACGAAATAATTTATATTAACCTATATATTTACTATTTCTGCTACTCTTCATTTCTTCCTATAGATTCAATTATCTTCCAGTGTCATTTCCTTGCTCCAGGATAGTTCCACTCCTTCTTCTCCTATTGTGCTATATTTTTCATATATATATATATATATATGTATATATATATCGCATCTTTAATTAAGCACAATAAAATTTTATAATTATTCTCTTATGCAATTGACTTACACATCAGTTGAAAGAACAGAGAATATATATATTACATATGTTACATATCTAGACACATTGTCTCTTAAAATTGTCTATATACTCACCTTTATAGGTGTTTTCTCTTTCTTTATGTGGATTTTGCTTACTACGTGGTGTCACTTCCTTTCAGCCTGAAGAATTTTCTGTACCATTTCTTATAATGTTTGTCTCCCAGCAACAAATTCTCTGTCTTTATTGATGTGACAATGTCTTTATTTCTCCTTCATTTTTAAAGGCTGGTTTTGCTGGATGTAGTATTGTTTTACAGTTTTATTCTTTCGGCACCTTAAATACACCATCCCACTCCTTTTGGCTCAGATGAGGAGTTGTCCGTAAATGTTGTTTTGGTTGCCTTGTATGTGATGAGCCATTATTCTCTTGCAGCTAAGATTTTCTTTTGGTTTTCATTTTTCAACAGATAAGCTATGATGTGTCTAGGTGTAGATCTCTCTGTATTGATCGAGCTTCTTTGATGTATTTTTAATGAAATTTGGGTATTTTCAACCATTATCTCTTTAATTTCTTTTTTTCTCCTCTTTTTTCTTTTTCCTCTCCTTCTGGGATTTCCATTAGTGTATTTAATGTCCCATTAGTATACTTGATTGAATAATCTCTATTGGTGTATCTTTACATCCACTGATTCTTCTGCCATCTAAAATATGCTGTTGACTCCCTCTAGTTAATTTTTCATTTCAATTACTGAGCTTTTAACTTCAGAATTTCTATTTTGTTCTTTTTTCTCTTTATTGATATCTCTTTATTGGTATCCTATATTTGATATGTTTTTGTGTCATACTTTCTTTGATTATTTTAAAGGATGGTTTTCTTTAGTGCTTTGAACATATACATAATAGATGCTTTGAAATATTTTCAGTTAAGTTCTTAATCTACAATGCCTCAGAGATAGTTACTGTTGACTGCTTTTTTCTTGCACATGGCTCACACTTTTTTTTATTGTTGCTTTGGAAAACTGAAAATTTTAGATTATATATTAGTTATAAATTTTATATTGTGGTAATTTTGGATTTTGATCTTTCCTTTTGGGAAGTTATTGTTGCTGTTTTTGTTTTTTTTTCTTTTAATGACTTTCTTCAACTTGTTCTCAGGGACCTTCCCTTTTAGTGTTCAGTCTCTGATGTGAGTACTCAGTTGTTTTTTGTTTGTTTGCTCTTATTCTTGTTTTTATGTTTAAGCCTAGTTTCCTAATGGTCATATCTGGAGCAGCATAGCTTAGGCTATAGACCAAAAGTTTTACTTAAGCACCTTAAGTGAGTGTGTCTTGCACTCTGCCATTTCGTCTGCAGTTGGCTTAGGGAATGCTTTCAACACTGAGGGAGTTTACAAGTCCTCCCTGGTTTTTACTTTCTGCATTCCTGAGGCCTCACATCTATACACAGCCTTTCAGACCAACAGGAATAAGTGAGGCCTTAGCAAAGCTCTCTGCGCTTGGCTCTTTTTCTAGATCTTGCTTTTGAATTTCTGGCTGGTCTGCTTTTTGTTGCTTGTGCCAACCAGTATGGACCCAATGGTAGCATTCAGCTTCCCTGATTGTTTGCTACTGTGATCTCTATTTGACAACACCCTCTGGCATGGAATTTTCCATGCTGTGCTCCACATATAGTTATCTTCCACTCAAACCAGCAAGGCTGCCCTGCCCTACCAGTTAGAACTTCCATGCTGTGGAACTGGGGCAGGTAGAAGAAACTCTTTGCTGAAATGTCACAGATTCTCATTGTTCTTATTGAGATTTAGTAGATTTTTAAAAAATAAATGCTTTTGATTTGTTATAAGTCCCTTTGGTTAGTTTTCAGAGTTGTAAAAGGATTGTTTGTGATAATTCTGCACAGTTTTTCAGAGCTTTTTGGGAAGAAAATTTCCAAAGTTCCTCATTCTCCTATTTGGAGAGTTGGTCCACTTATGTATTGCACTTTCAAGTAGAAGCTTTGACCAAGACCCTAAGATATAAAATACTAAAATGGGTTGTGAAACAGCCTACCGTTTATATTTTCTTTAAAAGCAGATGAACAAGAAGAGTATATAAATCTAAATCTTACTTCACAGTTATGAAAACATTGAAATAGTAGAGATGTGAGGAGGGATTTGGAAGAGTTTTGTTGTTGTTGTTGATATTTTTTTGTTTGCTTTGGAGACCACTGTTGTGAGAACAGCCCCTCTTCTTTTGAGGAGGAGATCTGGAAGGAATGTGCCTCCTAATCCCCAATCAAGAGAGTGGTCTTTAAGCAGACCACTCAAACAGCTCATCAGAGGGTTTAATATTTGTCTCCTGCAGTAGGCTGTGGTCTAGTCATGCCTACGAAATCTAAAGGGACATGGGTAGCAGAACAGAGAGTTTTATTTGGGAAGTAATCACATTCTCAGAGTCTGTTGAAAGAAAGAAAACGCAAGTATTTTCTGTGGATTAAAGAGAACCCCGGGAAGGGGCCTTAAATCACATACATGGGGTTTTCCTGAAGAAGTGAAAGAACCTCAGAAAAAGCAAACTGGAAGTGGACCACAGGGTGCATTGGGGCCCTAGAAGAAAACACAGGTTCTTAGCTAGAATAGAGATATGTTTGCACATGTACAGGTACACAAGGAAGAAATTCCAAAAATAAAGAATCTCAGAAGAATTCACAGAAGGCATTCATGAAAGAAACTCAGCTTTAATTTGTACCAGGCCCAGAGATCACAAAGTCAGCTTATAAAAGTACTAGTGAAATAATAGCTTTCCTTATCTCTCCCGCTTCATTTTTCTCTAACGATGAGAGGTTAAAAATCAGAGTTATAAAGCTTAGAAAGTATTAGACTCTAGGCAGGGGAGGAAGGAAGAAGCCAATGACTTCACTCTTTTCTTCCTATAACAGCCTCTGGATTGAGTAGGAGAGAGACTTCGACCCTAAATGGACCTGGCATTTTAATTTCTAAATTCTTCTTCTTCTTTTTTTATATCTAAGCGTTAACACAGAATTTTTGAGGCTGAGTGAGGTTTCTTCAAGGCAGGAGGAGAATTATCTCTAAAGGGAATTAAGGAACAAAAGAAATTTGCTCTAAGATTAAATGCCATGAGTCATATTTGTTTAACATCTAGTTATCTTCAAGTTCCTAACCTAGTGGTTTTACACACGTTCATGTGTGCACGCAAGCAGAGACACAGAGAGAGAGGGAAAGAGTGAGAAAGAAGGAACTAGACCATAGTTAGCTGTCTTAACCCTATTTCTTGCTTTTGGCTTTACTACCAGGGGAGTCTAAATCCGAGTCTTGCTGTAGGCTGACATAGTGGCTAATAGCTAGATGGTGAACAGGGTGGTTATGAATTAAGTTGCTGGAAATGAGAAGAGGAACTAAAGTTGCTGACACCGAACTTTGGGCCCAGAAACAGATTTCCTCTAAACATTTGTGTCCTAATCTCACTGGTTCTGGAATTTCACTTGTTCTGCTTTTTTCTTTTTTCCTTTATAAGTAGAGATTGATATTTAGCATCCTTTGCCATTAAGAAGAGTTAGGACTAAAAAAGAGGGACATCCAAAGAGAGTGGAGCACTATTCTGTGAATTTCCTTCATGCATAAACCTGGCATTACTTTGAGTGATATCATCCATGTGTTCATCCGTCCATCCATTCATTGAACACATCTTTATCCTGAGCCTACTGTATACTTCAGCCTCTGTGCTAGTCACTAAGGAAAACTCTGTGAACAAGACAAATATGGTCTCTGCCTTTATGCATCTTTAGTTCTCTCAGGGATGGCAGACATTGTGTAAGTGGAATGAAAGGCATGGAGGAGGGGTCCAGAGTGCAAGTGGAACCAGTCATAGGCAACCAAACATACTCTGAAGGTCCCGGAAGGCTTCTCTGTGCACTCATTTAAGCTGAGTCCTGAAGAATGGGTCAGATTTTTAGCTGGTTGGACAGGAGTTTTCTACAGGCCCTACATGATCGTGCCTGGCTCGTATTCCCAACTTCCCAGGTTCACGTTTGCTCTCCATGCGCCAGCCACTTGCTTTCTCTCAGTTCCTCCTCCTGCCTGCCTGACCCATTGTATTCTAATCGCCCTCTCTCCTCACCCTCCGTGGCTAGCTCCTTTTTCAGTGCCCAGCCTCCACTTACTCTTTGTTTCTGTCTTTTGCTTGTTTCCATCATTTTATACGACTCAGTTTCTAATTGTTTCATTTATTTCTTGGATTTCTTATTCTCTGATTATCCTTTAGACATGTAAGCTCCAACAGGGAAGGGGATGTGTCTAACTCATCACTTTTGCCCCTCCAGTCCCTGGGACCAGACCTGACACGTAGCAGTTATGCCTTAAATGTTTGTGAATAAATGGATAAATAGAAGGGGTATGCTACGGCCCTGAGTGCAAGAGAGCTTGACACATTTGAAGGAAGGAAAGCGAACCAGTATGGCTGTAGCATGGAATGAAAAAAGGAGAGTAGTGGCATGAGCTGAGGATGTGAGTAGAAATGCAGTCTCACAGTCTTTTAGACCAGTATTTTTCAAATTGCTCTTAGTGAGTCATGAAATCAATTCAGTGAGCTGCTACCAGCATTTAAACAAATGAAATAGACTAAAAGCAGGGCACATGGTACCCAGTAAAAGTATCACATCAAGCTTGCTTCCATGTTTTACATATATGCGTGTATATCTATTTGTGTATAATGTGGGGGTGGGAAAAGATTTTCCTGCTTTAGTTTGTAGTAAATAGGTATAAAATCTACAGTTGTAGATCACATGAAGGATTTCTGATTTTTTACTAAGGGAATAGGAACTCATGAAAATATTTTCACAGAAAAGTAAGTTTCAAGATTTCTTTCCAACTGGAGACATTAGTTAGTGAAAGGGCTGCTTCTTTTAGCAACCTGTGTGCATGAAGAATGAGGCTAGGCTGCGTTTATAGCCACTCCTGAACTACTTCATTGTTTCTTAAAGGCAGGAACTACGCTTTATGCACCACTGCATTCCCAGTGCCTAGCAGAGACTAGGTAGGCAGAAAACACATTTTGAATGAATGAAAACATTTTATAAAGCTACTGTTTGTGAATCAAATGGTTATAGAACCCAGCAGATGCTTGTCTGATATGCCAATGCCATTATTACTATTTGTAACACAGTAAACTTTGTTGAGAATAACTACCAGATTAATAATGATATTATTATATAATTATTACATTATATAATAATAATATTGTTATAATATATGACAATTACATATAAAAATATATAATAATCATATTATAATAGTTACATTATATATATATATATATTTTTTTTTTTTTTTTTGAGACAGAGTCTCACTTTGTTGCCCAGGCTAGAGTGAGTGCCGTGGCATAAGCCTAGCTCACAGCAACCTCAATCTCCTGGGCTCAAGCAATCCTACTGCCTCAGCCTCCCAAGTAGCTGGGACTACAGGCATGCGCCACCATGCCCAGCTAGTTTTTTCTATATATATTAGTTGGCCGATTAATTTCTTTCTATTTAGAGTAGAGATGGGTCTCACTCTTGCTCAGGCTGGTTTTGAACTCCTGACCTGGAACAATCCTCCCGCCTCGGCCTCCCAGAGTGCTAGGATTACAGGCGTGAGCCACCGCGCCCGGCCAATATTTTTATTCATTAATAATTAATACTATGATTAATATCTGTTTGCTTTTTGAAGTTCCACTATGGAAAGGGTGAAGTATAAAGTCTATAGGGCCACAAAGTTTCATAGCTCACACCTGTCTGGTTCACCATTTGCTTCCAGGCACCTAGTATCGTGCAAGGTATGATGTAGGAATTTGTTAAAGACAAACTCATCAAAATTTTTTGATTTTCTACAGTTGCAAGAATAATCACAACAGATAGTACATATTTCAAATAAATATATAATGATATCAGTGATCAAGCTATGTATGTAATCTTTATCTTAAGAGGAAAACTTAAATGTGTTGAGTATCTATCACGGGCTAGGCACATTTTGCAGTAGTGCTATTCCGATTCATGAGAGTGTAGCCTGGGTCTTATAATGTGGAACTGGAACTCAGAGTAGAGCTTTTCAGATCCCATATCCAATGGTATTTTTACCAAATTATGCAGCTTCAGTAAAGAAAATAATATGATTTGCCCTTAGGCATTAGATCCTTGATAGCACTGGCCTCGCATTGCCCTACCTGTGTGGATGGTTCAGCTTCTGGAGAGAGTTCCTCTCTCCCAGGAAGTACTCCTGCAGCAGTTTAAAGGCCTCATGCTATGGGGCCCAGGAGCTTTATGTGGCCTATTCTATGCTTGGAAGGATTTATATTAAGAAATTACTTCATATCTGAAGGGTAATGATATCAGGGAAATATGGTTGGTTAGGGTGAGAATGAGACAGGGGAATTTTTATGCTGTATCATCCATAAAAATATATTCCACCAGCAGCAGCTGGGAAGTATTAGCTGTATTCTGACTTGGGAACTGATGTAGCCATACCTTGAATTTAATCAGCACAAAAACATCAGCAATACCGGTAGATGAAGTCATTGCTAGTCATTTTAAATGAGATTTAAATAGAAACAGCTCAGAAAATGTTGATAACGAGAAGTGCTAAATAGTTAGGATTATACCACCTGAAATAGATATATATTTCTTATATCATAAATTCAAATACAAAAAAAAATCAGAGTCACAAGTTACTCTATTGTAGTTTTGTCTGTGTCTTTTTATTATGTCATTTCTTCAATATAAAATGTAGTTTCACAAGTACTTAGAGCCTAATCAAAGGCACTGTATAGTATAGTAGTAAATGGATAATCATGTTTTTATGATGTATGTAACATGTAGATAATTAGGCAGAAATAATAAGAGGGAAAAGAGAAACTCATGTCAGTATTAATTAATAGAGTAAGATGGTGTAGAAGAGATAGCTAGAGGTGGGGATAATATAATTTATGAGTAAATGAAAAGTGAACTTTTCTTGACTTGATTAAAATGCTTTAGCGGGCTTGAAAATTGTCCCTTGTATAATTATATTCTCTCGTTTATTCTTCACTTATTAATTCATTTAAGAAATATGTATTAAATGTCCATGTGTGCCTACATAGAGGATGGGAATGGGGATTTCATAATGAATAAAACACACAAAAAATCTGCGTTCATGAAGTTTCTATTCTAATGAAGAAGGGAGGAGAGAGACAAACACAACAGTAACTACATAGTAGATGTTAGGTGGCCATAAAACAGGAAAGCAGGGGTTCTACTGATTTTAAATAATATGGTCAGGGAAGGCTTAACTGGAAGATGATATTGGAATAAAAACCTAAAAGTTGCTGACTATAACAGGCAGATCTAACCAGAAATGTGATAGCTGAGTGTGTTAGTCTGTTTTGTGCTGCTATAGTGAATACCACAAAATGGGTAATTTATAAAGAACAGAAATTTGTTAGCTCATAGTCTGGAAGCTGGGAAGTTTAAGGTCAAGGTGTTGGCAGGTTTGTTGTCTGGTGAGGCCATTCTTTTCTTCCAAGATAGCCATCGTCCAGAGAGGAGCAAGGTTGGATCCAAAATATGGTGGAAGGTGGAAGGGCCAAAAGAGAGAACCCATTCCCGTGAGCCCTGTTTATAAAGGCATCAAACCCACCCATGAGTGGAGCCCCATGGCCTAACCACCTCTTAAATACCCTACCTCCCAATGCCATTTCATGGGCAATTGAACTTCAACATGAGTTTTAGAGAGGACAAACATTCAAGCCATAGCCCCGAAACATATGATAATTGGCTAATGTTATCAGCAGCAAACTTTTGTATTAGGTTTAAAATGAGCAAATGCAAAACAAAAACTATTATAGTTTAAATGATGATAAAATTAGAATGATGGTTTGGTCTCATCTTGATTTAAAAAGCTGTATACATTTTCAGCCTAATGAAAATTCATGATGAGAAGATAAAAATAATCATGCCTTAGAGTTTCACAAGTAAGTGATTAAAGTAAATCAATGTTTTACTTTAAAAATAACTATTTTTCCTTCCTGGTAAAAATAATGATGATTGATGGTCTAGAATGAAGAAAAGAGGAGATTCTATTTTCTATAATTTAAAAATAAGGGACTATAAGTGATTTTTAGCTTTCTTTATTACTTTCTGTTTTTCACATTGAAAAATGATGAAATGAGTTTAAAAAAACAAGGGCATATCAGGAGATCCCATTTTTATAAAAAGAAAAAAAACCAAATTCAACTTCTCTTTTTCCCTTTTACTCTAAATACATAAATATGCATTGAAAGAGCCTGGAAAAATACACATCAAAATGAAAATGGTGATTATACTTTATTGACATCAGCAATTTGTGTTTGTGACAATGAGCATGGGTCATTTTTATGATTTTTTTAAAAAGTTGATGTTTAAAAAGAATCATTTATTAAAACATATTGATTTATTTTGAAATAAAAACATTTTAGAAGTTACATATTGGATATAAATATTAAAGATATCTGAAAAGATTTTCCAAAGTAGATGTGACTTATAGAATGATGAAATATGTGTGTGTTGTTTTATAAAATCTCAAGGAAAAAATATATGATGAAATAACAAGGGTGTTCATTGAAGAGGTTTCTTTTTAAAAAATTTTTAAGTAAAATGGTGTAATTGTAGAAGAAAAAAGGAAAGAAAAGAGTGTTTTTTCCATTAAAATATTTTCATTTAACTGCTTCTAAGGTAAAGTGGTACCTTAGAATGAACAAATGTTTCTTTTAAATTGTCATTACCAAAGTTCAAATTCAGCGTGAATGTATTTTTTAAAGTCTCAGCAAATAGCTAAGGTGAAAAATCTTCCTTTCTTATTGTGAATTTGTGTAACGCTGACCCAACTGAGAAAACAATGAAGCGACATGCTTTTTACTTATAAACAGTACAAATTAGTTTTAATTTTCCGTAATTTCAATGCATTTCTCATAAAATACTTGGCAAATGACAAAAAAATATACAAACTTTGCAGTTTCCTAATAATAGCTCACAAAATAAATTTGAACAAATAAATATGGAAATTAAACAGTATCATCAAAATATACTTACCCTTTCCCTAAGTTCTGTGTGATGCCCGTTAATATACACAGTTAGGGAAGTCAATCCATCTGGCTCCCTTGGGTCCATAAGTCCTAAGCATATTCATCACCACTTAAATCCTGGAACTGCATCCAAGAGGAAGCTTAACAATAGTGATTGTTTATTTTGTAGGTTTTAAGGAAGCTAGAGTGCCAGAGAAGATCTTTGAAGTGTGAAAAGACTTCCTGTAATTGAAACGAAAATGTCATTTATAGATCCTTATCAGCACATTATAGTAAGTCATTTACTGTTTATGGATTCTTTCTGGGAGTGGGGAATATGTGTTTCTGTGTATTGTGGGTTTTTGTAGTAAAGTGAAACTTTATGACAATCCCTGGATTTGTTATTAAACTCATATGAACTTAATGTGGCATCTATAGGGTACAGTACATAATAAAACTAATTCATCTCTTTTTTTTAATTACTGTAAGTTTACAGTAAAGGGATTTGGAGGGAAAAAATTCCAAAACATCTGTAACAAAAATGAACTTTCATGGAACAACTAAAATGTAGTTATTATCACTTAGCAATTATTAGCCTGCATAGTTTATACCCTTCACGTGACTTGGTTGAGAGAAGAATAAAAGAAAAAAAAATTTCCGAGTTCAAGGTTATATTTTGGTATGCATTTCTAGGGTAATTAATTCTGTAAACTTTCCCTTTGTTAGATATGTTTAAATAGACTCTTTACACATTAATTTTTAGTGAAGAGTTAAGTAATTGAAGTTATAGCATGGAATTTTCCAAACTGCATTGGAAATATACATTCTATCTTCTGATCAAAAACAGAGGAGAGATTTCTCTGCTGAATTCAACACTTGAAACCCAGTTAGGTTTCTATGAACTGGATTTTATGGATATTAAGGAATAATCCACAGCCTCATTTCTACTTAAAATGAAACACTGCTCTTTTGCCTTGCATCCTTTTCTAGCTACCATCCTCTTCCGTGCCCTTCCCAGATAGCAAGGTTTAAATATTACAATTCTTTGTAGTGTCCTATTCTCCTCCATTCACAACTTGAATCATTGAACTGGACTCTACGCTTCCACTTCACAAAAAGGTCTAATCAATGACTTCTTTGGTACTAAATCCAATGGAGTCTTTAGTTCCATCCCTTCTAGCCCACTGTGCCAGTCATTCCTGTCTTCGTGAAACTCTTCTCAGATTTCTCTGGTTGTGTTTCTTCTGTTTTCTTGTTGGTTACTTCACAGTTTTCTTTTGCAAACTTCTCTTTCTGTTTTTCTATTTTTTAAAATATTGAGGCATAACATACACACCTTGAATAAATCTTAGTTGTTAAAATTGATGGATTTTTACATATGAAACTATCACCCAGATAAAAATACCCAGTCAATAAATCCCTCCAAAGGTAACCAATATTTTACCTCAATTATCATGGGTAAGTTTTGCTTGTTTTGAGCTTTATATAAATGAAATGTCTGCATTCAACATTATATATATGAGATTCATTCATGTTGTGAGTAGCAGAATTTCACACTTTTACCTTGCCATGTGGTATTTCATTATTCAAATTTACCACAAGCTATTTATCTAATTTACTCATAAACTATCATATGTTCCTTGAATGGCAATGGTGATTTGCTGTAAACCAGGCAATGATATATGTGTGATTTCATGTCTATTCTGTTTTATTGGTTTAATAATAGTCTATGTTTTCATCTATATCAATCTATCTTAATTTCTGTAGCTTTAAAATGTGACTTTACATATAGTAACCTAAAGTCTTTTCTTCTTTAAGATTATCTTTGCTATCTTTAATCTTTTGCATTTCCATATAAATTTTGGAATCAGTTTTTCAATTTGCACACATAAAGACATACACACAGAAACTCAAAACTGCCCAGATTTTGATTGGTATTATAATGATTCTATAGATTAATTAGGGGAGAGATGACATGATAACTATCTTGAGTCTTCTAATCCATTCACAGCTCGTGAATCTAATCCAAAACTAAATGTTACTTAAATCATCTTTAATTCTCTTGATAATGTACTGTAGTTTTCAGTAAGAAGTATTTATATATATATATATATATATATTTCTTGATATTTGATGTTTTAATGTAATTATAAAGGTGTTTATAAATTTCATATTCCAATTAGTTGCTCCATTTATATGGAAATACAATTTATACTGGGTATAAAAAAATACCCATCTCAGGATATACCTTGCTGAATTTCTATTAATTCTAATAGTTTTTTTGTAGATTATTTTGGATTTTTAATTAAAACATTCCTGTTATCTGTAAATAATGCCAGTTTTAATTCTTCCTTTTAAATTTATAAATATTTATTTATCTTTCCAGCTCTACCGATTGTAGGCTACGTGCGTTAGGTATATCCCATAAGTTTGGGAATGTCATATTTTCATAATTACTCAGTTAAAATATTTTCTGACTTTTACTTTGATTTATTCTTGGTGCATGGGTTACATAGTATGTGTTACTTAATTTTCAAACACTTGGTAATTCTTTTAGTTGTCTTTGTTATTGATATTTAATCTAAATTCCACTGTGTTCTGAAAATATACTCTGTATCATTTCTTGTTGATTGTAATATATTTATACACAGTTATGGTCTGTTTTGCTAACTGTTTCACATGCAACAATATGTTTCATATTCAACTTTTGTTTCATGAATTTTGAAGTTATGTTATCAGGTGCAAATTCCAAATTGTATATATTTCTGTTGAATTAATGTTTTATCATTATGATAGGTCTGTTTTTATCTATAATAACTTTGTTTTACATTTTATTTTGCTTTTTATTAATAGAATCCCTTCCAGTTTCTTTGGTTAGTGTATGTATCCTTTCACTCTTAACCTACATTTTCCTTATACTTAAAATGTGATCCTTGTAAAAAGCATATAATCAGGTTTTTAAAAAAAATTGTATTAGATAATCTTCATTTTATGAACCAATATCCTGTTTTCCTTTCACGATTATGGATTTCTATAGCTGAATTAAAAATGAAGTTGGGTTCTTTTAAATTGCTTTTTCAAATGAATGAACTGTTTCTATATCTTATGTACATATTAATCTTTTATTTCTCACCCCATCACCTCAAGAGAAGTGGGTAGTTTCTGTAACTCTCAGAGAATTTAATCAAAGTGTTCCTTCTGAAACTTAACATGGAGTCTTGACATTTGGAACTGAGAAGAAGGAAGATAAGGTTACATTTAGGCTTTCAATTCATTCTACCTCTAAATCTATTTCAATTTTTTATTGAGCACTTATCACCACTTATTGAAAACCACTGTGCACCACTTGTTGACAGGCACTGGGGATGCAAAGGTGAATGAGACAGGGTCCCTGACTTGGTTGAGCTTATGTCTAGCAGAAAAGATGAAGAATTTATTTATAAAAATTACCATACAATAATTACCATGATGTAAAATAATGCAAGCCCATAATGTAAGGGCACTGATGGGAGACAATGAAGATTGCTCTGGAATAATCAATACTAGGAATAATCAATACTAGGAATCCTTCTGGGAAGAATTCTTAGAGGAAATGACATGTAAGCATAGACCTGAAGATTTGGTAGGAGTTAGGTCAAGAAAGAGAAAATGACTTTTCTGGATTAGGGAGAAAAAAGCTTCTGTGAAGTAGTCTGCAAGTGAGAAAGTACAGGATTTAAGGAAACTAAAAAGTGCAGTATGGTTGCAGCATAATCCATGTCAAAGGACGTTGTTGTTTGGAATGACCAAGCTGTCCTGCCTGATCTGACCAGACCTTCTCACTGGCTGCTGCTGCCCCCCAGTCCCTTATCAGATGACCCGTGAACTGGCCATTCAGTTTCTTCTTTTAACACAGCAGAGTTTATTTAAAAATCAGACTCAATATCTTAAGCCTCAGAACTGGCACCTTTTCTTGCAAATATTGTTAACTACAGCAAAATATTTAGGCTAAACCAAGTACTTATGTAACATTTTGATCTGATAAAGCATGAAAAAAACCCACACATCTGTATCACGTTTTTCTTCATCTTCTCCAACATGACACTTAGACACTCAATGAGGATTCCGATTTTTAGCACTTTTAAATGAAGAAATCCTAAGAGCTTTGTAGTTGTTTTCATCATTCTTGTTCTTGCTGTGTGTATACAAAAAAGAGAACTGTGGATGCACATGTATGTGTGCGAATTGCTTAATGACAAAATTCCCTGCTCTGGTTTATTTTTCAAATACATAAGTGGACACACTCAACACAGAATAATATTAGTAATAAAGGAAGATGGAGGGAGATCAAGCCAGCTCACTGGTAATGATCAGATGATGCCAAGCAGGCTAGCATAGTTTGGCTGCCTCCAGGCACAGAACTCTGGGCTCATTTTTACCACGCCTGTGATGAAGGAACATGTTAGGTAGGGAATCCCGTGGGCTGATGCAGCAATCTGCAGCCAGCAAGCTCTTTTGCTTCCAATCTTTTAAGGAGGTGGTAGAAAATGGAGTGATAAATACCGGTGTGTGACAGAATTTAGTGCCCCCATGTCTTGAGCTGTGGGGAGGTACATTTCAATCTTATGCATATTTGTGCCTTCAGAATTCATTGACTTTTTTTTTTTTTTTGACCAGAGAGGCATCAACTTTATAAGGAGAGGTCAAATATAAAATAGTTATAAAAATTTCCATCTTTTTACTCCAAAAATATGAGTCATATCCTTGAACTAAAAAAAAAAAAAAAAAAAAAAAAAAGGATCCACTCCTCTTTCTTCCATCTATGGGCAGTGAGTGGGGGTCCACTGCCTATAGTCACAGAAACTAAGGTGGTCTTCTTCACATGAGCGACCGTCAACAATATGAATAGGCCAGCATTATTTCCTGCTAAAATACAAGAGCTTTTCAAAAATATCATTCTAGAATGACTGGAAATTTTACCAAAGATATAGAAAACTATTATTTCAGATTATTACAGTAACATAGGAAAAACACCACTGGAGAAGTAATCAAAGAACTAGTGTTCTAGTGGCAGTTCTAGCCTTACCAGTTATGTGGTCATAAACACGTAGACTCTTGAGTTTTAGCTGCCTCATGTAGAACACAACGGACGAATGATGCCTGGTGTGCCTGCCTCACAGAGCTTTTGTTATGTGTACAACATTATTCTTTTGAAACTTAACAAAGTAAGATATTTTCTTACTTCAGTGAGATGCTGCTACTGAGAAATCAGAAATATAAAAGTGATGAAACTTTTATTACAAAAGTGCAGCACTGTGCATGAGTGCTGCACTGTGCTGCCCTCATTATCAAATGAGTTTTATGGCAAATAGTTCAATTTTTGTGAGCACTAACAAAATCTAGAAAAGTGAAGAAGGGGAAGGGTAGCGTATTAGGGTTTTCCAGAGAAACAACCAACAGGAGATGTGAATGAGTGAACGAGTTATGAGGAGCTGGATCACACAATTATGGAAGGTGAGAAGTCCCAGAGTCTGCCATCTTGAGCTGGAGAACCAGTAGAGCTGGTGTTGCAATTTGGTCTTAGCCTGAAGGCCCGAGCACCAGGTGAGCTGTCGGTATAATTACCAGTCCAAGGGCAAGAGGAGATGAGATGAGATGGAACAGTGAGGCAGGAAAAAGGGAGTGACTTTCTCCTTCTTCATTTCAGGGCCTCCACAGATTGGCTGATGCGTGGCCATGTTGAGCAGGGCGATCTGCTTTACCCTGCCCGCAGACTCACTTGGGAACAATCTCACAGACACACATGGCCCACTCAAGCTGATGCAGAAAGCTAATCATCACAGCTTGTGATGAGCTTCTGACCTCTCCTTGATACCAGCCATGCCCTGCCACGAGCCTCTTTTTGGAGGCAAAAGTGCACAAATTTAAAGTTATGTTCATGTTTCTGCTGCTTTGCCACAGAACATAGATCAGAAGGCCCTAGAAAGTCTCCAAGTTTCTTTTTCAGTTCTCAAATTTCCATTTGGTTCTTTAAAAAATCATCTTCAGCTATTTTTCATAGTTTGCAGTTCCACATAGTAGTATTTCAACTTGACTTCTGCTTCCTTGAACATTGTAGCTGGTTTGTGGATGGGTTTGTTTTTGTGGCTGTTGGTTAATTCTGCTCGTTGGCTGTCTCGGTGTCCTGTCTCCTTAGGTTCCCAGTTATCTTTCATTTTGTGCTGAACATTATAATGAAAAATAGAAACGATCTTTTAGAGAGAACTTACTTTACTTCTGTCAGTTTTCTGGAGAAAGTAGCAGTTTAGGACAACTGTAATCCCAGCTGCAGGTTGGTGGTTTTCTGAGCAGCTCGGATTACAGTAAAATGGGCCGCCAGTCCATGGGAGGGCTGTTCGTACTTATTCCTATGTTGCGGTCTCTAGGGTTTTCAGCTGAAAACACGAGTGTGGTTTACTAGGGTCCTCAGCCTTACGACACTCGTAATCCCTCAAGACTGCCCGCCTCCCGGCGCCCGCCCCTGCTGGAACAGCAGATGCCACCACCGTGGCGACACGGAGTTTACCTCTCTGGGCTGTTGCTCTCACCTTGGTCTCTGCTCTCTGTCCGGGTAGCAGGTGCTTTCCCATCTTGTTAGCTCTTTGTTACTTTCAGGAAAATGTTTATTTTTTTTAAAGCTGTATCCAGTTTTTAGTTATTTTCAGTGGAAGTTGGTCACCCAGGTTGTTATTATTACAAATGGAACTCTCCAGTGACTTTTTTAACACTCAGACAGTGGTATCTCCGGATAATCTTAAGAAGATAGATGATCAGCCCATTTTAAAAGATTCCCACAGATGATAAGGTCATGCCCCCAAGTTGACATTCAGTATCGCCCTATGTGGAATTCTCACGTTGCAGTCTGGATTTCTGCCGGGGCACCCCTGAGAAATCCTGGCGTTGGCCAGACTGTTGGTTCTGTCACTAGTGGCAGTTCTTCCTACATCCAGAATGTGGATCTTCACTGCTTAGTTATATGAGATGAATAAAGGAAGGATTGCTCACTGCCAAAGTCTGTGTGACGACAGTAAGAAAAACCTCATTTTATTTGCTTTTTGTTCTACTTCCTGGAATTAGGAGAAGTGTTCTTAGTTCTTTATATATAGTCAGATAATTCACAGAAAAATATTATAAAGCTGGTAATATTATGGTTGCCATTTTACAGATAGAGAAACCAAGGCAGAAAACTGAGATAGAAAATGTAAGGCACATTATCGTAAGTGCCCTTCTGACTGACGTTTGTGTCTTTTGGTTATGAACCTTTCATTTAGTGCTTGGTGAAAAGAACAAGTGAGGCAAAGAGGTTTTTAAGAAGTCCCTTAAATGGGGATAAAATATCCAAAATGGCATCTGTAAGCATTTCCATATTTTTGAGTCTGTTGGGCCTACTAGTTGTAAGGTTCACATCTGAAAATCATCAGTGCGAAGACATCTTAGATCTGAAGGAATACGATATATCATCTAGGCCAGGTATTCTAAGCCAAATAAATATGACTGTTCCCCAAAGTGTCTTTAAGACTGTGGGAAAACATTTCAAATGCACAGGAAGGTTAGGGTGTGCCTGTTTTTCCCTCAGCCATTGTTACTCCAGGAGAGTATAGATTTTTTTCAGGAGTATTGAGGTAGGAAAAGATTGGCATTCAAACCTATTTTGTGATGTTAGGGCTATTTAATTACCATTGGACTAGAATCACTATTACAATTCAGGTGCTAGAGATTGCAGTAACTGTTTCATTTTAAGTAGCTTGAGGATAAATTGATCATGAATATATCATTAAATATTTTAGAACCAAGCTATAACCATCAAATATTTTCTGGTTGTCACTGCTGGAGCAGTGTCTGTAATCTTGTTCTTTTTTATGGATATCTCACTTTTTAAAATATTGTTTTTAATTGACACAGTAACTGTACATATTTATGGGGTATAGTGTGATGTTTTGATACATGTATCCATTGTGTAATAATCAAATCAAGGTATTTAGCATACCACTACCTCATACATTTATCATTGTTTTATGGTGAGAACATTTAAAATCCTCTCTACTAGCTATTTGGAAATATACAATATAATAGTATTAACTGTAGTCACCCTACTGTGCAATAGAACACCACAACTTATTCCTGCTTTCTAACTGTAACTTTGTACCCATTGATCAATCTGCCCCATCTCCACCTCTTCCCTGCCTTCCTCAGCCTCTGGTGAGCACTATTCTACTCTCTACTTCTATGAGATCAGCTTATTTAGATCACAAATGAGTGAGGTAATATGACATTTATCTTTCTCTGCCTGGCTTATTTCACTTGACATAATGTCCTTCAGGTTCATCCATATTGCCACAAATGACAGGATTTCATTCTTTTTTTTTTTTTTATGGCTGAATGGTATTCAGCCTTAATTTTTCATTTAGTGAAATGAAAACTTTTTGTTATTCATTCATCCATTGATAGACACTTAGATTGATTCCAATTCTTGGCTATTGTCAATGATGCTGCAATAAAGGTGGAAGTGCAATTATCTCCTCAACATAATAATTGCATTTCCTTTGGATATATACACAGTAGTGGAATTGCTGGATCATATGGTAGTACCATTTTTAATTTTTTGAGGAATCTCCTTACTGTTATCCATAATGGCTGTATTAATTTACATTTATACCAACAATGTATAAGTGTTCCTCTTTCTCCATGTCCATTTGTCATTTTCTCTGTTTTTGATAATAGCCATTCTAATTGGGGTGAGGTGACATCTCATTGTGGTTTTGATTGCATTTCCCTAATGATGGTGAGCACTTTTTCATATACTTGCTGGCCATTTATATGTCTTCTTTTGAGAAATATCTATTCAGATCTTTTCCCCTTTTAAAAATCAGATTATTATTATTATTTTTTTGCTGTTGAGTTGTTCGAGTTCTGTATATATTCTGGATATCAGTTCCTGTAATCTTGATTAAAATAGAACTTAAAATCTTTCCATATCTTCTCATTGAGTGAAAATATTCTCTATATTTACTTTAATTTTAAATATAATTACATGTATAATGCAATATGTCACCAAATTTGATTTATATACATATTGTACAAGAAGCAAATTTCCTACTAAAGGGGATAAGAATCGCAAGTCATTTTTCTGAATATGATTTTCTTTTAATGGTGACTGCTAGAGCTAACAAGATTCTGTTGCCAAATTGGGTATTAGAATACTAGGATGATTTGTGCACATGACCAACTCATGACTGAGAATTCCTAAAGCAAGGTTAGGTAGCCCTATAAACTATAAATAGATAATGCTGATCATTCTTTAAAAATGTGGGAGAATAACAGCACAATGTCTGTGCTTCTGAATTGTATTAGAATGAAACTTCATACCAGGAAGTGAAACTAAAAATAAGTATCTTATTGAAAAAAAAATCATGATTTATGAATGACATCAGTGCAGCAATATTTTTAAAATCATTTTTGAGATGTTTTAAATTGCCTTGTGCTGATTGTGTTGATCACAATATCTGGGTTCAGTAAGAAGATTTGATAGTCTTCATCATACTACCAGTTTTTTAGTTTGGGTTAAAGTTAGGCAAAATTAGCTTAAACAGAGAAAAGCTATTTGTATACAGAATCTCTTTTCCATCAGATTTCTTTTATGATTGTTTTGTTGGTTCTTGTCATGCAACAGGAGAATTTTAAACAGATTAGGAAAATCATCAAATTGATTTGGTACAAACTGGTTCTTTTTTCAATGCCAGTCATTTTAGTCACACAAATCAATATAATCCTTGAGAATGAATTTAATACAGTAGCTGTTTTCTTAATGATTGGGGAGTTATAATTGTGAAAAGAAAAAGAGTCTTGGTTTTCACTGTGGAAAAGATTATGGGTAAAAAAGATACTCAACATAGAGTAAATCAAGACCTAAAGTCAAGGCTTAATCTTGGTGACTAAGTCAGTAGATTGAATTTAGATTTGACATCTCAATTGAAATATGACATCTCTTTTTGCCAGCTACTAACTAGCATTGTCCTGAGTCATTAGTTTCCCTTGGAGAACACTGGTTGTGGATTCAATAATATCATTTCTTCTGGCACCATCCCTAAGACGTAATCAAAAGTCTCCTATCCAGGTTGGAACCTAGCCCAGTCTGGTATTGGCCCCAGGAAACAGGGCAAAGGATTTTCAAAGGACTATTTGGATAATCATTTATTGAAAACGAACATCTTTTTCCAAGAATATGTACTTACTTTATAAATGCTCTTTTATTAATTTTTATAGCTCGTAGGAAGAGATGGGCACAAATTTTGACATTTTTGCATTGAGAATAATTTGCAGGTGATCTGAATGCTTATGCTTCCAAAACTAAGGTAAAAATCAAGAAATTGATCAATGTATTCTTATTTCTGTCAGCAGTACAAGAGTACTTTAGTCACTATGGTTTAATCAGAATTGAAACTGATGAAAATAAAGGCCAACTAATGAAGAGAGGTGAAAAGATGTAGAGAAAATAACCCAATTACTAGAAAACCTTTAAATCAACTATAGATATCATAGATAAAGACTAGATTGTAACTATCTATACAATAAATGGAAATAGCCTTTATTACTATTAAATGTATTGATATTAGTATTATATTATTATTCTTGGTGTGAAGAACAGATTGTATAAAGAGTAAAGGCACTGAAACCGCAAAACTGGATTGTAATTAAAGTTTACTATTTACATCCTATGAGTTACTGGGAATTTATTTGGCCTCTCAAATTTTCATTTTCCTCATTTATAAATATAAATAATAATAACACCTATTTTATTTTTTGGGTTTTTTTATTTTAGAATGTTACAGGGGTGCAAACATTTTGGTTACATAAATTGCATTTGTACCATTTGAGTCAAAGTTATAAGTGTGCCCATCCCCCAGAAGGAATAACACCTATTTTATAGGGTTATTGGGAAGATTAAATGAGAGTTTGCATTTAGTAGAATGTATAAAATATTCACAATCAGTAAGTCCTTATATAATAATAATAATATCATCTTTTTGTAGATGTTATTAAACATTTGGCTTTGCAACAAATCTAAAAATTAAGTATTAAATAACAGATAAAAATATTGCTCATAATTTTTATGTTACAAAGAAGTTTTTAGGTATTTGAACATCCATGTCATAGTAGAAATTCTAGAATATGGAGGAAGAATATAGATAATTTGGGGAGGGAAACATCATTATACATAATATATTAATAATAATTATTATTGATAAGGTCTCTTTAGTGGCAGAATATCTGTCCATTTATTTAGTTCTTCTTTAATTTCTTTCATCTGAGATTTCTAGTTTTTCTCATATAAGTCTTATGCATACTTTGTTAGATTTATAACTAAGTATTTAATTTTGGGGGTGCTAATATAAATGGTATTGTGTTGTCTAATTTTAAATTCAATTTTTAAATCTCTGATATAGTAAAGCAACTGACTTTTGTATATTAACTTTATCTCCTACAACCTTGCTATAATCATTTATCAGTTCCAAGAGTTTTTTTGGTAATTGATTCTATTGAATTTTCTACATAGACAATCATGTCATCTATGAACAAAGTTTTATTTCTTCTTTACGAGTCTGTATTCCTTTTATATCCTTTTCTTATCTTACAGCATTAGACTTCCAGGACAATGTTGAAAAGCAGTTGAGAGGGAACATCCTTGCCTTGTTCCTGATCTTTGCAGGAAAGCTTCTTGTTTCTCTCCATTAAGTATGACATTAACTATAGGCTTATTGTAGATGTTCTTCATCAAGTTGAGGACATTCCCTTCTGTTCCTAGCTTGCCAAAAGTTTTTATCATGAGTGGATGTTGGATTTGGTCAAATACTTTTTTGAATTGTTGATATTATCATCCGATTTTTCTTCTTTAGCTTGTTGATCTGATGGATTACAATAATTGACTTCTGAATGTTGAACCATCCTTGCATAACTGGAATAAATATCACTTGGTCATGGTATATAATTCTTTTATATTTTATGGGGCTCAATTTGCTAATATTTTGTTAAGATCTTTTGCACCTATGTTCATGAGAGAGATTGGTTTGTTGTTTCTTTTATTTGTTATATCCTTGTTTGGTTTTGGAATTGGTGTAATGGTGGCCTCCTACATGAGTTAGGAAATATTTCCTCAGTTTCTATATTCTGGAAGAGATTGTATAGAATTGATATTATTTTTCCTTAAATGTGTGATCAAATTTATCAGTGAACCCATGTGACCCTAGTGCTTTTGGTTTCAGAAGACTATTAATTATTGACTCAATTTCTTTACTAGATATGGGCCTATTCAGATTGTCTGTTTCTTCTTGTGTGAGTTTTGGCAGATTGTGACTTTCAAGGAATTGATCTATTTAATTTATGTTATCAAATTTGTGGGCATAGAATTATTCATAGTGTTTTTTTTATTATCCTTTTAGTATCCATGGGATCTGTAGTGATGTCCCCTATTTCATATCTGATATTTATAGTTTGTTTCTTTTCTCTTTTTTTCTTAGTTAGCCTTGATTTTTTTTAAAGAACTGACTTTTTTGATTTCATTGATTTTCTCTATTTATGTTCTGTTTCTAATTTTATTGATTTCTGCTCTAATTTTTACTATTTTTCTTCTGCTTACCTTGGATTTAATTTGCTCTTCTTTTTCTAGTTTCCTAAGATAAAAGCTTAGATGATTGATTTTAGATCTTTCATTTTCAAATGGAAGTCTCAAGAGAAATTTGAAAATATTTGGAACTAAATGAAAATACAACATATCAAAATTTGTAGTATGCAATAAAAGCAGTGCTTAGTGGGACATTTATAGAATTGGATGCACATATTAGAAAAGAAAGATCTAAAATCAATCATCTAAGCTTTTATTTTTATATATTACCTCAATGGTTCAGAAGATTTGATGGTTAATATAAATATTCAAAGCAATTTTCACCCCTTGTAGCCTGGCCCATTATTTATATTTGGCATATTTTTAACCAGGCATATTTAACATAAAATATAGATGAGGTCTACATAGAAAACACATATCTCAATGGATTAAACATGTGGAGATTATAGTTTTAGATAGCAATTATTCAAAGTTATTATCATTGTTTATATACCTGCTTTTTTTGTGGTAATAGGGATGGATGTATGTGTGGTTTTTAGTTATAGTAAAAGGCAATACACTTTTTTTAGAAAGCATATATTTTTTCATGATTGATAATTTTATTTGTATATAATACAATTTTGTCTACTGAGAACTGTTTTGGATGTTGAAGATATTTCTTTTTAAAAATAAAGTTGAATAGCATCATCTTGAAGGATTTTCATTCTTCTCTGCCTATTTAAACAGGGTATGCTCATTATAGACTTCATCTCTTCTTTGATGTTCTTATAAATCTGAATATTATTTATTGATAGAGAGTGATTTCTTCTGAAACTATTGAGTGCTATTTTTCCCCTTACATCATACTACTGCTGATCCTTATGAATCTATCTATACTTTTGACATTGTTTTTCTGCCTCCCTGCTTTTAGATTGTCATTACTCATCTCTCAGCTTTGTTAGTATCTTAGCATATTTTTAATTAATTATGGACTATTTAGCGAGTTAAATCTAATAAAATTAAGTGAGCTGGCCTCTCTTACGATTGAAATAAAAAGTGCTTGATAAAGCTAAAGACTTTGTAATCTTTTCAGTTGCTCTGAGAACTTTGGCGAGTTCCTGCTTCCCCATTCTGTTTTAGTGACTAGGATTGTTTGATAACTAATTTCCATTTAGGTGAAGTGTTTCCACCTTCCACCTGTTGATACTTTTTATGTGTATGCAAACTATTAGGCTCATAGAAACTTCTAACATTGTTGCATATTATTTATAACAAATGGAATCAAATTAATGTATGTAGTTTTCTGGTTATTGTCTTGTGTCCAGAGGGTTTTGAAAACTTCTGGAACTGTCATGCAGAAAAAGAGTGTTAATTGATTGAGTCATTGAACAGCAACAATAAAAACAAACCCAAAACAAGCTGGTCTGAGTTCACCTTTGTAAACCGCGGCCTCCTAGTCAATCAATACAAAGCCTGATTGTGCTCCTGGAATACTTGCTGCCCTAATTTACATTTTTTTCCAAGTGCTTGGTAAACCTGACAGCAAAGGAGTGCTAATAGTTCAGCTGTAGTGACATTTTAAAGCATGCTCTAAACGTCTCAATGATTCTGTGGTGGGAGAGAAGACAGTCAAAAAAGGAGAAGCCTTTGGATCAAAGAATGTTTCTGGTATGCATGTTATTTCTTTTCAAGTGGAATGTTTTTAATTAGTCTCAAAGAAACAATGAGATTGTACAATGGAAGCTAATTTTAAATTTACTATCATTTTATTTCTAGGTGGAGCACCAGTATTCCCACAAGTTTACGGTGGTGGTGTTACGTGCCACCAAAGTGACAAAGGGAGCCTTTGGTGACATGCGTAAGTGCCCTTCTTTGCTTCGCTGTTGAAAATGTGTAATTAGGGCTCACCTTCAGTTGCTTGAGTTCCTTGAAAAGCCAGGGGCTCCGTCTTCTTCAAACGTTGTTGTCTTTGTCTGAATCTTTAAATATGATAGATAGCACTTGGAACAGTTCTGTGATGCTGGTATCTGTCACAATAGCATCTCACCTTGGCTTCACATTAGCTGAGAGCACGTGGAGTCAGACAAAGTGACCCTCTTGTGATGTACGCTTCTTTGGCATTTGAAGACATTTTGTTGAATTCTATTTTGGAAAGAGTGCTGAGTCAAGACTTTAAAGAAGCTGCCTCTTTGAAACTGAAGTTTCTCTTTCTTATACTCTGTATGGAATAGCTATAGTCACTGGTGTAGGATAGCCTGAAATGATGGGACCACAGCCTGAGAATAATGCTGAATTAACTTGTTGGTAGTATCTTCTTCATGCTTTTAAAAGTAGTTTTCCTGATGACTCTTACCATTCAAATGGCTGGGGTTCGTTCAGGTGCGAATACAAAAAATAATGGGTACAAAGAAGTATTATGATGATGAATTTGGTAAAGTCTTAGATTGTTGCCAAAATACAGGAATAGGTGATTTAACTCTCAGAACAGGTTTAAGAGAAAGAAAAGACATTGCAATTTATCAGTCTGGGAAACAGAGCAGGCTTTCCTGCAGAAGTGACATTTAGGCTGGTACCTGAAGGAAAAGTATGTTGGTGATGAGAGCAAGAAGTCCTAGGCAGAGAAAGCAACAAGTTCAAAGGCAAAGGAAGAACAGGGTGCTTGTGAGGAGCCAGGATGCTCCAGTATTAATAGACGATAGACAGCGGTGGAGGTTGAAGGGCAGATGAGACTAGGATGACAGGCGAGAGTAGCACAAGGACAAGATTTTATCATAGCTGCAATGAGAAGAACTTTATGGCATTTAAGTAGTAAATCACAGAATTGAATTTTCATTTTTAAAAACGTTCTGGCTTTAGTGTATCAAGTATGTTGCAGAGGCATGTGGAAGATAGTTTTTTGTTGTATTCTTTTTTCAGACTAGGAGGGTCTTGAGCTTATTGAAATGACAATGAAAAGGCCAGTAGAGAGAGAAGTTAATTACTAAGAAAAGAAAGAATGTGGCTCTGTGGCCATGCCTACCGTGAATGAAGAGTGTCCAGGAAGTAGATAAATGTCAGAAGTAAGGAGAGGATTGTGATGACAAGATTTTTGGGAGAACAGTGGTTTTCATGAGAGGGGAGGGAAGGGGACCAATGGCCATTTCTTCAAAACAAGTCTGGATTAGAGGTTTACATTCTAAATTTTATCTCAGACTTTCAGTCTAACCAGTCTAATCACTCCTTTACCAATGTTTTTCTTAAGTCATTCTTATTTTGATTTTTATTATTATTATTTTTTTTGCATTTTTATCATTTTAAGTTGAGAGTTTACTGGAAGAAAGGTTCCTGTGAAAGAGAAGCCTCATTAGGAACCATATTTAAAAGACTGGCATCCACCATACGATTTAGAAAAAGCCCAGGCCTCACACCCAGAGAGACTGTACTGCTAGTTGGAAAAGCCTCTCTTAATTCAACTCAGTGCTGTCAGGAGCCTGCCAGGTATGCAAAACACAGAGCTAATTTGACTTTTAAAAAATACAGTTATTGTCTCTTGGATAAAGGAGCAGCACCCTTCTCTGTCAATGCAGAGTTCTGTGCTGCGGAGACCTTGGGTGTCCCTGTGCTGCTATGAGTCTCACAGCAGTTCCAGCTCTGCGCTCTGTCAGTTTCTTTCAGCTGGTTGTGGATCTGAGTCCTCAGCCACCTTCACCACGGCCCCGGGCACTTTGGCAGTGATTATTTATTACAATTAGGAGAGGGAAGAAAGTCATACTGCAAGTGCAATTTTAAAGCTCTGTGAGTCAACCTTGGTAACATTCCTAAATAATGAACATGAGATCTTACTTCATCTCGTGAAACAGAAAACAGGTACCCCTTGGATTCCCACAGTATATGCAGCACGGGTTAGACCCCAGTTTTGAGAAACTCCCTTTTTAAAGAATTTTCATGGTGAGGGACCCATTGAAGGAATAGCTCCCGGAGATCAGTGGCTGTAGGCTAAAGGACAATGTTATGGCATTCTGTTAAAATTCTCGTTCAGCATTTCTGACTTGATTTTTTAAAATTTATTAATTTTTTTTTTGGGGGGGAAGGAGTTGTTGCCAACCCTTTATATCACTTTGTTGATTTTGTAGGAAGTCAGGAAGAGATTTAAAAAAAAAAGAATAAAAAGGAGTTTTAGGGAAAGGAATAAGCTTAGTATGAAAAGGTGAAGGGATGGCGTACATGCCAAACACCTTATTTTTGAGAAGTTGTAGGAGGTTCCAGAGAGAAAAGTCACTCCTCTCACTTTTCTGAGAGGAATTTTGATGCTATTGCTTGGTGAGCTTGATCTGCACAAGTTACCGGGTCAGATGAATTTGGGATAGTTGTACATAGCAGTCCTTTAAAGATAGACAAGAAGAGACCTATAGATCTTATAAAAGATGTCCTAAGATCTGTGAAGACCAGAATTACGGGACTCTACAGCCTCTTCTGTTGTTTATAGTGTCTGCATTTATTTAAAAAGGTAAATTTCCACAAAGCTCTACATGTTGGTAAAGGAGAATGACTATTGGAGTTTTCTGCCTCCCTGTACACGTGGGGACTTCCTCAAAGAAGCCACACAGATCAAAAACCAAATAGCTAATTCCTGGCAAAACATCTCTACCTGCTTTTTTAAAACAGCATACTGATATTATACGTATTTTTTATTTTGTCCTTTCACAAATCATCCTACCCTAACTAGTTACATTTAGAAATGCTCTTCTGCACTGTTAAAACGTCAGCATGAGATCAGCAGCACCCCGTGAACTATCTTCTGAGGGGTCAGAGCTGCCATTTTAATTCGTAACACCTCATTCATTTCCTTGTTTTCACCTGTGGGCGTTGGCTAGCCAAGAGCAAGACAGCAGCCAGTCCCTTCCCAGATGTGGTCGCTAATCTCAGTGTTTCCCGAATGTATCACGGGTACCCAGTGCTCCTGTGCTGACCCCTTCTGCATCCTTGTGCTCACAGTTCATACAGAGGAGGCAGTCTGAAGTTCAAGTTTGCACCTGATTCAAAGTCGTTGCTGTATTCTTATTTTTTTTAAAAAAAGTTGTTTGCATTTACTTTGATAATATTAATATAACTCCTACTTTTAAAGCTACAGAAAGTCGTAGTAGATGTGATGTGTACCACACAGCACCTCGTCATTGTGTCAGGTGCTAACTGCTGAGGGGATGTGTGTCAGACTCCGAGTTCTGTGTTGTCCCTCTCCTCTTGTAACAGAAGATATATGTGTGCAGAACGGCCAGGGCGACAGTCAAATTTCAGTTGATAATAGAGTTTTCTTTGTGCTTGTATGTAACAGAACCACAACCCTAGCCACAAACCTCATTTGCTAACCAAATGAAAGAGCTGACACCAATGAAGTTGCTGCCTAAACTGAGTTTCTGCTCCTTTTAAAACGTGTTGGGAAAAACACAGACCACGCGTGACAATGGAGGGCTGGTCTCAGAATTCAGAATACACACAGCCATGTTTTATTCCCTAAGAGGAAGTCAGATAATAGATTCTATAGTGTTTTTTAGATGACAAAATACCATACAAACATTAGATTTTCAGAATATCCTAATTATGTATATGTACTTAGGCTTCTTTTCTTGTCTGGTTCCTTTATTAGATACTTAGTTCTCTTTACAGAATGAGCGTCATAAACATTAGTGCTTCTAAGGACAGTTGTAGGATTATAGGTGGTTCTATCTTTCCTTAAGTATTCAGGAGACAGTGGAGCTTAGTGATCACATTTAAACTTTAAGAAAAAATAAATGTCTTTGGGAGAATTATAAACACATGCATTTGAGATAATTGTTATAAGACTGTATTGATTAATATCTTTAAGTACTCTTTTAAAATTTTTTTTAAAAAACTTATGATTACACGCACACTTAGGACCCTGCCTCTTCTAGAGTGCAGAATCCATGGCCATCCTGTAGTCACTGTGCCATGCACTACGCACAAAAGGCATGGGTTTCTAACACTTGTAAAAACTCAAAAATCCTAAACCTGTAAAAGTTTAAAGAAAGGTAGCCCTCTTGCCTTCAGTCTTACCTCTCCAAAGCAGCAGCCTCAATTGCCTCACCTGTAGGGCCTAATCCACTTAATCCTCTTCAAAGGACCCAACTTTCCACACAAAGTGTTAATCATTCCCTGGGAAAAGGAGCTTAGAACTTATTCTTCCTATTTGTAAATGTTGGGATGAGGTTGGGTATGTGTGTAGAGAAATATTATCTAATTAAATTTTTTTAATTTAATTAAAATTAAATTTTGATTAAACACTCTCAGCCAGGGTAGAGTGCAGGGATGTCATCATAGCTCACTGCAACCTCAAACTCCTGGGCTCAAGAGATCTTTCTGCCTCAGCCTCCTGAGTAACTGGGACTACAGGTGCATGCCATGATGTCCAGCTAGGTTTTGTATTCTTGGCAGAGACAGGTCTTGCCCTGGCTCAGGCTGGTCTTGAACTCCTGAGCTCAAGTGATCCTCCTGCGTCTGCCTCCCAAAGTACTAGAATTATAGGCGTGAGCCACCACACCTGGCCCTATTAATATTTGAGAGTCTTTTTTAACAGCAAGTATGTACAGACATTACTGTGAAAATGCATTATCCCTTTCTGGTAGCCATTTTTGAATTTCCTGGTGAACAAAAGGTCCAGGGAGGAGGCAGAGCGTGTACCCTCCCAGAGGCTGGGTACTCTCTAGCCCCACGTCCTTCTGCAGATTTCCTCTCTCCACCTTGCTCTATCTTGGGCATGTTGTCAGAACTCAGTGCGTCGACATATGTAAAGTACTTATATACCTAACACATAGTAAGTTCTCAATAAATATTACCTATCGTTAAAATTATTTTAAATATCAACATAAAAATACATTTATTTCTTCAATATCATCTTTGTGTGAACCAAAGAATATTTTTTGAGGTGGTTCACTTGGATACTTTTCCGTTTTTTACTTTGGAGACAAGAAATGTCCATCCTGAGTTTCCATGTTGACCAGATTATTGGATCCTTCTTTCTCAGCTTGAGAGAAACCGATGGTGGAATGGTATTTCCATTGTTAAGCCTTTTCTAAAAATACCTGGGCACAGTTCACTCTTGTGCTCCGTTGGCAGCTCTCTGGACTTTTGTTTAACACACAGGAGTGTCGTTATGCTCTTGTAAGATCAGGGCCTGTGGCTTATTCACTTTTTGAAATACGAGTGCTCTGAGTCTGGCATAGTAGTGAGATCTCAGGGATTATTGGATGAATGAATAGAATACATAAAAATGTGTCCTTGTTACTTTCTTCTTGGATAGTGCTTCCTTTTTTTTGCCTCACTAGAGAGAGTATTTGAAAAATAATTTTATATTACCTCATTTTTTTTTATAGATTATAAATGCCTCTGTTATTCTATCCACAGCTCACTAGATGGGTTCAATGTACAGGAAACTTTACAACACCTTTGAATTAGCTTAACTAATTCTGTCTTAGATTAATTATGCAGTTTCAAATCTTATTTTTCATAAATGGCATTACTGTGGGCCTATAGCTACTTGATACCCTAAGATATATCTTTTTTGATTTAAACATTTCCCTAGTATCAGCCCTTAGGTTATGATTGAATATCAGTTTTAGTTTATTAATTGTTTTGGAATGTTTTTGAGTATCCGCCCAAGATTTTAAAAACTCTAAGTGCAATGAAGTTATTTCCCAATGGTCTTTTCATGGAAGATAATTTTAAGATAAGCGAAGTGTTTCGTAATACACGTCTCTCTCACATCTCTTATCTTGTATTTTCTATGTAGTGGAGAAATATAATGCGTTAGGAAACGATTACTGTTCCTCATTCATTTAGAACGTCAGGTAGTTTATAAAGTTGTCAAATGATTTTCTTTTTGTTTCTTTGAGACAGAATCTCACTCTGTCACCCTGGCTAGAGTGCAGTGGCGTCATCATAGCTTACTGCAGCCTCACACTCCTGACCTCAAGCCATCCCCCGCCCCCTCCTTCCCCCCCCAACATGCACACCCCCCCCCCAGCCTCCCAGTATGCTAGGATTACAGGAGTGAAGCACTGTGCCCCACCAAAGTTGTCAAATGATATTTTGAGAGCAGTTAGTCCTTTTCCTCTCTAAATTTCAATAGTTTTTTTTGTTTGTATGCATGTATTCATGTGTTTTAGGTCTGATGAATAGTGGATAATACTATTCTATGATATTATAATAACATCCATTGGTCTTTAGGTGGATTTCAATAGAGAGAATTATATTTCACTAGTATATTTGTCAGCAATGCTTTGTGATATAATAAAAGTACAATCCTATCAAAATGAAGAATATATTACCAATACTAATAGGACATCATCGACATGTTCTTTTTTTTTATAAGACCTATCAGTGACTCATTTTATTTATTATATATTTCTCATACATGAGCTTCTTCATATTAAAATACTTTTCATATTTTTTATTTGTATACTTTAACATGTTAAAAATTGTACCAAGTAAAGGAAAAGCTTACTTAGCTTATTTTTAAAAACTTTATTTATTTATTTAAAAATTTTTTTTTATTTCAGTATATTAGGGGGCTATAGGTTACGTATATTGTCTTGCCCTGCCAGAGTCTGAGCTTCAAGAGTGTCCCTCCCCCAGACGGTGCACACTGCACTCGTTAGGTGTGACTATATCCATTCCCTCCTCCTTCCATCTGTCCGACACCCAGTGAATGTTAATACTATAATACTATAAGTCCATTTAAGTGTTGATCAGTTAAAACCAATTCGATTGTGAGTACGTGTGGTGCTTGTTTTTCCATTCTTGTGATATACTTCACTTAGTAGAATGGGCTCCAGCTCTATCCAGGATAATACAAGAGGTGATAGATCACCATTGTTTTTTGTGGCTGGGTAGAACTCCATGGTATACATATACCACATTTTATTAACCCATTCGTGTATTGATGGCCAATGAGGTTATAAAAGCTGAGTAATCTCCAGCTTTCTTTTCATATCTTAAGTAAATTCTTTTTGCCAAAAGCCATATATCATTCCTATAGTGATAGGGTGTGATTAAAATCTAATAAAATT
The DNA here is from genome assembly GCF_040939455.1 of Microcebus murinus. Classification (NCBI taxonomy): domain Eukaryota; kingdom Metazoa; phylum Chordata; class Mammalia; order Primates; family Cheirogaleidae; genus Microcebus; species Microcebus murinus. The sequence continues at coordinate 10,826,273 of NC_134126.1, read as the reverse complement.
AAATAAAAATAGGTTAAATGTTTCTTAACTTTCCAAGGAAACATATATTCTTAAAGTTTTTATGTCAAATAGAATACCTCTACCACAATAAAAATTTAAGCATTTATGTGAAAACATTTATCAATATTATTTTAGTATGTCTTAATATTTTAAAGTTTTTCTGAAAAATAAAAATTGTGCAATGTAGAGACTGAAATGCTTGGTTTAACTGAGCTGAGGTGTAGCCTAAGGATCTTTGTGAATTTACTGACTCCTGGGAAGCACTTTTTGCTTCTGACTTCTCTCTTGATATATCAGTATATTTTAATTAAATAATTTAAATAAAATTCCAGAAAAAAATATTTTTAATTGGTGTATAAGGATAATTCAGGGGCCAGGCATGGTGGCTCCTGCCTGTAATCCTAGCACTCTAGGAGGCGGAGGCGGGAGGATCCCCCAAGGTCAGGAGTTCGAGACCAGCCTGAGCAAGAATGAGACCCCATCTCTACTAAAAATAGGAAAAAATTAATTGGCCAACTAAAAATATATAGAAGAAATTAGCCAGTCATGGTGGTACATGCCTGTAGTCCCAGCTACTCGGAGGCTGAGGTAGGAGGATTGCTTGAGCCCAGGAATTTGAGGTTGCTGTGAACTAGGCTGATGCCACGGCACCTTAGCCCAGGCAATAGAGTGAGACTGTCTCAAAAAAAAAAAAAAAAAGGATAATGTAAATCTCCAGATGCAAAATGAGATAACAACTTGGAGACTTAAAACTTTGGAAAAGAAATGTTAAAGAAATATAACTCAGTGTTTATTCCAACAATTTATTAATGTCCTCATCAATAAATGCTGATTATATGCCATCCATTTAGTTCTCATTCCGTGCCTTGAAGAAGAACAAGAAAAAATAAGCATAATGCTTATAGGAGATAACTTTATTGAGTATATATTTGATACTAGAGAGGAAGTACTGCTTAGTGGTTAGAGCAGGGAGTCTGGAACTGGCTTGCTTGGGTTCAAATGTCCCTTCTACTCTTTGTTAGCCCTGAGGATTTGGGCAAGTTACTTAGCTATTCTATGTCTCAGTCTCCTCATATTAAGTGAGGTTAATAATCATAGCTTTTAAAATAAGGATTAAATGAAATTATGGCATAGTGTACACAATATAAGTGTTTGTTAAATGAACAGAAATGCTAAGCAGAGTTCTTAGGACTTGACAACATATTTCAGTTATTCATTTCAGTGACACTATGAGATATATGCTGTCGTCATTTTAATTTTACCAGTGAAGAAATTTAGTTAAGTATATTAGTTATACTTATAGTCCAGGATCACAGAACTGTTATGTTTTGTGGCTAGAACTCAAACTTGTCTCACTCCAGAGTTTACTTGTGTGGAGCTTTGCCTTTGATCAATTTGTGGTCTAGTTGGGAAGATAAAATGGGCTTAAACAACACTTTGGAAAAGTGTTGGCAATAAAAGAAGACTTTGCAGGTTGAATGGAGATTGGATTGGGTTTTATAACTTAAGTAGACTTTTAATATGTAGAATGATGTGGGGGAATTTCAACTTGGAAAACAATCATAAGGAAAGTTTTTAAAAGTGGGATTGAAATAATAATATCTAATATATTATTTAGGGAACTTAGTTATTTTGGTTTTTTTTACGATTTATGCTAGTGAATAAATATCTGGTAGCAAGAATTATGCCTTGTTTCAGTACAGTGGTTCTAAGCAGAAAGTGATTTTGCCCCCAGAACACATTGGGCAAGATCTAGAAACATTTTTGGTTGTCAAAACTGGAGCTTCTTAAAGGCATCTACAGGTAGAAGCCAGGGACAGCACCCTAGTGTGAAGAATTATCTGGCCCCAAATGTCAATAGTGTTAAGGTTGAGAACCCCTTTTTTAATGAAAAAGAAGAATTATTCTTGCTTACAGTAGAGTGGAATTCATATATAGCTAAATCCATATAGCCAAAATGAATAATATGAATAAATTAATATGCTTTATAATGCTACCTAAGAACTTCTGGAGAATTATTCTTTCTATTCGGTCTAAATAGATTCCAAAAAATATCCCTAGATTATAAACATTGAAAATATTCTAAGCATAGATACTGATTACAAAGATATTTTTGTTTCCTTCCAAGAAGCTATCATAGAGATTTCAGTAAAATGCCAATGCAGGCAGCAACAAAAGTTTTAGTTCTGTTTTAAATCTAAATTTAGCTTTCTTTGGGCTGTTTTGGCATGTATTTTTCTCTATTTTTCCATATATATCAATATGCTTTGAAATAAATCATTGTAACTATAGGCAGATGACAGTCTGTCTCATTAATGTTTTAATACTCAAACAATTGCCAGTGCAGTTGTTCCGAGTCGGTTGTGAGTGGATGCTGTTGAGCTATCTTCCTGACACATTGGGCAATGTCCAGAGATGCCAGTCTAGATATCACTGCTGTTGAGCTATCTTCCTGACATCCGTTTGGCTGATGGTACTTTCTGATAGTTTTATGTCTCTTCACAAAAGGAAGCATGTGATCCTAAAAAGCACTGTTATTCATTTTGAGGCTATGGAAAAAGGGAAATGAATGATGGAGTTCAAATTAGAGACTCTGCCTGATAAAAAGGATTTCAAAATGGTGTTAATAAAACTGCATTGTGATTTCAAATGGGGGAAAAGTATTCTGTTTACTTGAGTTCCTGAGTTCCTAGAGAGTTCTTAGAGAATGTTGAAGTTGTTTTAAAGGTTTTTCTCTTCTCTCCCAAATATCTATACAATAATTTTCAAAGTTGTTTACTAAATCACATTGACTTTTTCAGGAACTTTTCTAGCTTCAGTATTTCCCACAATCTCCATGGATTGCCTTTCAGCACCTACAGCCATAACAATTCCAATTTTGAGCCCTTTCCGAAGCTACCTGTCAACAAGTTCCCTGGCACTCTACTTACTCTTTGGAGTTATTATTATGGGGGCTCCGCTGAAATTCAGGATTTTTTAAAATCAATATTTGGACATAACGATTAATATGAATATACTTATAAGAAATGACTGAATTGATTTACATTAACATATAAATAAATGGATTGGGACAAAACACCAGGAGGGTTGAGACATATTACCATGGTACCAAAGAGTAAAAGGAAATTAGAGGGAAGACTATTGTGCCTATGATAAAGGTCACCTCTTCCCCGGTATTGCTCAGGGTTAGTGCATCAGCTATTCCTTTAGTAATATGTATCATGTTCTCATAATGTTACAGACTTCTTATTAGACTCTGGGTTACCATAGTGAATAGAAAGGATATGATTTCTGCCATCATGGAGTTTATAGTTTAATAGAGGCAAAAAGAATTAATAGTTATTATTATTAGTATGTTGACAAAGCATGAACTTTGACTTCATAAAGACTGAGTTAAAATCCTTTCTCCGATTGACCTTGTTCAACTCACTGAATGCCTCTGGGTCTCAATTTCTTCCTCTGTGCTGGGAATAATAATATGTAATTAGCAAGTTGAAGCTTTATGTGGAATTATTTTTAATGCAGATGTATATGGATGAAGCCTCTAGGGAACATGATTTATAGTCGCCAGTTTTCCCTGATAAGAAAAGGAAAGCATGAACTAGATAAGGGAAGAGTGGAGAGAACATCTCATTCCCTGTCCCTTAACTGTACAGTCTTTGACCCTTATCTTGGGTAGTCTTAGGACAAGAACAGCAACTTGGAAAACTTTCAGCTATCAGCTAAAACGTCAAAAGAAAAATGTAACAATATGTACAAGAAAAAGTATAGCAATGTTCTTTCAGGCAGAATGAGCGTTTCTGCCATCAATACGCTTGTGTGGAATGTTTGGAATGTGTAGATTCCAAAGAAGCTTCTTGGCCTAGCTGTTGACTTGCTGGAGTGGTTGATGTTCCTGTGTGTGGTTTGTGGGGGGCACTGAGTGGAAGGAGGACCTGGTGTTGGGTGGTGGGGCCCTTGTTAAGTCTTACTCACCATGTTTGGGCCTGGCATCATAGGTGAGTGAAGGTCAAAAGTGTGTTTCAGAAAGATAATCGTGGTGGCAATATGGAGGGTGGCTTGAAAATAAAGAATTCCTTCTACTAAGAATTCTTTATTTTCAAGCCACCCATTCTACTAAGTGAAGTATCCCAAGAATGGAAAAGTAAGCACCACATGTACTCACCAGCAAATTGGTTTCACTGATCAACACCTAAGTGCACATAAAGGAATAACATTTATCGGGCATCGAGCAGATGGGAGGGGGGTGGGGGAATGGGTACACACATACATAATGAATGTGATGTGCACTATCTGGGGGATGGGCACGCTTGAAGCTCTGACTGGGGGGAGCATGGCAAGGGCAACATATGTAACCCAAACATTTGTACCCCCATAATATGCTGGAAAAAAAAGAAAGAAAAAAAAAGAATTTTGAGATTATGATAAAAGTATAGACGAGGTGGTACTTAGCCAAACTGGGGCTGTGATGTTTTGAGTGGAATTAAGGAGCCAGAAGTGAGATGCATTTTAAAGGGGAAAAAGCTAAAACTTGGTGATGAGAGGTAGGAGGAGAAGAGAAAACTCTCACGTTTCTAGCTCAGACACCTAGAAATGATGGTACCATTATATAAAATAGGTGTGCATATTGAATGTGTTTAAGACTATATAAATAACTGTGTTAATTTCTTTACAACTTAATTTTGACTATATGAGCAATACAATTTTTAAAGGCCTTACTTCCTTTTGAAAGATTCTAATAGAGATTTGTAAGAGATGGAAGAGAAAGCCCAGTTTGGTGGAGAGTTGAGGAGAAAAAAGCTAGTGAAAAATACAGAGAAGAAATATTTAGAGATAGGTAGCAAATAAAAAAATAATGATATCTTGGGCACAAAAGGAGATAATTGTACCAAGGATATTGCATGTATGCCAAATAAAGTGAAAATTGAGAAAAAGCTCATTGAATTTGACATTGAAGTTATAATAGGGAGAATTAACTGATTGGGGTAATAGAGAAAGGGAGAGGATAGTATGTTGGAAACTTATGGGAGAAGGGGATTTAGAAGCAATAAATATAGACTACATTTATTTTCCAAAATCTTTGATGGAAGAATAGGTCTGGCAGAATTGGCAGAATTAATGAAATTTTGTTCAATTTTTAGCATGCTGTATGTTTCTTTATATTTGTAAGTTGAGAGAAAGTAACTAAAGCAGAGCTAATATTTACAGATTAAATTGAGGGCTGGGATAAGTAAATAAAACTCTCTGAGAGTAGGTGGGGCAGTATGCGGTTAAGAGAATAGTGCATGGAGACTTTATTCTAGGGAGTCGAATTTAAGTATGAATAGGTACTTTTTAAAAATTACAAATATATTTTTCAAGTTGTGAGATATAGAGAAGGAAAATTGAAAGATTATATCTGATTCTCCGGTTTCGTTTTCCCAGCGAAGTGTGAGTCAGAGCTGTGTCCTCAAAGGAGAAGTAGAAAGGAGCTGATAGGTGACTTGGCAAAAGGAGTAAACATTTGGGCAGCCGTTTGAAGAATGGAAAAAACAAAAAAAGAACAGGGATTAGTGTATTTTCGGCCATTAAGAACCAGCTGTTTATTGGGGTATGCTGAAGTAACTAATAACAGAACATTCATTTTCCCTAAGAACAACTTAGAAAACACATATTAATTTTTTTTTTAATTGACTGAAGGAATGAAAAGCTGCTGAGTGAACAGAGACTTGAGGGACCAGGATCTCAGAGAGAAGAGGAGCCATTGAAATAGGCCCAGGGTTCTGAAAGGCTGAATGAATGGGGCCTAATAAACACCCTGTGACCCTCCTCTAGGAACCATTGAGTGGAAGTGAACAAGAGCTAGACTAACCATACAAAGATTTAAGTCAATTCAGTATTTTTTTTAATTAGATAGAGGAGATCTGTCCTACTCTCTCTGCCTTCCAGACAATAATGTGGGTCCTTTGTGGAGGTAGATCTAATTCCTCCATAATTTTTTTTATAAAAAGTTCTGGCATTCAGTTGAGAATTCACAAGTATACCAAAAAAAAAATCAAGAAAAAATACATAGATCATAAGTATTGGATATGGACTTTAAAATAACTAAGAATAATAAGTTTAAGAAGGTAGATGCTAACATGGAGGATTTTACCAGGGAAACAGATATATAGAAAATGATCAAATAGAAAATTTACAGCTGAAAAACATAATAACTGAAATTAAAAACTCAGAAGATGGGTTTATCATAGCTTGGACACAGTTGAAGAGGGAATTAGTGAACTGAAAAATAGGTGCGTAGAATATATCAATCCATGATATATGCCATGGACTCGAGAATAAATTCAAAGAGTACCAATCTTAGGCATATTGTAATAAAACTACTGAAAACTAAAGATAAGGAAAAAAATCATAAAAGCATAAGAGAAAAAAGACATTTCAAAAAGCAAAAGGGCAAGAGTGGATTTCTCAACAGAACAGATATGAACCATAAAATATTAGTATGACATCTTTAAAGTGCAAAAGTAAAGTAACTGCCAAGATAATCTTAGAAAAGTTGAACAAGGTAGATGATTTATACTACCTGATATTACAATTTATTATAAAACAATGATAACTAAGACAGTTTGGTTAGTGCAAGCTTAAGTGAACAGACTAATGGTCTAGTAGACTAATGGAAGCCCAGAAAGACTTAACACTTACATGACCACATGATTAATGCAAAGTTTATATTGTAATGCAAGGGTTAAGGAAAACATTCCCTTTAAATGATGCTGGGTCTGTTGGTTATACATAGAAAAAAAATACTTACAACCCCCACCTCATACCATACACAGAATGTAATTCAGTGGATTTTAGATCTAAAGGGAAAAGGTAAAGCAAATGAGATTTCTGAAGAAATCAATAGAGATTATTTTATGACTGAGTAACTAAGGCTTTCTTAAAATATAAAAGGCATGATTCATAAGGAAACAGATGTATGTATTAGACTAAAATTAGACATTTATGTTTGTCAAAAGATGCCGTTAAAGCAGTAAAAAGATAGACCCCAGATTGGGAAAATATATTTGCAATACATGTCTGTTTGTCAAAGGATTCATATGCAGAATATGTAAAGTATTCTATAAATCAATATAAAATATAGGCAACAAAACAGAGAAAAAAATGAGTGAAAGATTTGATTATTCCCTTCACTCAAGAGAATATCCAACTGATCAGTAAACATATGAAGTATTCAACTTCATAAAAGAAGTCTGAATTAAATACAGCAGATGTTAAAAAAATTTACAAAACTTACAAAATATTAAGTTTTGGGAAGGATGTGCTGCCATGGTAACTGTTAACATTAGGGTGCATGATGCATAAAAATTCTATGTCCAAGTAATTCTATTCTTAAGACTTTCACAACAGAAACATTTATGTATTTGCTCTAAAAGCCATGCACAGAAATGTTCACAGCAGCACTGTTGGCAATAGGCCAAATTGGAAACAATCCAAATGTCCATTAATGGTGAAATGAATAAATATTTTATGGACTAGCCATACAATGGTATATTTTACATTAATAATAGTGAACGGATTGTTCTACACATGTTAATATGGATGAGGTTTTCAAACTTAATGGTGAGCTAATGAAGCCAGACCAAGAAGTACACTGTGTGATTGACTTTACTTATATAAAGATAAAAAACAGGCAAAAATATTCTATGGTGATAGAAGGCAGGGTGGTGGTCACTCTTGTTGAGGAGGCTGAGGGTGGCTTCCAAAGTGCTGGGAATGTTCTATATCTTGATCTGGGTGGTGGCGTCATGGGTGAGTTTAGTTTATAAACATTTAGCAAGCTATACAGTTGCGGTCTACTGACTTTTCTGCATGTATATTATGCTTCAGATAAAACATTTACATAAAAATGATCTAACCTTTTGTTGAAATTCATACATCTGTGGTGGGACCATCACTTTCCTAGGGTTTATGCCAGCAACTCAGCTAGCTTAGTACCTAGGTATTAGAAAGGTTGTTGGTAATCATAAAAGCTGCTCTAAGATCTGCATGAATAATTATCATTTTCACTAAATCATAAATGTTTCAAAGGAATGACTACATTTGAGAATAGCATTCAGAGGCATTTCTTTCAACAATTATTATTATTTAATTTTTGGTCTTACAGTTTCTACTTTGGTGATCATTGAAGCATAATGCTTGAATATCAGACCATCACCTTGAACAGATTGCCAGCTAGCACACCCACATTTCCTTTATTCTTGGATTTATTCTCACGTGGTCCCTTGAACATGTATTTTATGTCTGGAGAGAAACAGAAGTGAATGATTGGATTGCACTTAATCTGGTCTGTGGGCAGAATAATGATTTTACATAAGGCCAGCACGTATGTTGCCTTCTCAATGCCAAAATGTTTCAACTTTTTCTGTGAAAGTTATTATGTTATTGCTCTTTCGTTCATTTTAATATTATGCCTTCCACCTCTGCTTTTCAAAATGTGTGCATAAAAATCACATGATCAAGTTGTCAAAAATGCAGATTTCCAAGCCCATGATGGAGAATCTGATTGAAGATGGAAGGGGTCAGCATTTTATTTTTTATTTCGGCATATTATGGAGATACAGATTTTAAGCTTTCAATAAATGCCCTTTCCCCCCTCCCCCCACAAGTCTGAGTTTCCAGCATGACCATCCCCCAGATGGTGCACATCTCACTCATTATGTATGTATATACCCACCCTCCTCCCCCCTCCCACCTGCCCAAAACCCTATTACTGTAGTACCTATGTGTCCACTTAGGTGCTGCTCAGTTAATACCAGTTTGCTGGTGAGTATATGTGGTGCTTGTTTTTCCATTTTGGGATACTTCACTTAGTAGTATGGGTTCCAGCTCTAACCAGGAAAATATAAGATGTGCTATGTCACCATTGTTTCTTAGAGCTGAATAGTACTCCATGGTATACATATACCACATTTTATTAATCCATTCTTGGATTGATGGGCACTTGGGCTGTTTCCACATTTTAACAAGGACTCCCCATGGTTCTGTGAAGGTACTTTAGTGGACTATGTTCAAAGAAACACTGTTTTAAGCTAACTCCTATTGGTCCATAGCTATTCAGAATGGTGATATTTTGACTGTGCATTTAGGGGGACTTTTCCTTTTGGGAGTATTTTTTTATTTTTGCTGTTTATCACAAGAATCATAACAGAATACTCATTATTTTTATTTCAAGCAAGGGGTTTAAGTTGCTACTGTGTGGAGTGGAAATGAGAAAGCAAATGGAGAATATCAAATCAGGAGTAGGGAGTTTAGAAGCTGCCATTGGTTACTTTCATGAATCCCATAATATTAATATATTACTTGGACAAAGCCAAACTGACAGATGGACCTGTTATTACTTTGGGCAGGCTCTCCTTAAACTACTAAAGTTCATGAGTAAGTTTTACAATCCTGGAATTCCGAAGCTATTTCTGGGTACATGTAGTTTCATGTCACCTTTATGAGAACAGAAAAGATCTGTATCCCACACATCTGACATTTTTGTTTGTCAAGATTTAGATAAAAGGATGAGATGTAAGAGAATTTCTGCCCACTTGTTTTGTACATCTTTGCTTCACCACCTGTTTGGCTGAAAATAATCAAGGAGAGGCTGAGTCAGTGACTGAACACTCAGTTGCCCTCTAGGCATTAATTCACAAAGCCATGAAATAGAGGTACTGTACACAGGAGAAAAACATTCTACATTTGACTTTTTAAAAAATTAATTTCTAGGAACTTTTGTAAAGCACTGGACTAAGGTTTTGCACCAAAATGGCCTGTTTCCCTTTTCAAAGCTTCCAATTCTGTTTGCTACCATGTCAGTGATTACAGATTATGCAAAGCGGGTGAGCTCAGATATGATTATTGCAATCCAGTTTCAAACTAGCCTCTTAAAACTTTCATCCAGTCTCCCACTGCTGTTGATGTTTCTTAGCTTGCATAGATCAGCATTGTTGATACAGATTGCGATATCAGAGTTTGCAGCTGTCGGTGGTTTTCCACTGTCCGGCACCCTTTGACATCTTAACTTTGAAGTGTCTTGCTAAGGAAATAAGAGAAGGAACTAGAAGAACTGCTGCTCTTGGCAAATATTGTAGAATATCCACTTTATTTATAAGCAGAAAGAAATAATAATAATTCAAAGTGACAGCTATTAAATTGGATTTCAATTTTTAAAAAGGTCCACTGATGTTTTAACATATAAAAGAGGAATAGGCATCTCGTTTTTACAGTATTTTTAAAATAGTTTTGTGAGAGTTAGTTTGTTAAAGCACACGATCCATTTAGACTCTAAGATGTCTGAGAAGATTGTTAGATCACTAACTCGTGCTGCTTCAATTCAACCTTTCATTTTCCTATCTGGTTCCTTCTGCGGGATTTCATTCACTTGAAGCTTTCTCTTTCTTGTTTGCTCCAAGAAGACCTCTCCTTCCTCTTTCTAAAGAGGAATTCATATGAAGATCAAGCTTCAAAAGGCAATTTCCCCGCCTACGATTTGACCTTATTTATGTGTAATAATCTGGGTGACTTAGCTACTAGTCACTGGCAGTGTGTATTTGGTTTTCTCCCATTCACCTTGCCTCTAAAATTAGGCTATTAGCATTTGACTCACTTCCATAATTTAAAACTGCAGCTTATGATTTGGCTTCCTGTCAAAGCCAAACTGCTTCTTGACATGCAGTTCCTGGCATTTGGTGGACACTGCAATATTTGTTGAATGAATGAATGATGTTTACCATCTGCATACTTCCCCATCCCATGTACTTTTCCTATTCTAGATTGGTTTTTGTTTGGTTTTGTCTTTTCTAATATTTATGGAAAACAGATTAAAAAAAAAAAAAGAGCATTGGCCCAATGAGAATGAACTGGTCCTATCGAATGATAAGGGGTTACATTTTTTGACATTTAATTTGAAGTGTCAACTGAATATTCTCCTTAAAAATCACATATTTACTTCCACTCAAAAGAAGAAAAATATTTTTTTCTTTCTAAGTGTCCACCACATGCTATTTTAAACATGTAGTTCTACTTCCGGTTTGCAATCCTGAGTACTGGTGATACAGCAGAAACGTGATGGCAAAGGAGCAGTCACCCACTGGCTGAGAATGTGCAAGAGTCACCTCCTAGCTTGTCCTTTTCTTCCTTGGCCCATTTCCCCTTCCCCTTCCTTCCCACTTGGTCTTTTTGTTTTCTAATTTGTCTTTCAAGGTGTTGAGAGATATAAGCGCTGAATTGGAAACTACAGTAACTGCCTATTTTCTTCTCTCTAATATAGCATATCAAAAGTGTGACCAGATGACCTACATCAGTATCACCTAGACTGTTTGTTTAAAAATGCAGACCCCCCAGTCCCACTACAGATCTGCTGATTATAGGTCTTAAAAGATGAGGGTCCAGGTCTGCGTGTTTATAAGAACCCCAGGCATTTGTACTGCATGTTCACTTTTGAAACCATTGCCTTTGACTAATGATGCATAAGCTCCTAGCTAAAAAATTGAATAAAAGGCAATCCCAAATGCTGATGCCTCATTTGTAAATCTTCCCACTTTACAGTAAAAACAAAATGCGTGATTAAAAAATACCTTCCCTGTTATTTAAACAAAAATAAAATCCTAGTACGGTTCATTTCTGAAGGGTTCAAGAAACCTGTTTTACCTGTTGTGAGCAGCATCCTCTTTAACTGTTATGAACAGCAAGAAAATTCACTATATATTACCATAGAAATGGATTTTTAATGAAGAAAATGCATTTCAGAGAAAAAAAATCTGATCACCAAGCATGGACCTAGGAGCAATGTTTATCAATTAAGTGAAGGGCATTGATTACATTATTTGATGACCACAGTTGTTGGTGAAGGACAAGATCTATTTTTTAAGTTTTCTTTGAAAACCAATCAATGGATTAGAAACTATTATTTTTGCTTTTCCTTTATTTTCAAATTTTTGTTTGTTTTTGTGTGGACCTCTGTACCTCCTTCTTTCCCTATACCCCCACTCTTGCTCTCACTTTCTCTGTTTCCCTCCCTCCCTTCTCTGCTCCAAAACTCTAAGTCCAGCTCCTCTGTCCACAGTAATCCACACCTTATGATCCCATCCTTTTCGTTTAGGGACATAATGTCATTAAGGGAATGATTCTTGTAGTCAGAAGACGCTGGTTCAAGATCTTGCTCTGATACTTATTAGACATGAGCTATGGGACAGATTGCTTAACATCTCTCAGTTCCTATGGCTTCAATACCAAAATAAAGTACTTGCCTTACAGTGGTATTGTGAGATTTACATGAGACTGACATGCGTTAAGTGCTTAACATAGATCCTAGTAGGCATTATTTAGATATCATTTTTGTAGTTATTAATTATAATGTCCACATGGGAAAGGATGGGTTAAAGAGAGAAGTCAGGACCTTAAATTAAGAGGCCTTAAATATTGTGATAGCTGCTTTCTGTTGCTAGGATATGAAAATGTAAAGATGAGTAAGATACAATCTTTCCCCTGAAGTTGTTTATGGTACTGTAGGAAGACAGATAGCTGTGTAATTTCTTCCACAAAATAAATATGTTTATGCGATGCTGTAAGATAAAGGATTCAGTAGAATCACTGGAGGGAGTGATCAATATTTGTACTGTTTGAGTGACTCACTTTGTTGTTAAGTGTATATATAGTGAGAGGAAATGTAAATATTTTCTTCATTTGTGGTTGTTTCTTTTTATTTAAATGAGCACACATATCATGTCCTGACTCAAGCAAGCCATTATGTGAAATATAAAAAGCTGCCACTTTCTGGAGACACATCACTTTCATCTGATTGGGTATTACCATAATAAATCTATATGACCATCAATGTGAATGCCACCCCTTATAGTTGTTCAGTGTACAACCTGTGCAACCATACAAGGCAACCCTATAATAATAGGTGATATTTTCTCACAATGACTTTCATTATTTTGTTTGATAAATAGACTAACCAGGATGATTTTTCTAACATAGAAAAGTACCATGATATTGAACGCGTGATCTTGGCACCATCACAGTCCTAGGGTGAAAATCATGCTGTAGTTAGCTGGGTGAGATTGTGATCATCTTCTAGTAGCTGGACTGAGATATGGACTTCACTGAGATATGAACCTGCCCTCCATGTGGATGGAGGAATTCTGAATAAATCACCTAATAAATTACTTAATCTCACAGGACCATTATGAAGGACAGGGGCAATAATATGTAAAAAGTATATAGCTATGATGTTCTTGTATTGCTTATCTTGTCTCAGATAGTGATGAATACATCACTATCATTGAAAATAAGCTGGCAACATATATTAATAAAAACAAATTAGGAAATGTGAATCACATTGCCTCATTCTCATTTGCGTTTACTGTCCACAGTTGATACTCCAGACCCCTATGTGGAACTTTTCATCTCTACAACCCCTGACAGCAGAAAAAGAACAAGACACTTCAATAATGATATAAACCCTGTGTGGAATGAGACCTTTGAATTTATTTTGGATCCTAATCAGGAAAATATTTTGGAGGTAAGTGAATCATTTGGGGGTTATTGGATGGTCATAATTCATGTTGAGAGAGATGTTTGGGTTTGTTCTCTTCCTGCTGTCTTTCTCCGATTAGCTGTAGCTGGAGTCAGGCTGAGCAGCATGGTGGACTGGCATCTGATATGCATGCCAAGTGACATGAGTGTCCAGTGGGACATGCAGGAGTTAGGTGGGTTTGGGAAGACTTCTATCCTACCCATGTGCTTTGGGGAAAACATTTTCTGTTGTAAAGGGGAGAATCTCTGTACAACAGAACAAAAATATTTTCAATTGCTTTAAAAATAAAATAGATTTCTCCCCAAATAGTGGAATTGATTGTCTACATTAATTTCTTTCTTACATTCCAAAATACAGAGGGGATAAGGTTTCATTTTTGAAAGCATAATAATTGAATGTATCAATCAGGAAAATGTGAAAAATAATTATTATCTTTTAGCAAATGTAGTATTAGAAAGGGAAAGATACAAAGTATTATTACTAGTTGGATGCAGAGGAACTCAAATGATGGTTAAATATCATTTGAGAACTTAAATTTTATAAGTATGGTGGAGATTTTAGATAATATTTCCAAAGATCTGTGAGAAATTTTATCCTCGTGCTCTGTGTTTTACCCTCTAGATCACGTTAATGGATGCCAATTACGTCATGGATGAAACTCTAGGGACAGCAACATTTCCTGTATCTTCGATGAAAGTTGGGGAGAAGAAAGAAGTCCCCTTTATTTTCAATCAAGTGAGTAACACTGCAGAATTATGTCTCAACCTTATGTTAGATAAAATCTATTTATTCTGGAAAGTTGGGTTTAACTCTCGGAAAATTGTATTTATTTATTTATAGAATATTTTGTTTTATAAAGAGAAGTTCCCTTTTCCTTTTTCTTTTTGTCTTAATTTTTTAAATTATTCTGATATCTATTAATATAAACTTTGGTTGAGGTATTACACTAAATACTACTGAAACATTAATCTCATTTATTGCTCCAAGTGATAACAGTGGGATTAAGCAATGCCTTTGGACTCCATTGGCAAGTAGGTCTAATGCAAAAAATTGGGGACGGATACAGGGAGATGTGAAATCTGAGGAGAGAGAGGGAGAGAGAGAGAGAGAGAATATGAGAGAACAGGTAAGCAAACTCAAAGAAAAAATGTTGGGAAATTCAAATTCAAATTCACTCCAAATTACATATTTAGTAATATGTTTCTCTGGAGGAATATTTCTGTCACAAATAATCCTCAAATAATTAGGACTACAGCAGTGAAAGATCAGAAAGAATGGTCCTGAGGTTACTGTTATCTTTGTATTTCCAGGTTTATTGCATTTCTGAAAATTCGATGGTTTATTTAGGAATAATAAAACCTTAGGTAAATTATTTGTGCAGAGTAAACTCATTGGATTTTGAATTTTATGAGAGAGTAATTTGATAGTTTACAGTGAGAAATGTAATAACTAGTGGGCCAGTATCTGTAAGGCTGGTTAATATATTAATTTATTCTTGTTGGGAGGTACAATGTGCTTTTGCTCATCCTTAGAATGACTTTTCAAATCCCTCCACTCCCCCTCACCTTCTCCGCGTTGCCTTTCCTGTTAGCATCACAAATGACCTCTTCCTCCTTTCAGTACCCATGAGAATTATCTGAGAATTATTGGTGGTGTCCATTGGGAGTAAATTACTTACATTGTTTAATTTTTTGCCTTTCCCCTGTAAATTAAAACCCTATAGGTCAAGAAATTGAGATACTGATTAACTGTGCCTACAGAGTTAATACATAGCTTACATTTATTGAATAAATATATACCTATTTAGGAATCAGCTTCAGCCCAAAAGGCTTCTGGATTAATTGATGCAATCAGAGTGGCCTAGGTACCTTGAGGACACTCTGGTTCATGCACTTTCTGGTGGTCTTTTTAGCTGCTCTGGGAAACATGTCATCCATCCTGTGCCAAGAGATACACTACCCACATTTCTGTTGACCCCTTTTAAAGCTATTTCATTCGTACCTTTTATAAAAAATTTATTGAGCATCTACTATGTACTGGCCATTGTGTTTTGTGCAAGGAATGTAAAAGTAATGTATAGGAAGTTGTCTCGATTATCTTCATCTGGGGTGGAAGTGAGGTAGGGGGTGAAATGAAAAGCAGAAGTAGGAAGATATATACATGTGATATAAAGAAATCACTGGACAGTGAGTTAAGGGAGACATATATAGAGGACAGTGGGAAGACAGAATAAAGGCATGTGTTGTGATGTGAGAGGAGGCAGTGGCTGATTTTGAACAGATTGAACAGTGAACTGTGGTTAACACTTTGGCATTTAAAGCCAGGCTAATTGGTTTTAAAATCCCACATCTGTCCCTTACCATCTATTTCATCCTGGGAAAATCACTTAACTCCTCTGTGTTTCAGTTTACTTATCTGTAAAATGGGGATAATATCTTATAAGGAAGTCATTACTATTAAAAAATTGGTTTCATTTATATATAATATATACATATATAGTGATATATGGTATAATGTATATTACATATGAACAATTTAATGATATTTTGATACTTCATATTATTTAGATAGTTATATATTAATCATATACTTTATTATATATTAAATATATAATGATAATTGATTAAAATATATAAATACTATATATACCTATATGTATGAACATACATATAGTGCTTCAAATACATTAAGCACTATATAAACGCTTCTTGTCATTGCTGTTATTATTATAATTTGAGGAATGAGTAGGATTTCAGCAGGCAGAGAAATAGTTATGAGCATTCTGGACAGAAGAAATTGCAAAAGCCTGTAGTCCTGAAAGGAGGAAGCAAGCTGGGGCATGGCGAGTCAAGCAGCCTGGCAGGTCCACGTTGACGAGCAGTGGGAGAAAGGGCTCAGAGGCAGTCAAGGGCTAAAACCCACAGCCCTGACCTACTGCATGGTGCTGAGATGGGACTTCAGTATCTTTCAAGGACTTTGTAAGCATGGATTGAGCTTTCCAACGTAATATTTTTTTTCTCCTACACTTCAGTTCATGATACAAAGGCTGCTTTGTAAGAGAAGGTGTTATGGACAAGGTTTATTTCCTCCCTTGTCTTTTCCTACGGTTAGGTATGCAGCCCCCAGGCTCTCAAAAAGGCTTTCCACATTCCTGAATTTAAAGTAGCTTATGTCATTATTTTCTTTAGTGTGCCTAAGAAAACAGTTGTCCACACAGCTTTTCCTCATGATTCTGTTCTCAAGAGTCCTTTGCAGTTTTGATGTGAAGGACGATCCTTTGAGTTGAAGGAAACGCAGTGGGAGTTGGGAGAGAGGCGAGTGTGACTGGCGGCTGAGCAGAGAGTCGCTGGCTGCTCCCCAGAACACGCGGGAGTGCCCCCTGCAAGCCACACGGCCCCTCCTCTGCACCGAGCCCGTCTTTCTGAGGGGAGGGTGGTCTTCTTTCTACAGCGTTCTCCGAGGCTGGGAGAGAGAACAGGTGGTGAGGGAATGACGGGGGAGAAGAGACTTAAACAGACCTTCCAGGAGGTGATGGCCATCTGGGATAGGAACAGGAGCACTTGGATTTGGAAAGAAAAAAATTGCTCCAAGCCAAGATATGATTAGCGAAAACTCCTTTCAAGTCTTGTCCTCCAAAAGTTAATGCTGAGGCAACACAGGGTGATTTCCGCGGCCAGGAGACGGCTGGAGAAACGCCGTCAGCCTCCAGCAGAGCTGGGGTTCTCCCACTCTCGGTAGAAACTGGGAATTGGGAGAATTCTGGGAATTCTCCCTCCAGAATGTTTGAATTGTCATGCTTTATTTTTGGAGTCTTATTTTCTTCATCCCCCAAACGAAGGTTTAGAGAAAATTATCTCTAAGTTCATTTCTGATTTATAAAAGCTTGTGACCTGGAAAGAATGCTTTGTTTTCATTTGGCCATCTTCACCCAAAGGCTTTCGATTCTTCCCCTTTTAAAGACATGGAAGCTGAATAATAATCATAATAATGCAAGAATAAAAATCTTTCATTCATATCATATTACATAATTTAAAAACACTAACCTGTAATAGATTGTGTTATTTATGGGATATATGAGAGAGTGTAAGGCTTTACTGTACTCTTAAAGCTTATTACACATTAAGAATGCTGCCAAAAAGTTCCATTTTCAAGGAACTAAGAATCCATTTGCAAAGCATTAATATTCAAACTGATAAGTAATATAATAAATGGTATCATGAGGCATCTACTCATTGATTTAATTACTTAAGTAGTTATGAAACACCTGTTACGTTCTAGGCAATATTCTAGATAAGGGGCAAACAGCAGAGAATGTGACATAATATCCTGGTTCCCAGGGAGCTTGCATTATTCTGGGGAAGCGGATAGGCAACAATGAGCAAAATAACCAACACAACATCAGCTAGTAATAAATACAGTAAAGAAAAGAAAATAAAGGGATGTGATGTAGAATACTTGTGGGGCAACCAAAGTTTGTATAGTCAGAGAAGATCTCTAAAGCATTATCGTCCTTTCTCCAACTTTTATTATAAAAATGTTCAAACATAAAAAATGGAATGATTTGTACAGAGAACACCCTATAACTGCCACTTAGATTCTATAACTGGCATTTACCAAACACTATTTGCTTTGCTGTTCATTAATTAAACCATCTTACTTTTTTGACGCCTTTAAAAGCAAGTTGCAGACAACAGTATCCTTTATCCCTAAACATTTCAGCATATTATTAACTATAGTTTAGTATTTATGTATGATAATTTTAAGTGTCAAATGCACAGTATATGCAATATATACAGTGACAGTTATAAGAAGAACTCATTCATTCATTCATTCATTTTATAAATAACCACTTAGCATCCACTGTGTGGCAGACACTCCAGGGGTCCTCAAACTTTTTAAACAGGGGGCCAGTTCACTGTCCCTCAGACCGTTGGAGGGCCGAGGCACACATTCCACACATGTGCACTGTGGGCCCGGGACAGGACGAGTCGGCTGCTAAGCAGGACAGGCAGCGGCGGCAAAAACACCTGGCTGGTTGGATAAATGTCCTCGGCAGGCCGCATGTGGCCGTAGTTTCAGGACACCTGCTTTAGGCAGTGCCTATTCAGCAGTGAATGAAACAAACAAGAATTCCTACCCTCATGGAACTTACATTCTACTTAGTAAGATAGACAGAAAGCAAGGTAAGTAAGTGAAAGACGCTTCTGCTAGATAGTGACAATGGCAAATGCTAACTAAACCAGGGAAGGAGATTGGGGAGTAAGTGCATGCACGTGAAGGGAGTCCCAAAGGCAGTTCCAGAAATGTGGCTGAGAAAGGCATCTCTGAGGATATCGGAGGGCAGAAGTTGCTCAAGTAAAAGGCCCTGAAGCAGGGTGTGTCTGGCACGCTGAGTAGCAGCAAGGAGGAGAGCGTGGCTGGAGCACAGAGAGAAAGTAGTAGGGAGCGTGGCAGGACATGAGGTCAGAGGGGCGAAGGCAGGGCTGGGGGTGCCAGTCATTGTGGGTGACAGTGGGCATCGTGGCTCGGGTTTGTCCTCATGGAAAGGGTGTGTTGGGGGTAGTTGGTTCACTGAAGGGGTGGAAGGAAAGTAGTCCCAGTCTAGAGAACAGTCTGATCCCAGGTATTGTGGACTAGAAAGGGCAGGGCTTATTCAGGAAATGGTTTCTAGACGAGTCTGGTGGGAGCAGAGCGCTGGCTCATGAAGGAAGAACAGGTACATGGGGATCCGAGCACAGCCGAGTCCCACTGTGAGATGCAGCAATTTGGATGTTATCTCCCTGATAGCTGTGAGTCATGGAAAATTTGTGACCAGGTAATGGGGAATTGACAGCAAACTTATGGCTGTTTCCTCAGAAACATTAGCAAGCACTAAAGGAGTAGCTGATACTGAAAACAGGTCGATGCAGCTCACAGCAGATTGGGTGGAAAGTGAGCAGCATGGGGAGTGTGGGGTAACTTGAGGAAGGAATCGTGGCAGCTTCCATGTGTCAATTACAGTTGAATGAAATGATTTCTTGGGAGCAGCGAGGATCTGTGGAGGTTGGAAAACAGGAGTTTGGGTGGATTCAGCTCTCCCTTAGACTATGACTTATCACTCAACTAATTATTTTAGAACTTACTCTTTGGGGGAAGAAAGTCAATCTTAGAACTGCATCCACAGTTTTTGGTTTCTAGTGGGCATTTCTGAAATCTGGGTTGGATTTCAGAAGTTTAGAGAGCATCAGAGTTTTGTTATGTGAGAGAAGCTGGCACAACCTGCTGCTTTCGACCCCAGGCTCAGAGTCAGACAGCCACTGCCTGGGATGGAAACATGTCCATTGATGTTGGACATGTTATTATTTTTCTCTCTTTGCTATGCATCCTCATCTGTCTGTAAAACAGGTTTACACGTAGTACCTACCTCCTAAGGTTGTGGCTATGGTTGAATAGGTTAGTATATGGAAAGTATTAAAACAGTGCCTAGCCTGGTAAGCACTAAGTAAATATTAAATATTCTCACTATAATTATAACTGACTAGATTTAACTAAACATGTGTCACGTGCTTTATGAAATTGATTTAACTGAGTAATTAAACTGACTTATTTGTGAATGTAGTGATCATTTGTTTCAAGACAGTTCAGAATGTTCTAGTCAGTCATTTACTGAATATATCAAATGTGACTTTGGGTTATAGTGGCCCATTTTAAAGTGGAAGGATATAGAATCTTGAGAATTTAGTGTGTTTTATGTAAACAAAGTATGCCACTTCAAAAGAACCATGAAAATGCTAAGGCTTTGAAGCAAGATAGAGAAGATCATGCTTCCTTATTTCTCTGGATGAAATTTGTTTTGGCCAATACTTTGAGGAATGTTGACTCTAAGTTTATACTGTGTTTTAATTTGCCGTCTTTATTTAGAAGTTAGTATTATTGTTTAAAAATAGCTATGTCTCATGGCTCCTGTGGCATCTATCTAATTTTGGCTATATGCTTGCTTTGACTGTTGCTGATTCATGATCTCAACTATAGAAGAGATAGTGTCAAAGCTTTTAAGAAATGGGAATTTTGGCGGTGAGTTCAGAGTGTGATTAGCCTCAGGATGATTTCGTTGGAAAACTGTGTATTGATGTGTGAAGACAAAGACTACAATTTAAGTAAGTTAATGATACAAAGTGGCGTTTGGACAGAAAACAAGAGAACTATATAATTTTGTGAGGAATTTGGGAGATCTTTGGCTAAGATGTGAAGGCCATCACGCATGGAAGCAGGACAGAGTTTGAATATGGGTCAAACAATTCCTGGCTTCGACCAGAGAATGCATTTTTATTTTGAGTTACTAGCAATTGAAAGTTAAGTG
The DNA here is from genome assembly GCF_040939455.1 of Microcebus murinus. Classification (NCBI taxonomy): domain Eukaryota; kingdom Metazoa; phylum Chordata; class Mammalia; order Primates; family Cheirogaleidae; genus Microcebus; species Microcebus murinus. The sequence goes on along the minus strand of NC_134126.1, from coordinate 10,805,367 downwards.
AATCTTTTTTAACAGTTCTACAATTTATAACTTCAAAATTTTAGGGATTTTTAGAAAGCTCTTGCATCTTTGGGGTTCTTCTGTTGGATGGTAAGTTCTGTCAGGGAGTAGAACATGTTCAACTTATTTCCCGTTACATATCCAGCCTGGCACCCATTGGACACTTGAATCACTTCGGATGCATTAATAAATGAATGCTCTTTTAGGAGCTGTTGAAAACCTGGAAAGTAAAATACAGGTACATACAAATAAAGCAGAAAATATTATATAGTCTCTTGAAAAATACAGACAATTACTGAATCAACATGGTGATTAATTGTTGTTTGTTTCTACCTAGGGGAAAAAAGAAAGAGTAAATTGACCCAAGAGGGGTCAGAATTTAAAGTAATGTTTTATTAAAAGTAACTGTTATGAATATTGGAGTACATAAGAGAAATCATGGCATATTTGAAGAACTCTTTCCTAATAGGATAGATTTTCAAGTTTAAAGTTATTCGTATGTGCATCCTTTTTTGTAATTTTAGATCCCTTCCTATTGCCAGTCCCTGTGCTTGTTGCTTTAGCTTCATTATTTCAAAAGGACCCTGGGAAGTTTTTAAGAGAATTAATGGGTTAGATACTTTCAGAATTATTTTAAAGTCTGAAATGGCTTTTTGTTTTTGTAATTTCTCTCTTTCGATTCCTCTCCCCTTCCCCAACTGAGAATCTCCCTTTGTAAGCCCCTAAAATTGCTTTCCACTGTAGAATTCGAAGAAAGGATTGTTGCTTTTCACAAGAATATAGGATGTGCACAGCCTACTTCTTCCTAGAAGAGGTGGAGTTCTTCCCATTTGTTCTGGCTCCCAGCTAAGTGCTGAGGGCTTGGGGAAAGCCTGGGAGATTTGGCCACCCTTCTCTCTAATTGCCCTGATAATGAAGCAGTGTGGAGCCCGCGATGCAGGCGTGCTTTGTGCGGTGTGTGGGAAGAAGTTTATAGCAGTTGTTTAATTCCTCACAGGAAGTACATATTTTTGTGGCTGTTTTATCTGAAGGACATGTTCCAGGTAAAAGGTGCAGAGAGATTGTAAATGTAAGGCTTCGTAGCAAGTCTGAACATAGTGGGAGAGTTTCAAATTTCTTCCTGATTGTGGAGGAAATTGGGCAATGTGTGGAAGTGAGGATTTTTTTTTTAGAGTCTCGCTCTGTCACCTAGGCTGCAGTGCAGTGGCGTCATCATAGCTCACTGCAATCTCAGACTCCTGAACTCAGTGATCCTCTTGTCTCAGTCTCCCAAGTAGCTGAGACTATAGACACATGCCATCACACCCAGCTAATTTGTCTATTTGTCTGTAGAAACAGGGTCTTGCTCTTGCTTAAGCTGGTCTCTAACCCCTGGCCTTAGGCGATCCTCCCCCCTCGGCCTCCCAGAGTGCTAGGATTTCAGGCGTGAGCCACCATAGCTGGTCTGGAAGTGAGGATTCTAACCCATGTGACAATCACCATGGCAACACATCCTATAAATTTCAAAATGACAGAAAAACCCTATGTGTATCTTGTTTTATTCTGCCTTTCTTTAGAGAGTTATGTCAGGCTATCTAGGATCATGAATATCTTAGCCAAGAAATGTTGATAGATGTAGAAGGGGTATTCTTATGGAAAAGAAAAATATGATTACAAATATAGCACGGTTCACTTTCCTTTTATTAATATTTATTCAGTTGCGAAGACAAATAGGCATGGGACATATGCAAGCACAGGATATTTTAATATATAATTCATAAATTGCTTAGGGATCTGCCAGTTGGGAAGCCAGCTTTTTCTTGAACACTTTCTGTCATGGGGTGGCCCATTGGACTGGGGACCCTCTTCCAACTTTGACTCTTTCGTTTTGTTAGAAAATTCTGTATTGACTTCTAGTATTGTTCATATCATTTCCATCCCCCTGTGATGGTTTTGCCTTCTGGAGATAAAAACATTAAGTTCAGTACCATTTTAATGGCAGCTTTCATGTATTTCGTTTTTGTAAAATCAACAGACCAGGTTTTACCCATGTCCTATTTTCTTGCTAAGCATCCACAGTAATTTCACTCAATATAAATTGTTTTCCAAGCCTTCTTTGGTAAAGACTCCAGGTGAAATTGTGAAACAGACTAGACATAATGTTCTGGGATGTGGACTGAGCAGCCCTTCCATTGTCAGACTAGACAGCGGTTGCCTTAATTGTGTTGTAGCCGATCACACTCTTGCCATTGTTTAACTACGTACTATTCAGGTGAGCGTGTATTATGCCATCTGCCCTGGAACTCTTAATTATTTTATTAACTTTAAAAGTCATACTTACATGCTGCATTGATGAATAGAGATTCATAGAATTCCAGACAGTGGGATTGCTTTCTGGGTTAGACCCTCCCCTGCATTTATCTTGAGGAGCAATGAGATGTTTCTTGACAAGAAAGAATTGCCTGATGTGCTCCTCCTGCACACACGGACACTACTGGACAAATATTTATCGATTGTTGTATGCCAAATACTGTGCAATGAACTTTTGATAGAGACCTGTATAAGGCAGAGCTTGCAGTTTAGTGGGGGAGGCAGATTTTTGTAGGGTTGATATCAGTACCTTTTACTTACTCATAAAATTCAGTACTGAGTGAGGATCATCTCTGAACTTATTTTAACCTTTCAGAAAGCTCCTTCTGGTTTGTTTTACTCTATACCCTGAAACTCAAAAGATAATAAATCTAATAATGTATAGCATTTTATGTTGGTTCTAAAAATATCCTCTTCATATTTCAAGAGACATGTCCTAGTCTTGTATTTGAAGTTATTGAACAAGTTGGTTCTATCTATGTGTTTATGGTAACCCATATAATAAAAATAATAGCACATCTTACAGTTGTAGGGCAGCTTTCAAAGAATTCTCTCATTTGGCTCTCATGACAATCTAATGGTGCATTATTTGTAATTAAAGCCAGGGATAGTATTGAGAAGGTCTTACTGTACAACAGATTTATAATCTCTGGAAAGACATCTCTTTCTTAATACCATTTTGCTCTGTGGAGATTAGTCACTCTCCTTTCCTTTAGAACAAAATTGTCTCATTGGCAGCATATACAGTCTTTTAATAGGTTTGGTTGGTTCAAATAGTGTTGAAAAAATTAAAACTGCAGCTCCCAAATCTCGTTAGTAGATGTTTCTGGAGCTCACTACTGTTGGCAGGGCCCTGGGTCCTGCTGTCTACTGCGAGTGGCTGTTCTGTTTCCAGCCAATGCGGCCTGCACCTGTCATAGATGCATACACACGAACTTCCCCCAGGCTTTGCTTAACCTCTGGGCCATGACAGCCTCTGATTTGGGGGCCAGAGGAATCTCCTGAATAACAGACAGAACACCCCAGTAGTTTTTGTATCTTAGGCAGTTTTGATGTCCTGCAAATAGGAATTATGGAACTGAACTACTTTATTTTAGTGAGGAAGGAGAACAACCAGACAGAGACAATTCTTCTGTTAGCTAAAATGACTTATTGAGTAACTTAGATCGTAAAACTAGCAAAAAGGTGATTTATTGAAAAGCACCTGCAGTTTAGAGTCTTCGTGGAGCAGTGTTAACTTTTATTTTTAGGTTAAAAATAATCTGGCTCTCAAAATTTATTTTAACTTCATTTCCATTATATAAAACACATATCCATTTTATGTCCTGCTCTAATTACTATATCTTTATTAATATATCTTTTTTAGGTCACTGAAATGATTCTGGAAATGTCTCTTGAAGTTTGGTAAGTGCATTTATTTAGTTTGTTGAAAAATATTGTGAGTGATATACTGATTTATTTTCATTGTTAAAGAATATACCTTAAATATATAAAATTATTCCGACAGCTTTAAATATATAGAGGTATATTAAACTTACTTTCCTTTAGTTGTTGTTAATAGCTACAAAATTTAAAAAAATATTCTTATAGCCTAATATTCTTTGCTTAATTTTCTAGTAGCTTAGTGGTTACATAATAGATGTCAGAATAAGTGCTTTATGAAAAGGCCCTTCCTCTAGTCTTGTATCAATTTCCATAGAAATGAATGCAGTTATTTCAGCCTATTTTCCATTGTTGATTCAGTTAGATATCCAACAACATAAAAGTGAAGATAAACAGGAAACTATAAGAATTTTTTTTGTAGAGGAAAAACTGAAAATTGAGAGTGATTTTGTTCAGAGTGATGAGCAGGACTACAAATGATAAAGTTCTACAAAGCATGTTGCTCTTTCGAAGTGGCCTCCAAAAATGTGTGTTGGGGAATCGTTTACTTTTTTTCAAATGGTAACTTAGGAGAGGCAGGTGTGATCTTTTGATCTCCTTGATCTCCTTGATCTACCTGATCTCTGATCTAACAGTGAGTTCGGTAGATCCCGCCTCCCTCAGACTCACTGCCATCTCTTTATTTTTATTTTACTTTTAAAATTTTTTTTGTTAAAAGGGTTGGAGAACACCTGCCTATGTGGAACTACTCACCTCTGCAAAGAGGTTGTTAGAACACTGTCGAAGGAACCGCTGAGCTAAAGCCAGCCCAGCTGCCATCTCTTCACACTTCCCTGTTGATGTTGAAGTTACTAAAGTTACTACTAGATATTTTGTACAAAAACCAAACAAATTAATTTAACATTTTCGTATCTTGTGATTTGCCAAATATACGAAGATGGGTGCACTGGGTTTAGGCAGTTCTTGCTCTTCTTTTGATCTCTGGAGTGTGTTGATTTGACTTCATAAGTGATTGGCAGAAATTTCCACAACCTCTTAATATATGTCACCAAATATCACAGGTACAAGTTATTATATTGCATTAAGTTGGCCCTTGCTTAAAAGTGGTATATTTTAGCATGAGATTAGAAATACTTTTATTTGACTGACTATGGAAGTAATTCTATTTGTTTAATGAGAAATAGTCTTCACTGAGATAATTAGGATCATATTTTTATAGTATTAAAAACTCTTCTTTTATATGTTAATTTATGTCAACTCCAGAAATAGAAATGTTTTCTTCAAAGAAAAACTTAATGTATTCAAAGACAAATTTTCCATGTAATGCCTTCCATTAAATATAGCATAATATATAAAAGGAATTAATTAGGAAGCTATAGATAATACAAAAAAGAAGAAATAAATAAACCATAATTATATTACCATATTTATAAAATTACTATTTTTAAATTTTCTTACAGAATTTTTTTTACTGATACCTTCTAAACATCTAGGTCATTAATGTTAATAGATTTTTTAAAATCATGATTCTTTTCAAAACATAGCATATTACAGCATAGTATATTACAAAGAATATGGGTTCTAGAATAAGAAGTCCTAGATTTAAATCTACAGCGTGCTAATTATGTCAATGTTGAAAGATTTCTAATTACATTTTTACTCATTGGTAAAACAGGAAAAGAATATAAGCATATCTATTGTGATTAAATGAGATATTCTTTCTAAAGAGTACATGCTGTAGGAAACTTTCATACAGGTATACCACATGTCATAATGGTACTGTTTGTAATAGTTTACAAAAATTGAAATAACTTCATTGTTCCTGTATAAATTATGAGATATTCATATAATGGAAATATTCCACAGTAGTAAAATAAATTATTTCTATTTATGTAAGCACAGATGATTCTCAAAAGCAAAATGTTCAATGGAAAAAAATACTGTGCATTGATAGCATTTGTGACAAAAGTAAAAACCTGCAAAATGACCCTCTATGTTATTTAAGGACATACATGTATACTGTACAATTAGAAAGAAACACATTAGAATGATAAAGATAAAATTTAAGGCAGTGGTTTCCTTTGAGGACTAGAAAAGAAATAAAGTTGAGGACAATTTACAGAGGCAATACAGTGAGATTTTTATTTCTTAAAGTGACTACAAGATACCTAACCTAATATATGATAATAAGTAATAGCACTAGAAAAAGGGTGTAGCCAAGACTAGACTTAAAAATTACTAATTTACTCTCTTACTCTATTCCTCCCCTTGTTACATCATTTTCAAAATAATCAAATTTAATAACTGCATAACCCAATAATTTTATGCACTATAATTTAATTACCATTTCCTTACTGTTGGAAAATAATGCTAAACAATATTTTAAAGATCTATGGTTACTTCCCCTAAAGTAACTATCCAGAAATAGAATTACTAGGTCATAGGGAATGTATATTTTAATTATTTTTGATGCTTATCACTTTATTACTTTTCAAATGTGTTTCGCAAACTTATATTACCAAAATGAATGTATAAGAATAACTGTGATTTCATCTCTTTTAGTACTGTAAAATATTTAAAATATTTTTTAGAACATTAATTAATAACTCATTTAAATTTGCCAGTGAAATTAAATATTTATTTATTTATTTATTTATTTATTTATTTATTTTTTTTGAGACAGAGTTTCGCTTTGTTGACCAGGCTAGAGTGAGTGCCGTGGCGTCAGCCTAGCTCACAGCAACCTCAAACTCCTGGGCTCAAGCGATCCTCCTGCCTCAGCCTCCCGAGTAGCTGGGACTACAGGCATGTGCCACCATGCCCGGCTAATTTTTTATATATATATCAGTTGGCCAATTAATTTCTTTCTATTTATAGTAGAGACGGGGTCTCACTCTTGCTCAGGCTGGTTTTGAACTCCTGTAAATATTTATTTTTATATTTTAATAATTAACTATACTTCCTCTTTTGTGAGTTACCTATATTTGTGATTTGGGAATTAATAATTAAAATATTATTTGTAATGATCAAACATTACTATAGTGACATAGCTCAGAGGTTCTGCAGTGTCTTCTCTTATTCTGAGGAAGAAATGTACTGAACTAACAGAAATGACTCTTAAACTAATTCACTCTTAGGGGATAGAGTTTTTTAGGAATTGTAAAGAGACAATATTTTATTAGTGATACATTGGCTTCTACATTTTGAATTTATACACATCCCAATATAGGTTGCTAGATTTTTTAAGTACTTTTAAATTTAGTAGTTGGTATTTAGAATTCAGTGTTAGGACCTGTCTTATTTGTGAGGCATTATTGCATGGTGAAAGTACATCACATATTTACTATGTGATCCTATCCTCCTAGAGCTTCAGATTTCTGATTTGTAGAGCTGCAATATATAGTGATATATTGTGTAATAATGTGTAATGTTTACTCCCATTGTTGTTGCATTGGTACACACCTAAGTGGTTTCTGACATAGTGTAGGTTTCTGAGAAATTGCTCCTGCCATTATTATATATACAAAGGAAGTGTATATATAATTTAAGGGTTCCAAAATCCTCTAGTTGTATCTCATTTGTGGTTATGTCAACTTCTGCTATTAGAAGTTGTTTTCTTTGTCAGAGTGGGACATCCATTAGACTTTGTCAGAGTGGGGCATCCATTAGACTTTGTCAGAGTGGGGCATCCATTAGACAAGGCAGTTTATTAAGACCACTTCTGCACGTATGTTCCTCAGAACACAGACTCTTTGCAGTGTTAGTAAGTGTTACGAGGGTGGAGCGACAAGGGAGAAATTCTTGGTCAAGTAAGTCTGAGGGCGACTTTGCCAAATAAATATAAACGGGGTTCTACAGTGAAGCACTTCCCAAAGTTATTATTGTCATACTATACAATGTATCAGGGGCTGTTTGTTTATCTAAAATATGACATACTCCTTTTTCTCTGAAAACATGCCTTGTCACCTGCTGCTTTAAGATAGCTGTCACAGTATACACTTGCTTTAGGTCCCTTCCTGGGAGATGGCTTGAGGTGAGGAGTCAGCATGTGTCAGTGCAGCTGCTGAGGACCTGAGGGAGCTGGATGGGTGTCAAACAACACCCTGGGAATGCTGGCTCATGGCTTTCTCTGTTTTGTGTTACAGCTCATGCCCAGACCTACGGTTTAGCATGGCCCTGTGTGATCAGGAGAAAGTTTTCAGACAACATAGAAAACAAAACATAAAGGAGAACATGAAGAAATTCTTGGGTCCGAAGAATAGTGAAGGATTGCATTCTACACGTGATGTGAGTCTGCCGTTTGTTCAGTATTAGTATAAATTAAAAATAATTTTGCTGGATCACTTTCTCTAAAGATTTTACCCAAATAAGGCAGTATTGAGTTTGAGCATTATTCCTTTAGCTGTTTAAGGTGAGGTAAGCAGTGAATAAATGACAAATCTTTGAGGAAGGTCATCCCAAATGCTGACTATATTTGGTAATATTTATCAGATATAGTTTTTTATATTTGTTTTTGCTTTATAGTTTAGAGCAGTGTTAGGTTCGTAGCAAAATTTGGCAGAAAGCACAAAGAGTTCCCATATACCTCCTGCCTCCACACAACCTCCCAGTATTAGTCAGAGTTCTCTAGAGAAACAGAACCAAAAGGATATATATATATATATGGTGTATATGAGGAGATTTATTATGGGAGTTGACTCATGAGTATGGAGGTGGAGAAATCCCATGATACGCCAACTGCAAGCTGAAGAACCAGGAAAGCTGATGACACAATTTAGTCCAAGGCAAAGGCATAAGAAGAGCTCGGGGAGAAGGTATAACTCCCACTCTGAGACCAAAGGCTTGAGAACTTGGGGCCGTTGGAAGGGGGTGGGTGCCGACAGAAATCTCAGAGTTTGAGGGTCTGAGAGCCAATGTCCAATGGATGCCCCGGCTCCAGGAGAGAGAGAGAATTTGCCCTTCTTCCATGTTTTTGTTCCACTCAGGCCCTCAAAGGATTGAATGATGCCCACCCGTATTGGTGAGGGTGAATCTTCTTTATTCAGTGTACTGATTCAAGTGCTAATCTCTTTGGAAAACACCCTCATACACACTCCCAGAAATAATGTTTTACTAGCTTTCTGGGTATCCTTTAACCTAGTCACATTGGCAAATAAAATTAACCATCACAATCTTTGACTATCAGCATCCCATACCAGAGTGGTGCTTTTGTTACAAGGATGAGCCTACGTTGACACATCATTGTCACCCTAAGGCCACAGTTTACATTAGGGCTTACTCTTGGTGTTGTACATTCTATGGATTTGGACAGATGTATAATGACATGTATTCACCATAATAGTATCATACAGAGTAGTTTCACTGCCCTAAAAATCCTCTGTGCTCAACCTAATCATCTCTCCTCCCTAACCCCTGGCAACCACTGATTTTTTTACTGACTCCATAGCTTTGTCTTTTCCAGAATGTCATATGGTTGGAATGATACAGTATGTAGCCTTTTCAGATTGTTGTCTTTCACTTAGTAATATGAATTAAGATTCCTTCACGTCTTTTCCTAGCTTGATAGTTCATTTTGTTTTAGTGCTGGATAATATTCCACCATTTGTATGTGCCACAATTTAGGTATTTTTTGATATAGTTTTTAAAATAGGATCGCTTCTCGGCCTTTTGGCTAAGATCAAGTGTAAAATAGGAATACTTATGTGCCAATAAGATGTTTATTTTATTAATATGAAAAATTTAGTCTGAGATGTAAAAGGATGAATACTAATTAATTAATTTTTAGTATAGACAAATATTAAACCATGAAAATCATTATGGAACAAGAAGAAATACTATAAATCATTTTAATGATAATGTAATTAACAAGTATAGGTAAATACAACAGTGGAGATAAAAGGAAATGTACTAAATTCTTCATATTTCATAGCAGAGAGTTAAAAGATACTATCCAAAATTGACCAAATGGTTAAAAACAATGTCTTCCCCATTTTAAAGTTTTTCCTAATCCTAAATATAAAGACATTAAAATAAAAATATATTGTAAACAAAAATTGAAAATATAATCCTTCAATTGTACTTTATCTTTTTTCTTCTTTTAAATTCTAGTAAAATATAACATCATTTATTATTCAATAACATTTTATAATCTACTTTTTGGCTGTCTATCCATTCATTTTTTTCCTTCATCCATCCATCTATCCATCCATCCATCATCTAATCTACCTGTCTACTTCTGTCTCTTTCTTTCTGAAATCTACAAAGATAAATTGTTACAGTGATGCTCATCAAATGATAAAATGGTGAAGTTTCTTGTTAGTGCCCTATTAGGTAAGTTTTTACTTATTTTCTTTGCGCTTTTCTGTTAATTGAATATTTTAAGTGAGCATAACTTATTTTCATAAAATAATATTTGGATTAAATACATAAGGAAACGCATATGTGCACACTCTCATAGATTCACACACACATCAGGGATTCAAGATTGTTGCAAATTAAGGACAGAATGTAATTGGAAATGAGACATAAATTCTGAGTAAGGAAGCCAAATGAGCACCCTGGTCCTCCATGTGACTGCAGATTGCCAAATGTGATTTTAGGTGGGCATGGGGGTGAAAACCCAACCTGCTGATGCTAGAGTAGCCTTTGTTGTTACAGGAACAGACTGCAAGATAAGATGCTGCTTATGGGGAATTTTTGCTAAAAAGAAACCAAGGGGAGAAGTGAAACCTCCATTTAAGTTTCTATTAAAAACATTTTAGAGAGAGAGAGAGAGAGAGAGAGAGAGACTTCCATCCTGCATGTTGCCTGTCACCACAACAGATTGCTGGTAGAACTTGAGGTTGTTTATCATGTCAGATTAATTAGTCTTTGAAGAATCTTCCTTCTCTACATATTACTCAGACATTTTTAGCTTTTCTGAAGATTTTTCTTATTGTGTGTGTGTGTTTTCTTTGAATACAAATAGTAAACTTTTCAACAGCAATTCTACTTTTTTCTTTTTGTCCTCATCCTTATTTGGTACTGTTTTACCCTTGAAGCAGAGAAATGATATTTTGAGTTCTTTTCGTTCCCATCATTTGTCATTTAATGAGACACCGTGTGAGCTACTGGAGAAGAATAAAGCTGAGATGGTTAACACTGAACAGTGACTTTCTGTAGTGAGTTTAAAGCCTAGTTTGGGAGGAAGATATTTTAAACCAATGACTTGTTAAGTCCTCAACAAAGAGGTGTGAATGGAGGGATGGAAACTGCTTGCAGGAGGGTGACTCACTCTCTTTCTCTGCAGGGGAGATTATGGGAAGTTCTCTTAGAGTGGATGACTGTTGGCCAAGTCTTGAAGTGTGAGCTTGGCTAGAAGAAAAGGGAGGAAATTGATACCTCTGTTCATTCTCGGTCACCATGCTCATTTGGGAGACTCTGCCTTTGCAACCTCAGGGTTTCTCTGTCTAGTTTCCTTCTAGTTATTCGCAAGAATTATTTTCTTAGTTCTTAACAGCTGATCTCCCCCTGCTCCCACTCCCTTACTGATAGATTTGCCTCTGACTCAGAAGTGAAAAGTTATGAGATAACAGATCCTTCATTTCTTGCAGTAGGATTGACGTACTGCATAACCAATGCTGATCCTTCACAGCTTCCCTCCTAGTTCAGTGGGGAAAATATTCCCTTTTCTGTTGAATAAAAATCCCCATCAGATATAGATCACAGGTCTTCTTAGCAGGCCCAGTATCTCTGTTGTTCATTTCTTCTCAGGCACTCTCCACCTGTGTCCGCCTCTACTTCCGTGTGGATATTTCCCATAAAAATATAAACATGCTCTAAACTCCATTAGAAAAAGAAAGAAAAAGGAACAGAAAAATCTCCCTAAATTCTACATTCCATTCTCCATTCTGCTCTATTTCTCTCCTTACCTTCACAAACTTCTCCAGAATTTTCTATGCAAGCTCATTCTATGTCCTTACTTTCCTGAGGCTTCTGCCTTTATTATTCTATTGTAGCTGCTATGCTAGTCATATGCATTAATAAATGCAAAGGATCTTGTTCTTGCCCTGTCTTATCCAACCTTGCAACTGCAAATGACAATGTTTCCTTACTTTTTGAAACATTGTCTACCCTTCACTTTCTGTCTTCTCCTGGTTTCCATCATGCTGCTTCCGTTTTCTTTACCGGATCTTCTTCTGAGCAGTCTTTAAATCTACTAGTTTCTCAAGACCCAGCTCTAGGCCCTCTTTCTCCTTATTTTATACTCTTAAGAAATTTATCTCCCACTCATGATGTCACGCAACACCTAAGTGCTGAGGACTTTCACACGTATATCAACAACTTAGAACCTCCCTTTTGAGTTTCAGACCTGAATATCTATACCTTTACTTGATTTCTTCACTTGTATACATCCCAACATCTCAGACTCAGCATGTCAAAATCTGAACACACACAATCTTGTCTTTTTTTAATAGTTCTACTTGTGCCTGTCCTCACTCTTCCCATTTTCTGCTCACAATGAATTCAGAGTGATCTTTTCAAAACACACATCTGATTATATCAATTCCAAGCTTAAAATCCTTCTGCTGCTCTTACGATCTCAGGCCCACAGCATCTCTCCAGCTTCATTGTTGCCGATTGATCCCAAATTCATACACTCGTCCCAGTAAGTGCCTCTTAGTTCCATGTCTCTACACAACTTTTCCCCAATTGCAGCTCTTCTGTGCATCGTTCCTTCCTGCTGTGATATGCTTTCCCTGTACCATTCTTCTTTCCACCCCACCCCTTTGTCAGGTGACTAACTAACCTCCCATTCTTTAATCAGCACATAGATCCTTTATTCTGAGACTCTTCCTCGTCATCTCCCTCATCTTCTCCCTTCCTCCCCCCAAGTCTATGCTAGATCTCTCAGTCATATTCTTTTATGGAACATCTATGTACAGTATCTTCTCAACATCTACCATGATTGTACTTTAAAAATACTTGTACAAATATTTGTTTAATGACTGTTTTTTTCCCATTAGAATGTAAGTGTTATGAGGATGAGGACAGTGTGTGTGTTATGCATTTCTAGGTTCCAAGCATCTGGCATAGCTAGATGGTAGATCTACAGATTTACATAGTATGCTAGATCCTCCTTAAATATTTCATTGTATGAGTGAGGACACAGATTTGGGCGGTGGTTTGGCATTGCATCCATGGTACGAATTGGCTAGAGAGAGAATCAGGGTCTTAACACAGAGGAATACCAGTATTAGGTTGTTTGGGAGAAGACACAGGTTAAGGAGAGAGTTCGATGAGATTGTGGTTTACACTGTTGAATTAGAAATGTATGTGGGACATATTGGCACAGATGTCCAGTTGGCATTTGCTTTCAGGTTCTTCTTTTCAAAAAGTAAGTTGCTGCTGCCACCCCTAGTCACTCTCCTTTTGTGGAAAGGAGTGGTAAGTCTTCCTGGGAAAAGAAAACTTGGCTTAATATTTGTACAAATGACAGCATATTAACTTTTCTGCAACAGATGGGGAATGAGGTAATTATGCTTTTTTTCTCTGGAATAGCCCTCAAAAATATCAAATTCATGTGTTTGGAAGTCATTTCTAGAATTGCAACTTTTGTTTTTGCTATTTTTGTCTAATTTTTTTCTCTTGGCAGAAATAATTCATTTGGATATATCGGTACCACCCATTCCCATAGAAAAAGTAACATTTTTCTAGTTTTTGCTAATCCTTGGGTTTCTTAAGCTCACACTTCCCTTGTTCCCTGCCAACATCATGACTTTCTGCTCAGTACAGGCCAGTTGGCCTCCTTAAGGTGTGGAAGAGTGGGCTCTTGTGGCAGTTTGTGCAAAGAAAGGGACTTTCTTCTTCATAGTTTTTAATAAACAGGCAGCATCCAGTTTAGAGCCTTAATGTTGACTTAAAATGTTGAATGAATTTGGGTACATTGTTTTACTCTGTGCTTCACTTGTAAATGGAGATAATGTCTCTTATTGGGGTAAGAGGATGGGTACTAACACTTGCGAAGCATCCAGCAAAATATGTAGGGGATACATAGTAGTTTCTCAATAAAACAGTTTGCGTCATGCATATTATTGGGTGCTACTCTTCTGTAGCATAGCACCCTGGGGCAATAATTGTTGAATTTAATAAGGCCTTAGTTTTCCTGCCTGGATGATGAACTAGTCAAATAGTTGAGGTTTCTAACAGCCCAAGAGTTTATTTTCTTAAGGTCTAAGATTTATTTTTAAGAAAATTACTGATTTTAATTATTTGGATGAAAGTTTTTCTGAAATGTATAATTCCTTGCTCAGATGGAACTGATTAGGGTATGCTCATGTCTGCTTCCTTTGCAATCAATCACTACTTTTCCATGATCTATGTGTCCACTTGAAGTAATTTCTTCGTACTGCCTTTTTTCCCTTCAACTTTGTTGCTTAGATTTCAAATCTGATGACCAAGCTTGTTGTCAGAAGTGTCTCTAATTAGTGTAATTTTTCCATGAGTAAAGCACTGAGATCGTTCCTGAACAAGATAAGTAAGACTTTGTGTATGGGGATTTTTGACATATTTTGATTGTTCCGGGGCCACTGTTTTATATTTTCCTGTTCTAAAGTTCTTTTTGGTCAGATGAAGTTTCCAGACTACACTTCCCCTATGTGAAGTGAAATGTCATGGTGCAGTATCTATGTCCCCTAAAAACTGACTATAGCAGAGCAAAGTTGGTTGGGGGACTGAAGTTTGGAATTAGATTAGTGGGGAAATGAGAAAAGGAAAATATCTTGCCTTTCACCAGAGTATAAAAGAGAAAAATGCTTCTTTTTAAGAAAGAGTAGAAGGACTGTATTTCAGTTTAAACAAATAGATACCTTTGGATGAAAATAGAAGTACAACATGGACCTTAAATAATTCATTCTCTGAGTGCTACACTGTACTTGAGTTTGTCATATTGTCAAGACTAGAGAGAAGAGAGAACATCTAGTCAGGCCAGGGAGGCTGAGCAAAACAGTTTCTGCAGGAGGTAATGGAAACCAACCTTGAGTTGTTAATAAGAATGATTATTCATTTGTTTATGCTGATTCCTTCATCTAGAAGATGTGTCCTCTTATTTCTACCTTCATTCTGACAATGGCACTCTGTACTGTCAATTCTTAATCCCCTTTGGGATTGTAAACTTTGACGGGCAGACGGGGGAGGACTCCCATAGTGGAGTGCAGGAAGATGAACTGAGCGGGTGTGGGCATCCAACAGTCAGGTTTCAGGACTCAGAGGTAAACAGCCAATGGACAAAGCAGAGCTGGAAACTGGTCTAGAAAACAGATATCCAAGAGGCCCAGACTACACTCAGCGGGGTGGTGTATTATGAGGGCCCTAGGGGCGCTTGACTGCTGAGGAATACAGAGCTGTTAGGGAAGCATTACTGGGGAGAGGCAGAAAAAAACCACGTGCCGGGAGCAGTGAAAGGGAAGGCATATGGGGACAAGTGCTAGATTTTCTGCAGGTGGTGTTGCTTACTTGAGTACGCAGATTGCCTTCCATAATGTGAGTGGGCTTCCTCCCATCAGCTCAAGGCTGGAAGAGAACAAAAGACTAGCCTCCCTGGGCAGGTGGGTATTAATCTACCCTCAGACTTCTTTAGATTTCTTCTTCACCATTGGCTGTCCTGGGTCTGGAGCTTGCTGGCCCACATTATGCATCTAGACTTGCCAGTCTCTATAATGGTGTGAACCAACTCATGGTAATAAATCTCTTTCTGTGCCTAGATACGCACACATGCACATACGTCCTATTGCTTCGGTGTCTTTGAAGAGCCCTGACTAATTCAGGGGTCAGGGGGACAGTGAGACGAATGTCTATATAGAATTACCAGATCTTAAGATCTATGAAAAAGTAAAAAATCCTTGAGCACTTCTGGATTTTCTTTCGCGAGGAGGAAATGAATATCTGTAAGCCTATGATAACTAAATCAAAGCCACAGGGTTTTCGATAAATGAAAACTCATTTCCTGCAATCATATGAGACAAGTATGAGAACTATTTATTGGCATCATTTATACCCAAATACTAGTGACATTAAGTCTAAATATAACCTAAAACCTTCTCAAAAACACTTGTTTGATTCTTTTATAATTAGAGCCAGGTCTAACAGCTGCAGCTTATAACTCCCCAGCTATTTCGTCAAACATTATTTCAGAATGACCAAAGCTACTAAGACATCCAAACTAGTCTTCGTTCATTGCATAAAATCGTGTTGATACTATATGAAGTGCTAGTTGAATCTGAAATATAGTTTGACTAAGTATCCAATGGGTTCTCTTAATAAAGGTTACTCCTTTCTTTCTGAGCAATGACAAAGAAGAAAAAGCCACAAGCTTTGGTGCCAGTCACACCTCAGGTCAAACCCTGGTTGTACTAGTTGTTAGTTATCTGTCCATAGGCGAGGTAGTACCTGTGCTTAACTCCTCATCTGAGAAATGGACATAAAAATTACTTTCTTTTGAGAGTTGGAAAGGGTAAATGATATAAATTATGTGCAATGTACCTGAGAGTGTGAGGCACTTAGTATATTCTTGATAAGTCTAATTTCTCTTTCTTTTTTTAATAGTTCATAAGCAGTTATAATTTTGTAGTTTCATAATTTATATTTCTGTATGAGTTATAGAATCTAGAATGTTGCCAGTTGCAAGAAGCTTCTAGATCAATAGTTCTCTCTAATATTTTTATGTATAAGTAAACTGAGCCCACAGAGGATTCTCTTTGCCTCACGGTACAGAGCACAGTTGCAGGAAAGCGGCGGATATTTGTTTTCAGAGACAAAGTGGAGCATAGTGAAATAAGAGCTTTGTTTATCTGACCGATTCAATTTTGAATCCAAACACCACTTTCTAGCATAGTGACATTGGAAACATTATCTTTGTTGTGTCTCAATTACTTTAAAAAGTGGGTAATAATAATATATATCTAATAGAGGTGTGAAAATTAAATGATACACATATGATGCATACACACAGATTAATTCACACTTAATAAATGAAGGTAATGATAATCTGCACATTTATTTGATCATTCAGTTTTTATGTACAAATATCTGGCATTTTCTTTTACCTGATAGCAACCCAAGTATCTGAATTAAAAGTCTTACCTGGAAACCTTTTTTAAGAATTACTTTAAAGCAATAATGGGAGCAATGGGTTACATAGCACATGAATTCCAATTTAATTAGGAGGCTGTTTCCAGAAGATTCTGAACAACGTACACATGAAGAAGGACATCTGGGGAGTTGTTTTCTCAGGATTAATGAAGGTTTTTTGTTCATTTTTCTAACTTCTCTTATTAAATCTCCCTCTGAATAACTATACAAGCTGTTTGCTCTATGTTGAAATGAACAGTATGATCTATTGCTAAAAACATTTTTACTCTATTCTAAACTACCTGATTTGTATTGAGTTTGTTATTTTTCACAATACAATGTTACAATTAACAAAACTGACAGACTCATATGCCCCCAAATGATTTTTGAATATAAACAATCTACCTTCTCCTACCATATCAACCTTGAAATTTTTCCTTTAAAACCCTTCATAATACTATTTTTCCAAACTCCCTAGTATACTCCTTTTACAATAATAAGACTGGTTTCTTATGTCAGTGCTGAGCACACAGAAGTGATAAATGTTTGCTATTATTATTGTTATGTTGCCTATAAACTTAATCTCTTTTCAAGGCCTAATTCAAATCCCTCCTCTTTGTTCTAACTTCTTATCTGGCTTCTTTACAACTGTTGCAACTAATACTATTTTGTGCTCCATTCACCCACTTTATGTACCAATTTCCTTTCCTATCTTAGCTTTATTTCCTCCTCCAGACAAGCTTTTAAGAACTTATATATTTTACTTGATTTACAACTTTAAAATCTCTGTTTGAGAGCACGATGTTCATCCATACATACACAGGTTCAAAGCCATTTAAATTCCTCCTTGGCACTGGTAGAGTGTGTTTTCATTATGAGGTCTCCAGTTTGCATCTAGTTTGATGCCTAGTGTCTTTTGATTTGAGGCCACTTGGCATTAGAGAAGAGCTCTGGATTAGGAATTTAGTCTTAGGTGTCCTACTCTTTGCTGCCCTAACTTTAATAAGACTTAACCTCTACAGGTTTCTCTTTCCATGTTTAAGAGTTAAATAATCTTTTTGGTCCTTCGAGTTGTAAAATAGTCATTCCATTAACATATACACATTATGTTGCTAAGTGGACACTCAGGGATGTACACACATTGATGTTGTGTGTTCAGCATTTCTAGAATTGAGTTCCCTGTTTCTTCCTGAGCCTGGCTTTGCACTTTGGGACCCTTGTTCTTGATAATGAAAGCATCATCTGTTTACGAGCAAAGCTAGAAACCCTACCACTCCTTCCTCTATTTTACTTACTGCTAGCGTCAGATCAGTAACCAACTACAAACTACCAGTTAACAAATCTTATATAAGTAACATCATCATTTAGAACTTCCATCTGCAAAAGGAGCAAGTGCTCCCCTTTGCTCTCCTTATAGGGTATGTGAAAGAAACAAATAAAACAATGCCCCTGAAAACAATTCAAAAATTGCAAAAGGTTGAACAAAAGTAGAACATTATTGTTATTATTATTGTTATAAAATAGAGTAAGCTGTTCATTTTAATAATATCTGCTTTTAATAGACATTGATTCTTGATTTTCCTTTATGAAAAATGATTTTCTTCGTTAAAAAAATTAGACATTACTAAAGTAGGAGTGAACTTGCGCTTCTTTATGACAAAATGTGGATAGATAGATGATATAAAAATTGAGATTAAAGGGCGATGCATTTTATGTACGATCTCCGTGTCGCGTCGTTTCAGGTGCCTGTGGTGGCCATACTGGGTTCGGGTGGAGGTTTCCGAGCCATGGTGGGATTTTCCGGCGTGATGAAGGCGCTGTATGAATCGGGAATTTTGGATTGTGCTACCTATGTTGCTGGTCTTTCTGGCTCCACATGGTCTGTATACATTTTAATTTTAGTTTTATCATTCTAAATGTTGAGAATTTATCTAATTAAAACATTCGAAGTGCAAAGGGGTTTTAGAAAATTGAAAATTAAGTTTGCAGATTTAAAACTTGGGGAAAAAAATTAAGTTTGCAGCCTGATGCCATAATCTGCTTAAAATTGTTTTTAAAGGCAAATCCACATCTATTAATAACTTTCTCCATAAATTTACCACTTTTAAGCCACTTTGTAAATAAAAATGTAGTTGAAACAGAAAATAAAAAATAGACCAATTGAAAATAATTCTAGATATATATATATATAGCAGAAGAGGAATAACATACTCCACCCATAATTAATTTAATCTTCCTATAATTTGCTGATTTGTAGTCCTTCGGTGAACATGTCTAAGTCTACATGATTCACTAGGTATTCATTTTCCTCTTTAGGGCAAATAGAATAAAATGCAATAAATATACTATAGCATACAGAAGAAGGCAAACAACTTTTAAATGCAGGAATGCAATAAATTTCACTGATATATATCTAACTAAACATGAAATTAGTCTTTTAAATGTATTTAAGCTCAGCTAAGTTTAGATGGAGAGTCAAAACATCCATATATATAATACCTGCACTGTGTAGATTTGCTTCTTCACAAATACATTTATAAAATATTTTCTAAGATGATACTATATATTAATACTTTTTGGTTTGCCTACCTAACATAAGCACCTTGAAAATCAAATAAAATTCCTTGCTCATATGTCTCAATTAATAGGGCCACTTTATTACAAAAGATCTATCTGTGATTTCCAAGGCTTTTTTAGTCATCCAGCTATGGCAAGCTCAATCTGTCATAATATTGTGTTATATATGTCTAGCATTTTCAAGATTCTGTGTCATTTTACCTTCTGAGATGGATATATGTTTCTTCGTTTTTCAGTTAAAGAAAACTTGACTCAGAAGCCAACTGACTTGTCCATCATCGCTAGCGGAATGTAGAAATTCTGGCTTTTGATCCCTTGTTCTAAGATTCTTTCTATTCAACCATAATCTTTTCTTGGACATCTATATATTTTATATATAGTTTTGTATTTAAATAACTTATAGTTTCTTAAATATTTTGAATCAAATTCTTTGGCTAATGAACAAAAACTTAGAGCCATGGCTGCCACCTTCTTGGTATTACCCTCAAAATGATTTATCTTTTCTGAAAGAAGGGTGTAGCCCATCATGATTCTTTCCCTTGAAGGAAGGAGCAGGCACCTGCCTGTTTCATGAGTAATGTGATGGAAAAACTTGGACCCTTACATTATTTCGCCTACTCAATCATTTTGTTATTATTCTTCAAGTGGTTTCTTTCTCTGTACTCACTGTTTATTATAGATCCCTATTGTCCAGCACTGACTAATACACTGCAAGACGCATACTTTCTTAAACTCAACTAATAAAGAAAGACTAGTCCTTGGAAACTGATTTAGGGATATAATTGTGTGTGTGCAAACTTGATGAGAGCTGCCGCCATTTCTTTGGTTGTAGATTTGGGGCAATATAGTCTTACATTCTCCTGTCAGGGTTCTGAAAACAAGTCCTGTAAAATGTAATTAAAAGAATCTTAAATGTGCACACACATTTATATATATATAAACTTTGTCTTTCAAAGTCTTATTTCCTTGAAGATTAGCCACCTTTTTAAAAATTCCGTGTTCTTAAAAGCTATTCACTTTTAAAATCCTTACAATAGATTTTCACTCACAGACCACTTAATTTCCAAAGTTCTTATTTTACTTGACTTCTTTGGGGCTGGAGTGGGGGAGGAGGTTGAGACATTTCACACAGTGACTTGTCCTTATTTCAAATTGCTCCTGTCATGCCATTTTGGTTGGATTTCATCCTGCGTGGTTGCTCTCTCCTCCACGCATGGTCTTTCCTACTTCCACTATTTTTCTCCTTAATGTGGGCTTCCTCCAAGCCTTCCCTTTCGCTCTATTACATGCACACATCCTCCCTTGATAATTCCGCCAACTTCTACCACTTCAGCTATCACCACCAAGAATTTAATTCATGGAACCCTAGAACATATCCAAACTTAATAGGCAAAGGAAAGAAAAAACCTAATGGATACTACAAAGAAGCCGTCAGAGAGGGGAACCAAGCAAAAATGAGTTCCAGAGGGCAAGGTGAAGAGTGCTAAGAGAAGTGGGTGATTTAGTCATGTTGAAAATCTGTGAGAAGCTTAGCATAGGACTGGGTTTGGCTAGTGGTTTTAATAAAAACCACTAGTCAAAGTAAATAAAGGATACTTTTGAACATGAAATTACAAAACAAAAAGAAGTGAACAGAAGGGAAAAGTTCAAAAGGTAGGAATGTGAACCTCCTTCGAAAGAGCTGTCTGTTATTTCAAGCAGTTTGAAAGGGAAGGAATGAGCAGAGTTATTGTTTGAAGGGAATATAATAATGTAAAGCGCAGGGAAGAAGGTTTTTTTAAAGAATTTATGAAATTTGAATATTATTTTTAGAAGTCTGAGGTGAAGGAAACGGTGTAGAGGGATAGATGAGAGATAAAGAAATAGAAGGATCGTAGACAGGGAAAGATTCAGGCAGAGACAGGAGACGAAAGAAAGCACAGGTGAAGCCATTATCCATGGGAAGATGAGATGCTCCCTGAGACAGAAGAAAAGGAGGTCAGGATGATTCATGCTAATGCTTCTCTCTTAAAAAGTATCGGTGAGAAGGCAAAAAGTTCAAAGGAAGGAATTCGGAAAGGCTTGGAAAAACAAATTACACTTCTGTATTATGTAACTTTTTATATTCTCTTCTGATATGTAGCCATTATTTGGCACAAATGAGGTAATACGGAAATATCTGGAGAAGCCCTAGACCTCCCAGAAAGTTTTCTGTGATCACAAAAGAGAATTTCAGTTATAACAAAGCTTCCTTTATGACTACTACTACCTTTATGGTAATTATTTCTGAAATTACTTATGGGTGATACTTGTGATTCATTAAATATAAGTATAAACCAACCTGGAGACATGAAATGTGTGAACTAGGGAGTTACAACAGTAATCCTATGTTCTCTTACTCAGAATTAGCTCCACTCTTCCTCAGTAAAGCTGCTCTCTTGTACTTCCTTAGGAGCTATTAGATCTTGATGCCCATGTTTGTATGGCATTACCATCTAAAGAGAAATGAGAACAGCTAGACAGTAGAGCCCAATTCATTCAACTGGCTAAAATAGAATTTGAGAATGAGAACTTTGAGTTAAATAGTATGAAGAATTTCTGGAACATTGAAAAAAAAAACCAATTTTAACAGAAATTGTCATATAAGGTGTGACAGGCTCAAAGATCAAGATATACATTAGAGAAAATTTGTTGTTTGAAGTGGGGGCTAAGTTAGTCTTGCTCCCTAATGAATTTATCTTACCTAGCATAGTGCTTGGCTGGCCTTAAGTAATAGTTGCTTAATGACTAAATAAATGCATAATACATGGATTTATGGGAAAAAATTAATCTAGGTATTTCTTTAGACTTTCAGGATATTTCCTTCATAAATGTTGAGAGTATTCCTAAGTCATTCCAAATTTTAGTTACATGTGAGAATCACTTCACTACTGTACTTTTTTAAGAACAAAAATTCTAAATGTTTACCCTGGAAGATTCTAATCCTAAGTGGATAGGCACTGATAATTTTAAAACATTGACCATATGGTTTGGGAACAGGGATTGGTTAGTATGATCGGAAAAATTTTGTTGATAAAGAGATGAAAGTCAAGGCTTAACTATAGAGTTGGAAGCTGGATATTTGTGTGCTTTAGATAGTGCTATGTCCAAAGAAGCCAGGTATATCTCAATCCTACACTGATACAACCAAGGAAGCAAAAAGCAAAGAAAGCAATTTAAGCTTAAATGGCTGAACAGAAAAACTAGTGATTGCCTAGTACTCCATCTTTAGCAAAACCAAAGCCTAAGTCTTCCATGTAACTGCAATGACACCATGAAAAGGCTATCCAATTCATTTTGTGAATTCCAAGGAATATGTGTTCATAAATGCTGAACAAGCAGAGAACATTAACTCAAGGTCAATAGTGATGGTATTCTAGGTCTTTCTTTCTCTCACTAGGATTCATATTCCCAAGCCAACTACTTCATGAGAGGGGAAAAAAGAGAGAGAGGAAGAAAGAGGGAGACATAGAATACAAGTGAATGAGTTTACTTTAAACTTCAGAGAGAAGAAATAGACTGTAGCCATTCTACATGGAACAAAAAGAGGGAACTGGCTGGCATCCATGTACATTTTTGCCCCTTAAAATTATCTATTTCTGAAACTGTGGAATAGATTCCTAGATTTTGAGCAGCTCCCAACCCCAAAGGAAGGATTTCCCTAATTTACGTTCAGTCAGTGGTTAACATTGGGAGAAAAGGAAGAGAAATGAAGAGAAAGGCCTTCATTCAGGTCTTACTAGAGATAATCCACTGCACAGAAGTACTTTTTAGAATCATAAGTTGATTCATTGAAGACCAACTAAATATAGATGAAGAAAGGAAGTCTAAGCATAATTTAAATAAAATAAAATAATTACATCATTCTATGAATAGTAGGAAATGACAATTTCCAACGGCAGAATGATCATTAATCACTAAATTAATTTCTACTGACATTAAAGCTTTGTTTGGTTCTTTTGCTTGTATTTACCCTGCCTCATTGTGGAAAGGATTTAATGTATCTTATTATGAAATAAAACTGGATTGCATACATTAAAGTTAGAAATGGAAAAAAATATAGTTAGAATTAGATTAAAAATTCATGTTGTAACCTGTAGCTTTGAGAGGCATGTGACACAGTTTTGGATTTAAGCTTTCTAGGATTCAAGGCAAAATGCGAATTATGTACAGTTATATAATACACATTTTGATAAATTAAGGGAGGGCTGATGACCCTTAGAGGAATTATTCCTGGTAACAAGACCAGTCAAGAATTTCTTTTTAGTGTTCTCCTAAAAAGTGAACCGTATCCTGAATATTTCCAGAATTGACCACCTTAGAGACTCAAAAGGATGTTTTTTTCCCTATTTCATGATGTCCTTAACTATAAATTAATGTTGTTACAACAATGTATGCATTTATGCACAGTATGACAAGGTCCAGAGAATCAGATCTTGGTTGATCTGGATGAATCATGTTGTAGACTTTGGAGTAGCTATGGAAATGAATGGATGGACTCCCTATCGTGCGAGCATTCTAAGCTTTATTTTTATAGATTTTTTGGTGATTATGCTAGGCTTGAGTTCAGAGTAAGTCTATTTGATTTATCTTTACCACATGTTGTGGTAAAGTTCCCGTGTGTTGTGGGAAATATTACGAATTCAATTTGTAATCTCTCAAGGTGTTTTTGTTTTGCTTAGCATGTGTTCCATTGTAGGTCTGCAACTCACCATTTTTTTTATTAACATGTTGTTATTCTCAATTTGTCTCCAAGGAACTCTGAATCCGACAAGAAATTCTAATTTATTGTGAAGTGAGAATAGTTTGGTCTCTATGAACTGAAATCTTGTCTAATAGTTTTAAGAAATAAACCCTAACAGAGGACAGAATAAATTCCAGTTCTGCTGTTATTAATTGGGGAATGTGAGAATTAATTAAATTCACCAATTCTTTTTTTTTTTAAATTTTTAAAATAGAAGATTTGAAACCTATTTTGTGTCTTTAGGATGACAGCTTATGAACCATTAGCCAACACAGAGCCTAGGACATAGCAGGTACCCACAAAGAGTTTTCTCACCTCCCTGAAGGGAAAATAAACCATTATGATAAACAGTTTTATTTTAATCTCAAGGAGACAAGAGATTAAAACATGTACTAATTTCTCTTTGGTTGGATGAAGTGGTAGAGTATTTATAGCATTCATTTTATTTTGTTCCGTCAGTCTAGTAAGCTATGCTTGTCATATGCCAGGCCTTAGCTGATTACTTTCTACAAAAGATTAATCAATAAAGTTCATTTTCTAATGAGGTCACAATTTAAAATTGAGGGAGACAAACAAGTAAACAGGTAATTAATATTCAGTATGAGGTCTACAATATTAGAGGCATTGGTTCACAAAAAGGAGGCTAAATTGAATGTTTATTGTCTTAGATATCAAAAACCAAGGCTCATGGTGATTTTTGATTTCACCAGAAGTGGCCAAATGGCTAAGAGGCTTCACAAGAAAGCATTTACCTTAAAAACATTATTCCTCTCCAGGATTTTGCCTTCAGATTCATATGCTCAGAATCTGAATGCTTCAGATTTTGTCAGACCTACAGTTGGTAAAGTTTGGGATTTTGTCTAGTTGGCCAATGGACAATAATAATAATTTAAAGAAAAGCCTTTGTCAGGATGATTAGGCATTTACCATAGTTGAAACAGCACATTTTCTACCTGTAGGTAATCTTCACAGAAAGTCAGATTATCAGATTGCTTGATTAGTCTTGCATCCAGACAAGTCAGTTTATTTCCATGACTCAGTTGTGTTGTGTCGTACATCTCTAATAGTCTGATAGGGATATCTATTCCTGGCAGAGTAGATAGGGGACAGTAGGCCTAATAGGGCATCATCTCCTCTGGACTGTGCATGGAAGTCCAGTGTTTCCTCTGAGACCTCTCCTTTACTTCGTTTTCATTGTAAAACAGTTCCTTTCAGATTAATGCATTCTTCCTTAAATCGGTTAATATCTTCAATCAGATAACAAAGTTAACCAAATATATGCACCATTCTTTCTTTATCTATGACAGAGAATATCTGGGTTTTGGAGACCATTATGTAAAGCACTTTATCTTTACTGAGTATGTCTTGTTTTCTTTACAGGTACATGTCAACCTTGTATTCTCACCCTGATTTTCCAGAGAAAGGGCCAGAGGAGATTAATGAAGAACTAATGAAAAATGTTAGCCACAACCCACTTTTACTTCTCACACCACAGAAAATTAAAAGATATGTTGAGTCTTTATGGAAGAAGAAAAGCTCTGGACAACCTGTCACCTTTACTGATGTATTTGGCATGCTAATAGGAGAAACACTAATTCATAATGTAAGCTATAGTTCAGTCTACAGTACTTTTAGTGCAAGTAGACAATGCATATAATAATCTTTTCAGTAAAAGAAAATATGATGCATTTTGTAAAAGTCATGCAACTCAGTCTTTCAACTCTGAGGACTGAGCACATTCTCCTGGCCAGATGTAACTCTTGTGTATTTCAAACTATTGCTTACCAATTTATTCAAACTGTGTATCAGTTTGGATGTGTCAGAAACCTTAACTACCCATTCTGCCCAAGAGTGGTAATAGTTTTAGATGAGGAAGTGAATACAAGCAATATGTTAAAAGTAAAGGAAGAATGGAGGTAACCTGGAAAGAGTCAGAAAAGGACGTGGATCACGTGGAACAAACCTACGTGGAACATGATGACAGTGTGACCTTTCATCTGAAGATAAAGAGGAGATAGAGAAGAGCTACCCTGAGAGTCTGGAAGCTAAATTTTTTCCAGGCTTCATATAGTTGCCAAATCATTTTCCAGTTCAAATGTAAACGTAGCCCCTAGAGTTTTGATTGTTTTCAAAATGAAGATGATTATTTCCATAGAGCTTCCTTATCGTTTAGTCAGGACCCAGGGATTTCTAGAAATAATAAGACTTATTTTTATTATAAAAATTTTAAGTATTTTATTGGAAGTACTATTTTACGTAGCTTTTTCTCTGTATCGTTTATATATTTAAAGTCAGTTCTTTCTTCTATGGACAGAGAATGAACACTACCTTGAGTAGTCTGAAGGAGAAAGTCAATACTGCACAATGCCCTCTACCTCTTTTCACCTGTCTTCATGTCAAACCTGATGTTTCAGAGCTGATGTTTGCAGGTATGTCATTTCCTAGCTCAAAATATTTCCTGGAGACTTTGAACTGTGGTTTCCAATGATTTCCTTTAGAGGGAGATCATAAGCAATTTCAGTTGCCTATTTTAATACATTTTCTGTAGCATAAGAACATTTGAAACTATAAGAAAATATTAAGCTACATTTTATGGTTGTAAATAATATTCCCTGAAACTAGTGACTAATGACTCTTCATTGAAGTTAGTGAAATAAAAATAAATCATGAATATAATCAGTGACTCAATTTTAATTACCCATTTCTTAATAACATTTGACAAAATAATATGCCTAGTGCCTTTAGATAATTCATAGTCTTTTAATTGCTAGCTATATTTTCTTTAAGGGTAATATGTTGTACAGTAATAGCCTCTCAGTATCTGCAGGGCATTGGTTCTAGGATGCTAGGTGGACTCCAAAATCTGTGGATGCTCAAATTGCTTTTATAAAATGGCGTAGTCATAGTATATAACCTACACTTATCTTCTTGCATGCTTTAAGTCTGCGGCCCCCAACCCTGTGGCATGTTAGGGACTGGGCCTCAGAGCTCCTCTGCAGACCCCCACCCTTGCCCCCTATCTGTGGAAAAATTGCCTTCCATGGAACTTAAGAACTGGGGGCCACATAGCAGGAGGTGAGTGGTGGGCAAGCTAAGGAAGCCTCTTGGCATTTACAGCCACGCCCATGGCCCCATCACTGCCTGAGGCCCAGCTCCCCCCTCCCACTGTCCGGGGAAAAATTGTCTTCCATGAAACTGGTCCCTGGTGCCAAAAAGGCTGGGAACTGCTGCTTTAAATCACCTCTAGATTACTTATAATGCCTAATACTATGTAAACGCTATGTAAATGGTTGTCGTACTGTATTGTTTAGGGAATAATGACAAGAAAAAAAAGTCTGTACATGTTTGGTACAGACTCAAGATAGTAGACCTAACTACATATGACATGTCAGCAGCAATGTAACATGTTCTGGAATTGGTTTTGGAATATTTCTGACTTGTGGTTGATTGAATCTGTGGAACTCACATATATGGAGAACCAACTGTATGTTTGCCATTCAAAGCACTATCCTTATTTTTATAATTCAGCACCTAAAAAGTACTAGTCTATATTTATGGCAGCTGATAAGCAAAAGGCCTCATTTTGTTAAATCTCAGGGGTAAACGTTTATTTCTTCCCAAGCTATGCTTCTTGGGTGCTCTGGAAGTGCATGACATCGTAATTCTGGAGGCTCTGTTGGTCTGAATGCAGTGGCGCTTCTGGCCATGGCCACTGTGGTTCATTCTATGTTTAGGAAAAGTATCTCAGTGACTTCAGTCACATCATCAACTTAAAAAACCCTCATGAATGATGTATGATTAGCAGATTTGTATCTAGAATCCTTTTATAACGTTTCTGTTTCACTTTCTTAACCACCTGCTCTCCAACATGAAATTTGAATCGTTTATAAAAATTGGTGCACGTAAGATTCATTCATTCAACAAGTATTTGCTAAAATATTGAGTACATAGATTATCATACTTACAGTTCGGAAAGCACTCATCACGTTTTTTATTCCATGTTTACTACAATCTGGGGAGATAGATATCTTTATCTTTGATTCATAGAAGAAAAAGCAGAATCTCAGAAAGATTAAATGATTTATTTGCACATTGCCACATAAACAGTAAGTAGCAGAGCTGAGAATTGGTCTCAAAAATCCTTTGTTCCTTTTATTGGCTTCTCTGATTACTGACCATGTAGCATATAGCCTTCCAGGAACTAAAGGGGAACTCCTCTCCTTCGCTACAGTATTTTGTCCCTGTTCTATAAAACTTTATAACCTTGACAATTATAATAATTATTAAAGAAGTTAAGGCACAAAAGAGTACAGAAATGTTACTATACAACAAGCTATGTGACCTCTTTTAGCCTCAGCTTTTTCGTCTATTAAATTAGGATGAGACTCTCCTTACAGTGTTTTGCCAAACAAATGAGATAAGTATGTAAAATACTTAAAATACCAGCAGACCCAAATTAAGTTTCTAGTAAATCTTAACAATTTAGAGTATTTTATAAAAGCTATATAAGAGAAGTGAGAGGTCTAGATCTTAAAGATGAATAGGATTTGAATATGAAAACATTCAAATATTAATTACTCAAATATTAATGACTGGATTGTCAAGGATGGGAGGGAAGTATGCAGTAGGAGTCTAGGATAAACACATTGCTTAACAGCAGTAAGGGACTATGCCTTTGATTGTGATGGAGTTCATAATAGAGAGTTGAGACTTTATTGTATAAGAAAAGTAAGTGCCATAATGAAAATTGCTTTTTTCCCCCCATAGCTATTCTTTTATGAAGTCTTGAAATTTTTGAAAGTGTTTGGTATATAGCACTAACAGGATAGTCAGATCTCTGCATGGCCTCAGATCTCTTCATGGCCAAATAAATCATCTTTTACTCAGAAAGAGGTATGGTATGGTGAAAAGAGCACTAGATTCTAATTTGGAAACCTTTTCCTACTTCTAAGTTGAAAGACCTCAGGCTGGCCATTTAACCCGGGATTCTTATTTCCTCATTATTTTATGACAGATATATTAGCTGTAAATTTATTTTACAGAGCTATTGAGACAATCATATGAGATATGCATAAGACTAAAAACTGTAAGGACACATAAAAATATAATAGTCATTATTATTGGTATGATTGTTATTGCATTTCACAATGGCCACTTTTTAGTTTGGACTTTTAGTCCATAGCCATTTTCAAGAGAAAGCCTAACCAAAATAATTAATGAATAAATAATTTTTTTGGTGAATGCTTTGGATTTATACAGAGTGAGAAAAGACAGTTTTATCTCCAGTTAGGAGTCTTTCAACTTGGATGTGTATGATTTTAACAACTGCTTTAACTGCAGTCCCACTATTGAGAGGAAGGATGCACCACTAATCTTCATTATTAAGCTTCTGTGATAAGAAGCTTTGAGCTGTATCTACCAATAGAATTGAACAAAGCCATGAAACATGAGTTATATGGATATCATACCCACATAAGACCTTCTAAGATCTATGCCATGAGGATCCAAGTAGCTTTACTTGAGTTATTGAGAAAAAAAAATGAAGACATATCTGTACGTTATTCCTTTACATTTTGCTTCGATTTAAAACTGGCTATTTAGAGAAAAAAATTTGAAATATTCTCTGAATTATATTTTAAAAAATCAAATAACCAAATTTGCTGACAGAAGTTTTATCAATAACTTTGCTTCAATAATATCAGAGAACATTTTTCTTCCCCCTTGCAATAATTTTAAGTACCTATTCCTTTAAAACTTTCTTGGAAATTTTCAACAAATAAACATTAGTATTTAGACTGTTAAATATTTTTGGCTCCTCCACTTCACTATATTACTGAGAGGATTTAAAACTTTCATTTAAAAATTTTTATTGGTGAATAAATTGCATTCACTGACCATAACTTACAGTCCTGAACTCAGCATCATGCTAAATTTTTTGACAGAAACTAGAGGAGTAAAAATATACTACTTTTCCTCAAGAAAGTTATAATTCCATTTAAAGAGACAAAAATAAAGCATGCAAAAATTAATATCCTACACCTCGAATAAGATGTAGGGCTGCATAAGGGTGAGATATCATAGAGATTTAGTATAGTCATAAGAAAGATTTTATGGGGGTGATGGAATTTGGATTCAAGCTGAGCTTGGAAAGATCTATCAAGTGGAAGTGAAAAGACATCTTTGTGTGGAAACAAGATGTGAAAATGCCCAGAAAGGAAGACACAGATATGTCTGGAGCACCACTGACAAGAAAATAGCCCAGGACTTGTGCACACATTGGTGGAGAATAGGTGGTATGTCGGAGAAACCACTAGTGCCAGATTATTGAAAGATTTGAATTCCAGACAGAGTGTTTCCCATTTAATTTTGGTAATGGGGAAATAATTAATGCTTTTGGGCAGGCAATAAAATTATTTCAGTAGTGTTTTTGAGAAAAATACTTTGGTGACTCTCATAGAGGTAGATTGAAAAAGAAAAAATATCGGAAGCAAAGGTATCACTGTGTGAAAAGGCCCAGCAGCTAGGGACGTACTGATAAGGGAAGGAAAGGGTAGGTGGTGACAGGATGGGCCCCAGCATTAATAAAGAAAATATCACTAGAAAAGTTGGAACCAGGAAGTTGTCATGCTTTAATTCTCAAGATAGGGGTATGATATTCCGAGATAGGAAATTACGTATACACATACGAGAATTTTCCTAACAGCTCCTGATTCATCGCTAGTCATGTCTTACTAATGCCACGTAAATTATTAGAAAACACAGCACTTTCTGATGAAGAGTATATGTGCCGTTTGGCTTTAATTTGAAATAAATTACAATGTTATCTCATCAAAATTGTGATCTCATAACTTCCTTCACGAAAATAGAATGTTCTGGTCTACCATTGAATAAACAATCTACAATTCCTTTTCAAACCATTGATGACAGGTTTTAGGAATTTAGAATAATTTAGATGTTTAAAGATGTAAAGCTGCTCATATTGTATATTACCTAATACCTTAGTGGGGTCTTAAATCAAACAGAGTGATAATTCTCCAATAGGATATACCCTAGTATAAGTGAGACAAATAAAGTATAAAAAGAGTCCCCAAGCCCATCATTTCAAGACTAGATTCTCTCTAAATGAGTTCAGATCAGGTTTTACCACCAAACATATATAAAAAAAAAAAAAAAGCTTGTGGGTTTTGGAATTATTTGGATTTTGGATTGTTGGATAAGAGATTATTAACATAATTTCAGAAAGGAAAAAACTGAAAAAAAAAAATAAAGCGGGGCTGAGGGTTATGGGCTGAGCAGTGGTGGATAGCATTGAGATTTTAGGATCATCAGCAAAACCCTTGCATGAGAGAGTAGGTAGGAGCAGGCCTTATAATTAAGAGGGGAATAGCAAGTATAAGGCACTGGGATGGAAATGAACTTGACCTCTCTAAGCAATAGCAAGAAAGTCTGTGCAGCTGAGGTGGACTTAGCAAGATGAAATGCGATAGGAGATTGCTTAGGAGATGGGGTCAGACAGGGAGTGATCTGGACTATCTTGGAGCCTTTTAGGCCGTGTTTTCATTTTCACTATCATGGAATGCCAGTAGAAAGCTTTCGGCTGGTGTTGGTGTGCTGTGATTTGTATTTTTTAAAATTCACTTTGGCTATGAGGTATCAAAAAGATAGCAGGGGAGCAGAGTAGAGGCCTTTTAGGAGGCTGTTGTGCTGATTCAGGGGAGGAAGTGTGGAAGTTTGCATGAGTGTGGTCATGATGGGCAAATGGACCAGTGGCCGGGTTCTGAGCATACCTGCTGAAAGAGCCTGTAGTGCTTCATTTTTCAGATGTGAGCTATAAAGGAAAGAGAAATGTCAAGGGTAATCCTGAAGTCTGAATAGTGGTATCCATAGTAGTACCATTTACCAACAAGAGAAAGATTGATGCAGTTGCAAGTGCGAGAAATGGTAGTCAGAAACCAGGAGTCTTCTTGTTGAATACATTAAGATTCAGATAATTACTAGATATAGCCATGGGAATCCATGATATATAAAGTATTTATTGGGCAATTAAAATGTGCCATGCCCTCTTCTAATCTTCTTACATTTCTTGACTCATTGAATCCTCAAAACAATCCTACAAACTACCTACTGATTTTATTGACATTTATAGATTAGTGACCTAAGACACAGACAAGATAAATACCCAGGTAAGTAAACACAGTTAGTAAACAGCAAATCTCACACAGTGTGACTCCAGAGCTTCTGTTCTTAGATAGTATATTTTACTGGTGCTATTACCTCGTATTTCTCGAACTCCTGACCTCAAGTGATCCTCCCGCCTTGGCTTCCCAGAGTGCTAGGATTACAGGTGTGAGCTACCATGCCTAGCCTTAACTACCTTGTATTTCTAAGACATCAAGCATAAAAACTTTGCATTGTAGTCTTGTGAGTTAGAATAAATGGTTAATAAGCAAAATTAAGTGAAGATAGAAAAAAAAAGCCAATGTTAGAAAAAATTGTATTCTACTTTAATAGACTGCTTCCATTGTTAAAAAGAGTTAGTTTCTTCTATCTCCTCCATGGAGTTTTTATCTGATTAGCAGTTTTCAGTTTTCTATTCTTTAGAATAAAGATGACCTTTATGAAAGATGTTTCAGTTTTTAAATGGAAAAGTGTATTTTCAATTTGTGCAATTAGAAAGGATCTTTTTTTATTGTCTCATCTTATGATGTATAAACATTTTTTCCCTCAATTTCTGCATATCACGATAAACATAATAGGCATTTGGTTAATGTTTTTATATTAATATATTAAATAAATGAATGAGAATAACCATAGTATTATTGAAGTGATTATCTTTCTACATCTCTGTAGCATTTTCTTATTAATGGATTGTCTTGTGTTTAATATGCTTTCAGATTGGGTTGAATTTAGTCCATATGAAATTGGTATGGCTAAATATGGTACTTTTATGGCTCCTGACTTATTTGGAAGCAAATTTTTTATGGGAACAGTTGTGAAGAAATATGAAGAAAACCCCTTGCATTTCTTAATGGGTAAGTGGTCAAAATCTTATCACTAGTTTGTTTGACTATTTTAAATCCTGGCGCATTTTAAATTATTCTCTGTTTCTACTTTATTTTAGGTGTTTGGGGCAGTGCCTTTTCTATATTGTTCAACAGAGTCTTGGGAGTTTCTGGTTCACAAAATAAAGGTTCCACAATGGAGGAAGAATTAGGTATTGTGAAAATATGTTTACATTGAAAAAATTATGCTACATTGTTAAATTTTGTTAACATATATAGAGACAAAATTAAATCTTCATAAGGATTGTAACTATTCTAAATTTATCAATAATTTGGTTGAACCAGCCTAAATATTTTCTAAAAATCATATATAAATTACTTCTTAAGTATTATTTTCAAATTGAGGTTATAGAATTAATAAAAAAACATTGATTCCTAAGAATAATTTTTAATAAGGATACCTCCATTCCTTTTTGTCATTGTATTTATAAACATACTATTTCTTTTATTAAGAAGCCCTTTTATTAAATAAGGGTAGTTTTTAAAGATTAGATTTATCAAAAGTTAGATATAGCATGACATTTAAGAATAAATTCACACTTGTCACAGTTCATTCACCCCTTAAATACTAACTCACTAGAATTCTGTTAGCATCTCATAGCTAAATTATACCAAAAAGAAGGAGGGAAACAAATCATGTCTAATAAAGTAAAACTAATGATTTTCACTAACTCTAACCCATTTGTCCATAATAAATTTAAAAATATTCACAAAAATTGAAAAAGTAGACAAACTTAATTGCAGACCAGTGGTTTTGGTTCATTATAAGAATAATACACTGGTGGCTGGTGCTTGTAATTCCAGCTACTTGGGAAGCTGAGGCGGGAGAATCGCGTAAACCCAGGAGTTCAAGGCTGCAATGAACTGTGATTGTGCCACTCCCGCCTGGGCAGCAAAGTGAGACCCTGCCTCTAAAAAATAATAATGATAATAACAGAATAGTGCCATAGAAATATGTTTTCTTAAATGAATAAATTTGACTTAAAGCAGATAAAACAAAACATATATTCGGTATCTCCCCAAAGCCTTGCCATCTGTATTTTAATCCACACTCATTTTTGTTATGGCTGTTTTGACTGATAGTGTAAAGAAGCAGTGGAATGCTAAGTCTGAATTTGGGGCCAGGTCAGCAGGGACCAGGGAGAAGGGGGCTACAGACTGTCAGTACAACTGCCTGCTGTCTCTTTTCTGTCTGGAAAGTATCGCAGATCTATTTGAGAACAGAAAAGTTGACAGAATAACATTAATAACTTTTTCAGTAATCAATTCACTTGAAGAATGAATATATGTAAAAAGCCCACTGCAAGATTTTTAAACGAACTGCCCTTGGTTATCCTAGGCAATGGCAGTGGATTTAATTAGGCTTTATGTGCAGAAGAGAATACAATTGTAACAATTTGAACACTGTAAATTTGCTTCTGAGCAGTATTACAATGTTTCCCCGAAAATAAGACCTACCCATAAAATAAACCCTAGCAGGATTTCTAAGCATTTGCACAATAGAAGCCCTACCCCGAAAATAAGCCCTAGTGATGGGCGTGGCTACGCAGCGCATCTGCACAACCCGTGCATTTCCTTGCAGAGCAGTAAAGAAAATGATCAGCCCTCCTCATCTGCCCCATCGTGACAGCTACTATCCCAGAGGTGACCAGAAAGGTGCAGCCCCACCAACAAGGTCCGCTCCCCCTGTCAGGTCCCAGCCATCCTGTGCGTGCTGCAAGCTGAGGCTTTGAGGGGAAAATAACACATCCCCTGAAAATAAGCCCTAGGGTGTCTTCTTGAGGAAAAATAAATATAAGACCCTATCTTATTTTGGGGGAAACATGGTATCACTCCTGCAAGAGTTGATTTTAGTTATTCAATATTTTAGTTGATATTTATGTTCAGTGCAGCAAACTTCTATAGCTCTTAATATTTTCTTTGAGAGTGTCATTTGTATTTTTGGATTGTTCTAAATAAGTCATGGAGAAGTGATCTTTATAATTTCAGTGAAGCCAAAGATTTTAAAATAAAGACAAAAACAAACGAAAATGCACTTTGTGTTTGTACTTACTCCTGACCTCTGGTCGTCACCCAGTTAATGAGCTGACGAGGTAGGTGGCACTCTCGAGCCTTCTGTGACCTCAAATACAGGGTCTGTTCTCTTGATGATAACTAGAAGGCAAAGAGTACAGACACCCTAAGGTTTATTATTTTTTTCCTCGTAAGGAAGGAAGAGAATAAGACTGAAATAATATATCTGAAGCTGGGTGAGACAGTGGCTTAAGGCCAAGGACAAGGAGGAGGTTTATACTAAATATTTTTGAGAAGACTCTTTGTTGAGAAGTTCCCTTTGAGGCCAGCCGTCTGGCAGCTTATTTACTTGTTCTGTGTGTCAGGCTGAGGTGGAATATTGTGTATTTGTGACCTCCCGGTGAGCCGGAAACATGTTACCTCAGATTAAGTAAGGGTTTCCAGAAATGAAACCGGAGAGGTGACTGAGGGGACTCTGAGGACTCCTGGTGACTTTTTCATTCTTTGGCTGGGTGAAGTCTGCCTCTTAAAGGGGTATTCAGAAGTAGTGGGTTTTTTTTTGTTGTTGTTTTGTTTTGTTTTCTTCCTTCTGAAGAGAGACTTGAAGGTAAATTGGACCATCATCAGGTAACTCCAAATGAAATTGTTTGCTTTCTTAAGGAGGTTTGAATGTGAGCAATTCATGCTTTTGAAAACATGGAGCTACACATTATACTATAGAGATGGAAAATGTATTAATGTAAGTTCAGAATATTTAGCTATTCGTATCATAAAAGCTTCCTTATAAAGAAGACAATATTTTGGTGAACTGTTTTTCTTAAATCAGAATATCAAATGTGACCAACAAAAAAGAGAAAGAAAATGGTTAAGGAAAGAAAAGAAAATACAGGTAGGACCAGAAACACACTTAATGTATATGGCACTTGGAGTGGATCATTTCTTAACGTTACCTTCCTTATACAACAAAATTAATATCTATAATAGTCATGAAATGAAATGAATAGTAATAGCTTGTGAACATTTTATTTTATTGAATTTCATATGTATAGTGGTGCCAGTAAAAATTAAAAAAAATGTCAATCTATTGCCTCAAGCATTTACTAATCCTTCCATTACACATTCTTGATTATTTGTATACATGCCATTTATGTAGGTAAGATAAACATTTGAGAAATACCATGGAGAAACTAAATGTCATACCTATATTTCTTTGAGTTTAAAGCCCCCAAAATGATTCTATCTCTGAAATTTGTAATTTTGGAGTTAGTTTTTTTAAAATAAAAGAATTTTATTGACTAACAGAAGAAGAAAAAGAACTCACAGAAGAAAGTGGTTTTATATAGGTGTCCAAACATAGTTTGATTTCTTTTACAAATAGTGATGATGAGGAGGGTATACATATTTCATTGTTTAGTACATTTTAATTGAAAAAATACAGCTAGTTATTATGCTAGATTTTACTGCTGTCTTTGTTATAAGGATTTATGGTTGCTATTTTAGTTTTTATAAACTCTCTCTTAATATGTTCTGCAGGAAACACACATTCTTGACACCAAAAGGTAAATTTCATCAGACAATT
The DNA here is from genome assembly GCF_040939455.1 of Microcebus murinus. Classification (NCBI taxonomy): domain Eukaryota; kingdom Metazoa; phylum Chordata; class Mammalia; order Primates; family Cheirogaleidae; genus Microcebus; species Microcebus murinus. Next base: position 10,768,535 of record NC_134126.1, on the reverse strand, counting down.
TTCAGTATAAATTGAATTCAAAAGATAATTTATATTAGTAGCTTTCATTCAATTTTAGGGAACTTTTCTCTAGCTCCCCTGTAGATTTTGGTTGTATCCTCTATTTATCTTCATCTTCATAAACACCACTTAAAAACATTTAATTGAAAAATATATATATTTTTGCTATAACAAGGAGCTTCCTATAATCAAGTTGTTATTTTTGTCATAATTATGATAAACATATAAAAATTATCTCCTTTAAATCGTGAATGAATACATTTAAACTACTTTTTCACTTCCTGGGAAATTTCATTTTCCAATGAGAAATTTGAGAACAGTAGTAACTCTAACAAATCTAGATTGACTAAATAGATCTAAGTGTATACTAGTAGAGCTTTGTAGACTTCCTTCTGGGGTTTTGCTCAGGTTACTGCTTGATAATAAATTTAAATTTGAATTTTTACACCTAGATGCCTAATCGTTTTTTCTTTTCCACAGAAAATATTACAGCAAAGCATATTGTGAGTAACGATAGCTCAGACAGTGATGATGAGTCACAAGAACCCAAAGGTAAGGGAGCAGGAAACTTCTCTGGCCGAGATCCACCAGGGAAGGCTGTGAACGTTTTGTCTGAGTCTCTCACTCAAGATACTAATGGTAGTCCCCACTTACGGCACTGGAGTTGTAGGCTTGCAATTTTCTATTGAGAGAGAGGATTAAATGTTGCATATGTAATGAAACAGCACATATATATCTCTAACTTCTTCTTTTTAACACATCAAAAATATTATCAGTTAAACATATGAACAAATCCGAGATGGCAGAAATGCTAAATTCTGTTCTAAGTCTGATTTGGGCATTGGGCTTCTTACCGTGGATATTGTGATTGGGGAACATTTTTAGATGGTTTTAAAAATTAAATTTTATTATTAAGTAACATGTAAAAAATTGTCTCTTCACTCCATTCCTGAGGCTTATCTCGTGGCTGACACCTCACTTTTTGGGAAGGGATCAGGGATGAAGTGGTGGGAAATGATCAAGGACTTGTTGCATCTATTGCTTGTTAGTATAAATGAGTCCTTTTGCAATTGACAAGGCAGTTTTCAGTTTCTTGTGGATTCCCATGGTCAGCAATGGACTTGGGGCAGATCGGATTTGCAACAAGCATGAGGGTCATATTTGTTGCAAATGTTATATGGTAAAATGGGGAGATTTTACATTTTGACACAGTGTGTTGACATATTCACTGATTAAAATGTCCCCAATATTAAAAAAAAATTATCAAAAAATGAAGAGAAGACTGTAACTGGACAAATCTGTCCTATTATAGTATGTATGTGATCTAGATTTTAGAATATATTTAATACTTTATTGCCCAAAACTTAATGAATTTCACCAGGCAAGGTGTAGATATTGAAGAGCCAGTTTTATCTTTGTTTAATTGTCAGTAAAGTTAAAATTCTCTTTGTGGCTGGGTCCTGTGGCTCACGCCTTTAATCCTAGCACTCTGGAAGGCCAAGGTGGGAGGATCTCTTGAGCTCAGAAATTCTAGACTAGCCTGAGCAAGAGCGAAACCCCGTCTCTACTAAAGATAGAAAAAATTAGCCAGGCATGGTGGCACGTGCCTGTGGTCCCAGCTACTTGGAAGGTTAAGACAGGAGGATGGCTTGAGCCCAGGAGTTTGAGGTTGCTGTGAACTACGATGACACCACTGCACTCTAGCCTGGGTGACAGAGCCGGGCTCTGTCTTAAAAAAAAAAAAAAGTTCTCTTTTCATAGTTGTGCTATTACTTCCTCTTAAAATGAGTTTGTGCAAACTAGATAAAAGGTGACTTCTCTGGGGCATGCAGCTGCACAGGGCCACAGCGTGGTGGCTGTGCAGTATCTTGTGAACTTGAAAAAAGAGAATCCGTTCTCTGGGCAGGTGAAGCTTTTGTCTGGGCACAAGGTGTTCCAATGGAGCACAAGCTGGGTCTCAGTCCCCATTTGCCCTCTCTCCTGCTGCCGTCTGCAGCCCATAATTTACCTGATCAAATACAGCAGCCCTAGTCCTCATGAGGAACCCTGAAAAACTCCTGCCCTGGAAGGAAAATTAGTCTTAATTCTGACTCATTTATTTTTTAAATTTTAATGTTACATTTTAGTTGTTCAAGTCCTTTTTATGTTGAATTTCCATTTAATCAAGGAGGCTAGCCAGTACAAAAGAAATAGACCTCATATGCCTAGAATCTCTAGAATTAATTGTGTATTGATTTAGAGACTGCCAAGTAGATTTAACAATAGTTGTCAATTTTTATCGATGGGCAGTACATTTGATAACCTCTGCAGTGCTAGCTGGTTCCTAAGGCTGAAGGGTTCAAGGACCTTTTCAATATGGCTGCTTTGGGTTCAGTACCAGCCTTGATTAGAGTATGATATTTAGGATGGTTTTGAGGTTTTCTTTTTAGTTATCAATATTTATTTTTTCCTTTAATAGTTTTTTAGAGCAGTTTCTGGGGTCACGCAAAATAGAGTGGAAAATACAGGAGTTCTCTGTCTCCTGCCTGGTCATCCCTCCCTCTCCCAAACCCTGACAAGTCCTAATCTTGTTACTGTCTCCATAGTTTTGCCTTTTCTAGAATGTCAGATAATTGGAATCATACAGTATGTTGCCTTTTCAGGTGGGCTTCTTTCCCTTAGTAGTATGCATTTAAAGTTCTTCCATGACTTTGCATGGTTTGATAGCTCATTTCTTTTTATGGCTGAATAATATTCCATTGTCTGGACATAGCGTAGTTTACCCATTCACCTAGGAAGAATATCTTGGTGGCTTTCAAATTTTGGAAATTATTGACAAAGCCTATGTAAACATCTGTGTTCAAGTTTTTGTGTGAACATAAGTTTTCAATTCATTTGGCTAAATACCATGGAGCACAATTTCCGGTTCATATGGCAAGGGGATATTTAGTTTTGTAAGAAACTGCCAAACTGTCTTCCAAAGTGGCTCTACCATTTTGCATTCCCACCAGCAATGAATGATAATTCTTGTTGCTCCACATCCTTACCAGCATTTGATGTTGTCTGTGATTTGGATTTTGGCCACTCTAGTAGATATGTATTAATAGTAGTATCTCATTATTGTTTTAACTTACATTTCCCTGATGACATATGATGTGAAGCACCTTTCCATATGCATTTTGCCATCTGTATATCTTCTTTGGTGAGGTGTCTGCTCAGGTCTTTGGCCCATTTTTTATTTTATTTTGCCTTGTTTTAGAAATGGGATCTTGCTGTGTTGCCCAGGCTGGATTCCAACTCCTGGGCTCAAGCAATCCTCCCTCCTTAGTCTCCCGACTAGCTGGGATTACAGGCACACACCACTATGCCTGGCCCAAAGACATTTTAATTAGGTTTGTTTTCTTATTGTTGAATTTTAAGAGTTCTTTGTATGTTTTTTATTACAGTGCTTTATCAAATATGTCTTTTGCAAATAATTTCTCTGAGCCTGTAGCTTATCTTTTTATTCTGTTCAGCCTCCTTAATTTTCAGTCATATGATTTTGTGCAAGGCCTTTAGTCATTTTCAACTTTACTTTCTTCAGATATATCCTGGGATTCTTTACCTCCTCTCATATGATGTTTGCAATCATTAATTAGTAAATACATACAAAAAGGCTTTAAGTTGTAAACGGTGATATAAATAGAAATGTCCTATTAGTATTATAACTGATAAAGCAATATATATCATTTTTTTTTTTTTTGACTGCTGGGTTTGTCCTGCAAATGATGCCATTTTCAAATGTATCCCATAAGGAAGGTAAATCTTCTGCTGGTACAGAAGTAGGGAGTTTTAGGAGAAGAAGTAGAAGGAGAAAGAAAGAGAAAGGGGGAGGGGAGGGGAGGAGAGGGGAAGGAGTAGTAGGAGGAGAAGGTACCCCAAATCTGTAGAAATAATTGAGTACCTTAATCATATCCTGTGTAACTGGAGATAAAAATCATTCATTTGAATGCCTAATTTATTCTAGTGAAAGGTTTTCTTTGTCATATTTGGCAGTAGAAAACTGTGGGAGTAAAAAATAGTGTATTTGTCATCAAGTCGTCAAGATTGGTTACTAAAAGAAAGATCTCTTCCTTTACTCAACTTGGTTAAGTGAATTTTTGTGAAGATAAAAATCAGTATTTATTATGGTATTATGTATGCTTACTTTACATTTACTGGTAAGTATGAAGTTTGAATGTAGATTCTCTTTTCTCTCAACACATGCACACAGTCATACATATATATGCACATACAGTTACATATGCATGTATGTTTATATACAGAGCTTCCAGAAATCAGAACAGAGGGGGTTTGGGCAGGTGAAGTTATACTCTACCATAAAGGGTTCTTTGATTTTTATTATGAATAAATAATATTGATGATGGTGCTTATGCTGCTGCTACAGCTGTTTCTACTACTAGCTGTGATTTATTAAGAATTTAACATGGGCCAGGCAGTTTTCTAAGAGCTCTACATGGATGCACATACTCAGTTAATCCTCACAACAACATTAGGAGGTTTACTGATGAGGAAATAAAGAAAGAGAAGGGGTAACTAGTGAACAGTTAGAGGGGATAGGAACACAGGCAGTCTGATTGTGGAGCCAGTGCTCTAAATTACTACACAATGTAACTTTCCAGTAGTAGTGATGCATGCATAGATTTTAAGGAAACAGTCATTTAAAACTGCTTCTTTTGGATGATTGCCAAATTTTAAAAACATGTTTAGCATTAGTTTAAACTACAGGGTTTTAAATCCCCAAACTTTATAATCAAGGATGAAATGGCAGGTCATATAACCAACAGGTCATAAGGGTGTTTATTGAATAGCAAATGTATGTTGAATCCTTTAGTTTTCTTTCCTTGGTTTGCTTAATTCCTGGATGTTTACTAAACAGGACAAAAATTCTTAAGGAAACTTAAGAAATGTAGAAGATAGGACTAGCTACTGTGGATTTTCTGTGTGTGTATGTGTGTGTGTGAGACTGTGCATGAAGCCAGGGAAAAGGAAGAAAATGACTGAGAAAGGGAAAGAATGAGAAAATGAAAGAAGTTTACCTGGAAATCTAAGACTAACCCCAGTGGCACTATTGAGAATATAACCTTTACACTGACTATAGGTAAAAGGTAAACTAAGATTAAGAACAAAATGATTTATTGAAATATTTTCTACATTAATTTATACAAATAACATAGGTGAAATCAAAAGCCATAGAACTTCATTGTTCAATTTAACATTGAATTATCCAAAGAAGATCCTTTTGTAAAACATTCATTTTGGAGTCTGTATAAGGATCTTTTCTTTGTCCTTAGGCACTGAAAATGAAGATGCTGAAAGAGATTATCAAGATGATAATCAAGCAAGCTGGGTCCATCGTATGTTAATGGCCTTGGTGAGTGATTCGACTTTGTTCAATACCCGAGAAGGCCGTGCTGGGAAGGTGCACAACTTCATGCTCGGCTTGAATCTCAATTCATCATATCCACTGTCTCCTCTGAGAGATTTTAACACACAGGCATCTTTCGATGAAGATGAACTGGATACAGCTGTAGCAGGTAAGTACAAAAAATATAATCAGTGGAAATTAATTCAGAAGATCTTTATTCCTTCTCTGGGGAGAAGCATTTTAATTATTAACACTAATTCTTTTGTACTCAGTTACAACAACTTGCATTTAGTAGGTGAAGGGCTTCAAATTACTGGGTTTTTTTGTTGGGGGGGAGAAAAAATGACGTCGGATGGGAAATGGTCTAATCATGTCAGTATAGAGAATTTTCATCGAAATCTTGAGAGAGGCTTTAGATCCTCTCTGTATTGGTCAGGGTTCACTGGCAGCAGTAGGGAACTCTCTACCTTGTTTAACTGAAAGGGGTTTACACTAGGGAATTCAGTGCTTACAAAATTGTTGCCAAGGCATGGATGAGCAAGCCCTAGGCTGAGCTTCCAGGAATGACTCCAACAGCACTCCAGAATCATCCCCACGAATGCCTCAGTGACTATGCTTGGCAGTAAAACTACTAGAAACGTAGCCTCTGTCTCATTTCCTTTTTCATGTCTCACGTGGTGTGTTTCTCTTTGGCAGAGGCCAGGTCTCTGCAGAACTGGAGCTGCAAGGGAATCTGGCAAGCACGGTCCTTAGCCGATGCCCTAGTGCAGCGCTGGGGTTGGACTGGAGTTGAGTTAGCCAGTCTGCAGAGCCCATCAGGCAATTGAGTCTGTCCCTCCAGTTCTCAGAAAGGTTAGGTCACTTTCTTACTGACACCTGGCAAGAAGCTAGTCACGTTTAGGTTTGTCACTTAGCCACATCCTCAAGAATAATTCCCTTTATGCTTCAGCTCTATGTCTGCTATAGATTAAGAGTTGCATTTGCCTTGGTGACTAATGAACACATAATAATCTTTTTGTGATGGGCCTGTCATCTTAAGCATTTATACTTCAGCACCCCGTCATCTTTCCTTTAACTGTCCTAACATCATTCTTCAGTCATGTTTGTCTAAGGACATTGACTGGATGCTGTAAAAACTGAAATGGGGTATTTCAAAAAACAAAACAAAACAAAACAAAAAAAAAACAAAAAAACTTTCTACTGTCCTTTAAGAATTATACCTATAAAATATTTTTGAAAATTAGGATATAGCTTTAGATTTTGTTGCTTTTTGGTAATATTGTTTCTATCTGTTGCTTGACCTTAGGGGAATTATAGAAGCAAAAGTAACTTCTGTTGCCTAATAAAAAATGAGTACAAATTCATATTTTGAATGAGTTATATTTATGGTATCAAACTCTAAGATATGAGATAGGTCTGATTACATACCTCTAATCCAAACCCTTTTATGTTAACTATAATAAAAGTCTATTTGTGAGAAAGTCAATGCTTCTTTTCAAATCCATCCAAAACACAAATAAACTTAGCAACACATCAGTGACATTATTTTTCTTGTTTTGTGGCACAAGATTATACTTATTGCCTCTGTAATATCAATAAAATATGTTCCTCTAGAAACTTATGCTTTGTGGATAAATGATGATGGGCTTAAAAAATAACTTTTACAACATTGAGATGTATAAAGAATATTCAGCTATTTTGCTCTACAGGAAAGGAAGACCAAAGAAGATAATTCTGTCCTCTTTGTCTAAAGTTTCTCAACAGAGCTGGGATTGGGACACAGGTCTCTTGACATTGCTTCTAAGCCTTTCCCTTTCCCATAGCCCTTGGTTTTATTAGTCATTATCTTTCTGATGTAAAAATGGAAGTTTTGTTTGTATATACTTTATTCCATCTGTTTTCCATTACGTTACTACTTTGATTGCATCACCCAGCAGGGCTCCTTATGTAGTTTGCACGGCACGTGTTCTACATTCCACATTTTAACAACTTCCTGATAGTTTTGCAATATTTTCTGTAGACTTGGTGGCGTTAGGGTTGCCAGATAAAATACAGAATGCCCGATTAGATCCGAATTCCAAATAATATGTATATGTGTATATAAATAATATACATATAATCCTTACAATATTTGAGACCTACACTAAATTATTTGTTGATTATGTGAAATTCAGATTAAACTGGGCATCTTGTATTTTTATTAGCTAAATCCGGCAACTTTAGGAATTATGCCTCTTCATCTTTCTTATTTTCTTTCAAATTATTCTGCATTTTTCATCTTCTTTCTTTTGTTCATTCTCACAATCACACTGTATTTACAGAGTACTTATAATGTGCTTAGTCTTTGGGATGCAGTAGTCAATAAGACAGATGAAATCCTTGGCCTCATAAAGATGAAAAGCATTTCATGGGCCATCCTCCAAGTTTTGATTAATGGAAGGATTTATGTACCTTAGGTAACAATGATAGAAAAGTAGAGGAAAACTAAAACCCAGCAACCTGGATCCTAATGGAACTGTCGGTCAGCAAGGATATAACACTCTTAATTGAGGATGCAATCGCAAACTAAGAATGTGGGTTAAATGTGGGTGTGAGGGTTTGGAAAATAACAGTTGTACATCACCTTGTCTGATTGCTTTCTTTGGTTTCATGCCCTTTGAAAGAAGAATTATAGACAGTTTTCATAAAATAATAGGAAGAAATATAAAATAGCAATCATCCCCAAATATGGTGTTATATAGACTAAATATTCCTTTGTTGAGAGATTTTAAAGTGTTTTAACCTAAAATAATTTTTATTTTTTATTACATAGTATAATAGTTGTATATATATAAGAGTTGTTATATAATAGTTGTATATATTTATAGGTACATGTAATGTTTTGATACAGGCATACAATGTGAATTAATCAAATCAGGGTAATTGGGGTATCCAACACCTCAGTCATTTATGATTTCTTTGTATTAGGGACATTCCAATTCTACTCTTTTAGTTACTAAAATAGTTTTAAATGAATCATCTTTGGAAAGAACTTTCAATGTCATTTCTTAGAGTGTATCTCATTAAAATTACATTTTACTCATTTTATATTTTTCAATTAAAAATGTATGTAGGTTACTGATTTCAGTGAAAAAAATTCAGCCAGTTCAGCGACAAACTAATTAAACTTTATTGTTTACAGACCAATATTGCTAAAAATGATTGCATTTTAGACCTAGTTTACTGAATTGCTTAGTGCTTTTTCAGTCAAAACCTTTACTAAGTGAGACCCTATCTCCCTCTGGTTGTTTCCAAGTTTTAAAATAGCCATATGTCTGTATTGAAAGCTACAAGTTTTTTTTTTTTTTATTTCAGGATATTATGGGGGTACAAACGTTTTGGTTACATGTTATGACTGCCACACCCAAACCATGACTTGAGGTGTGCCTTTTCCCCCTACAAATTAAAATTTGAGTATCTTAGAATTGAAACAATCCCTCAAAATGGGAAAACTGTAGTACTTTTTTTACTTCACTTTTAAGACTATCTTTTGATAACAAGATAAATTATAAGATGGTGAAAATTCCTTTGTTAGTTTATTGCAAAATAGTTGTATACCTGTAGAAACAAATTTTGGAGAAGCTTTTCATTAGTTACATGACTTCTTTCCTGTTTACTTTTGTGTTGATGCTATTTACTGTTACATGCACCATCTGGAATAAGAAATCAAGACATGAGTTAATTTAGGCCAGAGTTCAAAACACAGACATCCAAATATTTGTACATTGTAAACTGAATCTGTGTGATGTATTAGTAAAATGATCATTACAAATATCCACAACTAAACTGCTTTGAGGAAATGTTACATAATTACAAAATAGGCTTATGTCTCTGTACCTATCAGAGAACCTGATTAACTCATTCACAAGTTTGAAAACCTTGTATGCTTTAAATTATGAGAGGATACTCTTCCATATGGCTTTTATCCCATACTCTATGACAGTTTAGTGGATGTTACATGATAAATTCAGTTCAAGTTCAAACAAATTTGGAAAAATTGGCAACTCTATCTCCCTCTTCAAATGTAATGGGATACCCTAATGAGTTTAAGTCCTACTTAAAGATGCCTTGAATATAGTACTTTAAAAGTAGAACAGCTTATGTTTGAATCTTAGCTGTGCTGTTTATTAGCAGGACAATCTTGAGCAGTTACTTAGCATAAGCCTCAGTTTGCTTATAAAATAAATATAATAGTAGTACCTATTTTATACGGTTATTAGAGGATTAAATAGCATCTCCATACTAAAGTGATGGTAGTGGAAACCATAGTAAGGAGACTAGTAATACACAATATAATTGGCTGTTACTTTAAGCCATTGGATCTTGTCTTACTCAGGATATGCTCCTATTTAATTATTATTTAACTTTTATTTTGTGTATGACACATCTGTTTATATCTTGCAAAACTATGCTCTTTGCTACACAATTAAGAAATACTGCTTACCATTTGTCTTTTTTTTTTTTTTTTTTACTATGGATAAACTTAATGGAAATTTGGCTGAGAAAAATAAGCCTGGTATAAAGTGACAAATACCACATGATCTCACATATTTGTGGAATCTAAAAAAGTCAAACTCAAAAGCAGAGAGTAGAGTGGTGGTTACCAGAGGTTGGCGTGGAGGAGAGGGGGTGGAGAATGCGAACAGGAAAGGGATAAAGGTCAAATGTCCCTTGGTCAAGGGATACAAAGTTTCCTGGAGGGAGACTTCTTCACCAGGAAGAAAAGGTTCTGGTGAACTGGCTCAGCATGGTGACTGTAGTTAATAACTTACTGTATATTTCAAGATGGCTAAAAGAGAAATGTACTCAGAACATAAGCTCTGTGAGAGCAGAGTGTGTATCTATGTTGTTCAGCACCTAGAATTGTGCCTGAGTGGTAGTAGACAACACGTGTTTGCTGAGTGTGTTGGCTGGATTATTGTCTTGGGCACACACTTCAGCTGGAGAGAGGCAGCCTGGAATGCGTTCAGAGTCTGCTACTCCTAGTGACGCCACTTTAGAGATGAATTTTAATTTGTTTCACTCTCCATTTGTAGATGTCCTTTACCTCACCTGTCTGTTGTAAGAATTAAGCAAGAGAATGTATGAGGAAATGTTTATGAACCAGTAAAGACTCTATAATGTTAGATAATACTATTAAAGTGGTCATAGCTTAGAGTTAATACCAGGACCTGAGCTTAGTACTTTCCATGCTTTGTCCAACTTAATCCTCGCAGCACCCTTATTTGATAATTACCTTCTGATGTTACAGATGAAGAAACTAAGACTTGAAGAAAATAATTCACTTAAAATTGCTAAAGTTGGTCCCATGCCCAGCTCTGTCTTCAAAGCCTGAGGGCCCAACCATATGAAATTCCGTCTCTCAGATTTTAAACAAGCCTTTTTATGTCATAAATAATGTCAAATGATCATTCGAATCATTCTTGGCTTTCTTTTGTTTAAGATCCTGATGAGTTTGAGCAAATATACGAGCCTCTGGATGTCAAAAGTAAAAAGATTCACGTAGTGGACAGTGGCCTCACATTTAACCTGCCATATCCCTTGATCCTGAGACCGCAGAGGGGGGTCGACCTTATCATCTCCTTTGACTTCTCTGCAAGACCAAGTGACTCCAGTCCTCCGTTCAAGGTAAAGATACTTTGTACGGCATTCTGTTCTCTCCCACATTCTCTTGCACGCTTCATAGATCTCTTAGTCCTTGTGAACCCAGTTTCTTATCCCTTTAGCCTGTTTTCTACATTTTTATTACTAATATTTCTAAAATGCAGATGTGATTCAGTCACTCCTCTGCTTGAAGAAACATTTAAATGATTCCAATGAGCTCAATAAAGTTCACAGTCCTGAGCAGGATGAGAACGATGCAACAGGTCCAAAGTTTAGAAAGGAAATTAGGCTGAGATTTGGGAGTTAGCAGGTAAAAGATATCTAAAACCATGTGTGGAGAGTTTTAGGTAGAAGAGAAGTATACTCAGAATAGTACTTTGAAGAACGATATCTAGGGGAAAGGAAGACAACAAAGGAAGTATGCAATGTTACAAAAACCAACTAAAAATATGTATAGTAACAACAAGAAGTCTTTGATGGGTAGAAACTGGAATGGAGTGGTTTCAGGGATGAGTGGAAATTTTTAAAAAATGAAGATAGTTCTGTAGACTGTTTAGGGAAGAAGGAGATGGATGGTACCTGTAAAAATGTAGGAGGAAGAAGAAAACCATGTGAGTGTGGTGGGGGGGGTAGATTGTTAATAGAGGAGATGAGCATGTTTGAATACCGATGTCTAGGAGTTATTAATGAAGAAGATATTATTGGAGCATAGAGAAATGAGACATATGATAAAGTCTGGGAAGGTTATAGGAGTGGGGGGATTAAAGACACACATGGAGAGTAGCGTGGAAATGTCCATATTGGGGCAAGAGCGAAGGGAGAATAATGGCTGTGGGTGGACACTCATTGTTGGGCATGGAGAAGGGAAGTTAGGGTAGAACTCACCTGATGACTTCTAACTTTTATAGGAATTAGGATCAGTGTCATCTTGTGAGAATGAGAAAAGGGAGGGTGTGGAGTGATTTAAAGATTGCCTCTGTGAAGAAATGAGAAAAAGTCCCAAATAGGGCAATGTAGAAAGTTTACTGGGCAGCCCTGTGGCATCACTCAAGTGAAACCATAAATGCTTTTGGTTTCCTCTGTCTGGAATACCCCCAACTTTCTTTAGACACATCACAGATGTTATCTTTCTTGACTTCTGCACATATAGTTACAGTACTCAGGACTTAGTGAATTCTTCTAATGATACAGCAGTTATCATGGTGTATTGCATGTATTTGCTTACATAGATACTGCTTCCACTGTGTGTGAACTCCTTGGGCCTATAATACTATTTTGCACATGCATTTGTTTGTGTTAATCATTTGGTCCTAATTGCCTTGTAAGTGCTGGCCAAAATGTGAGTATGTAGGACATTTTTTGTAAGTGAATGAATGAAATGCTCTAAGAGAGATGGAGTTATTATTCCCAATTTGTAGATTAAGAAATGGAAATTCATAGAGATTAATTGAAACAGTCCATCATCTCCTAACCAGGAAGAGTCGGTTATAACCCATGACCTCTGACAGCACATCTGGTTTCTTCTCTATCATATGATGATTAAATTGCTATCAACATTAATGGCAGTTATAATAATTACCCTTGAATATATAGAAAACCTCAGATTTTTGAAATTCTTTCATATTTTATCATTTTTGAATGAGATAGTGGTATTTAGACAAGGCAGTAAGGATTGGTGAGATAAGGCCTCATTAACAAATTAAATAAGATGTGTGACACAAGCACAGGTAGGACCTGGCTGGGGAAGGGCTAGCTAAGAAGTGGTCAGGCTTAGATCAGATTCCAGGCCTACAAAATGAGGATCTAATGCCCTTTACTAGCTGTCTGCTTTGTGCACCTTTTCATATGCCTTTTGTGTGCTGTGCTTTGCGCAGCAGTTAATGGGAAAACATAGTTCCTGACCTCTGTAACCTTTTGACTTTTTGGGGAGAAAGGCTTTTATACAGAAGATCTACTTATTGATTATTTGAGTTTGTGTAAGTATGGGTTTTCTAGCAGATTAGTATACAAATAGATTGGTGTATCCTGGTGTTGATGAACAGGGAAATACATGACATAGGATGAAAGCAGCACAGAGACGGCATTGAGCACATCTGAGAGACTGGAGTGATCTGATTAGACTGACAGATACTAAGCTCTGTTAGGAGGGCTTCAAGGGAGAAGTTAAGAGTGAATGATAGGGAATAGAGAACCAGTGGATGATTTCCAGCAGACAAATTATTTCATAAAATTGGAATTTTAGGATGATTAATTGGGCAGTGGAAAGTAGAATGAGTTGGAGAATGGAAGGCAAAGGATTGGAATTAGCCAACCATAGGATAATGAAGTACTGCGCCAGGGCGGGTGACTGGAAACACCAAGAGCAGAATTTGATGACCCATGAGCAATAGTGGGGAGGTGGGTTTCAATGGATGACTCTAAGATGATAGCTTACAGTCTGATTATGGTGGTAGAAGGTACTGTATTATTCATTTTACCAATGGGAGATTAAAATGTCAAAGTCATCATTGTATATATGAATCAGAGCCCCGCTGCCTCAATGAGTTCATATTGAGAGGACGTTTTAGAATATCACTTTGCACCTCTAAAAAAGAACCATTATACTTTGCAGTGCTCCTAAAATGTTGACTTATTATTTGTGATTAAGAAGAATGTATAGTTGTAAAATACATGGAAACTTGGGATATACAGCAAGTGCTTCTAAACAAAAGCTAGTATTTTGGTATTTTTTTCTAGTCTGTCTTTGTAGTGTGTGTGTGTGTGTGTGTGTGTGTGTGTGTGTGTGTGTGTGTGACTACCGGGGTCATATAGTTTTGTATTCTGCTTCTTTCTACTTACAACTATATTATAACCATTTTCCTATGCCATTAAATATTTTAAACATGATTATAAAGATATATAATACAATAAATGTAAAAGATGTTTATAAAAAGATGTATAGTATCTCTCTATATGAATATGCAAGAATTTAGCAGTGTTCTATTTTCAACTTTTAGACTATTGCTGCCTTGCCACATTTTTCCATAATCATTACCCTTATATATGAATCTTTAATCACATTTTTATTATTTCCTTAGGTTGGTGTCTAGACATGTATCACTTTATGACTTTTAATAAATATTCCCAGATTGCTTTCTGGAAAAGCTGCACCGATTTACATTACTATATCTGATTGTATATATGAGTCCCTGTTTTATATTCCTTTGCTGACAGGAAAAAAAATATTAAAAGGAATATAGAATTCAGAGTTTGCTACTAGATATTTTTTTCCCCTTTAATTTACTAAATTTTATGGAGAGTAATAGATTTAAGTTATTGTGCCATAAATTATATTATGCTATATTATGCTACCATATATTGGACATAAATATGGTTTGGTTTTTCAGTGCTCTTTTATGTGCTTCATGATCAGAAGCTAAAACCATGGGTTTATTTTCTTAAAAATTAAAGGAAATAAAAAAACAGAAAAGAGAAGGAGGCAAGGAGGGAAGGAGAGAAGGAAGAAAGAAGGACAATTTGAAATGAGGCAGTCTTCAGAAATGATAGGAATAATGTCTATAAATTAAATTTATCTTCCTATGTTTCACTCAGGGTTAAAACTCCACTTAAACTTATAATAAAGGACAAAGAACCTGTATTTTTCCACAGTGATCAGACTTATTTGTTGACATTAGGGCATGACGCATTTTAGAATCTCTTTATGTGGCTTATTTATAGTTGCTAGGTTGGCCCAGATCATGGCCAAATTAGTCCAAGACTTATTGGGGCTTTGTGAGCCCCAATCCACAATGGCTAATGAAGGAAACTGCATAGAATTAAATGTAGTACTTCCAGGTTTACCTTTTCTATTAGTTATCTTGAGTTGCTAAAACAAATCAACACAGACATGATGGCTTCCAACGACAGAAACCTATTCTCTCACAGTTGTGGAGACCAAAAGCTGAAATCAGCAGGGCTGCACTCTCTCCAAAGGTTCCGCCTTAGAGTCCTTCCTTGCCTTTTCCAGCTCTGGTGCCTCCAGGCATTCCTTGGCTTGTGGTTGCATCTCTCCAATCTCTGTCTCCATTTCTGCATGGCCTTCTCTTTTGCAAGTGTATCTTCTCTTCTATCTCTTATAAGAATAATTGTTATTAAATTCAGGGCCCATCCACATAATCCAGGATGATCTCACCTCAGGATCATTAACTAAATTGTATTTGCAAAGATTATTTTCCCAAATAAGAGCATATTCACAGGGCCAAAGGATTAAGGCATGGACTTATCTTTTAGGGGGCCACTAATCCATCTACTATATCCGTATTGGCCACTGAGGACCAGATGTCTTTTTTTTTTTTTTTTTTTGAGACAGAGTCTCACTTTGTTGCCCAGGCTAGAGTGAGTGCCATGGCGTCAGCCTGGCTCACAGCAACCTCAATCTCCGGGGCTCAGCGATCCTTCTGCGTCAGCCTCCCGAGTAGCTGGGACTACAGGCATGTGCCACCATGCCCGGCTAATTTTTTTTTTTTTGTATATATATTTTTAGTTGGTCAATTAATTTCTTTCTATTTTTGGTAGAGACGGGGTCTCGCTCAGGCTGGTTTCGAACTCCTGACCTTGAGCAATCCGCCCGCCTCGGCCTCCCAAAGTGCTAGGATTACAGGCGTGAGCCACTGCGCCCAGCCCGGACCAGATGTCTTGTGATGAGTAGATATACCCGACATTAATTTCTCTTTACATATTTTTGTGAGTTTATACTAACCTTTTTGTGAAGAACTTACAGGAACTACAAAAAGTACAACGTACTATGTAAATTCTATAGAATATTAGATATGGAAAATTACCTTCATGCCTATACTAGAATGTCTTTTATTGAAAGAAAGAGTGACCATAACCATAAAATAATGAATTCTCAATTGTCATTTCTATTTGATGTACCTTATGTTAGTAGCTTCAATATTTTTTTTAAGATTCTGGTGTTTATTTACATGCTTATATACCATCTCTCTTCCCAATCTTAAAAATAAGTTTTAAATAATGAGAAACATAGAATAGAAAACACATATTCTTGGTTCGCACAGAGCCAAAAAATTCTACTTCCTATAATGAAAAGCCAATTTATTATTTTACATATATGCATTTATGTTGATAAATATACTTTTCATATATTTAAAAATACATATTTACATATAAATAAACAAAATGGCATATATATGCTATTCATACTATGTTTTGAATATATTTCTGTTATCTAGAATTAATGTTTAGTTATAGTATTTATTTCTATGTTATTTATTTGTTTTCCTCCTTCAAGACATTTTAGTCAGCTTTCAGTACTCAACAACGAGCACACACATTTTACAAAGTATCACTTGATAAAAGAATACTTTGAAGGAGACTGTCACATTTTTATCTTCACAGAAAATCATTTTAGTTAGTACATTGTAAGTTTACCATAAACTAGTCTGTGGAAACGTGAAGTATCTGAGGTGTCAAACAACCACCAAAATGGGCAGTTATAGACAGAACACAGTTCTGGCACACTGCTATAATTTTCTGTTCACTGCTTGCTTTTAGAATCCTTTGAAAAAACTAGTGTGTTTTACTCAGAGTCTGTGTCATTGTTTCTCAAGTCTTTACAGAGTGAAATGAGACATCAGAGAGGAAATGGTTTCTCCATCTTGTAATCACTGTCTCTATCATCATCGGTTTTTAATCTTTTCCACATCAGGGTCCTGTGAGGAAAGGGAAAGTCTCCATCTCTTCCTGGTTTCAGCGTGAAGTGAGCTGTCTAAAAATAGCCTGGCTTCTACATCACGTAGTTCCCTTCCCTCTCTCTGCCCACGGCCACACATCATTGGTCATGCCTTTGAGTCATGTTTGTAAACACTAGAAAGCCCTTTTTTGCCTCTCCTCACGCAATTGCTCCACAATGTGAACTTTTGGTTTTATTTTGCTGTTGAATAATCACGAATGAATAATCGTGAATGGTGCTAGACAAGAAATAAACAAGCTGATTAATTCAACTGAATGGAGGGGGGGGTAGAGAGGTTTTCTCGAATTTCAAACAAAGTATTCATACCTATATAGAATTTTCAGTGCAACATATTCTATTTAGCTTCATAGTTTATGAAGCAAATGCTTTCCTGTACATTAAATCCTTTGTTTTCTGGGATTTTTTATTTCTTTGTAAATAGTACTGAGAAAGAGTTGATCAACTTGAAGTTCATGACATTGCAGAAGCATCAAGAGTCGTGAATGTTCAGTGAAAAGTGTATTTGTCTCTGAACTTAAGGACCTATGTTAAAGTGCTTGTTTTCTCAGAATCTAAATTACTGAGGTTTTTATACATTATCTCATTTAATCCTCACAGCAATCCTGTGAGAAAGGTAATAGCATTAGCTTTATTCTACAGTGGTAGAAAAAGAGTTGCTGAGAAATAAGAAACAGATGAAATAGAAATGAGATGGCACTGAGAGGCGGTTATTTCAGGGATAGTGAACAACCTAGTGCCTGTTCGCTTGTTATTTATTGTCCCTACTGTGCCATTAGGGAGCATCACTGTATACTGCAGCCCTCCAAAATAATTTGTTCCCTGCTGAGCCGTGGCGGTGAAGCGATTTGCCTCAAGTTACCCAGTCAGCAGCTTGAGGTGTGTGTATTTGAGCTGGGCCTTTCAGACTGCCCAGCCCAGGTGGGTAACCACCCAGCGTCTTCCCCGCCTGTATCATACCGACCTAGACTATCTGTTTGACTCTCCCATTGGTTTATAAACTCCCTGCCCTCAGGGACAGCCTCTCTCTATGCCTAGAACACAGCAGGTGCTCAATAATTGTTGGATTAATAAATACTCTGGGGAAATGGCCCAGGGTGTACTGCAAAATCTCAATCTGTACCTTTTTTCCTGGCATTTATCACAGTTTTAAACACAAAGGATTACTTGATTACCATCTCTTACCCCCCAGGCTACAAATCCCATATGTAACAAGAGCCATGAATGTTTTACTCACTGTTATATCCCCAACTCCAGCATGGAACCTAGATTGACCACTAATGATTATTATTGAATTGATCAATTGATGACAAGGATTGTCTAAAGTAACTTAAGATTCTAATGACAGCCCCCAAACCTTCTCTCTTTAGAAATTTCCCTAATACTGTTTCTATCTCTCTTTTCTTTTGTCCCTCCCTCCTTTTTCTTTCCATCTCTTTTGCTCTCTTTATTGGTATTTATTTATCAAACATGTGTTGAGCTCTTACTATGTAATAATCACTATTTTAAACACTATAAAAATATGTATTTAATTCCAACAGCAGTCTATGCGAGAGGGATTATTCATGTCTTCCATATTTTATCTTTGAGGATATCGAGTGCTGAGGCGTTGAATTAAGAAATATGCCCAAGGCCACAGAGCTGCATTTGGCCTCAGGCATCTGGCCACAGAGCCTGTGCTTTTACCACTCTGATACCCCGCTTCTTATTTATCCTACTTTCTCTGAAGCTGCATGCAAATGGAAATAAGGTCTATGCACTGCAACTTTACCTTTTGATTTATGTTCTCAGTTTACATTTAATTCTGGGAGCTCACCCACTGAGTTACTCAGCTTTGATGCAGAGAAAACCAACCAACCTCAAATCTCAACAGTGGACAACGGACATGCATTTCTTGGTCATGTTACATGTCAGCTGCTGTGGCTCTGTTCTGTGTGTCTCTTCAGTGTAGTGGGGATGTATAATCCTTTTACCAGGAAGAGAGCTAATATGTGGAAATAATAATATGATCTTCCATGGCCATTAACAAAACCCTTGGGACCCCTGTATGGTCTAATATTGACCATTACACATGTAATAGCAACAGGCTGAGGCCGGAAGCTCAACTTTTTTCATTATCAGATGCCAACAAAAGCTGATTCAGAGTAATTCAAATATTTTCACGTACATAAAATGAATGGATTTTTAATAGGTATTTTTTTTAACACTTTTGTGTAGATGATATAGGTAAAAATCCAGTAAAAGAATGTTCTTGATTCTGTGTCATCAGATTCTTTTCTTCTTAATCCTAAGGGTTAAAAAACATTTGCATGGTTAAAAATACTCTGGAACCATAATATTTTTTCTTTAGTTATTTCTTCAGCATAATTTCATTCAGTTTAATTTACCAGTATTTTCCAAATGCCTGCTGTGGAGCCAGCCCTGTGTCAAAAGTTGATATAACAGCAGGGGGATTTGTTTGGAGAGTATTTTTATATATTTTTTAAATTGATGGGCTTCTTGGCAACAGGGTCTTTATTCATCCTAGCAAAGAGCAAACTGCTGGCACATAGAAGGCACCTAATGCATATTGAATAATGGTCAGATCAGCTGAACAAATACATTTTTCCCTCACAGGAACTTCTACTTGCAGAAAAGTGGGCTAAAATGAACAAGCTCCCCTTTCCAAAGATTGATCCTAACGTATTTGATCGGGAAGGACTGAAGGAATGCTATGTCTTTAAACCCAAGAATCCTGATGTGGATAAAGATTGCCCAACCATCATCCACTTTGTTCTGGCCAACATCAACTTCAGAAAGTACAAGGCTCCAGGTATGTTGGGATATATTCATATTCCACAAAATAGAAATTTAATAGAGAAGCCAAATTGATAGTGAGGTATTTCATTCTGGCACTGCTGTACCAGCTGTTGCAATATCAAATGCCTCCCCACCTTGATAAATAGCTACTGTGCTGACCTCCAAGTACTGCTGTTCTTTCTTTCCACTGACTTGCTCACAGACCAGAAAGTGAATAGTTAACAACTAGCTTAGCAAATAATCTCGGGGGCTTTAGTCTAAGACCTTGAATTATGTTTGTTCTGATTGATTTTGAATCAAATATTTTGAGTATCATTCTTTTAAGAGAGCTTTTGTTTCAGAAAATTCATGCAAAAAATTCTGATCCTGGGAATTTTAGCTGACCACAAGATTAACATAATCTAACAGCACAACATGCCTAGCAATTTCATGTTGCCATGTTGCATTTCATAGGAAATGAGAATCAAGTTGAAGGCATTGTTGTTCCATTTTACTACATCCAGAGGAGTCTCTTGACTCTTCTGTATCCTGAAAATAATGGTTAAGAAAAGGAAGTCTAGAGATTGACAGGCAGGATGCTTACGGCTCTAAAAACCGTGTGATTTTAGGACCAGAAAATGTAGTTTTCCATTATGTGATGGAAAGACACAAAAAATAGAGAAGATGGGTGATGGTAATATGGAGAGGAAAATAGTCTTTTTCTAAGCTTCTCTGGAAGACGGAGGAAGGATCAGTAGGCTTGTAGGTTATTGTGAGGCATACTTTAGCATAGAAGAAAGAATAACTGGCTGGCATTGGTAGTTATCCAACAGTGGAGCACTTAAAGCATAGAGAATTTTCTATCACTCTGAATTCTCAAGGAAACACCCAATAAACAGTTGGCACATAGAGGGGATTTCTATGGCATGAAGACAATTACATAATGTTTTGGGTTTGGGTTGCCCCAGAAGCAGATTCTGAGAAAAGCACTCAAGTACAAATGGTTTATTTAGGTGAACTAGAGAACACTCCGGTTTATTAGTAAGGAAGTGGGGAAGGGCAGGAAGGCAGACAACAAAGCATGTGTTAATCAGTTGGCTGCCATGATGGGAACAAGGGGAACTTGACCCTGCTGGGAAAGTCTAGGAAATGGAATAGAATCTTTCCCTGGGATCATCCTTCCCACACACAGCCCAAAGGCAGGAGACCTTGGATATTTATATCCCAACTCCTTACAGTCTTTGGTTGACCGCTGGCTGGGGCAAAGTGTTATTTACCAGAATTTCCAGCCTGCTGCTAGTGGGCAAAGCAGCCGTCTACAATTGCAGGGTAGGGGAGACAGCCTTCTGGCACAAGCTGCAGACAGGGGCAGAGGGAAGTCATCCAGGCAGAACAAGCTGAAATGATGAAGTCCAGGGATACCTCAGATTCCATGGCTCTGTGGGGGCTCCCAATGCCATCTTTATGTCTGTTGTTTTATTCCCCGAGTTTTAGAGATATTTTGTAGTTTTCAATATAACACCAAGTTGTGATTGTTCCGGTATTTAGGTGTTCCAAGAGAAACTGAGGAAGAGAAAGAAATAGCTGACTTTGATATTTTTGATGACCCCGAATCACCATTTTCAACCTTCAATTTTCAATATCCAAATCAAGCATTCAAGAGGCTACATGATCTTATGTACTTCAATACCCTGAACAACATTGATGTAAGTATCTCCACTGACCATTGACAATGCCAAATTATTTCCATGCCACTTGAATATGACAAAACTTCTTTTTAATTAATTAAAAATAAAGTTTCTGAATGATAGCACCCCAAATAGGCCCGTTTACCTTTCATGAATTAGTTTACTAATCTGCAGAAGAACCCTACAAAACTCACAAATAAGAAAACTCATGCCTCCAAGTTGGCAAAGCCATATTCTTTGCTATTATTTTATTGAATATTTGGTTAATACTCAGCCACTTTAACAAAGTATTTAATGTATTCATCACATGATAAAATAAATTATAAGGAAGAAATATGATGAAAAGAAAATATACAAGTATGAAAGGGAATGTAATCAGAAGTGTAGTTGAGCTACAAAAATATCATGACATGAATTTTAGTGAATATATTTATGCTTTTAAATATTTTCTTTTTGTGGATCTTGGGAGTGTTGCCAAAGATAATAGCCTCCCCATTGTTAGCCCTTGAGATATCAAGTGTGCTTTGCTTTAGAAACTTTAGAAACAAGTCATTCTTCACTATTAATCATTCCAATCAGTAGTATATCTGCTTCCAAGATTCTGTGTCTATGTGAAGTCTTTAGTTTTTAACTCACCATTTATGAACACTATTGTATAATCAAAACAATTGGCTTGTGGTTCCAAATCATAGTCTCTCAAAAATCGTGATCAGTTGTGAAAGCTCAAGTTAATTGGCCCAATTGGATTTTGTTCATTAGGAAAAAGAAAAGAAAAAGAGAAAAAGAAAAAAATTAAATGGAGAGGAAAGGCATCATGTCTGATTTGCCAGTCTTCTGGGAAACTGTTTGAATGGTACAGAGGAATTCAAGAGTATGTGGATGAGTCTTCTGTGTATACGGGCTTTAATTATAGCTTGTGAGAGCTTATAGAACTCTGGCAAATACAGTTCATCTGTTTGTTTAGTTTGGCCTGAGACTACTAATGATATATTGTGTACAGTCATGACAGTTGCCTCATAATATGTTTGTTAATCAATATCCTCAATTTCTGTAAACATAAGAAATTTTGCCCAAAAGCTTCAGTTCCTACAACTCTAAAATTCTTTCTTTTAAACCTTCATTTAAAAATATGTGAAAATTCATGTAAAACATGCTTATCAAAATTTATATAATAATATCATTTTCTCAATGGATTTATTTCCATTTTTCAAAATCTTATAGGCAGTGGACATCTGAGAGCCACATGCTGCATTTTTATTTCTGTGGTGATTGTGAAAATTGAAAGAATATTAAGAGAAAATGAATATTTTAATCTATGATTTTTAGAGAATGAACAGAAATTTTTGAAATAGAGTTAGGATAGAGTTGAAATAGAGTTAGAGTTTTTGAAATAGTGTTTTATCAAACCTCATGCTATTAAAAGAGAAGAGAGCTAAGGGTTAATGTCACAGTAATCCTATTTTGTCAGTATGAGCCAATAAACTCAAAACTATATATATTCCTTGGAATAAAATGTATTAAACTTGACAAGTTATGCTCAAAAGGAAAAAATTAGATTGTAGGAATATATAAATGCTTTATTGGACTTGGAAGTATATATACACATACACATATATATGTTAAACAACTACATTTCTCTTACTGTTCTGGTTTATATAAAATCTGCTAAACTATTTGCTATAAGGAATGATATAGTTCTATTTATATATTTTACAAATATTCTTCAAAGTAGTTTGACATATAAATGAAAAAGTTAAAGCCTGAACAAAAATAGACTAAATCCCCAAATAACTGTCCTAACTTACAGCTCAGCAAATGTTAATTCTTCACAAGCCATTACTGAAGCCGTTTTTAACAGATTCTGCTGACATTTTTGGCACAGCATGGAGGGGCAAGGTCATGGGCTTTATATCATCTTTGAGTCCCAGGCAGGCCTCTTGTGTAACTTTGAATAGGCTACTTAAACTTTTGGAGCCTTGGTTTCCTTATCTCTCTAAACCAGGTGTGATAGAACCCATTCTAATTATAGTCGTGAGTGTTTAATAGGGTGATGCATAAAAGGTGCCCTGGAAACAGAAGCTGCTCACTAAAGGGGACCCTTACCTATGCATGTCCTTAGCCTGTACCCCTGAAAATCCATGGTAATGACACCCAAAGGCCTTTGTGAGTGCCCAGAATTAACAATATAGACAAGTTTGTACAGGTAATAATACCCACTTAGACAGTAAGTAAACGTTTTCTGAATAAATAAATACAGGCTTTCTCCTAAATTGTATGACCATTGAGACTCACATTCTAGTGATTTCTGTGTGTGTGTGTGTGTGTGTGTATGGTGGGGGTGTCTCATATCCAGGTAAAATTTTCAATTTGCACCGACATTTTATATCTCCCTTGGTGACTCCCCGCTCTTCCACTTTAACCAAGAAAACACTTGTTTTTTTCCGAATCAAACTTCTTGGTAAGTCGTGATATATATAAAGAGCAACTAAACTCTGCTGAGGTTAGGGTGCTGGAGAGTTCATTAGGCTTGATCATTAGCTAAATCTCTCATCCTCACCCTTTGAACAGTAGGATAGTGATTGACACTTTAGCAACACAGGCACGTGTCTACTGCCACGGACCATTAGAGTTACAGATAGTGGAAATTGTGAATATAAATTATTAGAACGGAACTCACTTCTGTGCTGATCCCATAAAAGAAGGTTTCAACTTTGTAGCTGTGAATACCGTGGCTGAAGGCTAGTTCTCCTCAATTCACACTCCGATCTGAATTTTGGCTCTGTGGAGGCCACGCTGTCTCAGGCAGCCACACGCTCCTGTTGCCTCATTTGTCCCAAGATCCTGGCGGGCCTGCTTTACTGAAGCTAAATTCCAGTTTATCTTAGGGGACTTCTGCTCTGTTTCTGCTCACTTCGTGACAGCAGCCTGGGTTTCTCATTAGCATCAGGTTTCTGCACTTACTCAATCTTCCCAAATTCCTTTCACTGCCTGGACATTGCCTCAATGCTTTTACAATTACAGTGGTATTTCAAGTTTTTTTTTTTTTTTTTTTTTTTTAAGAAACTTAATGTATAGTGGCTTGTATTGGTAGACATGTGGTATGTGGGAGACTCCAAGGTTTTGGAATCAGACCAAATGTGGTATTCAAATCCTCGCTTTGCTGCCTCTTGCCTAGGTGACACTGGGCATGTTATTAACCTTCCCAAATTTTACTGTCCTCATTTGTAAGGGCAAATAATGATACATATCTTGTGGGATTAGGATGAGGATTAAGTAAAATCATATAATTTCAGAGCTTAGCATTTAATAGACACTCAGTAAATTGAAGCAGCTGATATCATAATGACAATAATGATTATTCATGTTCATATCTTTTCTGGTTTTAATTATAAATTATAAACACTTTTACGACAGTGACTTGCTTTATTTGCCTTGTATCTTCTAGAGATATTGATCACAACTCCAGGCACCTAAAATAAATACGCAGTAAAATTTTCATGATGCATGTTTAAAATGTCATTGCCTTACTGGGGGTAGCAGGTGTTGGGTTGCAAGGCGCTGTTGGTTGGAGACAGAGTTTCTGACCCTGGGGAATCTGTCCACAGTGTGTGCCTGGCCATGTAGCATGGCTCTGCACTCTGCTCATAAGGCACCACTTTGATCTGGAGGAAATGTGCCTTCCAGCATCTTCTTTGTAGGACCTGATTGATTCAGCTATCACAGAAGAATATATTGTTTCCCAGCCTCACTCATTCAATTTATTAACTGAATAGTGAATTCTAAGAATTAACTGTCAATTAAAATGAGACAGCCATATCCAGAAATGCTAGTACTTAAGCCTTAATTTATTGACATTTCAACATTTTGATAAGAGTGTCTAGGTATAAGTCAAAGTTCTTATCTTTAAAAATAATATATAAAATATCTTTATAAAATATATATAAACACTATCTAAGATTATTCTTTGTATAATTCCTAGAAAGATTTAAATTTAACATATTGCCTTTTTGGATTCATCTAGTTATATATATGCCAAAAGGTCGTATAGGAACATCTAGTACGTATGTATGCTACATCATGTAGCATGCCAAATGGTTTGAATTTAATAATCTAGTACTGATTAACTTCTGTTCATATCACAGAATTTTAATTCCCAGGGCCTGGGTATTTTCTGCAGTAATTTCAAAAACCTGAAACCTGGTTAATGGTTTCATAGTGCTAATATGCCACCTAGTGGTGGGTTCAACGTGCACATTCAAATTGCATATAATTTGGGTTTTTTTCAGAGTTATAAATGTAAATGTTCATTTTCCTTGATCAGAATGGCTTGTTTACTAGGAACGCCAGCTGAGGTCCAATTATGGTAAATCCACTAGATCTTGATATTGCTATTGCTGATTTTTTCATGCTCATGAATTTGTTATAAAGAAATGACAGCAGTCATTATCAGTATAATTTCTCCTGTGATCTTTTCTATTTTAAAGCTTTTTGGGTGTTTGAAAAGTGGACAGTTGCTTTTTATTTTACTTGGGAACTTCTTTGCAGTGAGCGTTGATATTTCTCGGGTTACTATGAAGAAGGAGAAAACAACTGATAAACTTGCCAACATGGGTCCCTAGAAAGGCAGAGAGATCAATAAAAGAAGATGCAGCAGGACAGGACACTTTGAATAGCAAAGTTGATTTACTCACTTACACAATACAATAAGCTGACTCTTGGCTATGCACATGGTGTGTTTATTTCTTGCGAACTTTATAGCCTCACTTAATTTAGAGCGCCTCATTTAGAGCTCCTGATTTTTATCACATGTGATCAGTTTAAAAATAACAACAGTAATAGATGCTAGTTAACAGAATGTTTCCCACGTGCCGGGCATTGTGCAAAGCGCTCCATATAAATGATCTCCAATCCCCACAAAACCCCAAATTAGTGATATTACTTCTATTTTAAAGAAGAAGAATCAGGCTCAAGCACTTAAACTAATTCCCCTTCATCTCATACAGACAAGAGGCCCTTGGTCAAAGTCTTCTTTATACATCGGAATCATCTTCTGTCACACAGAATTAATTATGTCTCCCTTTTTCATGGAAAAAATGGGATCAACAAATATCTGCTTTACTTAAAAGACAGTAACATTTGAGCCCATTTTCCCCAGAAGATAATTATATGTATTATTTTTTAAAATAAAGCATATAAAAGAATCACATTCCTCTGATAACTCCCTCTTTCCAGAATATGAGTGCTGTTACAGTTACTATTGGGGGTGAGAGGCTTGCCTGTTGTGGCTGACACAAATTATCAGGATGTTAATTGCATGTTAGTGTCACTGTGGTGTCATATCTGTCTCCTCCACGCACTGAGCTGTGCTTGCCCAGTGAGCTTGCACAGGGGATGGGTAAACCTCCGTGCACGATCTCCAAGACCAAGCGGGCAACGACAGCTCTGAGTGGCAGGAGGCCGTGGGGTCCTAAACTGCTCAGACTTGCCAAGTGTTCCCACCATGGCAGAGGGCTGAGATGCCTGAATGTTGTGTAACAATCCCTGGGGTAGAGAACACAGGGAATCGTGGAATAACTCTGTGACTTGCCTCTATTGGTGCCCCCATATGTCTAGCTCATTGATCATTTAAGATAAAATCCTGTAGTCCTATCCTGGGCAATGGAATCGTGCCAACTTTAACAAGGTTCTAAAGCAGCAACAGAGACAAGATTCAGGCCTCTGTTCCAAAGCCCATTCCCATTGCTTTGCAATAACTGCTTCTACCAGATTCCAAATGGTTTCCTCTTTCCTCAAATTCCTAGCAGGCTAACTTCATACCTTAAACAGTATCTGATAATTCCAATGGCAATTTTCAGAGGTTGCAATTGCCTATATTTTTTCCTGACCACCATTAACTTGGGTATATGTCAAGATTATTCTGAATAAAAAATGGCAATGCATTTTTTTTTTATTTCGGCATATTATGGGGGAACAGATTTTAAGGTTTCAATAAATGCCCTCCCCCCCCCCACAAGTCTGAGTCTCCATCATGACCATCCCCCAGATGGTGCACATCTCACTCCTTATGTGTATATATATCCACTCCCCTCCCCCTCCCACCTGCCCAATACCCTATTACTGTAGTACCTATGTGTCCACTTAGGTGCTACTCAGTTAATACCAGTTTGCTGGAGAATATATCTGGTGCTTGTTTTTCCATTCTTGGGATGCTTCACTTAGTAGTATGGGTTCCAGCTCTAACCAGGAAAATATAAGATGTGCTATATCACCGTTGTTTCTTAGAGCTGAATAGTACTCCATGGTATACATATACCACATTTTATTAATCCATTCTTGGATTGATGGGTACTTGGGCTGTTTCCACAGCCTTGCAATTATGAATTGTGCTGCTATGAACATTCGAGTGCAGGTGTCTTTTTTGTAGAGTGTCATTGGATCATTTGGGTAGATGCCCAGCAGCAGTGCATTTTTATCAATGAAATCTCAGAGCAAGGTGTTTCCTAGATAGAGGGCACTCAGGTTTTATGGCTGTGTTCGTTCCGGTGAGGAAGCAGGGAAAGTCTTCAGCAATGCCTTCTCTCCCCAGCGGGGAAAGTTTGTACTTTTCTTTTGTTCTTTCATATCTACTTGCCCATTTGCCATAAAGAACATAAATTATAGATTTATTTTTGTTTCTTTCCTATTTTCACTTTCTCTGTGAAGGGCAGAACCAACATACGTTTACCATGCTACAAAAATTTCATTCCTGACTTTATCAGCACAAAGTCTGGAACACCCCAGAATACTTTTTCCTCTGGTGGGGGAAGGAAGAGTAGCTGGATATGAGCTTACAAAGAGTGTAATGGTGGGATGTTGAATTTAAACGTGCACGTACAACTCATAGATTTTTCTCCATACATATCAAAAAGAATAGTCTTATCAACAGATCAATTATGGTTTCGTTTTGGTGAAAAAATGCTTAAATGAGTTCATAGCAACACTAATTATACGTCTTCTGGCTCTACTTGTAGGTGATAAAAGATGCCATGATCGAGAGCATTGAATACAGGAGGCAGAACCCATCTCGTTGCTCTGTCTCCCTCAGTAATGTTGAGGCAAGGAGATTTTTCAACAAGGAGTTTCTAAGTAAACCCCCAGCATAGCGTGGGTACTGGAAAGAGCAGCGGTTTCTGACCCGGAAGTTTGGATTTCCATGACAACTGGATTTAAAAACGCAGCACACGTGGTTGTGCTGATCATAAGAGACGGGACACTGCTCAAAGTTGCAGTTACTGGGCTGCGTGGGAACAATGGTACTGCAAGTTTGTGAGGTTGACAAATGATGTCGATTACGTAAAGATATACTTAACTACATTTTCTGTCAGTGTGAATTCCCTGATGCAAATGTAGGGGCATATACTGTATTTTTAAACATTTCTCACCAACTTTTTTATGTGTGCTGTTTTTTAAAATGTGGTTTTCCTTTTAACATATTTAACAGTTTAATCTCAAAGAGTAAGACATCCCATTGTGTGTGAATGTTACTCACTGACTAGATTTATTCATTCCATGAGACAACACTAGTTTTTATTTATATTTGCATATATGAAATAAATACATAAATTTACAAATTTACATGAAATAACTGAATTTTTGTTGTTGTTATTGTTATTTTTTAGTGAGATACTGTACTGCCACTATGAAAGATTTTCAGATTCACTGCATCCAAACACAAAAGGTTTCAATCCTACACTCAAATGTGAAACTTTTCATTTTAAATCATAGTTGTTTTTATTAAAAAGGAAATATATAATTTGTTGAACAAGTGGTATATATTTATTAAATAAGTAGAAAAAATATGTCATCACTTCTAATGCCTCATTTCATTTTGCTGATACTATCCTGGACTACTTATCTATGAACCAGTGTAGCTAACCCCAGAGAATAATCCAGAAAAGAGGCAAGGGCTGTATCAGGCTTAATGAAGTGGCCTGCCTTTTGCATCTGCAAGGTTGGTGCTAGGACAGGCTGTGTCGCACCACTGTGGTTTCAGTGGCGGCTGAAGTGCAGTGGCTCAGGATTGATGCTCCAAAGCTAAGGTCTTCGTCTTTTTCCTTTGCTCTTTGCCATTTTCCTTTCCTAGAATTACCTTTCTTTAAGCCTTCTATTCACTTGTCTTATTTTTCTTTTTCACCCATTTCTGCCTATGAGGAAAGACATAAAATAGTAATAAAGAAGAAGGGAGACCTTGAAAATTTATTCTTTTGTTCGTTGATTTATGCATATGGCAAATGAACTCCTGCCACATGCCGTGAGGCATGCTGTAAGATCTGTGGGTACAACAGTGGCCGAAACTGGCAGAAGTGCCTGCCCTTGAGAACCCCGCATTCTAGTGAGGTGACCAGAGATGATCAACAAGACAAATAAGCATCTAGAATGCTGAAGAGTGATAAGTGCCAAGGAGAAAATTAAAGAAGAGGAAAGAAGGGCTGGGAAGTATTGGAGATGGGTGATTGTTCCTGGGGAAGGTTGCAGCATGAAGGTGGCATCAGAGTGAACAGGTGAAGAACTAAGGGAGCAAGAACTTTGAGTATCCCAGTGAAGAGCATTCCTGGCAGAAAGAATAGCAAATGCAAATGTCCTGAGGTAGAGCACCAAGCACGTTCTGGGAACAGGGAAGGGAACAATGTGCCCAGAATGGGAGGTATAAAAAATGTATCTTATTTAAAACTTGGAAATGTTGTTTAATTTATCCGTCCCAAACCCCTGTGAAGTAATAAGACTAGTGAGGTTAAGAAATTTGCCCAAGATCACGATTATGATTATGTCTTAACCAGAGCCCTATGCCCTTGACATTGTGGCCTGTACATCACAATCTGTGCTGCATCCTAGAAATAAATTAGACGAACACTTGAAAGACTAATGATTTTAAAGCTGGAACCATCTAGGACACCTGCTTTCCTTTTGGTCACGTGCTTTTAGGCTCCTTATCTAATTCAGCTTTGCCAAATTGTTCATTTGTGAATTTGCTAGAATCTCGATTATAGAAAAACACACATTTTGATGGCAAATATATACATTTACACATATATATATTTACAAATTAAATATATACTTTTTCGTTCCAAAGAATGACTGATAAGTGAGATATCCTGTTAGTCTTCCCAGAAATCATCAGCATGCCCTAGTAATTTCGGCTTGACCCTTTGGCTTCATTTATTTATTTTTATATTTTATTTTTTTGAGACAGAGTCTTACTCTGTTGCTGGGGCTAGAGAGCCATGGCATGAGCCTAGCTAACAGCAACCTCAAACTCCTGGGCTCAAGCAATACTCCTGCCTCAGCCTCCCGAGTAGCTGGGACTACAGGAATGCACCGCCATGCCCGGCTAAGTTTTTCTATGTATTTTTAGTTGGCCAATTAATTTCTTTCTATTTTTAGTAGAGACGGGGGTCTCACTCTTGCTCAGGCTGGTTTCGAACTCCTGACCTTGAGTGATCCTCCTGCCTCAGCCTCCCAGAGTGCTAGGATTACAGGCCTGAGCCACCGTGCCCGGCCCTCTTTGGCTTTTTGACACAAGCATAACCACTCCAATTTGCTGGTTGTTCATGCCCACGATGGGATCATACTTACTTCAGCCATGCACAAGCTGTCCAATTTCAGGGTTTTTCCTTTTTTATGATAAGCAATAAAAGCAACAAAATAAAAGCTGTGTGTGTGTCTGTGTGTCTCTCTCTCTCTGAATGTACATAATATAAATTCATCCTTTCTGAAAGATAAAATCTTAGACTTTTTTCCCCAATATTAAAAACACTTAAAAGTTTCAACAGTAGTTTTCCTTCCATTTCTTTTCTCCTTCCTTTCCTTTTACTCCCCAAATAATTGCATCCCAAAGCCACTGGGGGAAGTGGAGACAGGTAGGCAGTGTGGGGGTGGTCATGGAGCAACAGTGAGGCAGAATGGGACATTGAACCCTGAGCAGAGTCAGGAGGGTGTCTGTGCACAGGAAGGGGTGGACCGACATGGAGATAGATTGGTAGCATACGGGGGATTGATCAAATACTTCAATATATTAACTGTAATGTAATAGGATCCAGTTTCTCACTGAGAGTTCATCACTGGAAATGAATAAAACCACAAGGTTTCTGTTGTTTTAGATTGAAATTGGCGGTATTGGTATGAAGTATGCCATTGGTCTGTCAGTGACAGTGTTGGGTAGCAGTGATACGCCCAAAAGCCATGCGCACACCTGGTGCTCAGTACTTGTCTTTGAAGTCCCACCATTTACTACAAGAAAGTCAACCTCCTTGTATTGTAGAAGTGGCTGATTCCAGCACAGGAAATGTATCAGATGATTCTAGACCATTTTATTTTGCCAGAGAGAAAAGTGCTCCAGGGATGATAAGGGCATGTCAAAAAAGACACCTAACTCAGTTTGAGGCAACACCTTCTAGCTCTATTTGGGATGAATTAAACAGTAAATAAATGACAGTAACAGATTGTAACCCATTGAATACTATTGGAAACCATGACTCTAACTTGATGTAAATAGATAAATAAGTTGATAGATTAATAAGGAATCATATATTTGCATCATCTCAAAATACTTCCTTTTATAGAATAATTACAAAGGGGAAGAAAAGTAACTTTATAGTAGAAAAACCTGGCAGATTTAAGTAATCAAAATTAAGGTCATCAGTAACAGGACAAACTGAAATCTTGCACCATCTCGTAGAATGCAATAAGAGTGCGGCATCCCTTCTGTGACAGTCCTGCCATCACGTGTGTCACCTGAACCTAGTCAGGAAGGAGTAGCAGGAAAACCCAATTGGAGGACATGCCAAGCACAGCTGTCTGTAATCTTCAAAACTGTTCAGACCAGCAAGTCAAGGAAAGACTGAAGAACTTTTCTAGACTGAAGGATACTAAAGGGCTATGACAACTGAAAGCACCATGTGATTCTGAGCCAATTTCTTACCGTTATGGAAAGGATGTCAATGGGACAACTAGCAAAGTATGAACGGGATCTGAGCATTTGATCAAAGTAATGTGTCAACGTTAAAATCCCAGTTTTGATGGTTGTGCTGTGGTTACAGCGCAGTTTATCCTTATTTGTGGTAAGTACACGTTAGAGTATTCAGGGCGATAGGACGTCGTGTTGGCAACTGACTCCTAGATGGCTCAGAAAATAAAAAAAAAATATCTTCCTATTTATTGTACTTGCAATTTTTCTGAAAGCTTGACACTTGTTTCAAATTGTTAAAAATTGCTTAAAATTTCAGCAATAGAATCTTAGAGGATTCTCTCAAAAATTACAGGAGTTTACATCAATGGCTCCCTTTGCATATTCATGTTTTCTCCTTTTGACTCTTTTTTTAATAGTTGATTAATGCAAATCCTACTTTTTTTTCTACACTAAACAAAAGCCAAAGAAAGAAATCATCAGCTAAATATTTCATAGAATTGCTTTCACTAAATAGTTTAAGCATTAGTTTTGTGACACCCTAGTGGTTTTCATATTCTCTCTATTACTTTCATATCAAATTAAAAAATCCAATTAATGACACCCTTAGCTCATAAGCATAAGAGCACAACGAGTAACAGCCAATAATAAAATTTTTGGTGAATAGAAAAGTCGCTCTTTTGGCTGAACTATCTAAACAATACAGATCACCAAACATTGATTGCATCTCACATGTACAAGATGCCATCTTTGGTTCTGTCCAATCTCCTTTGGACCTGGTGGAGCACCATCTCCTAGTTGCTGCTAAAAGTCCATAGCTGCATCCTTCCCCTGAGAATTGCCCTTAGCTGATGAGCTATGTTTGGGTGGTTGTGTGCCCTCCTGGGGAAGCCTGCAACCAGTGACTAACTGATGTGGGGTCCTAAAAGCTCTGATGTCTGTAATGTGCATTTACTACATAGAAGGACAATTCTCTGATGTCTTTCATGCTCTAGAGCTCCCCCTGGAATCAGGCTGAGGTAAGACATCAGCTAATCCCATATCTTTGTCTAACATCTCTTCCTGCGTTATTCTTCTTTCTTCTCTCCTTTTCAGGGTCACCATAGCACTCTCCTGGAACATGCTATTTATACAAGAACCTTCATCTCCATCTCTTTTTCTAGACAACTTGACCTAAGGCAGAGACCAACAAGCATGATACCCCATTGTTGTTTCAAAGAGTTTACAAATTGATTCTTTAAACCTGAGATAATTAGGGACATTTTCATGGAGAATTGGCCTTTAGGTTGAGTATTAAAAGATAAGTAGTATTAAAAGATAAGTGAATCCTCTTTTGGAATGAGCTTGTTATCTCTCTGTTGTGGATTCTGTATCCTTCAATGCATTTTAATATTACTTTAGGATTTGTTTTGGCTTCACAATTCATTGACTTATATTAAGTTTAAGAACTCCTGAAAGTTCAAAGTATTTTGAAAAGTGATTTTTTAAATATGCTGCAAAAGGCCAAAACTGATCAGATGAAATTTAATAGAAACAACTGAAGAATGCTGCATGAAAATCCAACAAACCAACAGTAATGTGGGAAAGGAGATGTATAGCATTACAGTTATAAGGTAGATATTGTCTAGAATGTACATGAAAAAAATTACTCATGGAAGACTAGAAACAATGTCTTGAATCCACTTAAAACACTGTTATGAAAGTCTGTGTACTAGGTGTTTACATGGGAACCATTTCGCAACCCAGATGGTAGAGCTATCACAGTTGTCTTCAAATAGTCTCCCTTTGGAATGAAAAACATGTCCTGCGAGTTACCACTTTCCCCTCTAGAATTCCTGGCAGACATAGCCATTGAATCATTCCCTCTTCATTGGGGAATCTAGATGTCGTCTCGGATTCCTGCTCAGCCCAGTGCCAAGTCAGCCACACCACTTGAATGGAACTGGCACAGGAGTCATGAGCCCTTTGACGTACATTGCCTAACCTACCTTTCACCAAGCCCCATCCAGCCTCTCGACTGCTACTAGAATTTTCTTTCAAAAACACAAATTTGATTGTCATTCTCCTCTTCAAAAACATTTGATGTCTCTTCATCCACTCCAAGGAAACAGTCAAAACTCTAAAAAGACACATCTATCCTGCTTCTATCTATTTTTAAAAGTTATTTAATTTATTCTCACTTTCCCTCCCTTTTCCCATCACACTCATATCCCTCCTTACAGTTTATATTCCAGTTCACCACCCTGTATTTTTCTCTCTCATAACTCCTTGTCTTTGTATTTCCTGGTCAATCCATCAGCAATGCCTTTCTTGTCCTTGTCCTGTCATCTTAAAAACATGCCTCCATGAATCTACAAGACAGACATCCTTCTCAGGGGTCATTGGAACTTCACCTCCTTTGGTATATTGCTTCTTCACTTCTTGAGGCAAACTGAGGAGTTCATTTCTAGAAAAGGACGTGGCATACAATCAGTGATAATTCTTTTTGAGTTAATTAAATAAGAGTTTGAGAAAGCCTTTTAAATCAGTTGTGCGGTATGCTATAGTTTGGTTAGAAACAAAGGGGATTCTAGCCTCTTCTGTTGCCTTGGAGAGGGTAAATCCAACTTTATGGAGAGCGTCTATGAGCTAGGCTAAAGAAATCTGTCTTTCCTTCTGTGGTTTTTAACTTTCTCAGTTCCTGCAACATGTGCTATTTCTGTTTTCCACTGTTCACACTGTCATCTATAAGCAGCAAGAACACTACACCCAAACAGATGACCTCCTCCCATCCCCCACCCACAGCCCCGTAGTGAAAGTCTCTCAGTGAGACATACAGTCAGCTCATATGGTCAGCTTCCATGTCAGCTGGGTCATTGTTACAGATAGCGCCTGTGCTACTCTGCAGTTCTAAACCCATGCTTCTCACAAAATTCAACACAATCAAGGTCTAATTTATCAAAATGAGTTATTGGCAACACAATGAATGTTCCCTTTGTGTGAATTATAGCAGCTTTTGTTAATTGCCTGAAATCTGCAAACCTGCAGGAAACATTCACAATAAATTGATTTTTCCAGACATTGCCTCAGTAATAAATAAATCCTCCTGGTGATTAATAAGTACTCTTTGATTTTGTTCCCTTTTAATTAAAAAAACCTAAAGATACTCAAGAAAAATCTCAAAACTACATCTGCTAAAGTATCACACTAAGAAGACAAGCCAGAGCTGAGGCCCCAGAATTGTTCTCATTAGTATAATCTCCACGGTTGATATCCTTGTAGCTGCAAATAATAGAATCAGAATTTAGGGAAATTCAGCAAATAAAAGAAAATAGATTGTGCAACTAGAAATGAGTCTAGTTTCAGGTTTAGTTGGATCAGAAATATGCAACATGTTGTCAGTACCTCTGTCTTCTATTGGAATCTTTCTCACAAGCTCTCTACAGTTGGCAAAGAGCTGGCCACTAGCAAGAGCCCTCCTCTTGTTGCATCATTCCTGTATCATTCCTTTAACTTGTGGACGCAGAGAAAGAGAGACTCTTTCTTTCCTAGATTCTGCACATCAACTTTCAGGGCTGAACGCTGAAGTACAAGTTGAATACACCCACTTAGGATATGGGTCAACTGGGCTAAGTGTTCATAAGCACCTACGACTTGCCAGCTATTGTCCTAGGCACTGGGGACACAGTGTAAATGAGAGAAATGAAGCCCTTACCCTTCAGAGGTTTACATTCTTTTGGGGAAGATGGGAAGTAAACTAACCAGCCAACTAATCTCCAATAATAATTATAATAATAATTTTATATTATTATACAAATATACTTTGAAAGAAAATAAAGGAGATTACAGGGGTGGAAGATTATATGTTGTTCCAATGGTGGGGTCAGTGGCTATTTTAGGTAATGGGGTCAAAAAAGGACTTTTTTAAAAAAGGTGACATCTGAGTGGCAATGGCACACAGTTCCATGAATTGTGTTGTGACTTCTTGTTTACTCTAGAGGGAAATCCAGGAGGGACCATTTGTCTCCTGGGCTCTCAGAAAAATAACATTATAAGGAATTTCTCAGATGTCCAGGGTTGGGTGTGTAAAAAGGTAGTGTCATATGTAAGAAGTATGACTTTGTCTTCCTAGAGATGTGGCACCTTACCCAAGACGCTTGACTTCTTTGGGTTAAGCTATATGTGATTCCCAAGGTCCCTTTCTGCTCTAAAATTCGATGATTCTGAATTCATTCTCTAAGTAATTTATTTTCATATTTTCTTAACATTCAAGAATGTCAGAATGAATGATGCAAGGAGGATAAAATTGAATTGTAGATCCGTAATTTACATTAGCCAAATTATAGAAGGACATTATAAATAACCTTATCTAGAAAAGACTAAAGTTTTATTCTTTAATGACTCATGTGTCAATATTGTAAATCCTATTAAATAACTTTAAAAATGCTTAGTGACATAGAGTAATTATTTATTTTCTAGCTTCAGAGCAATCTGTGATTAGATTAGTTTAGATTAGCATCTGTTTGATTGGTAAACAGCCTCTAAGTGTAGTTGACATAACCTTGGCAGTCAGTGGAACAAATATTTAAAGAAAAACAATCGTAACAGTTTACTATTTTGTGCCTATGAGTACTAGTACTGTTTGATTCAATGAAACCAAAAGAAATACCTAAAAATAAAATTTTTACCTATGAGAAGTGCTTTCTTTTATTTATCAATTATATTTATAAAATAAAGATACTAAGAATAACAATAATATTAGCTAATATTTACGGTGCAGTTACTATATGGAAGGCAGTTTTCTAGGTGCTATACATATTTACTTACTTTAATCTTCTTAAAAAGCCTGTGAAATGCTGCTATTCCCCTATTTTACAGACGAAGGGACTGAGTACAGGAAGAGGAAACTGCCCCAGCTTGCATACCTGGTTGATGGCAGAACAAGGTTTGAAGTCTAGGTTTCCTGGATCATAAAATTCAAACCACATAAAACACTTTGTGTATTTTGATAAAAGATTCTTTATATATTTTCCCATGGAATGAGTTAGAAACTGCATGATTTATGTTGGTGCGAGTCTAGTTTAAGACAAACTGGGACATAAGTGACATACACCTACAGCCTCCTCCTCCCGTTTTGCTCTTTTCCTCTCTACCCTCTTGCCCACAGCCCACCCTCCTCCAGCAAGTCCCAGGACCCTTTGGCCCTATTCTACCATCCTCAGAATGTGTGAGCCCCAAATAAGCTAATATTAGTTGTTTACAACTTGGTATCGTCTTGAGAGCATGGTTTGTGCCTTTCAGGAGGACTTAGGTTTTATGCTGTATCTCTCAGAGAAACACAAAAAGCTTTCCATCTGCTAAAGAGATTTCAGATTGAAGCAAGTGGATGGGAGGGTCAGATTGAATTTCCAACTCTGAAATCACACTGTAGAAGCAAGCCCCTACACTGTCTACCTAAATGGTTTTCCATTGTAGAAAAGGGTAGTTAAGCTAATTATATGAAATATGTAAAATTATGAAGGGGCAAAAGATAGAACAACTAATTTGGAATCATTCCCCAGCATGATTGTGGGATGCAATATGTATCAAAAAGCTTTTGAAAAACGGAGTCAGGTTCTAATGGTTAAGCTCCTTTCCATGGTGACATGAAATATGAAATGTTGCCTTCAAGAAAACAGGGCTGCACAGCTTGCCAGCTAGATGAGTGCTTTCGGTTGAATAGAGTGCTGGATTGTCAAGCAAATGGCGCAAACTTCCGTTCCCTGAGCTACTGTGTGGGGCCTCAGATCTCCCTACCTGTCTTTCCACGTGCCAGGCAGGAGGGGAGATGTTGAGCCAGATCAACGCCAAGAGAGAGTAAAGTACCAGTCAGTTGTTGAAATGTTCAACTCTGGCTTGTGAGGTACCTGCTTCAGTATTTTCTGTGTATCGGCTTCCTTTCCTTTCTGAATACCATCTGCCCAAACCATGGGTTTTTGAGTGAGGAATCATTGCCATATTGCTGGACTTTGGGGGAAATAGGCAAACAATCGGCAAAGGTTCCACTGCCTTTCGCTCTTTTTCCTTTGTATGTTTCCTCTCCCCCTGCCCCTCCCCCTTCTTTTCCATCTCCCTGCCTCCCTTTTTCCTAACTAGGGCACTGGAGCCTAACTGCCTCTTTTTGAATTCCTGCTCTTGTACTTTCTTGATGCATGACTTTGGGCAAATTCTCCACATCTAACTTCTCTGTCCCTCAATACTGACCTCATAGGGTAGTTTGAAGTGATAAAAGAATTTAAAAAATGTGAAGCTCTTCAAATAATGCCTGAAACTAGTAGGCATCCAAATGTTAATCGTTATCTTCCTCCTCCTCATCAATCATTTTTTCCTTAAAAACCTACTGAGTCCTTACTTAAATGCTGTGCTAAATCATTAAGGTGAGAAAATGACTAAAACATTTAAATTGAGGACCTTCCTTCCTGGGGCCCAATTTTCAGTCTTTCTCCCAAGCCAGGGTGTGCTCCCATACTGCCCATTCCCTTAGAGCATTCCTACTCGATTCCTTACCAAATCACACTTGTTCTGTTTCTCCATTGTTTAGAAAATGCTCTCTGCCAAGTGGCAATACGTAGTTAAAACATGTGAATACATGCATGTAAAAGTTTTGGTTTGAATTCAGTAAATGTGCACTTGTTTCTAGAAGGAACCAATTTTGTGGTTGTGGTTTCATATATTCAGCCCTAATCTTAGGACTAAATACTTTCATTTAGTTTAGTATTCAATGACAAGCACATCTTAGTCTATTACTTATTTTGCCTTCATGATAATTGTTGTGTGAGGCTGGACAGCTCTTACAACTAGTTTTCTTTTGAAATTTACATAAAGTAGAAAATATTAGGTGAGAAAATATTTTCACTTGCTCTTCTTGATCTTTTCTTTTGAACTGTACTCGAAGTTCTTTTCGATAATCGTTTTGTTTGGAATTTAGGTGGATTTATTTTAGTTTCTATTAAATAATAGTTCTGGAAGCACCGCCATGCTTCAAGCCCTTTTTATCAGATTAAAGAAAAAGAAAGTTTACAATCCTGTGGTTGTTTTCTGTGTCCTTTGATAGGTTATTTATAGTTTTTGTATTTATAATGATCACAAATAACTATTGGCTTTCAGAAAACCATGTACATTGATACTCTCTTAGCTCACTTTAATTTAAGCACCCACAGATGAGAAAGTACATATTTTCATTTGTTTCTCTGTCTTTGATTTGTTCATTGACATGCAAGTAAAGGTCTGGGTTTCTGATCCAATGGTCTAAGACATGCTAGACACTGTTTGGGTTCATTCCTATTGGTGGCATTTACGTTGGAGAATTTTTGTTCCCCCTCTCATCTATTTAGACATCAGAGCATCCAATTCTGGTCTCTGTTTTACTCAATTCACAACAAGCAGCACTTAGGCAGAATGACTAATCTGGAAGCTATGAGAGGTTTTGTCCACTAAACAGAAGCAGTTCTGACTAAAGAGTAGAGCCGAGTGAGACAGAGATTACAAAGACCTGCTCTAAACACATATGTTTCATTGGAAGGCTAAATGAATGCTGTCTTCCTGTGTTTGGGAGTTTCTGCCTGCGAAAATTTTAAACAATTTATGAAAATAAATTACACTGGATGGTGGATTACGTAGACAAGTGGATTTACACGACTGATGATCTCTCAGTTACACATTTCAGACAAAGTAATTTCAGACATTTTCTAAAGTTGTGTTACATTCCATTTCACTCTAATTTTTTCCTTTGATTAGCAAATCAGTTTTGTGTAACATGCCAGTGAGTCAGTAGTCTTAGTATGAGGAGAGTCCTGCCAGGATGATGACAAATTGCTAACCATGTGCTAACAGGGTCATTGTGAGGATTCAAAGATATGAAACACGTAAAACATTTAGAACAGTGTCTGGTATAATTTTAAGCCCTCGCTTCTTGTTAGCTATTAATAGTCTGACTATTACTATTAGGAACTACTCTGGGCTCACTTTTCCTGGTAGTACTGCCTTGCAATTAGAGAAACAAAAACCAGTATGAACACAATAAAGGAACCCAATAAAAAAGATGGTTTTAACATTGACCTGCATAGCTCCCTGACATATAACAAGTTCTATCAAAACCATTAAAAAATCAATTTTAGATCACTTTGGATTAATTGTTCGTAAACAGTTTTTATGGTGACTATGTCAGACAAAAAGATGAGCAATCTGTATTATTTCTATATATAATATTATTAGACATCTTTTTCATCTTTTTGATGAGCAAAAGCAAAGCTCAATGAGGCTTTAAGTAAATTACCCAAGTTCACACAGCTAGAGAATGGTTGAAGTGGTTTTACTTTACCACAATGGCTTATAGAAAGTTTTAAAATAAGCTCTTTATTATGATATTTTGAGCTAAAAATTGCTTATTAATGTCCTTTTAGCTACTTTTGTGTGTGATATGACTGTTTAAACTATTGGTGATTTCTATTAAGTGCTTCATGAAATTCATGTTAATTTCTGTTTCCCAGGAGTCCAAATTGCACATTATTCTTCTCATTGCCTATTCAAACAGTTTACCCTTAATGGCAGGCGTAAAATAATAGGCCCTCAAAGATGTCTGTGTTCTATCCCTGGAACCTGTGAGTATACTACTTACGTGGGAAAAGAGACTTTGCAGATGGGATTAAATTAAGGCTCTTGAGATGAGAGATTATACTGGATTAGCAGGTGGGCCCAATGTAATCATAAGAGTCCTTATAATTGAAAGAGGAAGGCAGAAGGGCCAGAGAAGATGTGAGGACACAGCAGAGATCAGACTAATATGATCGGTTCAGCTTCAAAAATAGAGGAAGGGGCTGTGAGCCAAGGAATGCAGGTCACCACTAAGAAACTGGAAAAGACAAGGAAAAGGATTCTCCCCCTAGAGACTCTAGAAGAAATGCAGCCCTGCTGTCCTGTTGACTTTAGCCCTGTAATACCCATTTCTCATTTCCACATCTGTAAGATAATGTTTGCGTTGTTTTAAGCCAGCAAATTTGCAGTAATTTGTGACAGAAGCAACAGGAAACTAATACATCCTCTTTGCAGCATTTACAAAGTGTCCCTCCTTTTATTTTAATGCTCCTACAAGCGACCCAAATTTGCTGTTTAGCATCCCGATCAGGGTTCTGAACAATTTGTTTGCAATGATACACATGGGGTAATGAACACATTTCCATCAGTAACTTCAGAGGTTTGGGGAGAGTTGATTCAGCGTGTGTGTGTGTGTGTGTGTGTGTGTGTGTGTGTGTGTGTGTTTGTGTGTGTAGAAGGAGGGATGGGAGATGATGGGAACACAAACTTAGAGTGTGCTGGAGACCTTAAAGGGGGGGAAATGACTTCACTTTGAGAGTTCTCCAAGCAATTCTGAGGAGGTCCTAGGAGAGATTTGTCTCACCCATTGAAAATCATTGAGCTAATAATAGGACTAGCAACAACTGAGCAATTTCCGGCTAACTGCAGTTCTAAGACCTTTACTTATATGGACTCACTTATTCCCTACAAGAGCCCTGTGAGGTACATAGTATTGATGACATCTCCATTTTATGAATAAGGAAAACTGATACATAGCAACTTATATTTTACTTCATTAGACATTTTGTTTATAATAGAATTATTTACAATGAACTGGTTTCCTTATAAAATGCATAAATATTTATGATCACAGAATTATTTTTATGTTCAAATTTCAAGTTTTAAAAGCTTTTTTTCTACTATTTTTGTTGTCAAATTGCTGTTCAGTTACTGGGCTTCCATTTAGAAAATTAACTGGTAAGGTAGGTTATAAATGACTGTTTTAAGTACTTAGAGGCAGTTCTTCGTAACAAGTACAAGTCAGCATATAGATCTCATAGCATAGATCCCCAAAATTTATAAAGAACAAATGAATAATTTGTTTGGGTTATTTAATAATCTTTGAATTATTTTTAAAGGAGGGCACTTTCACTATTTTTAGCGTCCCTTCAAAATAGAACAGAATCTTAACAGCTTAACATATTTGAGTTATGATACACATCCCTTTAAATGAGAACTTACTTTGAGATGCATTTAACAAATAAACTATTATAATCACACCATACATAGATCGCACTTGAGCACATAGGCAAACTTGGAGAACTGTTCTTAAATCTTTAAAATTGGGCTATAATAATAGTAAAAGTAATCTTATCTCTAGCAATTTTGTACTAAAATCATTCTGATTTTTTGGGAAAGACTGAGAAAATCTTATACATGCTACCAGTTTGCTACATTTAATTGCGTGACTCTTTCCCATGTGCTTAAAACTTTCACATGAATGACAAAGCTCTTCCCATTTAGAATCTCCGGGGCTACAATTAGAGGCCAGATCAAAAGTATTAGCTTGGGTAGTGCTGTAATTTAGGGGGAAAAGG
The DNA here is from genome assembly GCF_040939455.1 of Microcebus murinus. Taxonomy (NCBI): domain Eukaryota; kingdom Metazoa; phylum Chordata; class Mammalia; order Primates; family Cheirogaleidae; genus Microcebus; species Microcebus murinus. The sequence goes on along the minus strand of NC_134126.1, from coordinate 10,725,940 downwards.
TATTTTGAAAACTACTCAGAGAATAGTTAAATACTATTTCTACAAAAAAAATGTGATTGATGCATCTTCCAACAGACACCCAGCTGCTTGTGCCCTGTCAGTGCCAGAGAACCAAGAACTTGACCATCAGGATGTGCTATATCTGACCCCATGACCTTTTCACCTTCATCTCAGTACAGCTCATAACATGCCCTTCTCTTCCTCTTCTTTAACCACTTCAGGACCTCGCTCATCAGCCTTGAAACCTTGCCTACAGCCGCCACTCATAGTCCCACCATAGTGTGTGCTGTGCATTGACAACGAGTCCCTTTTGCTCTCGTGTGATGAGGAAAGCTTGAAAGCACTGAAAGCTTGTTCTACTTACAGGCAGCTTTACTTGTGATGTAAATCAGAATAGGTAACATACATATATATGTTTTTCATTATGTTATTTTTAAATGTTCACAATTTTATTTTGATAAATGAAAAAATAGAAAAGTCATATCACGGCTGTCGGCTAAAGTCGCTGTGCACGTTCATCTGTGGCTGTCAAATATAGTTGACGCTTGTACGGAAGTGGTTAATCACTTTTGGGGGCGGGGGGCCGGGGGGACTGTGCATCAGGGCATTAACACATTAGTCAATGTATTTTAAGACATCACAGACTCTTGCAAATACCCCACCTTCTGTCATAGGTAAATATTATAAACTCTGGGTCACTAGGTTTGCTTTTCTTTTTAAAGATGGAGTCTCACTATGTTGCTCAGGCTGCACTGGAACTCCAGGCTGAAGCAATCCTCCCACCTTAGCCTCCTAAGTAGCTGGGATGACAGGCTACTGCAATAGTCTGGCTCAATAGCTTTTAATATGAAACTGTGGTGATTTGGGAATGTTAAAATGTACTTTAAAATGGACAGTGTAGAAGTTTTCCTGAATCCTGACAAAGAAAAGGTTCTGCTACCAACCCTCAAATTTAAATGTCAGTGATTTCACATCTAATAGCTCTTATTTTAGCTATTGAGCTGAATTTATGAACTGAATTTTTGAGGTATAAATATTCAAATAAAGTTGAACTTTGATCCTATTACATCACATATAACACACAATATAAATAAGATAAAGCCTATTAGAATAGTTTCTACATCAATTAGCTATTTCACGCATCTAAAAGATGAACTTGCTAGTAATAATTCACTCATACCAATTTTGATTACAACTTGAAGATATGAAAAAATAAACATTAACACTTTATCATATTTTATACATGTACTAAATTTCAGCAATATTTTAAGTTGAAATGTCATTATTTTCTTATCAGAAAAAAATAAAGAAAACAGGAAAAAATGTCAATTGCTGTTTCTAGAGGACAGAAACAAACATTTTCAGTCAATCAGGGGAATATTAATTGAGTGTCCACTCAATGTCGAAAACGTAGTGGATACTCACTATCTCCCTGATTGATCAATTAATAATGCTTGTTTTTGTCTATTAGCATTAGGCATTTTTTTTAAGTCACTGCAAAGAAGGTGTGAGCAAAATCTGTAACTGACTTTTTTTGTTTTTTGGCCAACTATGCTGTCTTATTGCCTAGAATTAGCATTAACTTTATTCGTAAGTAGAACAACACATTTAGCAGAGTTTTGCATGAGTAGTAGGATTGTTGATTTAGTGCTGTGCTAGGTCTAGGAGTTTTGATCTTAATTTTTTTTTTAATTACATGGCCCACTAACTACCATCAAATAACTCAAAGAATTTTTGAAAACAGAAGACATACACAAACTGAACATTTGGTTGATAAAAGGGGACATCAGATGACCAAGTGTCAAAATGCATGGTGTAGTGGCACTCTTAGTGACAGGTACCACAATGCAAAGCAACTACCTAGGTAAATCACTATTGCACTACAGAGTATCTATCTCTTCTTTTCCTTAAATAAAATGATATAATTCATCATTATTTTTATCTTGAATTCTAAACGCAAGTTCTAAATGCAATTTTAAGAAACTAAGTCTTTTCTACTTATAGTTTGATATTACAGAATAATTTACTTTTATTAATCATAATTAAATAATTTAATTTTTAATAATTTTACTTTTTTACAGTTCAGTAGAGAAGCCATGGCCTCATACAATATATAGAAAATATATTTCAAAGAATCCTCATCAAACTTACTAATACTTAGATTTAATTTTCCTCTGTAGGTTGGCTATAGCAATAATAAAAAGCAGCCCTGAAAATCTTATTTTATTTGTTCTAATTATTTTTTCTTCCAATCTATCATTCTTCACCCCGGTTTTATTTTGTGTTCTGAACTTTCCTCTTCCATTTTGTGGCCTTGGTGTAGACGGAGATTGGAAAGATCTGGCAGGAGGCAGAGATAATCTCTACTCTTTCATCTCCTCCAATAAGTGCTGTTCTCTTGGGTCCAGGAATGGCGGTAGCATTACACTGAAATGACCATCAGAGGCAGGATATGTTTACTCCCTCATGATTTAATGAGAAAGATCAATAAATACTTTGTGGCTCCACAGTTCCAGTCCCAGGATGAAAAGCAAATGACAAAGCCAATGTGTTGTCTGTTGGCCACTCTGCCACCTCAATGCAGAATCAAGAGCATTAAATCAGATGCCTGCAGCCTTACTCAGCCCCTTAAATAATGAGAGGCAATGTCACTTACTAAGTTTGAATTAATTTAACATCTACCTTGAATTGCCATATAATGTTACTATTACTCCAAACCCACAACCTTTTATCTTGCAATTGGTGTATAAAATGCCACATTATATTGCAAAATAATTTATTATTCCATTTTCACAAGGAGTTCAGATTGAGGTCAAACCCTATGGAGGCAAAATCAGTTATGTAAAACACAAACTACTCGTTCAGGTATTTTATTTAAATAGTTTTTGTTTACCCCATTCTCTATGTTACCTCTCATTTATGCATCTAGCTTTCTAGATACTATAAAGATGTAATATCTTCGAGTTTTATACCGGAAAAAGCAAAAGTGTTGGGAAAAGACAAACATTTTTTGAACCCTGCCTCTATTACCTACGTAGCTATCTGATGTTGAGCAAATTGGTTAAATTCTTTTAACTTCATTCCTAATTGGTAAAATGGCTCAATAAAACCTGCCTTATAAATTACTGTGAAAACTAAATGAGAGTGCATATTAAATACCTAGATTATAATGTGTATTCAGTAGTTTCCTCTTCTTTTTTTTTTATTTCAGAATATTACCCGTATACAAATGTTTTGGTTACAAAACATTGCTTTTGTACAGTTTGAGTCAAAGTTGTAGGTATGTCCACCACCCAGATAATGTGCATTGTACCCGTTAGGTGTGAATTTACCTATTCCTTCTTCTCCCCTCCCACTTGTTTGATTTCCATTGAATTTTACTACCATATGCACACATGGGTGTTGATCAATTAGTTACAATTTAGTAGTGAGTACATTTTTTTTTTCATTCTTGTGATACTTCACTTAAAGGAATGGTCTCCAGTTCGATTCAGGTTGTTACAAAAGGTATTAGTTCACCATTTTTTATGGATGAATAATACTCTCTGGTATATATATGCCACATTTTATTAATCCATTCATGTAGTGATGGGCACTTAGGTGGTTTCAACATCTTAGTGATTGTGAATTTTGCTGCTATAAACATTCAAGTGCAAGTGTCTTTTTTATTAAATGTCTTTTTATTTTTTTCATTTTTTTCCTGTACCCAGTCATGGGATTGCTGGATCAAATGGTAGGTCTCCTTTTAGCTCTTTGAGGAATCTCCATACTACTTTCCACAAAGGTTGTACTAGTTTTCAGTCCCACCAGCAGTGTATGAGTGTTCTTATCTTTCCACATCCACACCAGCATTTGTCGTTTGGGGACTTTTTGATAAAAACTATTCTTACCAGAGTTAAGTGATATCTCATTGTGGTATTGATTACAATTCCATTCATTAAAAATAATGGCATGCATAGAACTATAAGATAACCAGAGGATCTTTCATTTGAAATATATCTTTAATATTATCTGATCAACTTTAATGTCAATCTTCTTCATAGCATTATTAAAAAAATCTTACAGGACTGTCAAGTCTGTTTAACCAGACATCAAGGAGGCCATGGGTGGCATATTAGCCATAATATTTTCAGCTGAAAGCCTCAAATCAGCTTAAACAAAAAGAAATATATCACATTATGAAAAGGTCTTTGGTCAGGCACTTTGGTCGATTTAGTAGCTAAGGACTCAAAGTTTTACCATCTCTTTGCTTTGAAATCCTCTGTGAATTTTGCTTTCTGATTGGCTTCCTCATGAGGTCAAGATGCTTCAGCAGTGCCCAGCATTGCATGCGGACATGACTGTTTCCAGACAGAGAAAAGAGACCTGTCCTCAATGTCTATATACTTGTTTATTTAAGAACAAGGAACCCATTCCTGGAGATTCTGTTTCATTTTGATTGATGGGAAATGTCCATTTCTAAGCCAAATACTGGGAAAGCAAACACGTGAGATTACTGTGATTGTTTAGGATAATCATTTGAAGAGATTGTTTTTGAATCAAGCTTGTTTGTTATGTTTCTGTTCTTCAAAGCAATTTTCTTTCAATATAGGGTTTGCCAGTTCTCTTCTCTCAACATTTTTTTCTTCTTTGCTCCAGTTAAGAAAAGCAGAAGGTCCGTTAGAAAGGTAAAATCAAATCTGAATGATTATTGTTACAGAGATTCTACAGTGAACATGCACATAAATGTTATTGTGGAAACTAATCTGAGAGACGTTAGGAAAGAAGACCCACCGTACTGATCTTTGTAATTTATTCCTTTATTTTTAAAGTTTCATCTTTGAGCTCCCTCACCTTTAATTTGGAAAAACATTAAGATAGTCATTACAGTAAATTTTAGGCCTAACATTTCCCATCGAACTTCAAAAACCTATCTTTAAAATTATGCACATTCATCTTTGGTTTTGTAATCACATTTCTAATGCTAAGGGGAAGGACAGTAGGTAGAAATTTAGGTTTTAAAGAGGCAGAAGCATCTTTATATTTTAGATAGTCAGTGACAGGCAGCAGGGTGTGCTTGCTGCTCCTTTAATACATCACCTTGACATAACCAAATCCTGTTCTATTTCACGCCAAAGGCATCCCTTACTGGAAAAAATAAAGGCATAGCTTACACTTTAATGAAAGAATTGCTGCACTTTGATGTGGATCTCTACTCCTGGCTATGAAACAGATAGATTCTTCAATTTCCTGGAGAAGTAAGGAGGGGGATTCTGGTATTTGTTGCTTTTAAACAGAAGAAAAAGGAGAATTACTTGTGGAATATTTTTCTTTATGTTTATTTTAAAATGGTAGTGGTGATATTGGTTAATATAATGTGATCTTGAAATAAAAGGTTCTATTCACAATTGCATACATTACTGAAAGGACTTAGTTAAAATATTTCAACTATTATTTATATATATATATGTGTATATATTTTTAAAGTGGCAATTATTGCCAAGATGCTCTTAAAAGAAAGGCTACACAAAGCACCATATTTTTAAAATTTTAAGGGGATACAAATATTTTGGTTACATGGAGCAGAACAATATTGAGTGTTGAAATTGAAACAGCAATAAAAGACAGTCCAACAAAAAAAAGTTCTGGACCGGATGGTTTTACAGTCAAATTTTACCAGACCTCCAAAGAAGAATTGGCACCTGTATTACAGAAACTCTTTCACAACATCAAGGAAGGAAGGAATTCTCACCAGTTTGTTCTATGAAAGCAGTATCACCTTTATACCAAAGCCAGGAAGGGATACAACAAAATACGAAAACTACAGACCAATGTCCCTTATGAATATAGATGCAAAAATTCTCAATAAAATTCAAGCAAACTGAATTCAGCTGCACATCAAAAAAATAATACACCACAACCAACTGGGTTTCATCCCACATATGTAAGGATGGTTCAACATACTCAAATCTATAAATGTGACTCACCACATAAATAGCAGCAAAACAAAGACCATATGATCACCTCCTTAGATGCAGAGTAAGCATTTGACAAAATTCAGCACCCTTTTATGATAAGAACTCCCAACAAAATAGACATGGATGGAACATACCTCAAAATTATAAAAGCTATTTATGACAAACACATAGCCAACATCATACTGAACTGGAGAAAAATTGAAAGCATTCCTGCCTAGAACTTGAACCAAAGTTCGCCCTCTATCACAGCTTCTGTTCAACATAGTGCTGGAAGTCACAGCCAGAACAATCAGACAAGAGAACTAAATCAAGGACAAGTTTGATCTACTGGCATGTGTCTCTGGGGAGTGCCGGCAGACAGGGAACTCCCAGAGTGGGCACCCCTGGGTCCTCAAGGGGGAAGGTGTGGGCCCACTCTCTGTGGAAACCTCAGACTGAAGGACACCACAGCTGCTGAGAGGCAGCTGCTCCTGAAAGTCTCCATCTGCCCTCCTGGCTGCAGTGGGTGGAGAAGGGGCAGGGGAAGAAAAGAGTCTGAATGGCAAAGAGCTGGGACCCTGGTTCCTTTAGACCAGCTTGGGCTTGTAAATGTAGAAAAGCTTCCAAACAATTAGTAGGCTTGTGGGAAGGAGAAGTGGGGTTCTCCCCTTACCCTTCACTGGGCTCCAAGCCTCTCTGGGTTTGATCTCCACTAGTATCTTTTCTTCTTTTTATTTTTCCTGTTCTGCTTTATAACTTCCTTTTACGAAGTTGCCAGCATGCTTTGGCACTTCTTCCTCTGAACTACACCTGAGCTGTGCACATTCTCCTCTCTCACAAACCCTTTCTTCTTTCTGGGACGCTCCAGCAAGCAATGTGTCTAGTCAGCCATCTTGCCCTCGTCCCCGGAACACTATATTTTCCTCCACTAAAATGGTTAAAGACAGATTTGCATCTTTTGCCAGGTTAATCAGTGGAGTGAGCAATGACTGGGTGTCATCCTTCAGTTTTTTTTCCCTTTGTAATATGCAGTGACCCCCAAATCCTGGTTCTCAAGTTAAACCAAACACTTGGGTTTTCTCTGCAATTTTCTCTATCAACACTTGATTTAAACTAAAGAAAAGAAATAAGAAGGAAATAATAGAAGTTGGGCAATACTTAAGCATGTACATGCCAGTTGCATTTTAACGAATGCTTCTTTGATGACACTATAAAATTTGTCTCACAATATAAAGTGAGACTATTCATATCTCTTTTTTATATGCCAGTATTGTTTTTTAAAATCACAATTCAAAATGACATGAAATAAGACCTTTCTGTGTTAAGTGCCTAGGTGTCAAGAAATGTGAAGAGGCTGAAATATTACCTTTCTTTTAATCTAACAAGTTAGCCTACCCTAGTTTTATAGGTGCAAGCAGAATCCGTAAGACTCTGGGGTCAGAGAAAAAGGAGTTTATTACTCTTGGTACAGCAAGCAACATGAGTGTCATGTTCACACATGATCTCCCTCGCTGTCCAATTCCATGGAAGAGGTGATTTTAACAGGTCTGGGTGGATGATGTACACGCAGCCAGTTTGTATCACATTGGAGAACAACAAACTTAGGAAATGTTATCAGGAAGCTAATATGAAACCTACCTAATCTTTGCCCCAAAGGAAGGCTATGTCTTCATTATGCTCATAGGGGGAAAAGAAAATCTGCCTCTGTCCCAGAGGGAAATACTGTCACTATGTTTTAAGACTCTTTCTTCCACATTCTTGAAAAGATAGTCTAGAACAAAAGCTGTCACAAGGTATGTAAAAGTGTGACAGCCTCATGGAGAACTGTCACCCAACACTGGGAGATACACACATATACATATATACACACATACATATATCATATGTATAGTATTCATATATGTGGTATACAAATGTATGGCACATATAAACATACATATGGCACATATATAATTTAATTCTCCCCAAAATTCTATAAGCCAAGCTCATATTTCTTGTTTTAGATGTAAAGAAGCAATACTAGCTAAACATCTTGCTTAATTTCACAGAGATTGTAAGCGACAGATTCAGATTTTTTTCAGTGGCTCACTTTTACATTTATTACTCTCCCATGTTTATAATGGGGAAGGCTCTTTAAAATGTTCCTTTTGAGCCAACAGAACCCCCACGCCCCCATGCCCACGGGGGTGGGCAGCTGACACGTGTCCCTGTCGCAGCATCTCTGGAAAGCAGAAAGGACGGTTGGGCAGGAGGGGCCGCCCTTCAACCCCTTGTTCTACTCAACTTTCTGGTCAACTAATGCACTAATCGTCATGATAACTAGGGAGAAATGTATCTATTTTGTGTTTTGCGATATTGAATTCTACATAGAAAGAGGGCCCTTTGACTTGTTATATTACTTCCACCAAAATTTAAAAAATATTTTTGTTGTTGCTTTCCTCATTATTGGCCGTATTATAAACTATAACATGTGCAATACCATTCAAACAAGTATGTAAAATGGTGATCAATGAAGCAGTGTACTTTTTTTTTCTCTTTTCAATCAAACCAATTGTTAAATGTAATTATAATCTTAGAAGATACAGTTAAAAAGATGTTAAATTAAATTGAGCTCTGAAAATTGCCCATCTCATGATTCCTACTGATTGCGTCTTGGCATAATTCCACCAAGTTTCAATATGTAATTTAGGGATAATGTATAATTGGTATTGGACCCATTGCAGCTTCTCCACATTTAAATGAGAGGCCAATTTTATTAGTAATAACTATAATAACTCTGCTAAATAGATTGTATGACTTTGCCACTCATTAGGAAATTATTTTTCAGCAGGATCATCTTACTTTTATGTATTTAATTCAAATTTTAAGTAGGAAATCTATTAACAAGACAAGTGTTTACAAGGAGATACTTTTTACAGATATTATAGTTAGGTCCCAATTAGACAATTATTTCCTGTGGTGTCAAATAAGGGTTTATTTTTCATTGAGTCTTATTTTCAGGAAAACCTTATCCATAAGACACATTCAAAAGATATGAAATGATGTTTAGACCGATGATATCAAAATACTGGGGAAGTAGCATGGCACAAGTTTCATCACACAATGTTTTATTTATATGTTTTACAGGGAAAAATCTTTTTGTATTAAAAAATCACTACAAATATGTACACTAGACATTGGTATTCAGCAGTACTGGATAGTATTATCCACTAGTGCATTGAAATTGGTATACTTACCTAAATGGTAACAACTCTTAAAAGAAGCTTTCTAATGAAATAAATTTTGAGAAAAGCTGGTTAAGGTAAGCTATCATAGGAATTTATTGCATAGTAAATAAAGGCTCTGAGAAGTCTTGCAATAAATAAACTTGGTTTCACATTATCTTTCAGATTTGTTTGATCATAGACTCATCTTATTTTGTAACCTTTTTGATATTTGGGCAAGTCCTGAATACATTTTAATGATCTTTTGATTCCACTAGAATGCCAGAGATCATAATCTTAGTTGTCTTTGTGTTCTCCCATATTGGATAAAACCATTTCTTCGTGAGAAAATGCTCAATATTCTCTATTCCTATCAGTTTGCAGGCCTAATGTGTGCTGGAATAGAGACGAATGAAGAGCTCAGTGTGACAGATGGAAGAAGTGACACATGTTAGAGGGACTCCAGGGAATGAAGGATGCAGATTTAATTGTCATTGGGTCTGAGCTCTTACTTTCTATTTCTTGATTTCCTCATCTTTACAATTAGAATAATGCTGTCTTTTCATGCTTAGAATAAAGATTATCAAAAATACCAAGTTTGGGATTCTCCTCAAATGGCAACTATTATAATTGTTTATGATTTCAGCCATAATAAATTTAACTCTGATATGATATGGGATAATGTATATTTTTTTCTGAAAGATACCTTCCTCTTAGGATTTTTGTGATATTTACATGAAGAAGTGTCCTCAAGCCACTCAGCTCTGTATCTAGCATGCAGTACATATATACACATACTTTAATTCCTTTGGAAACTAGCACTAAATTTTCTTACATTTGTTCAGTTTATTCAGAAATACTTTTGAGCTGTCATGCGGCATATTTTTCTGTAATGACTGCAGATATATCAGCAAACAAAAAGGAAAATAATCCCTGCTTTCATACACTTTATACTTTAAATTGTAATCAAGTTCTTATACTTTTATTACAAGCAAAAAGAAAATCACAGAAAATTGGAAAAGCAACTTAACAATAACATATAAAAAAGACTTTAAAGCTATTACACTAAAAGTAAGCAAGACCTTATGTTTCTTAAAAGAAGCTTGATTCATTGCTTGTCAGAGATAGTGTGGAAATGGTGATTATCTATATGAATGCTGCTATAGTTCTGCTGTAGTTCTGCACTTCTGGTTGTAAGACAGAACTTTCTTTATATTTGTAAATTACTATATATTTATTTTTCTACCTAACGTTGCAGGCACATTTTTATTTGATCTTTGGATCTCTTCATAGAAGATTGGATATGTATGTTTAATTCTATTTTACAGGTTTGAAACCCAGGCTCAGAGAGGAGGTGCCTCTGCTAACACAGACAAGCATCTCAGCATTTGCAGATGGAGACTGAAAACTAGATCTGATTTCTGATCAAGGGTGTGTACCACTCCTACCTGAGAAAGGAAAATGATAATATTGCCCTTAGCAGGAAATTGTAGCAGCACATGACCGATGCTGATTTTCAGCATGCGTAACATCTAAACATTCTTCATAGAGATTATTTTTCTCTGAAAAGAGATAATTATATTTAAAGTGACATTTTGAGAATGAGAAACAGGTTAAGGTTGTATAGTCTTTGGTTCTATGCTGCTAACTATTCTAAATATAGGTTGCACCTTTATGTATTTTGAAGGAGCTCTAACAATTCATTATCTTTTTCCTTGAAAACGGATGCTACTATATCTATCCATGGTAAATCAGCAACAAATATGGGTATATTCTCGGTTTGGAATGGCATTCATACAGGAAAAGAATTTCTCAGCTAGATGATGGGAAAATACAACTTTGTGATTTATCTAGTTTGGGTAAAGTCAAAGTTTCTGTTTGGTGATTAAAGTTATAGCTCCTGTTGATGACTCAAGGCCAGGCTCAAATCCTAGCTCTACTAATGAATATTTTTTATCTTCTCTAACATAGTGTTCCTTTATTGACTTACCTTAATAGGAAAGCCTAATTTAATTAATTCCTAAGGAGACAGATGTGAGAAGAAACAGAGGGGGAATCTGTAGAATGTACCATGATTGGTTTTAGACCTGAGGGTAAAGGAAAGAAATCTGTTATCCAAAGTACCACGGTGGCAAAGTACAGGATTCTAGCTTACAAGATCTGTAAGAAAATCAACCAGACAACATCTTGTCAAAAGACAATGATAAGGCATTTATATACCGGGGATGATTTTCAATTATCAAATTAATAATCATTATTAGGAAGGAGTGGTTAGGGAAGGTAAGAATTACATGGAGTGTCTCATCCTCAAGGAAAGAATCTGAAAGTGCTGTTTGGGTTCTATTAGGCAATTCCAGAACATATGATTTTTAAGATGGGTTTGGAAGGCATGATTTTCCAGTGGTATGATAGTGGAATTGCCTTCTCAGGGGGACATTTTTTTAAAACTTAGCTTTATGAAAATTAATGTAGCAAAATTCAGCATAACATAATGGTCTCAGGAGCCAGGCTGCCTGGGTTCATAGCCTGGTTCTATCACTTCCTAATGATGTGATTGTGAACACATTGTTTAACTTCTAGATATTTCAGATTTTTCATCTGTAAAATAGAGATAATAATGGTCTTTACTTCATAGGGTTTTCTAATGATAATGTAAGATAAGGAATATTAAGAATTTAGTGTGGAACATAACATATGTTTAATGTATGCCAACCGTTATTACCTCTACATTAGGCAAGTATGCCTTAAAAAAACATAGCACTTTACAATTTTAAACCATTTTTACTGCCTCATTTAACCATCACATATCTTAAGGTAAGAAGTTCAGTGTGATCCTTTTCACTCACGAATTAGAGAGTTGAGAGTTAAAGAAATCTAGTGACTTGCCCTTCTCACATGGTTATAAATGATGGGCTGATTGGGTAGTGAAATGTCTAGTCTAATAGGTTTTCTACTTTAACATCTTTACTTGGTCATGTACTCATGATCCTCAGTGATGATTTTGCCATGGGATAAATATTTTACAAGGTTAACAGATGAATAGTATGGACAGCAAAGCCTATGGATTCAAAGGAGGATAGGCATGAATAACTAGACTAGAGAGCAGTGGGAACAATTCAAGGAATAAACACTACTCGAATTGGACCTCGATGATAGAATCTTAGGAGGCACAAGAAAGCCACTGCAATATGGCTGGTCCATTAATAAAGACTGAAAATGGATAATGAATGAATCAGCTAAAATTATAAAATATTTTTACATGTAATTTAAAAAATATAATAAAGGCTACTGTGCATTATCTAATGATTTAGTTCCCATATACCTAAATAGCACTACTTCTTTGTTTTGTTCTTAGGTTTGTAAGTTTAAAAGGAGAGAATCAGTCTATGTTCTAACATTTAAGTTGCTCCATTGCTCAGTATAAATTGCTTGCCTTCAACGATTATGGAAGATATTAGACACAGCAAGACGGAAAGAAAATTAAATCAGTTCTGCAAAAGGAAATGTTGTCTTTACTATAGCTTTTACTAATGCCACTTTGAAATATCTTGAATATCTGTTTTCCCATTCAATTATTAAAAACAATATGCTGGTGTGACTTAGGTCATTAATTTCAAATTTTGTTTCATGTTGTTTTTTATAGTGAGATGCCGATTTAATTATCTTGGATGATAACTTAGCCCTTCAATATTTTTCTTTTGACTCATTACACTCAACCAAAAGTTACAAATAATCAAATATAATTACTGAAATTATTTGTACATTTCAAAATAATTGAAAATGATGCAGTGATATCTGAAAATCCTGTGATTTAAATATAAAATCTTTGGGCTCCTATTAAAATTTTTGCATATCCCTAAGGTTACAGACATATAAACCTTTTAGAAAATGAGGTGCATTATATTAACAGAGAATAAAACACTTGGCAACATGCATCATGCTAATTTGGAAATATATGTGCAAATGGGTGTAATAAAATTTCCTGAAATGTTGGTTCAATTGAATTTTACTTGATGATAATATTATTATTATGAAAGAAATATTACTTAAAGTTTATGTTCTTGTTATGCTCAAAAACTGTTATGCTCAAAAACATATAAAAGTCAAAGCCTCTCTTTTTATTTCTAAAATAAAATCAGTATCTCCTGGAGAAGAATCATGATACTTTCATTTCTTCTATATATTTGCCGCTAGTTATCAGCTACCAGGATGTCAGAAGTAACATCCCAGGAGGATAAACACAATGATAAAGAGAACCATTTCTAACTCTGTTTAGATTGTGAGTCCTTTCCAGTCCCTGATGGAGCACTGGCCTCTCTTTTGCAATGGCAAAAGTTTGTGGCAGTGTAGTTTATCAGGGCAAGTGCTCTAGAGATCTCTCTGTTCTTGTCTTCCTTGTAGTGGGGAGTCTTAGCTGAGGGGATGTCTCTTGGTGGCGGGTCTGACATGGCTCAGAGGAAGCCACAGAGGAACTGGGATCCAGAGAACAGGTGCTAGAAAGAGCTGTCGAGCCAGGTTCCTAGCCCCAAGGTCTACAGTAGCACCTGAGACTTGAAGCTCAGGTTAAAGGCATGAGTAGATGTAGTTCTCCCACGAAGCTGGGGTCTATTGCTCTGGGGCAAACCCCAGTATCTCACACCCAGGGGTCTGGGATGTAGCTGTAGTTCTGACCCTGGGGGGCAGAGCACAGCATTCGCATGGCTCTGGGGGAAAGTGTGCTCCAGAGGTTCGAGCCCTGGTGATCAGGGCAGCATTGCAATTCAGAACCCAGAATCAACAGGACAGGAGGTGTCACACAGTGGAGACACTAGACCCTGCGATGGTAGGTCATGGCAGTAGCTCAGGCTCTTTGAAGCTGGTGCAATATCACCAAGGGCCCAGGAATGGCGAGATCCCACAGTGGCTTGGGCCTTGGGGGGTGAGGAACAGCATAGCAATGACTCTACTCTTCAGACAAGCAATTTAAGGAATGAATTAATTAAATTATACAGCACAGTTAACCATTTCTATTATTTTCTACTTCTATATTTTACTGAAATCTATTGCATTTTGATTAGTTTTTCATTTATATTTGACAACAATCCAATCCATTAAATTGTTTCATTTTACCGATTTAATGTAGTCATTTTAGTTTTTTAAATTATAATTTTAATTTTTTTCTGGTCATCATTTCCACCAAACCTATTTTCCCTGGATTAAATATTGAATATCTTCATTTTGCCATGAAGATTTAATTTGCTAAGCAAATTTAACTCTATGCAGTTTTAGCTATGTTGGTTCTATTATGCTTATTTCTACCAAGAATATTCACTATGCCTTTTTGTATATAACTGTGGTCAGCTCCGACATGAGAAAATTGCAAATAATACTGTGAAAGTCTGAAAGAGAAAAAGAGAGAGAGAGAGAGAGAGAGAGAGAGAGAGAGAGAGAGAGAGAGAGAGAAATTAAGAGATAAGCAAAGACAAAGAGAAAAAGTGAAGTGATCAAGAGACACACAGAGAGACACACACCCAGACACAGATGATGTCAGAAATTCAGGAGCCTAGTTTTCAAATGCCCAATAGAATAAAATCATCTTTAGGATCAAAATTCTTAGGGTCAAAATACTAGATGTCAATGCATCTACTTCAGGAGTACTAAAAAACATGTAATTCACACAGCAAAAAAAAAAAAAAAAAACAAAAACCAAAACAAAAAACTCTAGGTATACAAAATGGAGAACACAAGTTTATCTTTGAAAATGTGTCAATCTTTATATCTTAGACTAGCTAAAGAAAGTATTTTATATCATTGGAAATCATGAGGTGATATAATCAGAAATATAGTTTACATCAGGAAGTCAAAGTTTAACTTTTCATGGCCCCCATCAAAAGTCCCATGGAAGATACAGGAAATGCCATTGCTAAGAAAATTCTGCCAGGAACATCAGATTGTGGGATTCACAGAAAAACAGGGATTTCCACTGATTACTAAACAGTGAGAAGACCAAGCAAATTATATGACAGCTTGACGTGACTCAACATCCATTTAAAAAAAGCCATTCATTTAGGAATGAAACAAGATGATCGGCATTTGCTATATTGTTTTTTTCCTCATGCACACTCTTTTAAACTACATCCTCCCTCAGCTGTGTAGCATCTGAGGGAAAATCAATCTGGCTGTTGGGGGCTGATTCTGGTGTTATGCCTTATACTAATCATTCTCTATGGCCTGTAATGTACGTGTGCTGCATGACGTAGCCAGCATTTTCTCCAGACACGGTTACTGTCTTGGGACATAACAAGAGGCCTGAGTTTCTGCACAGAAGAAAATGTTGCCCCCACACAGAGGGCCCCTGTGGTGGGAGTCTGGAAGCCATAATGATAAGAAGAACATTCCCAAGGTCCGGCTCCGTATGATGGTTGGTAGTCAATGACGGGTAAGACTCCCCATGGGAGGGGCGACCTAAGACGGACACAACCGTGGGGATCGGCCGCTGGCTGGGAGAGAGCCGCTAGCTGGGAAAGAGCACGAGAAGTTCTTTTAAAGGCTGCATTGTTCAACATTGCTTATCTTGGCCTTGGCTTTTGAGTTATGTCTGGTGCTGAGTCCTCAAGTAACCGTTTTGAGGTCTGAGACCATGGGAAATTGTTCCCTTTTGAAATAACTCTGGAATTGACAGATATCGCTGCTATGCTCAGATGCTCACGTACAAGAAACTAACCTTGGGTCTGGGGGGTATAAAAATAAAGTGACCAGTGCATTGGTCACTTGAGTCATCGTCATGTCCATGTGTGTCTGTGTCATTATTTTATGTTCTGTGTCATCCCCCATCCTGTAATCGGGCCACGTCATTTGGCTAGCACCTTGCCAGTCTGAATGAAGAATTTTCTGTTTTTAAAATGTTAACAATTATTGTTGTAGCTGTTTGGATTTCAGGTATATCCCAGTTCATGTTGCTCCACTTAAGCTTCAACATGTCTTATGCTAGTATAAGCCCTGGAAGAAATATGTATTATTGGTTCTCACTATCGATATGTACACACTCTAAGGAGGAAGTTTTTATTTTTTAACAATCTCTAAATTTTGAGAGTAATTACAGAATGAATAGAATATTGTGGGAGTGGACACTTTTGATCCTTGAATACCTTATTTAATTGTTTTTATGCTTATTTTTAAAGTCTGAAAATGTTTATAATGAAAAAGTAATGATAGACCAAAAATAAAGTAATAATAAAAGAAACAACTTCTCTTCTGCCAGGTTCTAGTTTGAGAGCTCAATTTGCTACATGAATGTTACATAGGTAATTTCATGCCCAATTCTCTTGAACTTGTTTTATAGCAGAGAGGGATTTTAACGGTTTCTTCTTCTGTATATAATAAGCTGTAGGAGAAGCAAATCTGGTTAATTATCGTAAGATCTACTGCAGTGGTTTTGCAAATGACTATGGCACATTTGTCAATTTTCCAAACGATGGTACCTGCAACTTTCCTTCTCTGTCTTAAACTGTTTATGTCTATCAGGAATTCCTACAACTGGAACGGTCCAAAGTGCTACCTGTATAATGTCTTCATCGGTACCCACAAAACCTGCAAAACTCTTGAACTTGAGACATTTCTTTGGAAGACAAAGGTGTTCTTCATAGTAATTCAACTTTTCCTTCTTTTCAGTGACTGAAGGGAGGTATTTTGAAAATATGTTTCTGCATGTTTTTTTTTTCTCTCCTTTAAGACAAAACAAAAAGAAGAAAAAGAAAACCCAACCACATGGAAGTTTTACAGTTTTATGGTGCTATATTAGAAAGTTTCCCATGTGTAAGGGAGTATGACTCAGTTAAGAAACAAAGTCAAGTGTGAGTTATAGCAGGGGGAAGTAACCTTTAGTGTTTTTGTCCCTATCTCTGGCATGAATTCATGATTTAGTATCAGGAAATTCTTTCTTAGTTTCAATTTTCTAATTCCAGAAAGTGAAATGAGGATAAAGAAAATGGGGTATATATACAGAATGGAATACTATTCAGCCTTAAAAAGAAGGAAATGCTGTCATTTGTAACAACATGGATGAACCTAGAGGACAGTATGCTAAGTGTCATAGAAAGACAAATACCACATGATCTCACTTATATGTGGAATCTAAAACAGCTGAACAGTAGAAGGGTTTAGCAGGCGCTGGGGGTGTGGAGGGACAGTGAAATGGGGAGGTGTTGATCAAAGGGTACAAAATTTCAGTTAGGAGGAATAAATTCAAGAGATCTATTGTACAACGTAGTGACTATAGTTAATAACAATGTAACGTGTACTTGAAAATTGCTAAGAGAGTAGATTTTAAGTGTTCTCACCAAAATAAACGATAAGTATGTAAGGTAATACATGTATTAATTAGTTTGATTTAGCCATTCCACCATGTATAGATATTTTAAAACATCATGCAATAATTTCTAAAGTCCATTTTAGTCAACTTAATTCAATGTTATAATACCATAGTAGGCCCCCTTTATCCGTGCTTTTACTTTCCCTGGTTTCAGTTATGCTCAGTCAACTATCTTCCAAAAATATTAAATGGAAAATTCCAGAACTAAACAATTCATAAATTGTAAATTGTATGCCATTTGAAGTAACATGACAAAGTCTCCTGCTGTCACACTCTGTCCCACTCTGGACATGAATCTTCCCCTTGTCCAGCATATTCAGTCTTTATATGCTACCTGCCCATTAGTGACTTACTAGCTGTCCCAGTTATCAGACTGACTGTCCTGATATCACAGTGCTCATGTTCAAGTAGCCCTTATTTTATTTAATAATGGCCCCAAAGTGCAAGAGTAGTGATGCTGGCATATTGTTATAACTGTTCAGTTTTATTATTTTTGTTTTTAACCTTTTATTTTGACTAATTTATAAATTAAACTTTATCATATGTATAAGAATTAACAGTGTAAACAGGGTTTGGTACTATCCAGGCTTCAGGCATCCACTGGTGGCTTGGAACATATCTGCTATGGATAAGGGGCCAGTACTGTAGTCATGCTGCTGTTTCCAGGCAAAGCAGTCATGAATTTGGTGGCTGTTAGTTCAACTGATGCATATATAATATGTTCTCTAAGAAAATCAGAGACACAGCTAACACTAACATTTGGGTGGCAGAGTAACTTTCTTATAACCCGCAATGGCATGGCCATCACTATTGGGTGCCACAATTCTCTGATGTCCGTCTTGGTCTAGTTCCAGTTTGAAACTGTGAGGGATGGGGCATTCCTCATAATCTTCTTTGAAGGCCTTAATTAATCATATATAATTATTACAGCCAATAGAGCCTAAGTGGTAGCCATTTTTATCTTTTGAATAGGTTTAACACATTGCTACACTAGAAAAATGTTTTTCCTTGGTGCCACAGTGTTTTATTATTAAAATAGAATAAAAACTTCAAAAGCAAAATGATCCTTTCTAATTTAATGAAAAATGTTATTATTTTACTGTTTTCTGTGCTTTTTTAAATAGTAATATAAAAACTTGAAAATTAGTAATGTAAAAAGTAATGTGAAACTTGAAAAATATTGAAGTGTTTTTCTTGACTTGTTAGGCTTAAGTATAATTTAAAAGTAAAAATAAATAGAAAAACAAAATTTATTGACTCGTATTCATTTAATCCACTTTTTTAGAATTAAATTTTCCATATTAATTGTAACAATAAGAACACCAACAAATAAGATTTTAATTAATCAACTGCAGGGTTTTGCCCAGGTTTTGTTTCACGAGACCTGGGCTCCAAACTAGCATGAGTTATATACAACTCACATGGCAGTTAACGTGTTAACCTAGTATTCTAATATTAGACTATCAGGTTTTTGTTATACTGATGACAGAAAATAAGAAAAAGAAGAATGATTGAAAGATTATTATCTCAGGTATGGTGTGAATTGCTGACATTGCTATCGTGCTAAGAAACTAGAACAGAAAGACACCCAGTAGCAGCAGGGAACTTCTACAACTATGTTGACAACTTGCTACTTTGACAGTTTCTACGAGAGACCCAGCGGGGACCAAGGTAAGTGGGAAGGTGTCACTTTGACACTGCAGCTGCCCTGTTGGCAAGTAGAGCTCTATGTGACCCTTGGGATGGCAACATATATAATATTTCAAATGGGGACCACTTTACTACTATGTCAATACCTACAAGTCTTTAAAGAGTTGGCTGATGAAAATAAAGTCTTAATTCATTGTTTGGAAGAACTAAAATCACCACCTGTCTATAAATTTCTTTCTAGCTTTACCAGAAGCTGAGAGAGATTAAAACTGAAAGACAGATGTGTGGCCAGTTGGGTATGTCAGACTATTCCTTCGTTTTTGTGTCATACCTGTGTTTGTAGTTTTTGAAATCCATTTAAAATTAATGGACAAAGAAGGTGATTTACACTCAACTATTGAAAGATGTTAGATCAAAGCTGTGCAGTTAGTTTTGGCTAGTTGAGAGAGTATGACCATCTACAATTATCTGAAGCCCTAAATACTGAGGCAGGAGAAGAGGCATTTCACAGAGGAAAAAGGAGTACAATAATGAGAAATGAAACAACGCTTTGAGCCTAGCTGTTAGATCAGGAATAACTACATGACATTAGGAGCTCCTAAAAGATGGGGGTGTTTGTTCTCATGAAGAAAGCTGTGGAAACCTCACAATGACCAAGTTTGCCATTGAATTCAGGAGATGGAATGATAATATATTCGGTAATATAAGAAAAGCAGATTTGTAGATGATATGATAAAGAAGAGATTAATTATTTGATTATAAACTTTGACTGGTGTCTACTCTTGGCAAATACTGACGTCTGTCTTCTCACCTCTTCCTTTACGGTGTCCCTTTCCATCCTAGGACCCTAACAGCAGCAGCCTGTTCTCCCAAGCTGTCTCCACGATTGCGACATGTCATGGCCTCCCTTCCCCTAGGGTTTGCAATGACCATAGCTTTTCTGTTACCTTTTTGCTTCCGTCTAAAAAATTACAACTAATAGATGGTGAAGTGATTAATGATCAATAGTGCTTAATATATGATTTTGACACAAACCTCCTGCATACCAAACTAATGCCTAGAGTAATAATTCTCAGAAAGGAAACTGCAGACACTGCCAGGTCAGCAGTAACTGAAGATTTCCTGGCATCTTTCGGGCCAGAAGACCCTCCACAGGTGATCAATTCTACGTATCATTCCCTATAAGCGCTCAGTTGAGCTCAACTGTAGGCTAGAGAGGGACAGTTTTTACTGGTTGTGAGTTTCCTGCCTGACACACACTCTTTGGTGACAGCAGCTGAGGCACAAGGTCCTCATTTTCTGCCATACCCTTCCTCTCTCTTAATCATGAATTTAATATCTGGAAATGTTTAGATTAGAAGATATTTAGTTACAAGAGTAAAATTCTCAAGGGATGTGAAGAAAACTCCAGATAAAATTATTGTGTTGCATGTATTATGAGGGGAATGATCATAATATCTTATTTTCACAATGTGCTCTTATATCAAAGCCTATATAAACTTAAATTAATCATGTACTTCATTGACAAATGAATAAATTGATAATGACCCAATTTAAAACCTAGCTCTGAGGTGAGTTATATGAAATTATTCAAATGTTACTATTTGTTCTGCTAAAACCGAAAAACTAATTGCATCTCACAATCCCAAGGACATTTTAGTGTCCCTGTCCCCTCAACAGATATGGGCTTGACAATTGCACGCTCATTTTTAGTAGAGGTTGGCTTATACTAGAGGAGATGAAATTAACTGGAGAAGTTGATAATAGCAGCACACACGTTTGAGGTTTTCTAAAATAAGCTGGCATGTTAAAACAGTTGTAAAGTGATATTTTCTTTTTTGATTTAAATATTCATCAAAGAAAAATATGCCCGAAATGTTACAGGGCAAACAGTAATAGACAAGTGAGAATTATGAAAGTTGATTTAAAAGGCTAAATAAAATAACAACAATAGCTAAGGGATATGGAATTGTGAAAATACAAGAGACTTTTAGGATCCATCTAAACTTTATAAAACTTTAAAAATTTGCTACAGTGGAGATTCTGTACAAAGCTAAGGTTCAATTATTCCCAGGGAGATTGACTATAAGTATTCCAGAATTCAAGTTTAACCTTTAGCATCTATTTTACATAATTAAATCTTGTTACCTGAAAATTGCCAGTCAATTTTGAAAAGCTTTCCTAAGATTTTATTAGGTGAACAGGGTAGAAAGTCGAATGAGAACTGCTCAAGAATTGCCAACAAGCTTTCTTAGAGAAAGCTGCTGCAGTGAGTTTGGAATACATAATAAAATGTCGTAACTAAGTTCATTAACCGAAAGAATGTGTATTTACGTGGTCCTTCAAGAAGAGGAAAGAGGATATTTTAACTAGAGGGAAAGAACAATGTTAAATTTATGACTTATTAAGACCTGGTTGTAGTTTCTAGAGGAAGAAAGTTTTTTGCTTTTTTAAAAATATTAGATATTTATAAGTGTATTTCCTCTTTCTTAGACCCTGTATTAGTTTGCTAGCCCTACTATAACAAAATACCCAAAACAGGGTGGCTTACATGATAGAAATTTACTTTTTCACAGTTTTGGAGGCTGGAACTTCAATCTTAAGGGATCAGTAGGGGTGGTTTCTTCTGAGGCCTCTCTTCTTGGTCGGTAGACATCAAACTGAGTTCTGCTGTTTCCTCACACGGCCTTTGCTCCGTGCACAAGGGCATCCCTGTCTCTCTGTGTCCTTATCTCTTCTTATCAGGACACCAATAAGATTGGATAAGGGCCCACCCTAACAACCAAATTTTAACTTAATTACCTCTTTAAAAGTCCTATATCCAAATATAGTCACATTCTTTAGTACTAGGGGTTATGACTTCAACGTATAAATTTTAGAGGGGCTCTTCGTTTAGTAACTTGCACTCTGTCTAGTAACAAAGGGGAAAATAAAAATAATTTTAACCAGACCTAAGTGAAGATTGGATCTCTGACATATGCCACATTCAGAAGTACAGTTGTTAACAGACCTTCATTCGACTTACAAGGAAAAATTAGTTGTTTTGTTTGTCTTTCTTTCTTTCCTATAGTAGACTAATTCTGCCTCTTAATTCTTTTGAAGGCATTAAAATCTTCCCCTCAGGGAATGTAAACCTCCCCAAGACCTAGAGAAACCTAGAAACTGTAATGATTCTGATGCTGGTTTTAAGGAATCATTAGCAATCAGTGGTACAAGGAGGATGAGATAATAGTTGTTTGAGAACAAAAACAGCATGAGGATAAAACCTGGGGAGAGACTAGTCAAAGAGGGAGATGAAATACCAGAAACTCAGGTCTTATCCTAGGAGCTTGTCTAGGGTTGTGGGTGGTGGAGTGCTGTGCACACGGGGTTGGGGTAGTGGGCCTAGAAAAAGACTATTTTGGGAAACCTGACCATGTATGTCCTCACCAGTGTCTACTGATGAGTATCTGCAAAGTAGGCTGTGGTTTAAGTCATTTACAGGGACAGAAATTAGCATGCACATTTATTTTTCCTGTCTGTCCTATTCCTAAGTAAGTAAAACCACTCCCCATGAGAGAGGGTAGGGTGAACTGACACTTTAAATGTACAGGCTTACTCCCCTTGGAGATGTGGTCAACACAACAAAGCTGCACCCAAAGTGCTTGTGTTTCATGAGATGAGTCATTATGTTAGGTGGAGACAGGACAATGGAGAAAGGGAACTTGGCCCAACTTTGAGCTGTGACTTGTGATGAAAGGATAAGAACTAATATGTGGCCAGTGTGTCTTCACAGGGTGACTCCACTTTAGAACAATGTGTGTGTGTGTGTGTGTGTGTGTGTGTGAGTGTGTATGTGCATGCAATCTTACCTCCCATTTACCTATCTGCTATTTCAAATAGGGTTTGGAGTCCTATGACTTTGAGATCTCCAATAGTCACCGAGTTGCTGTTAGTGAGATGTTTCCAGTTTTGAAACAGATCTAGCTGTTCCTAGCATTTTATTTTGGCATTATACAACTGGGATTTAGGTTCATTAGGAGCCAAACGTCAGCAGTGCTAGAGATGGATTCCTCTAACTTATTAGCTGGATAATAACTAGGGTCCCCGATGACTTATCTTTCTTGTTTACCACAAATCTGAGATAGAAAAGCAGCCAAGAAATGCAGGTAAATTCAATGACATCAGCTCTGGTGGCATTTGGATGATGCTGACAAAATGGGAAATGTTGGTTTCATTATTTCTTTTGTGCTAGGGAAAAAATGTCTTAATATTCTTAACCTTTTGAGTAAATATTTCTAGTTGGGAGGTGAGCTTCAGAGAGGCTAAAAGGACATTGTGGCTCATCCAGCTCAACTTCAATTAGCTAAAGTTATTCTCAAAGCAGCTATGGAATTCCCCTCCCCTCGTCCTGCACTATGTAAATGCTAGCTGGAATGTTTTATACTGAAAAGTACATTTCCAAGAATATTTTCTTAGTATTTCCTGTCAGTGTTTCTGATAAGAGAACTATCTCAGTCTACTCTAAAACAGTAGGGGCCTGCCAAAATAGAGTGAAAGTAATTTTTTGAGCACAAGTTGAGAGCTATTAGCTTATGTTAAAAGGTTATAAGAAGAAGTAGATAGGAGTAGGCTGAGGTGGGACAAATGAGGAGAAAGAATCTGGAGGAGGAAGTGCTGCTGGTTCTCACAATTCAAGGAATACCATTAAATATTTGTGCGAATGTCTCTCTCTGGAACACAACTGCAAATAAGAACTGAGCATGGTGCCCCCTGGAGAGGTCAGTTAGAGTGGCCTGGGCATCTTGAGGCCTTGAAGGGGAAGTGATTTTTTCCATAACAAAATATGTAAATTCCTGTAGAAATGCATATATTTTCCATTAGTGTTTATTAGATGTAAAGAGATTCACCATATGGAGCATGCTCTGATATGGCCGTAGCTATTTTTCCTTCTGTTGTTAGTTATATATATTAAAAAAATAACTGATAGCCATGATTTAAGCCTTATGAAAGCAATCCATGTAACCAAAAACATTTGTACCCTCTTAATACTTTGAAATTTTAAAAAATTTATGTATCATGTTTGAAAAGTAACCTTTGGGGAATAGCGTCCTTGAAATTATCTAATGTTTCAGTAACAGAGAGTAAATGCTGGTAGTGAACAATCTTTTTGTCCTGCTCCTGAAACACAGACATAAGAAAATAAGTATTTGCTAAAAAAAGATCATTATGTTAAAGGTTCAGTCAATCAATAAACAAGTATATATTGTCTACCCCCTATGAAACTCAGTACAGTAAATTTTTTTCAGAAATTTCTTCCAAAATATAGAATTTTTTATTTGATGAATAGAAGGAACACAGTGCATATATAGGGCCAAAGAAATAAATTTTGACCATGAAAGAGTACAGTAGTAGAGAGAGTGTTAGGTTAAATGTAGCTCTCCAATATGCCAGTAGAAGCAAGAAGCTCTTTTATAGAAGTTGATGTTGAAAAAATTAATAAGTATTAATTATATTAGGTACATATAGTGGGGTTAATATCCATCTATCTGTCTTCTATGTCATCAATTCATGGAGAGCACTTATTAGTATTCAACTGGCAGATGGGCTAGCCTAAAGGGCACAATATGGCTTATTTTATATATCTGGTACTTTGGTAGGAACACTGGAAAGCAGGGCTCAGCTGGGATGGTTTTCCAGAGCACCTTCAAATGGTATCTTTGGCATAGTGGCCTCAGGATAGTCTAACTTCTTACATGGTGGCTCAAAACTTTCAGGGAAAATATTTCAAAAAAGCCAGGAGGAAACTCAAAGTCTATTTATATTTTAGCTTTAAAAATCTCATTTTTCACTTCCACTGCATTCTATTGATTAAGCTAGTCACTAAGGCCAAGTCAGATTAAAGGAGAGGAAATTTGGAACTCACTTCTCCATGAAAGAAATGCCAATGCCAAAATATTTACTGCTATCTTTAATTTGCCTCATAATGCTACCCATAAACAAAATTTAGTAGGAGTAGTAGACCAAAGCCCAAGATGTCTTTAACAAAATTAGCCACTTTTTTTCTATGTGCTATCAGAGATCTTATTCCCATAGCATACAAAAGTGAGTTTTGAATAGTCTATCTCATCTAAATTTTTTTAAAAAGTACTATCAGAAAATTTAGTTTACATTTCAATATTTATAGGATATTTGTCTCTCAGGCTTGAATAAGACCTTAAAATTAATCCTTAATTCCTGGATTAAATTATTACCTCAGTTAGCACTAACTTCAGGTACCAACTTTAAGAAAAGCAAAAGAAAACCAGCCAGCACTTGTGATGACTGCCAATTTTTTTCCTGTTTTCATTAAATGAAAATGTGCAAGGGCATGAGTCATAAACCACCACTACTTTTGACAGGTTTGCTTTAGGAATAGACATATTACAACTTCAGCAGTAGATCTTGAAATAGCCTGGGAACAGAGGCTGTGATCTGAAGTTTAAGAAGTTACTTCTGCAAAGCTTAGTTCTGATAGAATTGAGACCCAGTGGGGTGCTAACGTACCCTGCAGTCACTAGAAGGATAGTCACATTTTTGGAAACAGATGGTAGAACTAATGATAAGACTATATGAAAGCTCATCTATGATGAATAATGAGACAACGTTTTTAATGAAAAGAATAAAAAAAAACCCACATCCAATGATTAAGTGTAGCGTTTTTGGTTTTCTGAATGAGGCAGGAAAAAGAAAGAAAAAGGTAAAGGCAGAGATGCAGAGGTGGAGACACACAGGATATGGAGAAAACTGTGAACATAGGGTAGTACAGCTGCCTTCAATCCTCTTTGGAATGAGATGAGGAATAAATTTATTGATGAAAAAAATAAATTGTTTAACTCAGAAAGGCACAGAGAGAAATGTAGAGAAAGAAGAGTGGAGGCATATCCACTAAAGACATGCAAATGGGCAGATATTCCTCCACACACACATGTACACAAACCATACATATGAACGTAAAAGGACTCCCCTACTTTAGGCACTTTGTGGAATAAAGTAGGCTATTAATAAACAATTAAAAGTATTCCATTAATAGAGACTCAGAAACCCAGATAAAGACACACAGAGACACACCTCACAAACATGTCTGTACCACATTTTCTTATAATAACATACCAGTACCTGCCCTGGTGTCTTTCAGGAGTCTGCCATTAAAGCTATGTTTTATTTTAGCATCATGTGACAATATTATCCCCTAGCATTTTCATAATTAACTATATTAAACTCATCAGAGGATAGATTTTGGCTCAAGGAGAGGAGATTCCTTACTTCTGGCTTACTTTGTAAGTAATAACGTCACTGCCTATTACCGTTAGCTCATAATGACTTGAGTAGTTTAATATACCTTAAAAATTGCAAGAGTAGTTGTTAATGCCCTGTTTCAATAAAGTATTAATGATTATATAGGCAATAAGATGTTCACATAGTATCATTCCTTAAATTTCTTTTTTAGACACACCAAATAGTGTTAGCGTCAGAGAATATGGGAAATGAGTCATCATTCTATCAATAAACATAAATTTCACCTTTCTTGAAATTATACATTGCTTAAGGACTGATTTTAAGTACCACTGCTTTTTTTGAAAACTAAAAGTTAACTTCTTTTAACAGTGCTATATTATTTTTCTAGCCAATATTTTAAAATGTCTACGTTCTCTCTAATGTTAAAGAAAAAAACCATTGCTAATACATATCTTGCTCCATTGTTGAGATTCCTGACAGTCTTAGACATGTGAACTAATTACTCCTTATGATGGAGGTAATGGGCTAATGTAGATCATAAATCACGATCACTGAGAGAAAAAAGTATTAATACTTATTGTGCACAGAAAAGATTACATAGCTCATCAGAGGAGATTAATATTTTTCAATGCTTTTAAGACAGAAAAATAAAATTTCTTAGATCACTGAAAAAAAAAAGTGTGTATTTTTAAGGTGAATGCCAAAAATGTCAAATGAGATCAATGTAGATTTTATTAAAGCATTACAAATTATGAGAACATTTTTTAAAGCTCTATTTTCTCAACTTGTTACTAGATGACACATTGTCAAATAATACTATAAAATGTCAGATGATAATAAGACAAGAACTGTCATTTATTTGTGGTAAAAATGTAACTGAATTATAAAGAACTGCCAAAGACATGCGATTTATGATTTACTTATGAGCTATTATGCAGGGATGAAGTGCCAAGTTGCTCTTGGTAAGCAGCTTCTAAGGTGATCTCCAGTGGATTCTTACTTTGTGGTGTTCAGACACTTATGTATCTCCCTCCTGCGTGGAGAGAGATGTAAGAAACTGAGACGTCCTGACAGCAGCAGTGTGAGGCAGCCATCTTAGAGGCAGATCCTCCGGCCCAGACAGGCCTTCCATTGACTGTAACACTGGTCAGTATCTTGATTGCAGCCCATAAAATGCAGTGAGCCAGAAATAACTAGCTATGGCACTCTTAAATTCATGACCCAAAGAAACTGTGTGAGATTATACATGCATATTGTGTGTGTGTGTGTCAGTTGCTAAATTTTAGAGTAATTTCTTATGTTACATTTAAAACTAATATAAGTACACATTGATGCCCCATAGGACTAAATCCAACACTTAGTGGCTGGATACCATTGTGATAATTACTTGATTTTTCTGTGATTTATATATATATATATATATATGTATATATATATATACATATGTATTTATTTATATGCATATTCATTTGATATGAATGAAAAAGTTTTATATAGTATGTGTGTATTAGATAAATAAGACAGTATAATTAGATAATCTCTAGGAGCCCTTTTATAAAACAGCTGTGAATCTTTCTGAATCTATGAGACTGTGAGTGTTGTGTTAATCAGGTCTAGTGATCTGATTTGAATATTGAAGAATGACTGCTTGCTTATTCATTATAAGTTTTCTCATTTTAAACCTAAAATTACTTAAAAAGATGATAAACTATTTTAAAAAGTAGATTTAGTTAACAAGCTAACTCATGCTGGAATAATTTTATAATTGACAAGTTTATTATGGTAAATAAAATTGTATAATATATATAGCTTATGATAAGTGGTAAAGGAAAAATGATTAACGTAAGATATGAACCTTAAGTCTGGAGGCACATTTGCATCACCTGGAGAGCTTTTTATAAAAATACTGCTGTTGGGGCCCTACCTCAGACTGATGAAACCAGAATTTCTGATTTGGAATGAGGAGATCAGGAAAATTTTTATGCACTTCATAGATAATTCCAATTAACGGTCAATATGGAGAACTGCTGAGACATATAGGAAGTAGTCACTAGATTGAAGAGATTTTTTTCAGAGTGAGTCCATTGTGAAAAAAAAGATAAGGACACGCAGAAGCTCTACTGGGGACTTCCCCATGAGAGAAAGAACCTCCAGTTCTGGTCACTGAGAGCTCTTTAACAGAAGGCTGTTCAACTGCCCATCCTTGGAGAGGTCATATAACTAATTAGGTTCTTCTCAGCAAGAGTGGAGAAGAAAGTCTCAGGAGTTTTAGTACTCATCTGGCTTACATACTCGTATATTAAAGATTATAAATTAAACTGAGAAAACTCCAGGAATTGAATGTCTAGAAGGATGTATAATTTGTGCAGATAGGTGAAAGAGCATTGCCTGATTATTAGGATACTTAATATTAAAATAAAAGTAAAAAATATTTGGTTAGCTCTTATGGAGTAATTTGGAAAACTAACTTTCTTTTCTCTCTTCCTTCCTTCTTTTCTTCTTTTCTTTCTCTCTTTCTTTCTTCCTTTCCCTTATTTTCTAATCATGATGAAAAATGTATAGGTCAGCTCTTCAGGGCTGATGGTTCTCATCTCTAAAGACAACAGCGCCATTTGGCCCTAACCTTTACCATGTAGGTATAAAATCTTAGTAACTTTGCAAATACCATTAGAAATAACAACTTCACATAGCAAAAATAAAGCACACCACCATTTAAAAATTAAATAATATGTTGGAAAAATTTTTCAACGTAAAAAATAAAGAGCTCATAAATCAAAAGGAAACATGCAATACAATATGGGCAAAAGACATGAGTTGGCAATTAAGAAAATAAAAAATACAAATGGTCAATAAGTACATGAAAAGATGTTCACCCTCTTAAGTAAATAAAAGTTTACTAACTGTAGGATTAGCAGTGTTTAAAAATGACTATATTAATAATATGTCACTTCCATTCACTTTGGCAGTTAAGTGTTTCAGTTGAAGAACAATTTAGACTTCTGTAATCACTTTCAATATGTGTATTTAACCACGAAATTCTACTCTGGAAATTTATTTTTAAAATGTAAGTGGATATGTGTAAAAATAACTGTCCCCAAGGAATCTCATTTTATCATTGCTGAAATTCAGATTTGAAATGTTCCAAATGACATTAAAAAGGGGATTAATATTATATTTAGCACATCCATAAGACAGTATGAGAGTATAGCACATATATAAAACAATATAATATTTATCCATTAAAAATAATGTTATAGTAACTATTAATTGAACCTCTTATTAAAGGAAAAAAATCCAAGTTATATCCAAATCATGAATAGTAAGAGCCTGGATATATAATACAAATGGACAATGGCTAGACGATACATGGAAGTAGGATTCTGACCCACAACTTATGAGCAACCAACTTAGGAAGACAGACTTTTGCAGCAAATAGTTTGGAACAATGACAGCTTGGTTAATGACTACCAGATTATTTATTTATTTATTTAGCTTCTAGCTCAAAACCATCCAGAGAAAGTCAGCATGCTCTACTAACTAGTCAAACAATATGCCCGGCTTCTAGTTAGCCCTCATCTATCTTCCCCATGTCAATAATCTTCAATCAGAGCATACCTAAAACTTTTTTCCCCACTACAAAGCTTTTCCCACTACAAAGTCTCTGTCAAATGCAAGTGATGGTAGCTGAGTTCCTTGTAATAGTAAACTCTCATGTGTTTGTTCTGTGTTTGTTCTCATTTGGGTGGTCTTTGATTATTTTCACACTAGTATAACAGTATGTAAATTCTGTGGGTGTTTGTGCGAGCAAGATCTGTTTCTTAATGTATGGCTGAGGAAATATCTCGAAGTTAGCCACTGAGATATTAAGCTTGGTTATCACTGGGAGGTGATATGTAGGGCTATTTTTATTTCATAGTATTTTGCATTGGCATTTTTTTCTGGGAGCACATACAATTTATGCAAATAGCTAAAACCATTCTAAGTGCACAAATAAGTTTATCACTATGTTTCATATTATTAGAATAAAAATTAAATGTAAAACAAATACTTCTACCCATATATGATGAATGTAATGATGTTTGCTTGATCGGATTTCCCCTTTTGTCAATTATTCTTTACAAATAATTTTCTTATATTGAATACCTGAAAAGTTTTATTCTGATAGATATTCTTCAAATATGAAAAACAGAGTGAGCTGAGATATATTTTTAATTATAAAAATGATTAATGAGTGTTAACTACAAGGGGACTCCCTGATTCAATAGTCCTCATTATTCAGCCATAACTCAAATAACTATTATCATTCCAGAGTTAGAAAAAATCCCCCTTACATTAATAAATATAAATCTTTATGGTCATCAATTTCTCTTGATGTTTCTTTAACAAAGGCCAGAAATATTAGTTTTCTGAAGGGAGCATTGCTCATTTCTGTCAACATCTAATTATTTATCCTTTTAAGTTAAACAAAACCCTGGATATGACAAAGACCAAACTTTGAATAAATCTCCAAACTTAAATTATACAGTCAAGGGAGAAAAGGAAGTATAAATACAGGGCTAACTTCTCTCAGCTGAGCACAAGGCTGTTTTTCCTAATTAAAGGTGATGCTTCAGTGCCAGTCAAGGGAAGAAATATGCTTAATCTATTTCAAGGCAATGAATTTCTGCTCGTGCATTTAGCCTCCTTAATTCCTGATTTTCCTTTTGACCTTTTCATCTGTAGCAAGTGGGACAGCTATCAGGGCTGGGCAGTCACACGGGAAAGACAAACAGTCAACAAACAGATCTTACATTCTCTTCTGTGGCATTTTGTTTTGTTTTTTATATTGATAGCATTGCCATGAAGATCAAGCATATACCTGTATTCAACATATCTGGAAGGCAGGCCCCCTTTAGCCAAACATTATATACATAATAGTTACTGCTATGGTATCATGTTCTAAATTGTTTTGTAATCAACTCTGACACATGGAAAATATCACCTTTTCTCAGTACAGAACAAGACCTTATTTCCTTTATTGTCAAAATTATCATAAAATTTTAATTATAATTAATTAATATAGCATTTAATTATAATCAATTAATACTATATTATTTAATACTATAGGGATTCTCATTCCAGATTTCCAAGATCCCACAAATTTTGCTTACTCTGGTGCAAGAATCAGTCTTTCCCATGGCTTCCTCATGGCAGGGGGCTCAGCTGTGCCAATAAAATCACTGCCCACAAATACTGACCCTATTCGCCCTGTGCAGTCGGGCCGGCTCAGCTGCACTAAGCCTGAGTCCAGTTTCACAGCCATAACCAGGTTATGGAGTGAGTCAGTGGGAGACACCATCTGCCTCCAGAATCCTCTAAGATCTGCTTCAGTGGTATTGTGAAGTTATGCGATTTACCCATTTTAGAATTTCTTGCTCATTTCCTCAGGAATTTCAATATTCTGAAGGACAGCTCTCTATTCACAGGTTCTTGCATCCCTTTCAGCTCCCTGAACAGTGTTCACCATGTAATGAGGCTAATTACTTTAAATTGTTTAATTCTTTATTTTAGCACGTGTCCCGAAGCATAGTTTTGAACCTACATAACACATTTAATAGTTATTTCCATTGATAAAAAGGTGACCGAAAATGCACTAGACTTTCAAGTTTGTAGGAACATCTAGAAAATTACAGTAAGTTTATTCAATGTGAGCAGCTTGGTGTTTCTGAAGTTCACCTTTACTAAGTTGACCTGTTGTACTGTACTTATTTCAAGAATGAAAAGCCAATGCCTGAATATTCATCATGGGACCTGCACTCAGTTCTCAGGTCAGAAGATGCTACCTTCCCTGAAACCCTCCTCCAGGAATCTTGTCATATGTCCAACTCAGAACTTCCCTTCTTGATGGAGGATCAGTTCCAAGGACCAGATCAGGGAAGCAACTGCCCAAAGCTCTGCCCTGTGCCCTGTGGCACTAATGAGTCCTCCTCTGCCTGGTGTTAGAGATGAGTGAGAATTCTTCCATCCAGGTTAGCGCCCCCCCCCCCCTCGCCCCCCAGGCTTGCCTTAGAATGAAGAAACAGGGTGGAAGACACGGTAAGAACGAGAATAATAGGAAGAGACTTGAAGATAGGTGCGAGACTTTCTAAACATTAATTTTTTTAAACAATTTTTTTCCCTCTTCAATGTCTCAGCTATTTCACTGGAGAAATAGGCTGAGTAGGTTGTAATCGCCCCATCCCCTCCTTGGAATGAAAAGGCAGAAGTTTTTTTGGGTTTTTTGTCTGTTTGTTTTTTGTTTTTGTGCTGTCATGATATCTAGTGAGTTCTTTTGCAATTAAAGCTTGTCTTTCTTCACTTTTTAAATCTATTCTCTAGATGAAGGTAATCATTGGTTAATAATTTGAGTGAGTCTTTAATAGCAGTGGTTTTAGAAGACTTTTGTTGAATGTTTGTGCAGCTAAAATGGTTGCCATTAAAAATTCAGCAAATGTCTATGGAGACCCGGCCTTGACAAATATTATTCTTTGCCTTCATTCAAGGATGATGGAGAAACAAAACCAACCTACCCTCCTCCCTCCAAAAAAAAAGGCTCATATGGCTGCACATGACCAATGAGAGAGAAAAAAATATAGGACCCACTGGACAAGATTGGGACACAGACACCTGTGTATGGATACTCACTACCTCCTTGGTTTGGCCTCTTCACTAATGCACCCTTTTTGTTAAAGTATAACAAAACCCTGGTTATATTTGAAACTGGGTGAATTGGTCATTACTTTTGCTTTGGGTGTTGGGGGAAGGTGGTTTGCATTGTTGGGAGAGGGTGTCCACAAATCAGACTCTAGCACGAGGATGTAACTTACAAGCCACTCTGAGTTGGGGAGACCTGATAAGAACCGTTGTGACCCTCAGATGGGGACAGGCTGGAACAGGGATTTATTGGCTTCTGTGCCAGATCCAGTGAAGGATTTGATATCCTCTAGACCTCCAGGAAATTAAATAAGCTCAAAAATAACTAAAAATATGACTCACAATGTTTCTTGAAAACCTGAAACAATATAACCATTAAAACTTTCAAGAAATCCAGAATCTACTGCTTATTTGATTATCAAGCTCTTATTTCATATGGAGTCCAAAACTAAATTAACATTTTTATAGATGTATATGGAGGTAAACGTTTTTGTTTCTTTTTAGCTGAGGTCATTCTCTTTACACAATTCGAGGAACACACTTTAAAGGTTTCTGGATATCAGGATGGATGGGCATAAAGTATAAAGCACATGGAAATGGTTTAAAAAATTTTACTGTGATTCAACCCCGGGGATGATATAATATCTTGTCATCTTTCTCAGTAGATTAAAAAGAAAAATGGCTAAAGTTTTCTCTAATAAAATATTTCAAAAGAGTTTCATCCCATATTTCTGAAGTGTTAAAGCATATTATGTTATTCCTGGCAGAGAGATTCCTGAGACCCTTTTAACCACTCCTAGTCAGTCCAGTTTGTGACTTTTGTCACAATAGCTCAAGTATTGCTATTGGCCTGTGTCTATAGGCAACTCCCTGTTGAAACAGTCCACAGGCCAAATCTATTCATTGGTTTATTCCCAGGTAGATGCAGTAAATAAATGCATTATATCAAAATGACAGTATATCTCTCATGGGCTATCCTTGCTGGTATAGATATTTTCTGCTTTAAAAGCTAATAAAAGCTCTTCTATGACAAATACAAGATCTATTTAGAAATTAAACATACAGGAAGGGCGAATGTCTTTGAATTGTCAGTGAAAGGATTTAAGTTTAAAAACATTTTACTTCAGAAAAAAAATTTCCTGAGCTGTGTCAAAAATTAATTAGGAAAAAATAGTAACAACAAATCAAACTGAAAGATGGCAAGAAGATTTAGAACATAAAATTTAAAAACAAATCAGAGAGGAAGAATTACAAATTGCTGTCAGGATAGTATTTGTACTAATATGAGTTGACAGCCACTGGGGAAAAATAAAGCAACTTTTCAAATGAGAATTTTCACATAGATGTAATAATCTACTCATAACTAGTTTATCTTTCTCAATAAAAATGCAGACCTCCTATGTCTGGTAACAATACACTCTAAAGATATGTATTTTGAGATGAAAATAGATAAGAGAGTCTATGGGTCTACATCAAACTAAAAAGTTTTTGCACACTAAAGGAAATAATTAACAGAGTGAAAAGGCAACCTGCAGAATGGCAGAAAATATTTGCAACTCGTCTATCTCATAAGGGGTTAATTTCTAAAGTATATAAGAAAGTCCTATGACTCAAACCCCCCCAAACCCAAAAACCCCATTAAAATGGTTGAAAGACTTAAATTGATATTTCTCCAGAGAAGACACACAGAGAGTGGGTGCAAATATGAAAAGATGTTCAACCTCACTAATGATCAGGGAAATACGAATCAAAACGACACTCAGATATCACCTCACACCTGATAGAATGGCCATTATCAAAAAATCAAAAGACAACCAGTGTTGGTGAGGATGTGGAGAAATCTGAACACTTGTACGCTGGTGGTGGGAATGGAAAATGGTGCGGCCACTATGGAAAATAGTATGAAGCTTCCTCAAAGAATTGAAAATATGACCCAGCAATCACCCTTTTAGGCATTTATCCCAAATAATTGTAATCAGGATCTTGAAGAGATTGTAGTACTTCCAACGTTAACTGAAGCATTATTTACAAGAGCCAAGATGTGGAAACAACCTATCAACAACTGTCTGTTGATAGATCAACGGATAAAGAAAATGTAGTATATAAATACAAAGGCATATTATTCAACTGTGAAAGAGAGGAAATTTCTGTGACGTGAGACAATATGGATGAGCCCTAAGGACTTTATGCTGCATGAAATGAGCCAGTCACAGCAGGACCGATGCTCCATGATTCCACTTGCATGAGGGATCTAAAATAGTCAACAATCATACAAGCAGAGAGTGGAGCAGTGGCTGCCGGGGGCTGGGAAGAAGGGAAAAGTCGAGTTGCTAGTCAAAGGGCATGAAGTTTCAGTTAAACATGATGCTTAAGTTCTAGAGCTCTGCTGTTCGGCATTGTGTCTAAAGTCAACACTACTGTACTGGATACTTACAAAGTCATTAAGAGGGCAGATCTCATGTTAACTGTACTTAGAACAATAACATTTTTGAAAAAACTTTAAAAAGAAATATTATAGTCACCTTGACATGCATTTAGGGATACATATTTTGGTTCAAATATTATGTATTTATGTATCAGTTTTGCATCGTACATTCTCTTAATGAGAAATGACATTTAAACACAGTTTCTGGAAACAGCACTTCTGATGAGTCTGACAAGCCAGGGCTATGAAAGAAGAGCAAAAACAACACGCACTTGACTGTTCTGCCTTGGACTCACAAAGCTCAGCACAAAAGCACGTTTACCCTGTGACACTCCTTCCTCACCATTGCAGCAAGTTTGCACCTCAGCATATAAACCTAAACGCACAAAGAGAAATTATTTTTGCATAACTGATTTTTCCCTTTGCGTTTCCATACCACCAGGAGCAGCAGAGTTTTGTTATCAGTGAATCTCCTTCCCCTACACACCTATGTACTCTATCCCGAGTTGTACCCAATCTCTATGGGTTTATGTATTAGAGTTCTGCAGAGAAGCAGAACCAATAGGATGTAATATTTATATATATGTATACAGTTATCCCTCAGTATCCACGGGGGTTGGTTCCAAGACCTTCTGGCAATACCACAATCCAAGAATGCCCAAGTCCCTACTATACACTGGCATGGTATTTGCGTATAACCTATGCATATTCTCCCATATACATTACGTCATCTGTAGATTAATTATAACACCTAATACAATGTAAATTCTATGTAAATGTTATATTGTATCTTTTTAGGAAATAATGACAAGAAAAGAGTTTGTACGTGTTAAATAGAAACACAATTTTTTCCCAAGTATTTTCGTTCTGCAGTTGGTTGAATACACAGATGTAAAACCCATGAAAATGAAGGGTAGACTGTACGTGTTTGTGTGCTTCTGTGTGTGTGTGTGTGTTGTCCCTTCTCTAGCCATATGCTTCAATAGTAGTAAAAGCAAAGGAAACAAAAAGGAGAAAATACATTTTTCATTTATTTATTCCATGGATGAAACATACTATCTTAGAAAGTAGTGAGTTACCAAGGAGATGACCCCAAGTCTCTAAAGCATTACTTTCTCGGGTGGTTTCTAGATATTCGGAAGCTCTTTTGATCGTTACTGAGGCTTATTTGATATCTGCTTTCTTTTGTCCTGATCTCCCATGCCATGGTAGGAAGCAAGTCTCTCTAGTGTCTAAAATGCACTTCCCGTGTGTGATGCTTCTTGCAGGCTTCTGTGGTCCTGGGACTTTCCATTACTAAGCAAATGTAGAAGTTTTTAGGTGTCCACCAGATGTCACTGTTGACCAGAGAAATGTGACGAACTTGCTTCAGCTCTGAAACAGGTGTTTGTAGTGATTTGATTCCTAAAATAGAAATGGAAAAAGCCAGATAAAGACACAAGTAGATCTGCAGCACAATTAAATCTTAGGTAGGAAGAAACAATTTGCTTCAATTCAACTAAGAAATGATAATCCTTTAGGTGCATATACATTTCACTCACATTTTACCCCACAAAACCCTTTTAGGTAGCGAGGAGGGTGCTTCTCCTCAAGCCTGTTTAGTGGACAGACCACTGAAATTTTGCCACCTGGGCTCTACCTCAGGCTTTTCCATCAGAATATCAATGTCACCGGGCCAAGTTCCTTAATCAACTGGCCTTCGATTTCTTTACCTATAAAATAAGAATTAGAGATTCCTCCCAATTTAAAAATATTATAATCCCTCCTTTAAAATTTTCAGAAAAATGCCCTCTCAAGGTGACAATTGCTTCGGAGTTCTGCAGTGGACTCAGGTCCATTTTCACTCCTTAATGCAGACTGGGGTCCACTAGCACACGGAGCTTTTCCTGGGAGGCTCCTTTCTGCATAAATAAACAAGAGTCCCACTGAGTAAATTGCTTTCTGCAGCTATTTTTCTCTCTATACTCTTAACAATATTTACAAGTTAATAATAGAACTGTGTAGGATTTACTAAAATAATTTTCTTTTTTTGCTTTCAGATTTATCTATGCCTGGGGAAACTGATTTGGCTTATTTTTAAATAATTTTTTAATGAAACAAATATCTATGCATAGGTACATATACATATATGCATAATAAATGCAGACAAGTACTCTTCATCCGGCTTTACAAAATAGAATGTCTTTCGTATCTTATTACACAAAGAAATACAGTCCTTTATTTCATTGAAGTCATAGTAAAGACCTGATTTTTCTACGAACAAAAGGTTATTTCTTTTCAGATTTTAGCTTTTAGGAGCTTCATTCTCTTAGCTCACCCACAAGCCTCAGAAGACAGAGGCAATAATATGTTCCTTCGGGCTTCCATCCCATCATTACTCTCTCCTCAGAGAGGAAAAATCAAGTTAATACTTCAACTGCACTTCTTTCCTGCCTGTAACCTTTATTTATTTTAAATTATAGATTAAGCAGATTGTAAGTCTCATTAATGTTAAAATACAGATTATTTATTTAATCTCTGGGGGACCCTTTAGGAAGAGAATAGAACAAGTAGAAAAGAGTAAGGTTTTATAGTTACCCAGAGAGAAGAAGCCAATGAGAATTTTCTAAGGAAGTGGATATTTTCAGGTAAATTTCTGAACCTAGAGTGTCTGCGTATAACATTTGAATTTATCTGCCATGAAGTAAATCAGTGCAATTCTTCCACTGCACAGAAACTTTCAGTGGAGGCTCTTGTGTGTGAAGGTGATACTTTAGAGAGAAAAGGGATTAGGGCAGTATTGGAGCCGGACAAAAAATAGAGAGAGCTCAGTCAAAGAATCTGAGTAAGGAATTTGAGAAATAATTTAAACTCCCCACCTCTCAGTTTATTTAGGACTTTATGAGTCATTTAAATGCAAATATTACTAAAAGGTTATCCCAGGCTGGGCGCAGTGGCTCACGCCTGTAATCCTAGCACTCTGGGAGGCCGAGGCGGGCGGATTGCTCGAGGTCAGGAGTTCGAAACCAGCCTGAGCAAGAGCGAGACCCCGTCTATACTATAAACAGAAAGAAATTAATTGGCCAACTAATACATATAGAACAAATTGGCTGGGCATGATGGCGCATTCCTGTAGTCCCAGCTACTCGGAAGGCTGAGGCAGGAGGATTGCTTGAGCCCAGGAGTTTGAGGTTGCTGTGAGCTAGGGTGATGCCACAACACTCACTCCAGCCTGGGCAACAAAGCGAGACTCCGTCTCAAAAAAAAAAAAAAAGGTTATCCCTATTACACTGAAAGATTTGATATACCCAGAGAGCTGATAACCAAATTACATATATGCAAAAATATCACACATATTCATTGGAAATAGCAGAGTGTCTTCAAGTTCACACACATGAATGATAAGGTTCACTAATAAAAGCTTTTGATTCTCTAGGAAATTCATATTCTTTGAGCGTCTTTGTGATTCACTTACATTTCTTTCTATAGAACTTCTTGGCTATCCTGGAAGGTCAGGGACAATTCTCTGCTTGTTTAAGCCTGAAGAGAAGTAAAATAGTGCACTTTTCAGTTGCTGGCCACCATGGCAGCGTCAAAACCAATCATCTCTGCCATCCTTCCAAAGGGTTAAGGGAAAGCCCAGGCTCGAAAGGGAGTAGCAATTATGTACTGACTGGGAAAATTGCCAGTCATTGCTGGTCTCTGACCCTCTCTACAAGGTGCCCAGCTACTCTGCCTTTGAAATTTATACCTTAATCATACTTCACATTTGACAGTGTTTTGCATTTTTGAAAGCACATTTAAATACATCCTTCCCTTGGATATTGTCCCCACTGCAGACCTAGATTGCTAGGGCAGATATAATCAACTGTGTTTTGCACATGGGAATCTAGAATAAAAAAGGTAAAACTTGCTCAAGGTCACACAAAACTGAGGGAAAAACAGTATTTTCTCTCTCCAAGGCTGGTGAATATTCAGGCGCAGGAAGCTCCTTTCTGTCTCTAAACATAACCGTCACTTCATTGTTGATGGTACAACTCACTAAAGCCCAAATACCTCTCAGTCCCAAATTAGCACTATCACTGTTTCCCCCTCTGTATCTATTCTTGCTCTGTCCTTTTCCCTTTATTTCCTTGGAAATAAACTCCAGGGAAGTTAGAATAAAATGATGAATTAGTTGTTTCTGGAAAATGAATAGTGAAATTTGTGATGGGATTTTGAGCCCCACTTCCAAGTTGCTTCCTTAAATAGAAACTTCAGGATTATTATTCACAGAGTTGCATGAAGTATCACAAATCCAGATTCATGTGAAATGCTAACTTAGCATTTCCCCAGGTATGATATTAATGAGTGTTCTATTTAAATAAATGATTCCTTGTTCAAATTAGCCCAAGTCCTTTGTCAAAGGACCTGTACCAAGATCTCATATCTGTATATTTCTTGCTGATGAACAGGATGATTAAAGGAAACATTTCCCTAACATATTTTTTCACAGAAATTGTTTTACAGAGAATATTTTTGGCCAGATTATTCTGGGTGGGGAGCTATGTAACAGAAAAGAATTTGGGATGTCTCCAATGCCTTTTCTTAGCATCATTCTTTTTCTAAGAAGTCATCACAGCTTAATATATTTTAGAATAGTATTAAATCAAATAACAGTTTCATAAAATCTTCAGATAGATTCAATAAATTATTTTAATATTTAAAATACACAAAGACTTACTTTTTCTCAATTTATTAAAGAAAATAAAGTGAGGAATTTGAATTTGTACCGTGCATTTGTGCAAATCACAATGGCTCAAACTGTAAAAGCTGAGCATGGCAGGATTCTAGTACTCACTGAGGATGAGGAAGGTGATAAAATGGAACTGGGCAATTTTGCAGAAAATATATAATTTCCCCAGCTGTCCTAAGTGGAGAGGCTGCATCCTAAACAATCAGGAATCCTGATGGGCCTCTTAGCTCTGCCAGCTTCTCTGGTCTAGTTAAAATTTCCCTGTGTGTTCATGAGGCCGATTGGGAGCTTTTGTTTCTCTCTGTAGCTTGCCTTGCTCTGATTCTAGAAGCAAATTGAAGATGTTCATTCCCAGACAAAGCATGTCAGGTTGGATTGCAAGCTCACTTGTATCTTTGAAATGCAATGCTTTAAATCCTGCTTCTTCAGGACTCTGACATGTAGTTCTGTGTGAAAAACGAAATCACCGACATTTCACCAGCATCACATTTGGTGGTTGTTAGTTTGAATGATTCCAAACATTTTTCTAGGTCTTTGAAATTTTCACAGCATTTTCACTTAACTCAGAACTCTCATTTCCACTTCACAAGAAGTTGTGGACAAGGTGGGGGGTGATCATATCATTTTGACAAGAGATCCAATGACTTGTGCAAGAGGATGTAGGTGGTAACAGTTCAAGAGGGGCTGCATCCATGACCTCTCTCTCCCTGTTCAGTGTTTTAGTTTTTTCATTACATTCAACAACACATTTCTTGGAATAAGACTCCATTTCTAAGGTAACATCGTAATAAAATATTCTGATCATTAGCTTTGATAGCCATTGCACTAAACTCTGACTTAAATTAAAGGCAAAATAAACTGTATTTATATGTCTCTAGAACTGTGTTAAGAACTTTATATTAACCTTACATAACCATCAATGACATATGTATAATTTTCTTTACATATATTAACATACATTATATTTTTAAATTCAGGTATTATTATATACAATAACCTTAAATACTTGGTTTGAAATGTTTTGACAATTGTGTATTTCTGTATAACCATCACCCAAGACAAGATATAGAATGTGTTCATTTCCCCAGATGGTCACTCTGTGCTCCTTTGCAATCAATTTGCACTCCTCTCAACCCCAGAGGAACCATTTCTAATTTCTATTACCTTAGATGTTCTTGGTCTTCATATAATTATAACCATGGATTTTACGCTCTT
Organism: Microcebus murinus; assembly: GCF_040939455.1. Lineage (NCBI taxonomy): Eukaryota > Metazoa > Chordata > Mammalia > Primates > Cheirogaleidae > Microcebus > Microcebus murinus. Next base: position 10,684,518 of record NC_134126.1, on the reverse strand, counting down.
TCGTGTCAGACTTCTTTCACTGGATATAATTACTTTTGACATTTTCCATGTTGTAATGTATATCAGTGGTTTGTTCCTTTTAATTGATGGGTAGTATTCCATTGTATTAATAGATCATAATCTACTCAATCTCCTAGTGATGAACATTTGGGTTACTTCCACTTTTGACAATTATGAATAGGCTTCTTCAAACAATTTTGTATCAGGATTTTGGGGGACATATGTTTTCATTTCTCTCCAGTGAATACCTGGGATTGGAATTTCTGGGTCATATGGTAGTTGTATGCTTAACCTTGTAAGACGATGATATTTCTCCATTTTGCATTTCAGAGTTCTGGTTGTTCTATATCCTCATTAAATTTGATGTTGTCAATCTATTTCATTCGATCCATTCTTTGGGTATAAAATGGTATCTTCTTGAGGTTTTAGTCTTTATTTCCCTGGTGATTAATGATGTTGAGTAAAGTTATAGGGTCTGGTGGAAGTCTGCTTCTCTTCTTTTGTTAAGTAAGTGTGTTTAAGACTTTAGCTTTTTTTCTAGTTTTTATTTATTGCTTTTTTAGAAGAGATTTTTATGTATTCTATATATGTATGATTTGTCAGATATGTACTGCAAATTTTTTTCTAATATGGGGCTTGCCTGTTCATTTTGTTAATAGTGTCTTTTGATGCAAAAAATGTAAAATTTAATAAAATCAAATTTATCTTTCTTTATTTTATGGTTAGTGGTTCTGCAATCTTGTTTTAAAAAATTCTTTTTCAACTCCATGGTTGTACAAATATCCTCCTAAGTATTCTTTTAGAAGCTTTATGGTTCTGCTATTTATCTTTAGGTAGGTTCGCGGTATATATTGAATTGTTTTTTGGGTATGGAATGAGGTAGGGCCAACTTTCTTTTTTTTCACATTAGGATATCTATTTATTCCAGTATTATTTGTCAAAATATACTTTCCCTATTGAATTATTTTTCTGCCTTTCTCACATATCAACTGAATTCATATGTTTGGCTCTCTTTATAGACTTTCTATTCTGTTTCATTGGTTTAGATCTGTTCATCCCTTTACCAATACCTGATTATTATAATATTGCAGTAACTCTTAACATCAGGAAGTAGTGTTAGTTCTCCAACTTTGTTATTATTTTGCAAAATTGTTTTAATGATTATAGATCCTTTGAACTTTCATATAAGTTTTATAATTGGCCTATGAATATCCCCCCAAAAATTATGTTGACATTTGAATTGGGATTGTGTTAAATGTACAGATAATATTGGAAAAGAATAGCTATCCTAATAGTATGGTGTTCTCCAATACATAAACAGTGAATATCTATCTATTTATGTCTTATTCAATTTCTCTCAGCATTTTTTCGTACTTTTCAGCCTCTACTTAAGTAGAGGCTTTTTAAATGTTACTGTAAATTATATATATTATTATATTTTATCTTCTAATTATTTGTTTCTAACATATAGAAATATAAATATTTTTGTGTATTGATCTTATACCTTATGACCTTGCTAAATTCACATTTTTTTTTGGAGTACATTCCAATTCCATGGAGTTTTTTTTTTTTTTTGCACACAATCATTTCATTTTTGAATAAATAGTTTTACTTCTTTTCCAATCTAATTGTCTTTAATTTTTTTTTCTTTCCTTATTGCACTTATAGGACTTGTCATACAATGTTTAATAGAAGTACTAATAACAAACATCCTTGTCTTGTTCCTGATCTTAGGAAAAATGCGTTCTAATGTTTCACTACTAATTATAATGTTACCTATCAATTTTTCATGGATGACCTTAAACATATTGAAGAAGTTCTCTTCTACTCTAATTTTTCTGAGCGATTTAAAAAAAATCTTGAATGAATGTTTATTAATTTTTAATGTGTGCCTTGTCCTTGTAATATTTATGTGATTTATCTCCTTTATTCTGTTAACATCATGACCTACAATTGACTATTTTTACATGTCAAAATAAGTTTTGCATTCCTGAGATAAACTCCATTTGAAGTTTATCTTTCTTACATGTTATTAGATTTCATTTGCTAATTTTCCTAAAGGTCTTACTTCTATGTCCATGAGCTCTAGAAAACTGATTCTATGTCTTTGTCATATCATTATCAGATTTTGCTAGCACAGTTATGCCCTGCACTCAAGAAGACCACATGACCCTGAGGAGGGGAACTCTTTCAGCTCCCATGCTCTGCTCCCCGCCTTTGGCACGTTCTCTCTGCACACTTGGGGAAGGTCTACAGGAAAGGGTTGGCCAGCAGACTTGCTCCGTGCCAGGGGACACTTGTTGAGGTAGCCTGTAAGAAAGCATTAAACACTGTTAGAAGTTTGACCATCTATAATCGTTTCTTTTTTTTTTTTTTTTTGCACTCTGCCTGGGATGAAAACACCTCTGCCCTCTCCAAGGAAAGGCCCGTCACTTTCTGGAATTTAGTTCATTTAGATTTTTTTTTTTTTTTTTTTTTTTTTTGCATTTCCAGTTCTTGTATGGCTTTTTATAAAACTATTATGTTGTGGTGTATCCAACTTATTCTCCCTGTTAAGGTAGAAGAGATGGTCTCATTGCTTTTCTACTTTTTGTCCCAAAGACTAATTCAGAATGTATTATTATAACGCCCCGTACTATGAATGAAAAAACAGAGCTCCAAAGTCTCACAGCTTGAAGTTGTTAAACTTGGATTTGGAATGTAGTTCTTATCTGACTCCATTCCCCATGTTATTAACAGGTCATCCAGAGTCAGGTTTCATCACTTCATATTCAGAGAAGAAAAAGAGTAAAGAATTGCAGATAGTCCCCAACTTACGATGGTTTAACTTGCAATTTTTTTGAATTTATGATGATGTGAAAGTGATTTCCATTTAGAACATCAATAAATTACATAAATACTGACCATTTTACTATAAAATAGGTTTTGTTTTAGATGATTTTGTCCAAGTGTACATTAATGTCATGTTCTGAGTACGTTTAAGGTAGGTTAGGCTAAGCTATGACATTCGGTAGGTTGGGTATACCTGTATTAAATGCATTTTCAACTTACAGTGTTTTCAATTAATGATGAGTTTATTGGGACATAATCCTATTATAAGTTGAGGAGCATCAGTACATTGTTTAGGGGTAAACCTCACACTATTTTTACTCTTTTCTGAAGCATAACTGTAAGGTCAGGCAAGAATTTTCTATATTAACTCTACTTGAACTAATATTCATTGATCTACTAAGAATTTGGAGGAGTATTCGCAGAAGAGTCACTACTTACTTTCTACTGGATACAAGTTTGTAGAAAAGTCAGCATGTGCTCTATATGCACCTGAGAATAAATTGAGCTTTCACTCAAAATGAAATAGAGGTCTCTGTACTGTAAATTTTGAAGGGAAGAAAATTTTTTCTATATATTCATTGGTGGGAAGTTACAACATCCAGGGCATGAGTTTGCATGTATTCATACAACTGGAACATTTTTGTTCAAATGTAATCAGAGTAAAATGCAACTCTGGCATATTTTAAGTGGAAAAAGTTAATTAACATTAAAAATAACATACTTCTATAAATGGAGAAAAGGTTTGTCTTCCTTGCCTTGCACTGCTGTCTCTGGCAGAAGGCAGGCAGGGGACCAGTATTTTCTTCTCATTATTGAGGACCCCCAAGTACTTTTGGCCAAAGTCACTGGGGCCCTTTCTTCTCTTCCTTCTAGTCAAATCACCAATTTTTCTCCTTTGCCTCAGGAAACAGGCTGACACCGATTTTCTATGTGAATTCTAAGAAAATTGTTTTGGTTTTCTGAGTTTCAGGGAAGACCTAGTTCTGGCTAGGTAGGAGCCTGGATAAATTTAGAGAATGCTAGGCAGCTGGGAGAATATAAAATTTACTTATGAAAAAGCTAAGAAATTTTAAAGAGAATTAATGCTATAAAAGTTTATCTTGCTTACAATTTGTCATATGATTAGGCTGTAATTGTGAACAGTTAAGGATTCTATATATTTTTATTAGCTATAATATATAACTTCCTTTCATTTTGAGTAATTACATAAGATTCTTTAAAATGTATTCCTCTATTTGTTCACGCAGCAATAATTCCTCACACACTACGTGCCAGGTCCTTTTGTCATGGGCCTCAAGATGCATGCTCTCTAGGAAGTAAACAAACACAAAGTCAAATCATATACACTACATGCTTTAGGAGCATAGAGGAAAAAAATAAATAGTTACATTTTCAGACAAAGAGATTAGAAAAAACTTTAAAGAAGTGAAAGTTGAATGGCATGTGAAACTAGAAGCCATTTATAGGGACACAGAGGCAGAAGCAATTTCCAGGCAAAGGGAGCAGGCCCTCGCCCCTTTGATGCCAGAGTAAAGATGCAGCTGAGCGAAGACCTTGGCGTGTGCAGAGAAATACACGTGGTAGTTCCCCGCGGCTCAGTGTGATGGACTTGAGGCTAGAAGGATACGAAAAAGTCAAGTAGTGAAGGAATTTCTAAGATTTGAATTGTATGCTGTAGGAAATAGAGCTTACTGGAGGAATATAAGCTGCTATTAGAGAAACCAAGATTCTCCAATAGAGTAGCAAAGAATATTCTTATAATATCTTTGCTAGGGCAATAGGGGTGGTCGCCCTAGATCCCAGCCTGGTGAGTTGGAGAGAAGTGATGGGGTGATGTTTGGTGACGCCCTTGCTCAAATTGACACTATTAGTGCTTATACTATTTTTATTTCCTTGATCTCTCTCTTCCTCCCTTTTGTTTTCTTTCCCTATCTCTACTCCATCTCTTTCTATTTCTACCTCTTTATTTTTGTTTTAAAAATTTGTACAAATTTATGGGGTCCACATGAAATTTTGTTACATGTATATAATGTATAGTGATCAAGTCAGAGTTTTTAGGGTGCCCACCTCTTGAGTGCAATATATTTTTGATTAACTATAGTCTTTATATATCTCCATCTAGCTCTTTAAAGAGAGGGAGACTTCACAGGCTGGCCCAGCTTTGCAGACATGGCTTTGGAGACCAGACCCTTCTTGGAACAGTCCTGGCAGATAAAATTGTGCTAATTTTGATCATTTAAATTTAGGTTCTTTCTTCAACATGACTCATACCAAAGACAAAAGCTGTAGATGCAAATAGAACAAAGAATTTGGGCTCAGATTTTAGAAGAAAGGGCATACCAGCCCATTTCTAGCTGTGCAACACTTTAGAGCTTTGGATGTAGTTATTATTATAACTATTATAATGTTATTATATATATAATATATTATATACAATATAGATAATATTATATACAAAATAGATAATATTATCTATTATAATGTTTTCTTTATTATTTACTAATGTGAAAACATAAAGCCATTTCATTTTTGGTTAATTTTAGGTAGTATACAAAGAAAACAAAGGTGTTAGGATTACATTCAAGCTGGAAGAAATAAAATAACTTCATCCTTTGACATTGAAAATTAACTAAGGAAACAGAATACCTGCTGCAGTTACATTTCTATTGCTGGGAACATCTCCAGAACCCTCAGGAAAAACACGAACATGAAAATCCACCTCTTTCATAACAGTCACTGTTTCTTTCTTACAGCTCATTTACTCTCTTCTGCTTCTGCTGTCATCTACGATCTCCTTTACATAAACTTTTTGGAGGCTCATCAATTAATTTCCTAATTTTAAAATATTTTAGTAAAATTTAAGTCTTACAACAATAAAAAAATAAACACCAGCAAGGCTGAATATTGGCTCTACTTGCTACAAAAGCAGCATGAGCTAGACCAGGGTTTCATGTCACAGGTAGGCAGACCCAAAGTGTTATTCTCCTCTGGGATTTGATTTGTTTTTATATCTTTCTAGTTTTTCTTTTTTTGCATTTCATTTTCACAACCAATTGAGGTTATATATTCAAAGATAACCTGGGCCCTTCTAGGCCTTTTGGGGATGGAACTGTTAGTCATGGAGTAGTAGGAAAGATATTCGAATATTAGACACTTTATTTAGTACTGGAAAACCCTGGTGCTTTGGCAATACCCATGTAAAAATGTAAGAGCAAATAACTTTCTAGGCTGGGCGCGGTGTGTCATGCCTGTAATCTTAGCACTTTGGGAGGCTGAGGCTGGAGGATTGATTGAGGCCAGGAGTTCAAGACCAACCTGAACAAAAGTGAGACCCTATCTCTACAAAAAATAGAAAAATTAGCTGGATGTGGTGGCACATGCCTGCAGTCCCAGCTACTTGGGAGCCTGAGGATTGCTTGAACCCAGGAGTTTGAGGTTTCAGTGAGCTATGATGATACCACTGTCCTCTAGCCTGGGCAATAGAATGAGACTCTGTCTTGAAAACAAAACAAAATAAACAAAAAAATAACTTTCTGAGACTGGTTGACCAGCTCAGGAAAATAAACCCAGGGAATATTACATACTAGAATATGTTTTTTAAAATCCTGACTCTTTTATATTTACATCTCCTTTTATCTCTTTCTTTTTCTCTCTTTGCTCTCAAAAGACTCTGTAGTGTATATCTGAAATATACCAGTTAGTATGAACATGATTGGAGTTGGTTGGCAGGATATTAGATAAGACATAACAGCACATGAATTCTCTTTTTTTAATATGTCAGGTTAATGTATCTATTAGGAAGGACAATATAGGGTAGGAAATTCTTACAAATTAATTAGTGTAATATTATTTAAAATGAGTCATCACCTGATTGGTCTCTTCTATTTTTTCATGCAAATGACATTTTCTATTTTTTAATGTTATTTTGGTTTATTCAAGGAGATTTGAAAAGAGTAGAATTACCAATAAGATCAGAGAATAACAAAATTGGTTTTAGAAGGGAGTAAATTTAAAAGAGGGAGGAACATCAGAAATCTAAAAATAGAAAAACAGAACGCTACATTATGAGTGGGGGAGTCTATACCCTGAGGCAGAAAACGCTAAGGAGTGCAAAAAATTGAGTGTATCTTCAGAATGATAGACAAAACACACCAAAAAACTGGCAATAATATTTTATAGTTGCATGTAGTGAGTTTCCTTTCATAGGGCTCTAAAGATGTTTTGGATGGGCCACTAAACTTAGTGCAGGGATTTCAGTGAGAGAAAAAATGGAGATAAATTAGATAGGGCTCGTGAGCAGAAAGATAGATAAAGGACTGTGGAGTTTACCCATTAGGAAACATAATTGAGTGAAAAATATGGTTTGACTCACCACTAATGGAAGATACAGCCTCTAAGAATTTGATAAATGTGAGTAACCCAGATGCATGGAATTTAATGAGTGTGTGTTATGAGCACTACTGGGTGAGCAGGCTTCTCATCTCGTGGTCATTGAAGAAGCCCGAACTAACAGCATTGCTCATTGCATATAGGACCTTAGGCTTTTGTGAAGATGACCAGAGACTTTAAGGCTAGATCTGTAGCCTCAGAAGAGAGAGAGAGTCCCTTGAAGACCATGGCATCCTAGTTAGAGCAGACTCCTAGCTATGCTCAGAGTGCAGTGGACTTTCTGCATGGGCGTATGGGTACTGGGTGAGGGACAGCCCGCAGAATCTCTCCAAGAGTGTTGTGTTCCCCATTGCAGGGAGTTGTCAACCTGAGGGTAACGTTGTGAAGACCAGAGAGCTGCAAGAAACCCTGTCATCTTTTTCTATATTGCTTGGCAAGATAGCAACGCCAGAAACAAGGCCCTTGGCTTCTAGCCGAGCTGTGGTTTCCTGTGGGGACCATCACAGAGCAGAGAATTTCAAACTCTCAGTAATGAGAGCAAAAGAAGTTGTGTCAGTAGCGACGGTGGCAGAGATAATAGGGACACGAGCTCCTACCAATGTGGAGGAAGCTACAACTCAGACATGTGGTGTGACGTGGGAGGGATACTTACTGATTATGAGACAGGACACCCTAATAGTGTGTAGGTCCCTGACTGTCCTAGAACCAGAGAAAGTTTAGGAGCAAACTGTATTGTCAGCGGTGCAAAACTGCTCTTCCCCAAGGTATTGAAGACTGCCAGTTGTAGTTTGCAGTAGACGGCAATGGAAGCTATTTTTGAGTGGTGAGACTGTACTTTAGGTGTTAGGAAGAGTAACACAAAAGGTTTCAGAAAACTTTACTGAGTCAGTAGGGCAGAGATGCCACTGTCTGACCTTCATGAGAATCAAGTACACAACTTGGCTTGGGCTTTCTATGTCCACACATGCCTGAACTAGGCCTTTGTCTTAAAGGAGACAATTCCATCCAATTTCAGGTTTATAAGTAAATAATGACAAAAGGCTTCTTTACTAGCTTTATACAATCTGATGAACACAGAGTGCTTGCAAAAACATGCAATTGTCTGAAATGGGGTGCATTCAAGGACATTAGGGATATCTTTATGTCATATCTATAGATGTATTTTTAACTGTTTCATCTTATTTCATTTTATCAGACTCAGTAGTTATATTCTTGTGTAAGGACCACAATAGTAATAATGATTGCTTTTATATATTCTCACCTATAATTCCGTTTCTTGATGTATGTGTATGCATACTTGCATAACGTGATATTAATAGTAATGTTTTATACATAGAAATTACATTTACCACTACAAAATAGTACTTATCACAGACTTTATTCATTTTTACTTATAACTCCAAATTATGTGCTTATTTGCATATACGGGTCTGTGATTATTGTGATATAAAGAGTGATGATTTACACACTGAAAAGGCTGAAAAGTGATATAACTAAAGACAATATTAATATAAAATATAAAAACAAATACTTATGTAGTATTTTGCAATTTTACGTGCATTGATGTTTGCCTGTGCACAACCAGGCAGCCCAAGAATTTGGAAGTCCTTCTAGGGATCTAGTCTATACTACTTAAGTATAGGTCATCACTTACCCACGCACATCAGCAAAGAGAAAACACACTATTCTTCTAAGTGAAGAAGGCATTAGACACTTGTAGTTTGTAGAATGATTTTTGAAAGCTCATTGCAGGAGGGCAAGGTGAGAATAGGATATTTAGTGCACTCTTTTGGAAACCAAAAATGGGGCTGGGGATGGAAGCATAAAGGTTATATATTTTAAACATTTTTCCCCAAAAGTAGAATATATGAAAGTATAAAAGGCGATGAAAGTATGAAGCTCAGCTCCTCACAGATGTGCCAGTTCGGCTCAGATGATTAAAGGATTTTGATGACTGATATGAGGCTTACAGAACACTTCCTGGTTCTGGCACTTTCTGTGGAGACTTTCTCTGGAAACTATCTTGAAATCTAAAAATACTTCGTGAGAAAAACAAGGGAAAGTTTCAAGATCTTCAATAATGTGGCTTTACAGGTACTAGCGTATAAATAATATTTCGGATGGAGTATTTGCTATGTTGAAAATAGATTATTATTAAGTTATCCTCATGGATAATGGGAAAGATTGAAACCATTATAGACCAGTGTGTTTAAAGACAATTCAGCTATTTTAGCTGACCTTAGCAAGACAATGGCAAGATGAGTTTAGAGGCACCATGTCTTTTTTTATGTGATACTCAGGGAGAGGAGTGAACTCTGAGGAAAAATTCATCTTTGGCTGGAAAGGGATTCACTCTTGGCAGTGAACCAGCACCTTGGATCAAAGAAAACTAGATCACGCCAAGAAAAAAAGAATTGCGTCTTCTAAAGGGCTCTGCGACATTAGCTTCATTGCTTTGTTCATTTTGCCAAGAAAGGGGGATAAAGAAAACATGTTGGTAATAGTCAATTTGGGATGATGTAAATATAGATATTTTTTATATTATTTTCAATACTTCTTTATATTTTCAAGATTATAAAAGTATAAGATATGTGGTGGAGTAAATGGATTTGTTAAATAAGATTTTCTTATAACTTTCATCTTCATTGTTAAGGTGCATGTTTGAGTGCAGAAAATGATAGTATAAGCAAATACCACAAAGAAAGCCATAGCTAAGGATGTGTATAACATTTTAATTATGTTCTCTGCCACTCACACTGATAGCTAAGCATTTATGATTTCTACTTTTCCTATCTGGTCCCTATATTTATCTTAGCACGTTATAATTAAATTGCACTGAAGTCAGAGAGAGCTCCGGGACTGGGTCCCATATGCTGGGCAGCGTATGTGACTGGGGCTGGGACAGGTGGGCGACAGGATGGCCCAGTGGGCACAGACGGGGAGCTGGAGCCAGCTCGCTTGGCTCTGAAGCTTGGCGTGGCTCCCGGCTAGCCGTGTTGTTGGGGACAGTTATTTCATATCCTCAACTCCTCATCCGTGCAATGTGGAGGTAGAACTAGCACATGCCTTCTACGTGGTGAAGCTTAAATTCTCATGAAGAGTAAATGTGTTCATATGAACTTAACACTAAGGAAAGGGCTGGACTCCCTGGGAGCACTCGATCAATGTTCATATTAATATCAGTGTGGATCAGAGACTCCCGCTCTCAAGGAGATGCATCTAACAGCTCTCATGTCTCACGGTCATTTCTACATAGAAAAAAATTACATTTATTTAAATGAACTAAAAAATCTCAGGGCAAATCTTTCCTTGATACACTTTCTCCAGAGACTTAGAGAACATAGTGGTTGAAAATGAAAAAAAAAATGATAAACGTGGAGCTCAAGATCATAAAGGAATTAAAGACATTAAAGAACATTAAGAAATGTACTAATCTGAAACGTGTCAGAGAGTATTAGCATCATGTACTAAGAAAAGGACTAAGTTTATGCAGTGAATATTAATTAAGCATTTAAAAGAGTTTTATACTCTTCAGAAGGGATGTCCACAAGGAAGAACCGGCCATGCTTCTTTCTAGCGTTGTTTAAAAGTAGGAAAGGAAAAAATCAAAAGGTATTTGAATGGAGAAGAGAGGAGAGAAATAAAAACATTTTCATCGGTCTTGATGTAAGGGGGCAAACTGAAAAAAATGTTTAAATAAATTAATAACACTCTCCACCCTTCCTGCCACACAACACACACAACTGTAAAGCGTAGCAGTCCCTTTGGATGTGATCTATTCTGGGTATAAATCACTGAATCAACAAATCACATCTTTTAAAAAAACTTACAGAGACAAAATAGTCTTGAAGTACATTTTAGTTTCCCCATTCATCAGGCTTCTAACGTTCTACTGTTAACTGCAAACTCCAATCTACAGGAAAGGCAAATAGAGCCGGTTCTAGGTGCAGATGCACCTGTGAATGCTTTGTGCAGTAATGACCTTGGGCAAGCACATCCACCCTAAAAGGGGAAGCAGCAACTTCTGGCCAATATTCAGGCTTAATGTCCCAGAAATTGAGATTCTTATTTGAAATCTTATGATTTTAAAGCCTTACTAAAAAATGAGTTAAACACCATTTTGCCTGAAGTTTTTGATTTTTCTTTTCTTTTTTTTTACAACTGCCCCAGTGTAATAAAATTCCATGAATGTGATTTTCCAATGATGGCTGGGTACATCCCAAAGAATGTCCATTTGTATCACTTTGTAGGTAAACTAGATGGCTTGCTATTTCCTAATTATGCCCAGTCCTGTCCTATATCTGATCTTTTTCTCTCATTATCAGATATTTTCCTATGTTCAGTCTCTGTCTAATTTCCAGCTCCACAAATGCTGTGATCACCTGAAACTCGATGCAGTTACTTCCACTTGAGAACAACTTTTCTAACTCTAAATCTTCATAGCATTTTATTTATGTCTCTTATTATAGCTATTATACAAATTTCTACCTTGTGCTATAAGTACTTTCATGAGGATCATATCCTAGTCTTTCTTGTCTGAGCAAAATGATGCTTACATTGTGTACGCTACGTGGTAGTAACCACTGCTTTCGTTTTGGTATATTTTCTCCCATATTTCTTCAGGGAAATGAGGCAAAATAATTTATTAAGATCAAAAGTGGCTCTACCAATTTATCCATGTACCAGGAGTCTGAGAAGATGCCTATTCAACCATTCCTTTAACAGCATTAAGTATTTTCATTGTTATTTAGTCTTTGGTAATTTAATAGGAAAAACACAGTATCTTGACACTTTGATTTTTTTAAAGAATAATTGTCCGATTTATTCAGGTTTGTGCTATATCCAGGCAATAGCTAAGGACATTTTCATGATACAGCATATGATAATATTACATAATAGCAATATCGATTTTAATTCATTTAATCCTTTAGAAACCCCTACCATGTATGTACTATTACTATCTTGATGTTACAGAAGATAAAACTGAGATGCCAAAAAGGTTAGACAGTTTGCTTGCAATTACACAGCTACTAAGAGGCAGAGTCAGGACTAAAACGCCTTTGGTTTGGTGCTGTGGAGCACCTCAGCATGACACTTCTTAGGTCTGTGTTGTTTTGTGGAGGTCACTTTCAAACAATGGCTTCTTATCACATGTAGCCCACAGGTGGTGCTTTAAAAACTCACAACATCAATTGCAATTTCTCTCCAGCTTTCTAGAGAAATTAGGTTTATCTAAAATTTCTGTTGGGCTGGGCACAGTGGCTCACACCTGTAATCTGAGCAATCTGAGAGGCCGAGGAGGGAGGATTGCTTGAGGCCAGGAGTTCGAGACCAGCCTGAGCAAGAGTGAGACTCTGTCTTTACTAAAAATAGAAATCAGCTGGACATCATGGCACACACCTGTAGTTCCAGCTACTGGGGAGGCTGAGGCAGGAGGATCACGTGAGTCCAGGAGTTTGAGGTTGCAGTGAGCTGCATACAATGACGCCACGGCACTCTACACAGGGTGACAGAATGTCTCAAAAAAATTCTATTCAAGCAATTTATGAGACAGAGATCTATTATTTTTCAGAGTAATAAAATAATTTTTAAAAATAATTTGGGCTTGGATTTAGAAGGTTCTAAGGTACCTTGGAATAGTAATTAATGCGGTATTTCACTGACATTTTTTCCCCTTTACAGTAGATCTGAGCCCAGACACCTTCTCAGAATAGAATCATAAAGATAAATTTTACTTTAAAGTAGGCATTATATGCATAATATAGATGAACAAGTAGACACCTCAATAAGATCTTAAAGTCAATATGGCAGGAATTTTACATTATCACTTCTTAGGAAATTACCACTTCTTAGAAAATTCCTTTGTTTGTATACTTCTGAATTCGCTTGGATACTCTCATATGTCTGGCTCTGCTTTTTGCTTCTTGGAATAAATATTATGCTGCTATTCTTAACAGATTTGGAAAACACATTGTGATGAATTATTAAATGCATTTAGTAGAAATAAAGGAAATACTGGTAAGGTGGAGAGATCTCAGGAGGCTTCCTTGTAGTTCCTTTGTGCCCCCCAACATGAAAGGAACAAAGGCGCAGTGCAAGCTGACTCAAAAGAGCTATTCACAAGACAACATCTGTCTCTGTAATAGTAAAACATTCCATATTTTACCTACTAACTTCTCTGATAAGTCATCTTTTCCCAGGCAGACTCTCAAGTGTGTCATCTTTTATGACATGTGGGTCAGTCATAACACTCCTTTGCATTGGAGTTTCTCATCTTTTATTACCATGTGCTCCAGGCACATACCCGTCTCTCCACCCCACCAGGACATCTCCTCTTGTCTATGTGTCTGGTATGTGACAGTCTTTCCCTTTAATGTGTTTAGGGAGGAACATTTCTTTTTGACATAAATTCCATTTGTGACATTTTTCTGTCCTTGGGGCAGCCACATTTCAATTTTTTTCAGGGCTGAGTATTTTTATTGTGGATGTTACTTTTTTTTAACTTTTGTTTGTCAATTGCATGTTATTTTACTGTTATAAATATCATCAGTAAGCTTTCATTTCATTTTTGCATGCTGAATTTTGTATTGAGACAGCTGACAAAAATTTTGCTTTGTATTTTTGGGTAGGGTGCTGAAGGATTGGTAGAGGAAATGGGGTGTCTCCTTTTAACACCAGGTAGAGATTTTTTTGTTCCCAATCATGCCAAAGCAATCTTCCCTCATTGCATTTTGACTCTTAGCCTCAATATCATTTTCTAGAAAACTACTGTTTACTATGAGTAATCTCATGATGGGAAGGGAAATAGAAAAGGGATAAATGCGTGTATGTGGCTATATGTGTATATGTATGTGTAAGTGGGTTTATCCAGTAAAGATTAGGAGAGGGAGAAGGAGGAAAGATCATTTTAATACCTAAGATGTGATAAATATGCTAATATGTGTTTCATAAATTAATATTAATTAAATTCATACTCAGTGTAGTAGAATAGATGAAAGCAAAGTCTCTGAAGCTAAAATGTTTGGATTGGTATCCCAACTTCACCACTTACTAGCCACAAAACCTTAGCGACATCTGTTAACCTCACTGTGACTCAATTTCCTTGTTTGTAAAATGTAAACACTATCATTCGTTGAGATTGTTGTTATGGAGTTGAAACAGGTTAAAAATGAATAGCTTGCACTGCGTTTTGGTCATGTTAGTGCTTGGCATTTGCTTTAGAATCTTTGTCCTTAAAGTATCTATTCAGCACCTATTTCTAAAGATGGAATAAATAGTTCATGGGAAAAAGTTAGGAAATTTCTCTATAAAATACCCAATTAGTGACCAGTGATGGAATAAAGACCAAAATCCATGTTTTACTTAAGATATATGTTTGGCTGCTGTAAGAGAGACCTAATATATACCATGCTAAAAGATGATAGACATTTTAGTTCTTTGAGGAAAGTTGACCTTCCATTTGATCCAGTAATCCCACTGCTGGATATTTACCCAAAGGAAAAGAAGTCATTTTATGAAAAAGACACCTGTACTCAACTGTTTATTGCAGCACAATTCACAATTGCAAATATGTGGAATCAACACAAATGCTCACCAATTCATGAGTGGATTAATAAAATGTGGTATATGTATACCATGGTATATTATTCAGCCATGAAAAAGATGACTTAATGCTTTTTGCAACAATCTAGATGGAAATGGAAACCATTATCCCAAGTGAAGTATCCAAAATATGGAAAAGCAAATACCACATGTACTTATTATGAAATGAGAACTAATCGATGAGCTCATATGTGCATAGAGGGAAGTATAACTCAATGGAAATAAAGTTAGAGTTTATTAGAAATAAAGTTAGGGGAGAGAGGGAGGACGAAATAGGTGAAAACCTACCTAACGGGTACAATGAACACTATTTGGGTGACAGACACTTATAATCATGACTCAAGCATTATAAAAGTTATCCATGTAGCCAAAAAGATTTGTAACCCCATAATACTTTGTAATAATAATAATAAAAAAGATGATAGACATTTTAGATCTTCTATAAAAGTCAGCTGGGGCAGGTGTGCTGGCTCTTGCCTGTAATCCCAGCATTTGGGGAGGCTGAGGCAGGAGGACTGCTAGAATCCAGGAGTTCCAGAACTGCCTGAGCAACATAGTGAGACCTCATCTCTACATACACAAAAAAATCAGCTGGGGGGTAGGGAGGTGGGGCACACCTGTAGTCCCACATACTTGGGAGGCTGAGGCAGAATCACTTGATCCCAGGAATTTGAGGTTACAGTGAGCTATAATTGGACCACAGCACTCTCAGCTTAGAAACCCTGTCTCTGAAACAAAAAGAAAAGGAAGCTAGTTTGGGGGACCAGTAAGGTTTCGGTGACCTGCCATTCTGTCTTCTTGCTCCAACATTCTTAAGGTTTGTTCGTGTTTGCACAATCCAGGATGGCTCGGGTAAGAAGGGGTGGCATGCTCCTTCCTTTAATAGTTCTCAAGTCTGCTTGCACATCAGAATCATTAGGGGGATGTAAGATTTATCGATCTCCAGTCCCGACGTCTCAGAGATTCAATTGATCTGATAGAAGGTCAAATCATTTTTTCCATTTGTCTGTCTCTAGGAAGATGTTTTAACTGCCTCGCATTTACCCCACTGGCGAGGAAAGGATTCCTGCCCTAGGTTATGAGGCTGGCAAACACACAACACCTGACATGGGGTGGATGAGCTTAACAGCTGTTTCCTATTCGCATGTACTCAAAGCCCTGGAGGAGGAGGACGCCACAGGCTACACAGGGCCAGATGGTGGTGTCCTCAGGAAGAGAGTGAATAACAGAGCCTACGGGGGACAAGCTTTGTGGCATCCAGAGGGCAGGATGGTCCCTGATTCCCAGGAGGGGATGTGGTTGGTGTGTTTGAATATTCTGCAGGCAGGTAGGAAATTGAATTCCGCTACTCAGGGATGAGCAGGAACTGTGCCTGGTCCCTCTGATAAGGGAGGATGTTCTGTGAGGGCAACTTGTCCACAGAAGCAGAGTGGGAAGGCAAACTAGTAGTTAGGCCATTTGAGGTTCTCCCAACTTACGAGATGTCAAAACAGCCATGATATTGAGTCTTAATTTTAGGCTTCACACCACCACGCCAGTCCATGATGGATTTTCCAGCTTGGCTAGCAGTTTTCCTCCACATGGTGATTCAGGGATCCAGTTTCCTTCTGTTTTCAGATCCTCCGTCTTCTAGGGTCTTGGCATCATTTACTTCCAATCAGCTGAGGACAACACAGGCAGAGGCAACAAAGGCAAAAGACAACATAGAATAGGCCACATTTATTTTGTAAAAGCCTCAAAGTAGAAGTATCAAACTTCACCTTCTACTCTATAACCACACCTGTGAGCAGGGAGATTTGGGAGATAAGTCAGTTTTCCCAGTCTAACGGCTATCACTTTAGAGGGGGAGACGGGGTGAAATCAGCAGCTGTTCATCATTACCTTGGGTATCTCTACTACGGTTCCGGGTGTACTTTTCAAATTAGTTTATGTTATTTTACTTTTCACTCACCATTGCCCAGAGTTTAACTCTTTATCTGTTTTGTGATTTATTTTTAGCATTTGTGTCCTCGGAATCCATAATTCTATTTCCTGTTTTTCCCACATGATTAGTAGTACTTTTCTTCCAGGCTCAGCTAACTAGACTTTCTTTCCTTATAAAATCTTTCCAACTACTCTAGACTAAATTTTGCATTATATCCATCTCTTTTACTCTTATTTTAAATGATTTGATAATAATAGTCATCATAAGAATGTATGATTTTTGTTACATTGCTTTATTATAAAAACATTTCATTCCTTTGTTAGTTTTCCATTTTTCATATTTATTTGACTCTCAGTTAGATCACAAGTACCTAAAAGTTAAGCACATTATCTTCTGCTTAGTTTCACCTGTTGGCCTTTTCACAGAATAGGTGAGGTTACACATTTGATATACATATACACTCATGCCAATAACAGATATATTCAACTGGCATATTTAATGTACACAACTTTTGGGCTATATTTAAAGGACAATTTTATTTTGATCTCTCACTGTTCATTTAAATTTTATCCAGCAGGAAATTTTTTTCCCTGACACTAAATGAGAACTGTAATAGATATATGGCTTTTATGATCAATCTTGAATATTAATAATAGAAAATCATAAAGTTATTTTTACCCACACTCTCAAATTAAAAAAAAATAGAATTTCCAATCCAATATGTCAATATTCAATCTTTATTCAAATATGACACATGTTCCTTTTTTCCCAGTAATCATTTATGAGGAAAGGCAGAGGAATTCCTCTTTCTTTCTGTTTCTCTGGCTATGACGCCTCTGTCTGCCATCATTGCATCTTGTTCCCCACCTCTGCTAAAGAAATATTATTCAAAGAATCCTTATATTTAGGTAAGTCTCTATAGCTCTCTTTCTGTACAGATAAAGTGTTTCCTATTTTGCCTTGTTATATTACATAGTAATGTTCCCTTTATACTATTATTCCTTAATTTACTTATTTTTTCCTTCTCCTACATGCTCTCAGAACTGTTTTCTAAAAGTTTCACTCCCTCCTCAGAAAAACATTGCATTACCTAAGCCTTAAAGGGTTCTTTCCTCCTTCCCAGTGAATGTTTTAGGAAAGTGATATTTTCTTCCTTCCTTTTACATGTTTGGGGCATCAGATTTTCCCATGCCTTCATCATTGCATTTCTCACATAGTATATCTAAAGATCAAAGTGTTTTCTTATATAAGCCCAATGTCTTCTTTGTTCTACATACTATATACCTTGCCTACTTTCCAACAATTTTACCAATACCCTGTGTTCCTGTTTTTTGAATGATGTACAAAACTTTATCTCTACTTTTTGTTCCCACATCTAGTGTCTTTCTTTCCCTGGCCACCTTCATCTGGGTCCCCAGGGGACCGTGCTTCCCTCTCTAAGGCCATTCTGCAGGATCGCTGGCATTTAGGGTTTGGGCCCCACAGACAAATTCTTCCCTTTATTTCTCAGCAGAGGATTCTCTGTTAAATCTATTACAGTTCAGAAGATTATTTTCTGTTCTCATTGTATGAAGCTGTTACTTTTTCTTCTATTTGTCCCAAGTTGCATAGTTTTTTCCTCCTGCCTGACAGATGAATTGTCATTTCTTTTATGTTAAATAAGATTTATCATCACTTCTATCTATTATTCATCAGCTCCATATTTCACATTTCTGTCTACAGTTTGGATTCCTCCTTGGAACTTGAGGCTATTTTACTCACCCTTGAGTGGTTAAGAGTTTGTAAGCATTTCATTTCTTCTGCTATCTTATAAAACTTCTTTTTTTATCTGGCACATCAAGCAGAATACATTATATTCTCCCATTCCAATAGCCAATAGCCACTTTGCTATTCTTTGTTATCTTGGCAGTGTATCACTGTTTCTTTTCTATAACACAGAGATATTATTAATATATTTTACTAAAGATAAATCTGCATAGGTATAATTTTCTCATACACAGTCTTCATAATTTCTATGCATAAGTTTTAGATTTTTTTGCCCATTAAAACATAAGTGAATCACAACTTTTGACACAATTTGAGTAATCTGATTATTCACATTTAATAGGTAATTATTGTACTATTAGGTAATTATTGCTATTCGTATCTCTAGACATATTAATGTCTATAATATATTTTATCTTTTGTCACTGTTTTCTATATTATTTTTCTTTCTTTATATTTTTAGTATAACCACATTTCTCCCAGATTGCTTTTGTACAATTAATCTGTGCCATATAGACCCTAAAAAAATATCATTATCTGACCATGCATAGTATTTTACTAAATGTTGAGATAAGGAAGGTTAATAATAAATAGTCTTTGACCTCAAGAAAATCACAATCTAGAAGAGGAAGCATATGTTTAAACTAATAATTAAATTCCAGAGTAATTCACAGTAATAAAAGCATATAATTAGACAGAGAAGAGAATTATGAACATTGAAGATATAAAGGAATACTTCATAGAGGCAGGTAACTCTCAGGAGCTCTGTTAAGGCCAATAGTAGGTTATCATATAGACAAGGAAGGAAGATATTCCTTATAGATGGAATGGCATGCACAAAGTATGGAATTATGGCAAAACAAGGTCTTTGGAGGCTTGCTAGTAATTCAATGTTGCAGGCAGATGTGAGTGAATTTCAAGAGATGAGGGTAGAAAGGCAGATAAGTGGAGGTCATGAAACATCTTGCCTGCCATTCTGGGTAGAGAGTGTAGACTTTATAAGTGAGAAGAAACCACTAAAGGCAAATAAGCAAGGAGATGTTGGTCAGATAGAACAAGACTTCGTCTCTGTGAAGAATGGGTTTTAAGGCTAAGCAAGACAAAATTCAACAAGGTCAGCTGTGAGGCTATTGTCTAGGAGAGAGATATAGGGGGTGATGAGAAAGAAAAGGCTTGTCCCTGAATAGACACGGGCCTGCGCAGGAGAAGAGGGTATAGGATGACAGGATGATTTCTGGGCCTGGGGCTGAACTACCACTCAAGGCAGGTGCGAGGAGCAAGAGCAGCACACTCCTCCACGTCAGCCTCACTTGTTCTTTGTACTGGAAATGCAGAGCTCTATTCTGTCAGAAAGCTCGATCTTTTCAACTTTCTGCTTTTTTAGGCCATTCCCATTCAAATTTGTAGCTTAACACGGCATTTTTTATGTAAGAAATACAGGCTCACGTTCCTCAGAGGCGGCCAGGAACAATCCAGGGTAGCAAGTGGTGGATCTTGGAATGGCAGTAGCTGCCATTCACAGCATGGAGTGGCTCACAGAGTGACTGCTCATGTAGTCACCTCATGCAAGGATTGGTCCAGAGAATCAAAATTTCGATAACATGGGATGAGCATGATTTGTTACATTTATGTCCCCAAAGTTGAATCAGTGTGATTTTATATTAAGCAATTTTATTAACATTTTAGGCAAGTAATTGAATCTGTTTCTCAGATATGCCTAGGTACTCTGTGAGGGTAAGTAGTATGTCAACCCAGAAATATTTCATAAAACTAGTTTCCTGCTGACACTTATACCTGATTGCACTGAAATAAATTTTATATTTTTCCCCATTTGAAATCCTTAAATATTATCTTTTCCAAAAGTAGTTTCTGGGTTACCATGTCCTAGAAGAACTGAATAATATTCATACTCAGTGGGGAGGCACCATCTGTTCACTCCCATATCTCATTTTTCTCCCTTAGTAAATCTCATGGGTATTGCATTTCTACCTAGACACTGGAAGTACTTTTAGTTATCTGCCAAAGTCCTCCAGATGTTTTAAACATTCTTCCAATGTATTCCAGAGTTTTATTTTGTGGTTTTCTTCTCTTCCCCCTAGTAAGCATTTTTCTTTTCTTTCTTTATTTTTCTTTCCTGTTTCTTTCTTTCTTTCTTTCCTTTTTGAACCATGTTCCTCATGGTTATTTTTCTCATCTTTCCTTATAGGTGTTCAAAACACTCAGCTGGATTAGAATTCCTATGTCACATCCATATCATCAATGCACAATGTATGTCAGATTTCCTTCTCATTATAATCGTTATTTTCATTTTTGACATACTCTTCAAAGCTTCATTTGTAAATTCCCTAAAACTGTTTACGTTTCTGTCAAGGAGCACAAAGTGCTTCGCTGTTTTCTAGTAAAACTCCAGAATATTTACTCTTCTTTCAATGTTCCCAGGAGCACCATCCCTGATCATAGCACTTATCAGAGGCATCCGTCCCTCCACCTCACCCTCGCCCCCTGCCCGCCCTGCAAACGCATCACTGTGGATTCCAGATACACCTTCCCCCATATGCTTCATCTGTTCCCAGTGTGGTCCAGATGCTTTGTATTTCCTTCCAGGGAAACACAGGATCTTTATAAGCCGTCCCGGGTGAGTCGTCTTTCTGCCTCTGTGCCCAAGTCTGTTGTATTTTTCCCCAATGTGCCACAGGTGCATATGGCTCTTATTTCTTCCCAACACAGATGTCTAATACCTTCACCTTCTGTTCTTCTGTCATCGCTGTTTTATTTGCCCCTAGTACACCTTCTTACCTCACGTGAAGCCAAGCTGTGTTATCTTTTCTCATAGCAAGCACCTATCAATATCACTTGCTTTAGGAGAGCAAGTTGCTTCTCTTGCTTTAGACAAACAAGAGACATTTCTATGTCTCCTCGTTTAGGTGTGTCTGACTTTTTATCTAATGCATATAATGTGGATTTTACTCTTTGGTCTTGCAAGTATTTCTCATAATCTCTACCATTCCAACGGGAATGTGTGATGTGCCATTCTTCTGAAACAGAATCTGCGGTCATCATTTGCATTTCATTTATATTCTTTATTGCATTAGGAAATACTTGTTCAAAGTTTGCTAAGAGCAAGGCCTAGAGCTAAGGTTCATGCTTATTAGAATGAAGAAGACATAGTTAATGTGCTAATTACTATGTACAGTCTAATCTCATCTCTAAGCTTTTGGAGAAATGGGCAAATTTCTTATATAATATTTTGTCTGCAAGATCACACAAAACAGAACTCTATATGTCTATCATTTCCATAAATGCTATAGTGATGTCTCATCGCAAACTAGCTATTGTGACTTTTGCTTGAAGTGCCCCCATTTGGTAGAACTGAGTTGTCTTCCCTCCCTGGGTTCAGTGACGACCTGGCCCATCAATGTCCCCTAATTCAGTTTGTTCTCCCGTCAGCGGAATGTAGCAATGCTGTAGTGATACAGACTCTCATCTACGTTGAGCCTATTTGTTTGGTCTGCTCAGAGTCTTGCTTGTAGTTTTTCCTTAAGTAACCAAAAGGTTTACTTTTTATTCTCCATGATGTGCCTTGTGGATAACTGTGTAATTATGAAATATAAATTATGTTCATTAACTGTTCTGTGTCTCAGTCAGGTCTTCCACCCACGTGCTTCAGCTCATCATCATTATACTTGGGAACATGCGACTTCTCTCCCCAGTGCAGAAAGCATGTCTGAGCAATTGTTTTTATTCCCTATAGTGCTGCAAGGGGAAGTATTTTTCTTCTTAAATATTAAGGCATTATGGAGACTTGCTCCCACATCAGCGTTTTTCCATTTATTTGGTTTTGAGCTGACAAAACCAACTAAACACCTAAATTATCTTCATTCTGTTCCACTGCTTAATTATCCTTTGTTCTTCAGAGCATGAAACCTTTAGTCTTTTTCTATTTGAAGACTAAATTAGTACATGGTTCATGTTTTCCATATTCGTTCTCCAAATATTTATTAAGTACATACTGTGTGCCAGGCCTGATAATACAGAAGTGAACAAAAATTCCTGCCTTTGTAAATCTTGTATCTTAGACACAGAGAGAACAAATAATAAGCAAAATGCAGTTTACAGTGTTGACAGTAGTAAGTGCTTATGGAGAAAACGGCCCAGCAAGGAACAGTGATAAGAAAAGTGTGGGTGTGTGTAATGGGACATGTGTGTTGGATGTGGAGAGACACTGGGATTTGATCAGGGGTCCAGGGAAGGCCTCCTTAAAAAGCTGACAGCTGAGGAGTGAGAGAGTCAGCTAGGTCAGTATCTGAATGAAGACTATCGCAGGTGATGGGAACCCTAACCTGGAAATACAACTTGGACTTGGGGTGCTTAGGGAACTTGGAGGACACTCTGAGGGTTCGAGTTCAGTTAGTGAGGAGGAGAGTGTTAGGAGGTGAGGTTAGAGAGATTATGGGGTTCAGATGAAGGAACGCCTTGTAAGACATTTTAAGTTTCGCAAAATGTATATGGTGAGAACCTTGCCCCAATGCAATCTTTATTCCTCATGGGGCCCAGAAATATTACTGCCTCTTTCCTTTTTCTAAGGGCCACTGACTTTTTCCTGATAGTTTCTTCTCCATTCTCTTGCCCTCTCTCTTCCCTCTTGCTTCCTCTTTACCTAACTTCCTACCTTCCTTCTTTCAATCCTACCCTGTGTCATCCCTTCCTTCATTCATTCCTTCTTTCCTTTTTCCCTCCTTTCCTTCCTTTTTTCTTCCTCTCTTTTTTCCCCATGAGATTCCTGTTTTTTCAGTCACAATTTATCCCAACAACATAGCACCTTAGCCCTGTTTATAAACATTTCCTTCCATCTGTTAAGATGGGTCTTGAAGATTATATCAATTTTTCTAAGGACAATGCATTACTTACTCATTCTTGAGTCACATGAGCACATGGACACTCAAACATTTGCTGTAGGACTGACAAGAATGGACCTTTCCATACATTTCAGGACCATCCTCTGATTTCCAGCTGTTTCCGCTCTTCCTTGGCTCCCTAACTGCTTAGGTGCACAAATAGATCCAATTCTCTCCTTGTGCACTTTAGGTTCTATTTATTCATTTTTTTTTTTATGTTGGCTTCTCCAGAAACACATACTTTTCTTCTCATGTGAAGTTGACTTCTCAGAAAGTCAACTTTTACCTCTGAAGCTGCCAGAGGTAGCCTGTCTCTGCTTGCTCACCGCCATAGCTTGCCTTTGTTTCCCTTTGTCACTGTTTTCACCTCAGGAGCACCACAGACTGTGCATGGCTGACGTCACACACATCCTCAGTCCTTTGCTTGTCTCTGTTGGCTCTCCAACAAAGGACAAGGGGAGTGTGGAGCCCTAGACTGACAGATCTGGGGAGGATTCTGTGTGGTCCGACCTTGCTTGGTGCATGAAGAAACAGTGCTTTCCTCTCTGCTCCACACACAAACAGGCAGAGCGTGTGGACGCGAAGTTGTGCTCTCACTTTGCTCATGTGCATTTACGTTAGCTGCGATTTATTCCTCGAGGGAAGAGGAACAGTGATGTGATTGCAAACTCATCCTAGGTGCATTGCCACGCGACCGTTCTCATTTTCTCCTAGCCAAAATATATTTAAAAAACCCAATTCCTCTGTAAAAACTTTGTGGATAAGCCCAGGCCTTCACACTTGCCCTGCTTTGAACTGCTTTATGTCTCGTGGTCAATGCCACTTTCTTGACACTAAACCAATATTGTCTAATATATATGTACGCATTTTATTTATATTTGTACTCTCTTGTTTCTTCTAGATTAATAATTCCTAGGGACAGAGTTTATCTCTCTCTCTTTCCTTTCGTACCCACCATACCACTTAAGGCAATGCTCTTCTAAAAGTAAGTGCTAAATAGCACATTTTGAAAATGTTCACATAACATCATCATTTTGCTAAACTTTAAATCCTTCTATTTACCCTTATTCACCCCTCTGGGAACTCCTGCCATTCCAGCTTCATGTCCAGTACTACATGGGCTCCCTTCCCTTCCTTTTTTTTGGGATGAATATTCATCACTGCTGACCCAGGGAAATCAAATTTGATCTCATTTCATTTTCTATGTATTTACTTTTCTTGACTCATTCCCCAGACAGTTGTTTCTCTTCGTAACTAAATTCAACCAACTTGTTTATTCATGACTTTTCCAGTCACTGGCTTACCTTTCCTCATCCACACCATCCGACACAGATAGATGTAGCTTTTGCGGCTCATGGGCTTTGATTTTCTGCAAACATCAATTTCATAATTGTTCAATCTTAATCATAAAAAATGATTCTTATTCAATAACATTTTAACATCCAATACAAAATTGAGATTTACTTCTTGTAAACAGTTTGGTAAAATCACTCATTAAAATAGCCTGACCTGCGATACAATTTCCTGGAGTTAACTGTAGTGCGTATGCATGTATATGTGTATATGTGTATGTGTCGAGTTTGTTTCTTTTGATATGTGTATAATATACATACTGTTTTCTAACTAATTTTTCCATGAAATTAAATCATATTCTACTATAGCATTTTTTCTTATATTGTCATGTCACCAAAATACTGTTTGTTTATTGGATTAAATATTTTAAAACTATATACATAAGATAAAATAAAAATTGCTTATAACCAACTACCTAGCAGGTCACTATTTATGTTTTCAACCAGGCAACATATTGCAAACCGTATTATATATCATTACATATTTCCCACTTCATTTTTAACATCTGGACAATCTTTTTTCCTTTGTGTTTGAGTAATTCGTTTTATCAACTTTGATTATTAAGTATTAGTTTCTAGTGTTTTTCTTTTACAATTCTGCAATTAGATTAATTGAAGAAAATTTTTGTTTCACATTCCTTGTTTTTTTACTAAGGATAACTTCCTATCATGAATTGAATTGCTGGGCTATGATATGTGTTGTCAAATTGTCTTCCAGATAGCAATACATCCACTTAATGTCACTCAGGTGTATATGTAAGTGCCCATTTATAAGCGATCTTGATATTACAGAATTTTTCTTTTTTTATTTTTATTTTTTCCTTATTAATGGGCATAATAGGCAATCATATTATTTTGTAACTTTATATTTCTCAAAATAACATTGGAGTTAAACTTTTTAAAAGGAGTCTAGGCTATTTGTGTTTATGCTTTTGTAAATTTTCTGTTCTCATTGATTAGAGTATTTTTATTTAATTTATTTTGGAGAGATGCCTCTATATTAAAATTGGTTACCCTTTGTCATGTAAGCTGTAAATAGCTTTCCTAGTTTGTTGTAAATTTGCCTCTTCTATTTCTTCATGATGATTTTTGGTGTACAAGTATTTTATTTAGTCAGTTTATGGATTTATTGTTATATACAGGTCCAGAAAAATGTTCTATACCTGAGACTAGATAAACATTCATTATATTTTCTTTTAACTTTATTTTTTGTATTTAAATATTTACAATACTTAGCAGTGTATTATGTGTATGATGTGAAATAGGGAAAGTTTTGTTTTTCTTGAGATGCTCTATATTATATTTTTTTATAATTTATTATTCTTTATAGATTTAAAGTTTATTTTGTAGAATACTTACATGTACAAAATACTTTCAAGTTGACATAGCTTCACTCCCTCCTCCCGCTTTTTAAATTTTTTGCATATTTAATTTAATTAAACTGTTTTCACTTGATTCTTGACTGGGTTTATTTTTCCCTATCCAAGATTTAGACACATTATGCTTACGGTGTTTATATTGGAAAAACCTTCCTTTTCCTGTTCTCCTGTCCACCCTTTGCCATCTTATCTTTAAGTTTCAGAGGGGCATTATTCCTGTTTGAATTTTGAAGATATCTTGATTTTTTACCATCATAATCTAATAAGGACTTGCATTCTGTATGACTTATTTCATTTCAACATATCCTTACGATCTTCCCTTTCCCTCCAAATGTCACAAGATGAGTTTTCTTAAATTCATTTTGTTTCAGCTACATCATTTTCTCATTTCCCTTGTAATCCGGAAGCATTATTCTGACTTATTCTGAATCTCAGAGTATTGTTTTGTTTTGTTTTTGCCTTGGCCACCTGTCCTTGTCTCTGTCATCTGCACATTCTTTGAATCCAGTGCATCGTGTAGCCTCTCTGGGACTCTTAACGCAGCTTCAATTCCCTGCCTTATCCATGTTACTTCTCTTATGGTCTCTTTCCCTGACTTTATATGAATCGTATTTCTTTGCATGAGCTTCGTAGTAACTACGTGCTTGTTTTGAGCAGTACAAATACTGTATTTTTGCCTGCAGAAAATTTATTCCCTTTGTATGGCACCTATTCTTCAAGTCTTTATTTTTGACTATTATGGGTACATATTGGATGTATATATTTATAAGGTACATATGGTGTTTTGAAAGAGGCATACAATGTGAATTAATCAAATCAGGGTTATTGGGGTACCCATCTTCTTTGTGTATCTCAGATGCTTCACTTCTTAACATCTACCCTGTGTATCTCAAGAATCATGTTCCTTTATCCTAAGTTCCTCACCAGATTGAAAACAGTTGTTTTTTTGTCCTTCCTCAGGTAAGTTTGCTTTTATTTTTTACACCTTGAGAGATATGGATGTTTTTTCTTCTTTATACAGTTGTCCTTATATTTTATCTCACCCTTCAGTAAATGATTTGTTTTTGCCTTTAGTTTCTTGTTTTCTTTCTCTTTAGCTTACTTTTTCCCCCATATTATGAACTCTCTCGTATTTCACACCTCAATTTTCTTTTTTATTCAGTGCCTTTTGTCACCTTTGTATCTGAGGAGCATTATGTTATTCTGTAATCCTTCAAGTGTTGTTGAGAAAAAGTTAATCTTTGCTTTTGACAAATGATTCACTTTTCGTTTTAGAACCACAGTAAATACTCCTTTTTATATTCAGCTTTTAAAGTGATGCTCTATCTGCTCTTCTTTTTGTATCCCATATTCTTTTATTTTGCTTCAATTTTAGTTTTGTGGAGATGTCATCCTTTGTTTTCTTCTATTATTTATGGATTTTATGTTTTTCTCTTTTAAGTGCTTGAAATATATTTGTCTTCTAATAGATTCTGAGTATATTATTTTCTTACTCCTAAGTACTAAATTGAATTGGTGATTTTTTAAAAAATCATTTATTCAATGAATATTTACAGAAAAGTTATTTACTTTCAATACATCAAGAAGTATGGATACACATTAAGTGTTGGGAGAAGATCGGTCTGGACTAGATCAGCCAGAGAAGATTTTAGAAAGATTAAGGATTTGAGGAAACCTTAAAGGATTGATGGGTTTGGGATCATTTAGAAAGATTAGAAAAGGGCAAGCACCAGGCAGTGTATGTCCCAAACCGTTAGAGAGCTACAAGCTTTCTTCTGTTACCACCATTCTTTTTAATTTATAAATCATTGCCATGTTTTTACTTTTAGTCTATTATGTTGAATTCATCACCACCCAATCTGTAAGGCATGGAATAGAGTTCAGTAAAATGCTATGTGGTAGAGCAGATATAAAAAATAATGACTTCCAAGGAGCTTTTAGCCTCATGTAGAAGCAAATAATTGAACTTCTAATTTTGAGTAGATTTAGAATATATTAAAGTGATACATTGTATGATGAAGCTCTAAACCTGTTTGAATTCAGAAAATATTAATACAAAAATGGCCAATGGTGGAATTAGTCAAAAGTAATTATATAGGTATAAAAATACAGCCTAACTTTGAAAGGTACAGGTAAATAGAAGAGAGGAGGAGATCATTTTAAGGATATCTCTCTAAAAATAAATATCTAAAGACAATTATTTGTCTTAGCTCATGAATTCAGTGACTAGTATGACATACATATTCATTCATTTTTTTTCATTTATTTAATCATCAAATATTGAGCATGTACTACATGCCAGGCCCACCAAATATTAAGCATGTACATACATGCCAGGCCCACCAGATATTAAGCATGTACATACATGCCAGGTCCACCAAATATTAAGCATGTACATACATGCCAGGCCCACCAGATATTAAGCATGTACATACATGCCAGGCTACAGACTTTTAGGCCCTAAGGCATAATGGTGAACAGGACAGATACTATGTGCTCAAAAGGATTTAAATGCTCTGGAGAAAGCCACTCAGTAAAGACATAAACAGGTAAACAAAGGAGCTGGTATTAAATAGTGGCAAGGCTACGAAGAATCAATAGTGTGGTGTGACACAGAGAGGCTGGGAAGGAAGCTAATTAGGTTGGGTAGTCAGGAGCTGCCTCCGTATGTGAAGAAATCCGGCACATGAAGATGTGGGGGTGGTACACTCCAAATAAGGGGAGAAGCATGTAGACAGAGCTTAAGGTGGGAATGGGCTCAGATTGATTCCAAAAATGGAAAGTAGGTTCATAATTGAAGTGGATAGTGGTAGCAAATAAGATCTGAGAGGTAGACTTGGGCAAACCATGCCAGGCCTTATTGGCCATGATGACGCATTTACTGGCAATTGGGTACACTGCTTTTAAAGAGTTGGTTCAAACTTTTTGCCTACCTTTTTTTTTTTTTTTAAGTGTGGTTTCCTTGTGATCATCCTATATGAGGTACATGTAACTTCTTAAAACTGAGGCTAGATGTCTATTATCAGTTTATAAATTTTTTTTCAGTCAAGGTGTCTTTGACTATTGCCTCTGCCCAATTAATTCTCTTCTGTTTTATGGAACTACCACTATATCTATGTTGGACCTATTCACCCTGTCCCATACGTCTCTTAAACTCTTTCCTATATCTGTCTACTTCTTGTCCCTGCACTTTGATCTATTTCTACTAAAAATTTTAATTCAATTTATTAGTCTGGTATCCTTTCTGGTATTTTATTTATTGTTTCTGTCAGCTGTGTGCTTTTCTCATTTGATCATTTTTCTTATGGGTTCTAGTTCTGTAGTGAACTACTCCAATTTTTCCATATTTTCCTGAACATATGGTTTGTTTAGTTAAATATATTACATAGTTATTTTAAAGTTTATGTATGATAACTTTAATATCTAGATTACCTGTGTGTCTACGTGTTTTTTCTGTTTATTCTCCGGTTAATAATTTGTGGTCATTTAGCCTGCTTCTTGGTATGCTTGGTAAGTTTTTCATTGAATAATTGACATGGTGTGTTGACAAATTTAGAATGACCAGGTAACACTTTCATTTTTGGAGAGACTTTGATTTTTTGTCAGGCAAACAGAAGGCAGTCAGATCACTTTTAGTCAAGTGAAGGCCCCTCTGAGTTTGCCTTATTCTTAAGGCTTAGCCCTGTAAGGCTCTTAACTGAAAATCTCTGGTGTCTGCCATAGCCCGTCTTCATTAGTGGATCTTGAACTGTATATCCAGTACTGGGAAACTGCTATATTTCTGTAGCCTCTTGAAGTTGTTTTCTGCTTGATTTCTTAGAAATTGTCTTTATATGTGTGAAATTTAGGAATTGGCACATGCTTCTAGGGGCACTTGTGCACAGATTGTTGGTTTCACTTATTTATGGTTCTCTTTTTCTCTGGTATCTTGAATTCTCAAAATCTGTCCACATTACAGGGTTTAATTAATATTTTCCCTCCGGCCAGTGAGATGGTTCCAAACTGTAGGCAAGTGTTTTCCTATGATGTCACTAGGAATAATACTTCAAAGTAACAAATGCTTTTGAAGATAAAATCTGTGAAGTTCTCATTCACCTCTATAAATTTCCCTTTTCTCTGAAATTCTGACTGCCTTTTGCTATTCTCTGATGTCTTCAAACACGTCTTTTTGTCTTTTGTTTTGTTTTGAATTAGTCTGGTAGCAGCTACTTTATCATACCGAGAAGCGAAGACCCTCTTTATCTTTTATCTAACCTACTTCCACTCATATATTTTCCATTGGACCCCTAACGTACTTTGAGTCCAAACATATTAAATATGTCTGTTTAACCAAGAGAGCTCATCACACTGAATGTTTCTAGAACATTCTAGAAGAGTCTGCCCTGAAGACTAGCTCCTGCTCTTCCCCTTAGACTGAGGAAACCCATTTGGGGAAGCATTATGGCAGCCAACTTTGAGTAATGTTTACATAGTAGTCAGAAAGCGTATCTGTTTAGGTTCATTATCAGTGTGCATAGTTGCACATTAAAGTTGTTGTTCAGTAATAAGGAACAAACATTATATACCCATTTTCAAATGTTTATTTTATTGACTAGGATGTTGTAAAAATAGATTGTCCAGTTAAATACTGGGCATCTGGCAATACTGGGAAACAACATGGACAATGGCCTGGGGTAAGAGAGAGCTTTGTACATTTATAGAGCTTACAGAGGTTCAGTAAGACTGAGTAGCAGAATGTTGAAAGAACATTCAGAAACAGTGAGCAGAGTTCTGAGATTCGTAAGCCAATTTGAAGAGATTGGACTTTGACATCAAGCCAGTGGGAAGCCATTTAAACTCTTTTAAACAAGATTTAATTTTTTTAAAAATTGCTGTGTTTCTATGTGATAAATGGATTATAAGAGGAAAGTATAAAAGGAGACAATTTAGAAGCTATCACAATAGTTTGGTTTATGGTAACATCGGTACAGGTAGTGGAAAATTATTCTACTCAGGACCTACTTAGGAGGCATAAAGGGTGTGGGGATTGACAGTGGGGTGCATGAGAGGATGACACCCATATTGTGGCCTGGGCAACAGGGGTGGGGATGTAGCTTCATGACTAAAACAGAAGATACTAAATCAGGAGTAAGTTTTCAAGAGACAATGGTGAACTCCGCTGTCAATATGCTGGGTTTTAGGCACCTCAGAGATTTTCAAGTGATTGAGTCTAGCAATCAATTAAATGTATATTTTGGTGGTTGGGAGAAAGATCTGGGCTATGGATATAGATTTAGAAACATCATCATAGAGATATGAACTGAAGCCATGGAGAGACAGACGAGTGTTTCAGAGCAGTATACGGGAATTAAGGTGGAAAAACAAAGAGAGACAAAGTCCTGAGAAACACCAACATTGCAGGCATGATTCCTTCAGGGATGCAAAGCAAAATAAGTAGGTGTCAAGACTGCAGCATGATGAAGGCTGAAAGCAGAGGGTCTCAGGAAGACGCTGCCTCAAGTTTCCAAAGCTGGAGTGTGTCAAGAACTGTGAAGAGTCTGAGATTTTATCCCATTTACATGTTAACAAGTTAGTCCTCTGTAATTTCAAGGATGCTGACAGAAGACATGAGACTACAGAGTCAGAGCCACAGGACAGCATCATTTGTGGCTGAGCAGGCTCAAGTTGTACCAGAGCAGGAAAGACTGGGCTAGCTGAGTGCTGCACACACAGTGAGTTTGCTTTAAAGCTCTGAATGTCTGAGTTTAGGAAACACTAATCTTTTAAAACTGCCTGCAAGGAGAGTTGCCAACTTTTCCTGGGAGGCAGATATTATGTTCATTATATGGGCAGTAAATATTAATAATATGCCCTCCCTCTTGAAGGAGTCCCTATGTTCCTTGTACAAAATCCTTGAAAAGGTATTCCAAAACAAAAAGCTATCAGTGTCTCAGCTCTCATGATGTGCAAAATGGTGAGGAATCCCTGGAGAATTATCTTCCATCAAGGGGAGGGATAAAATAATTACACCACAAACGAATATTCCTTAAACATATTTTGTGTCATACACTCTACTAAGTATCTTGTCTCTAATTTACCCATCGAAACAACTCTATTAGGTAATTTCTTTTATCTTTTCCAAATTACAGATAAAATCAAATACTAAAAGATTAATGAAAAGATTGGCTACAGCAAAGCGATAGCTGATAGAAGCAGAATCCAGATTGGGACAAAATGCAAAATGATTGGGAGTAGTAAAAGCAGAGCTAGAGTGCATAAAGTTATTTGATTGTAAAGAAAGGGTAAGAAAAAGTTAATCAAGGATGGATTTTTTAAAAAAACAAATTAGAGATATTTTTGTACTCTTATGTGCGGGGAAAATGCCAATTAAAAAAGGAAAAAATAATATGGGGTTCAAGAAAGGGCAGTGGACAACATCACAAGAAAGAAGGCCAGTTAAGATAAGGCAGCACACACATGTGGGCGGTGGGAGAGCCATGTCCTTCCCTAATAACAGTAGGGCGTGAGCAGTTTCTATCTGATGGCTTCTCTTTGATCTGTGGGTTGAAGGTGAGATTACCTGGTGAGAGTGAGAACAAAGGGGACTGAAGGAAGTGGTCTGAATTTGGAGACTAGAGGAGGGTTTTGCACAGGGCAGGCAAGAGACTGGACAAAGAGTTTAATGTGAGTTTCTTTAGCAGTGCTCTGGTTCGTTCTGCTGATTTTCCAGGAGAAGGAGATTATGGAAATAGTACACTGTAAAAAAGTGTAGTTGATGTGCTGGGCCATGAAATCTAAGCTGAATGGGAAGAGAAGTGAAGGCAGTGGAAGCTGGTATATAAGGAACAAGCAGAGGGAAGGTCTAT
Source organism: Microcebus murinus (assembly GCF_040939455.1). Lineage (NCBI taxonomy): Eukaryota > Metazoa > Chordata > Mammalia > Primates > Cheirogaleidae > Microcebus > Microcebus murinus. Next base: position 10,651,536 of record NC_134126.1, on the reverse strand, counting down.
AGTCTCAAAATCCTGACAAGATAAACATTCGTTTGGTAAAGTAATTGATTGAACAAGCTAGAAAAAATAGGAGGTAACATTCCTGCTTTTACAATGAAGTTATGTTTCATTTGAAATCAAAAATTGTAAATTCTGCCTCTTTGCATCATGCCAAGCATCTATGATCATAAACATAAGAATTTGAGAATTAAGCCCTTGAATCTTTCTTTTTGACTGAACAGATGTTGACAGTGGGCAGTGCCTACCACAGGGACAGATAAAGTACTTTGTGAGGTTGCCAGGAAGAAAACTGCAGCCAAGACAGAGTGCCTAAATTATAATTACAGAAAGCTCTCTGTTAAAGGAAAGCGAGTTTCCAAGGCATAGAAAAACGCGTGTGTTCTCAGAGAGCATTAAAACATTAGTGTTGGAAAACTATGAATCACATCTGTTCTCTGCATTGTCATGAAGTTCAATGTTGATGTTAGTAAAGTTTCTATGTAAGTCAGGTTTGTTTCTTTTTCTTTCCTATTTTTTTTTAATTTCAGCATATTGCTGGGGTATAAATGTTTAGGTTACGTATATTGCCTTTTGCCCCAGCTGATAAGAGTTAAAGCGCATCCATCCCCAGACGGTGCTCACCACACCCATTAGGTATGAATATACCCAGCCCCTCCTCCCCACTCCCACCTGCCTGACACCTGATGAATGTTACTACTATCTGTGTATATAAGTGTTGATCAGTTAATACCAATTTGATGGTGAGTACATGTGGTGCCTGTCTTTCCATTCTTGTGATACTTTATTTAGTAGAATGGGCTCCAGCTCTATCCAGCATAACACAAGAGGTGCTAGATCTCCTTTGTTTTTTTTTGTGGCTGAGTAGAACTCCATTCTATACATATAGCGCATTTTATTAATCCACTCATGTATTGGAAATATTAAAGAAAAGTCAAACAGAACTTCTGGAAATGAGGTTTGTTTTCATTTGCCCTGAAACTCCTCTTCTGTGCTCTTTCCAGTTTGGTGGCTACAGTTTGGTATGCACCCCATACCGGTGGCTGCGTTGCTGTTGAGCTACAAGTTAACAGGGGGTACTTTTCAGGCTTTATCTGAAGCATTAGATTACATTCCCAAGACACCCTGTTGCAATTGGCTCTTGTAATTTCTCTCACTTAATGTTGTTCTTCTCTGTTCTAAATGATTTTGTTTTCAATCACCTTAATAATCTTCTCTTTTTCCACTCACCTCTTAAATACTGCTGCACCAAGTCCTGATCACTGGCGATCACACAAGACATTGCTAGTTGCTTACGCATATTGACTACATTCCTATATGCTATTGTACATCTGCTTTTCCCTTCCTCCCTGGTAATATAACCTCTATTTTTTTTTTAATCTGGGTTCATTGTTTAGCAGCTTAAAACCTACCTGTTCCAGCCTCCCTTGTAGTTTGCTGTGGCCATGTGACTAAGGTGACTGACCAGCCCAATTGGTCTGAAACTGAGAGATTTCCTGGGACATGAGACTTTCAATAATAAAACTGCAAAAATCCCAGCCAAACCTGGATGAACTGATCACCTTACATCTGACCAACATCAAGCCAATAGTATATGAAGGAAATGAAATATGGGTGTAGATTTTTTTAAATAAATTTTATTGTGTACAGTTGACCCTTGAACAATGTGAGGGTTAGGGGTTCTTGAATATCTTTTTTGGTTCTTGAATATATTTCTTTACGTCTTCACATAATGGTCAATCTTTCTAACATATATAATAGCTGACATTTTTTTGCTCTAAACTTGTATTGGTTTAGCTCCTCATTATGTCTCTCCTGGATCATTAAATTGTCTCCAATATTTTTAAAGTATATTTATATATAAAACATATTTATGGTTAGGATAGTGACCTATATGGATAGTGACTTCCAGAGTTCTCTTTTTAGAACACAACTCTGGTCATGTGCCTTCCTATATTAAAATCCTTGTTAGTGCCTTCAGGGCATACTATCAAATCAATAGCTAGGTCTATAATGTGCTTCAGACTCACCTACTCTACCTCTGCTACACCACCTTGTGCTGATCCACTACATGGATACTAGTCTAGTACTGAACAGTTCTGGTCCACGAGTGCTATTACTGCTGTTCTTTTGTACTGGACAGACACACCGACTTTTAAGCATGCCATACTCCCTCACTGAGGGGCTGTTGCACATCCAGCTTCTTCCATTTGCAATCCCTTCCTCCCAACTGTGATCAAATGCTACAACAGGGGTTTCCAAACTTTCTTGGCTCATGGCACCTTTAGTGACTCTAATTTTTCACAGCACCCATAAGATGTTAATAAATATTTACATATGAAACTCTGTAGCCATTTAAAAAATAATTACACTTACATTGAAAAAATATATTTCTTAAATAATAATCACTTATTGATGGGATGTGTTCTTCTGTTGGATATGACATACTTCTCAAATTGAGCATTGGATTACATTTTGCCATGCTCATTTCTCATTCCACATTGACTTTTGCATGGTAGTAGCTTTTTATCCAGAAGCCACAGAAAACTCAGCTCTGCAAAGACATTGTATCATCAAAAGGAATATACTGTACTCTGATGTTAAAACTGTGGGCTACATTGAGGTAGCAGTTCATTTGCTGCCTGACATTTGCTCTGTTTTCCCAGCAATTTAAAAGTATGCCATGATTCTCCAATGAGCTTGTTGTCATGCCCTGGAGTGCCTTGGCTCAGTGTTTGGGAAGGATGATACTGAAAGAATGGCATTGAAAATAGTGCCATCAGAGTTTATTATTTCATTAGAAATGTTTCCTTTTATTAAAAACTGATCATTCTGTTCAAGACAAGGCAATTGGTAAGTTACTGTGAGCTAAGAGTTTGTGAGTCTAACATTCTTGTCTTGGACTTCACTATAAGTCTAAGAATTTCTGCACTAAATGATTTTTCAGTTTGAAGGATGGACTATATATGTCAAATTAGTGAGGAAGGCTAAAATTAATACTAAAAATATATAAAAGGAAAATTCTTCCTTATCTAACTATAGCATTGCAGTGAGTGTTGAACGCATCACTCAGATTGACCTTTTAAGTTAGAAACATTCATTCATCAGATGCTGGGAGTATTGACTACTGATAGATCCTGGGAATTGCACTTGGTCAAAATGAGCTGTTTTGCACAGAATTACATCCTCTCCCTGGATGCAGCCCACGTCTGATGACTACTCAATGTGGCGTAAACAGGCCCAGCTTTCTTGTCTAAATGTGAGACCTCTCTGAGGAGCCATTGCTGCTCCAGAGCTCCCAGGGGCCTGGGGTAGACCCCTAGTGAGCTGCACCACAATTCTGTTTCTTCCTCTGCCTGATCTTGCTTCCCCTGTTTAGTTGCAGATTTTGGGACCAAGCGTGTGCTTCGGTAAACTTGCTGTCCACAAATCTCCATCTCAGGGTTGTGCCAGAGTACCTTACCTAACACAAGACCCCAGAAAATATCTTTAATCACATGTCATTTTACTTATGATTATATGCGGCTGAACTGCTATGGATTGTTGTTTATCTGAATTTGTACTCTTCTGTTAATAAGTCACTTTACTATATTAAGTACAAACTCATAGGAACAAGTTAAACAATGCCTTACTTCCACAATAAATTTTCCAAAATTTAGGCTAGGTGTGGTGGCTCACACCTATAATCCCAGTGCTTTGGGAGACTAATGCGGAAGAACCACTTGAGGCCAAGAGTTCAAGACCAGACTAGGCAACATATCAAGACCTCATCTCTACAAAAAATAATAATAAAAAAAATATTAGCCGAGCATGGTAGCACTGGGCTGTAGTCCGAACTACTTGGGAGACTGAGGTGGGAGGATTGCCTGAGCCCAGGGGTTCAGGGTTACAGTGAGGTATGATCATGCCACTGTAGTCCAGCATGGGTGACAGAGCAAGACCTTGTCTCTAAAAGAATAAATTTTCTAAAATTGTTTTCATATTATTAAGACAACACAAACAAAAGAAATATAGTTACATCTGGCATCTGACACATCTCTCCTTCCCGATATAAATTAACATAAATTTCAAGATAAGGAAAATTTTGATAGCACTAGAAATTATGGTTTACACATTCAGTATCTATACATTTTTAGCATTTGAAAATAATAAGTGTAAAGTTCTTAATTGTTTGGAGTGAACAAATTGTCTTCAACATATTTCATTAGCTGCAAACACATGCATACCTGAGTATGACAGATATTTTTTCTCATTTTATTGTTTCTCCAGAGACATGAAACAGTGACCTCATTAAATTTTGTTCAACTTAGTCTTCTTAGAAGTCAACTAAATATAAGTTCAGAATTTTAAAATTTTGGTGTTTTGATTTTTTTTTAAGATTAAATCATCAGGAGTATAGTAACAGCAAAGGCCTTCATTGTGTTAGCCATAGTAGAAAAAGGGCTGACATACAGCTTGGCCAGGGCTTCACCATGGAGAAAGGCAGAGGCCTGGATCCAGCCTTAGAACTGCATGGTTCTGGGCAAAGGAGCATCAGTGGCTAGTGAAGCATCATCTGGCAACACTGTAGGGACTGTTGGGTCATTTTGCAATAAGGTCTGAGCACACCTGCCACAGCTCTTAGGGAGTTACTGCTCTTACATGAGTCTGGCATATTTGGATAGGCACCTATCATGAACAGAAAGGTAAGAAGGCTCTGGAACCACAAAATCTATTAGTAAACTATATATCTGCTATTTATTTTTAGAATTATTATGGAAAAATTAGATAAATTGCTCAGATTAATTCATTCAAGGGTAAAGTCACTTGGAAAAAATTGACAATGTAACTGTTTCAATTTTGTCTGCATTTGAGTCCATTTTAGGACGACTACATATAAGATGATAGCTGAGAGATAACCATTTAAAAATTTAAATTCATGATTTATTTTTGCCAAAAGATGGTGCTCATGTATCTGTTAAGACTCAGCAGATGAAAAGAAAAAACACATTCTTTCAATGAATCTGAAGCTATGAAACCCAAGGTTGTGGAATCACGCAATATACTTGCATTTTACTATATTGCATTAGAAATGTAAACAACTTAATTTAAAAGCTAGGTTCCTGAAAATGTATTATTAAACCACAGCCTCTCACAAGAAAGTTAATATACCACATTAAAACATTTGTAAAAGAAATGAAGGATTCTACAATTTGACTATCTTCCATTCCAAAACCAAAGTTGGAATGAAAGTATGAGAATGGAAAAAAAAAAAAAGAAGGAAATAGTAAAATAATACAACAAAGGCATATTTTACATGCTCGTTTGAAACTCAGAATTTCATTGTTGTGCTATATAATCATGAAGACTGGGCTTTCTGTGTTTGCAAAAGGTGTGCAGTTTAGCATATTCACTGACAATTATTGAGTGTCTACTGTATAAATAGCACCGTGGTAGGTAATTTACATTCAGGATTTTACTTTATCCTTATAACACCTTTAGGAAGTAAGTATTACTCTTATCAAATCCATCTTAGGAGAAAAGTGAAGCTAGTTTAGAGATTACAAAAACTTGGAGCCAATAACTGAACCTAAACCATCTAATTCTAAAGCTTACGGTTTTAACCACAATGCTATGGAAATTCTGTAAATATTTTGTTCAAAATGTGAATCCTAGGTTTACAGAATATATTATTTAAATTTCCCTATATTATTGTTACTCTTGTGTGTAGTTAGTTGCTTTTCATAAACACAGTTGAAAACTGTAGCATGTATTCTAGAGTTTTATGTCTTTGAACAGAATACCAGTAATGCCACCCATTAGTGGTGTTAACTTGGACAAGTTTCTTTATCTAAAAAATAATAGTGCTTATAAAGTAGTCAATAGTGCTTACTTTACAGACTGTGGTGAGGAATAGAAATAATACACATACAGTGCTTATATTCAGTAAGCACTAAGTATATTGGAATAATTATTTCCAAAAAAGATCAGTCAAAATATGATTCTATTCTATAGGCGAACTCTAAGTCACCAGTGAGAAAACAAAGTCCTATGCACAAAATTACTAAGGCAAACATTCAGTCCTTTGAGTAAAATTAGAATATATATTTCTGTGTAGGTATGTTCAAGTCTGAAAAAATCATTAAGTATACTGTTATGGCTTCAGAATTATCCATGTAAAGGTGGATTTTGAAGTTGCAAAATAATTCTTTACTAAGAGATTCATAAAATAATAAATTTTGAAGTTGTAATTTGTCTTAATGTATTCATAATGTGATACAGTTGACATGTTTTGTAAAGTAATTACATAAAGTGGGATGAAAGTTAAAATGATTATTCCAAATCATCAAATCTTAGTACTTTCATTAACAAATCAAGATTATGTCACACTTTATGGCATTAATTATTCTGTATATATTTTTTTACCCATAAAGTTCTAGATTAGTTTATATCCTGGGGAAAAGCCTGTGATAAATCATATCTGAAACAAAATTTTACTGAAATCAAACAATTATCTTAGAAGTTATGAGTGCATAGTACAGATGTTAAGTGAGGGCTACATATACAATGAAGGTGTTCAGCTTTGTGCGTATATTTTGTTTTTGAACTCCTGACCTTGAGCAATCCGCCCATATTTTGTATTTTGACTAATGTTAGATTTCATTTAAGCCCATACATGTATTTCCAAATACCTAATTTTAGCTATTTCCATTGAGATTTTTTGACTATAATTCTCTAATATAATTTAAATTTGAAAGTTCCCCAATGCTATAACACAAATGTATGTTTAAAAAATCCTTAGTCCCGTGGTGAATTGACTTTAACACATCACCTCCTGCATTTTATTGCATGGATTAGTCTTTAAAAATGGAGAACAGCTGGCCTTCAACTGCTCTATAACATCCTCCCACACTCTTCTCCAGGCTGAATAGCCCCAATTCCCTTAGCCTCTCATTCTAAATCCTGTTTTCTAGCAGTTAAACCACTCTGCTGATGAACCTGGCCCTCTTCAAATTTATTCACCTCTCTGTTATGCTAAGTAGTCATAACTCATTAGCCAGTTTTCAATCAATAATAAAGCAGCTGTCACTCACTATGTTCCCTGCTGTATAGGAAATGGCCCAACAGGAGAATGAGCATTCGCACATACAAATGGAGCTGTACACAGCTACTCTTTGGACCCACATATTTGTTCATAGTCTTGTGTATCAACTTAAAGATTTATGTAACATGCACTATATGCCAAGCATATTTCAGTTTTTCATCAGACTTTTATGGGTATCTGCAATGTTCCTTGGCTCGTACCAGTGATATAGGATGAACAATATAGACCTGTCCACCTGGTGTTTATGTTCTAGTATAGGAGTAATATAATAAATGAAAATAAATGAGCTATAATTATTATGAAAAATAAAATATGAACACTGCTGAGAAGAAAAATAAAGCACTTAAAAATCAAAGAAAGTTTAGGCACAGGGCATGCAATGATAAATAAGAAGTCAAGGGTGGTTATTTCTTCTCTTTATTGGCTGGGAGATAATAGTCTGAATCTTTAATAACTTAATGTTGCTGACAAAGTCTAATGTTCATTGAGAGCTTACTAGGTGATCAAACATCTTGTCAACCACTGTATATGCACTATTTCATTTAATCACCACAAAATATTTTCCAAAGCAGATACTAGTACTAGTCCCATTTTCCTAATGTTCAGTCTGAGGGTTAAAGAATGTGGGTAACTTTCTAAAGTCATCCAAAGACAAAGTAGCAAGACCTGAAGCAAAATCAGGTCATTCTGACTCTGGATTTTGATTTCTTATCCCCATATGGTCAATTAGGAACAAAGCCAGCTTGAGAGATTTAGTGGCCCCAGTCATACAAATAATCTGGTGTTCTGAGAAAGGTTAATAATTTGACATTGTGTCAAACTGACATTCTAAAGATGCTAGTTTAACATTTATTGGGGGGGCAGAGCAGGTTAAATGCTGTTAGGATAAGAGTAGGAAAGGAAACTCTGTTTTTTTAATGTAATTTTTAGAAACAATACTCGATAAAACAAAAGCTGTGTGCTCCCAGGACAAAACCCACTCTTCCCAGAAGGATATTTTGTGACTATTTGTATATTACTTGAGAGTTTCCTTGGGGGGTCTCACCCCAGAACCCCATTCCAAATAGCTTTACAAAATATTTCTTGCAAAACTTTTCGAATTCTCCCTGAGATTATTAAACAAGACATTTTTGTTTGGGAATTATATCAGCTCACTGTGATTCTTTGATTTTTATCAGTATCAGCTGCACTGGGCAGTGTACCTGGGTGGGCTTCCCCTGACCCGGATGCCACAGGGACCAGTGTTGAGTTGTACCAGGTGCGGCAAGAACAAAGGGCCGAAGATCTTGACTTTGATACAGTCTTCTGTTTACTTAGGGCATATGAATCCCATGAGATAGATTCCAATGCTCTTGAGCATTAAAAAGAAACATGAAGAAAAAATCCATGATTTTCTGTCAGGGTTGCCCAAATTTCTAGTTAGGTCATGCACACACTAATAATGGAATTCTTCACCAGTAGGGGTTCTTCTTAAAGTTACGAGCCTGTAGCCTAACCATGCGATCTAGATACTTTCTTTACCACCACAGTGTGTTTGGCATAAGGCTTAGATAACCTCTCTAAGATAATTTCTTTCATCGTTCATTGACGATTGTATTTAAACTGTGGAAAATGGTAGGATTAACTTCAAGGCCAGCATCTACCACGATACCCTGCTTCCTGGTTCCCCACTAAAGTCTCTGACTTCACTCACCTTTCACTCTTACCTCTTTTGCCTGGTAATTGTCTTTAGAAGGAACTTTCCTTCTTCAGTCACTGTTTCTACAGTCTCCATTCTCCCCGTGCACTCCTGTTTCCTCCCCCTTCTTTTCCCCCATCTGCATGCTGTCCTGTACACTCTTCAGTAGGCTAGCTTCATGGGTAAGGAAAGGTGATGCTTCTCTTTTACGCCTTTCAGTGGAAACTCTCTCACTCACTCGGCTTCTTGTCCTGCTGCTATTCCCAGTGGTGATGATACCCCTCTCTGGGCACTTTGCATTCATAAATTGGGGTTGACTTATTTAGGTTTAGTGATCCTTTTCTGGCTAAGTTTATGATATTCTGCTTTTTCTGTAGGAGACAGAGTCAGGCTCATTATGTTGAAATAATGTTTGCTGCTTAAAAGTTCTCGCACAGAACCTTGAGCTCTTCAGGGGAAAGGTACTGTATAAATCCAATAAAGGATGAATACATAAATAATAAAAGGCTAGCCAATGCTGAGAATAGTGTGAGAAGGGTTTCTTTTTTTTCTTTTTTTGCTACTGTATGAGAGGCACTATAAATTATAATTTTTCAAAAGTGTGGCAGTCTTATTAAAAGAAAGAAGATTAGCAGATATCTTCCTTCTCTCCTGAGGATAAAAGAAAAGAAACAGGTTTAAATTGTAGGAATTAGGTTAGATACAGTTTGTTTCTATAGGGCTATTATATTTAAGTAGTTCTGGTCAGTATGCCAGGGCCATTAACAATGAACAGATGAACAAATGGACCTGCAAATAATGCTAATCCTGATTTCCACAGCTAATTTCCATGACACGAGAACATTCTTCATGTCCTGGGTGACTCTGTCGTCGAGGTAAAGCCAACTACTAACATACTGAATTGCAAGTTTCGTTCCTGACTCATGCGATGGGGTAGCGCTGAGCGATAGCACTTCCTGGGCATTGGAAGAAAACAGCGTGTCATCCAAACGCAGTTTAACCTTGTGAGCTTGGGCACCTCATTTGTCCTCTCAGAATCTCAGTTTTCTCACCTTAAAGTTGGGAATGATCTCTCCTACCTATTAGGATTATTAAGCAATTTAAAGAGAATATCTCTAAAGTGCATGGCATAGTAGTTAGCACATATCAAGCCCCAATAACTGGAGAAAACATATGAAAGAATATCGTCAACAAAGAATTTCTAAAACTCTATACTCTCCGTCAAACTGGAAGATCTATGGCCAGGGCATCACAGACATGACTCCATGTCCTGACGGCACTGGAACCAGAGCTCCTTAGCATCTTTGGGCTTAAATACAGATGAACTATCAACCATGTTTTCAAGAGTATTTGCTGTCTTCTTCGGTGTTTTGATGCAATCTTGTGGCTTCTAGGTTCACATTCTTCGCCAATCATCCCTGGTTGAGTTTAGAACGAATAGGAATGGGATTTATGATTAAGCATTTATCTAGATTTCCTCTTATACACATTCAAAATGAAGAAACAAAAAGGCACAAACACACCGAGACAAAAGAATGAAAAAGAATGATGAGCTAATAAAAGCTTCTAGAAATTACAAAGCAGGTGATGCCAGTTGACTGATTCAACAGAGATGAGAAATCTAACTTTATGTTGTCTGGGGTTGGGGGGAACCTAGAAATAAGCAAATTTCCTCTACTGAAGTAAAAAGTTTCAGAAAGACTCTGAAATTTGGATGACCAGTTACCTGAGCAAGCAAGGGTACAAATTGAGCCTGAAACTGGGACTTATAGTATATTTTTAAATTTTTCAGATCCCCCCAAACTCTACAATCAAGTGATCCTGTCTTTCCTACTGGCAGAAATCTGGAATTTTACCTTCTGGAGAAGTAACTTTGCAAAATTTCTGCACTTGGGGCACTTGACTCACGAGAGGGTAGAAATGAGACTTGTTACTAAAAGCAGGAGATTTAATAAGAATTTACTCACATAAATATAAAAACTCATCCTACCCCTTGCCCTACCTTCTTGGATGTGGACAGTTTATCTTATTGATATCCTGTCCCCTACCTCTTCTCACTACCCAATCCAAGGATATTTTAAAGATTTCTTCATTGAATAAAAACCAGCCTAAGATAATATCAAAGGTCTCTCCGAGATCACCTTAAGGCAGGTATTTTCAAACTTTCCTGCAGTTTAGAATCTCCTAGGCAGAGATGTTAAGTATCCTGATGCTTGAGTCTTCCCTCAAATCAATCGAGTTAAAATATCTGGGGATGGGAGTGATTTATAAGTGTCTTTTAAAGCACTCAGAAGCCTAGGAGTGGAGCCCATCTGTGAACAAACCTTGTGTTTATACACAGAGTTGTGCTTCTTTTTAGCACTTCTTTCATTGTCACTCAGCATCGGAAGAAATCTTTAATGGGAATGAAAGAGACAAAAACAAAGAGAAAAATAAGAATCTGATAGTCACAGAAATAATGCCGAAAGGAAACACTCTGAAGTCTATAATGAATTTTAAAAATAAACAAGATATTGTACATATAAAAAAAGGAATAGATAATTACACAAAAGATAGAATCAAAGAATTTCAGTTCATATCTATTCCGAAATGTTTAAAGTTCGCATTATTTGACATGTTGTAAGATAGATCCCAACCCCTCATGTTTCTAGCCCAATTACTCTACAGCCCCCACGACCACCACCTGTTTTTCTGGGCTCCAGCAACCCTGGGACTCCCCTCCCAGTCCCACGGTCCAGGTGACTTCTTACCTCGGAGTGTCTGCGTGCTGGTCCCTTTGTCTGAATGCCTGTTTTTGCCTTAGTATCCCTTCCTCTTACCCTGAGGACTTAGCACAGATTTCACCTCTTCTAAGGTGCTTTTTCTTTCTTCCTAGGTCAGGATTAGGTAAACCTGCATGATAACTTCCTAATAATAATGTCTCTCTGTCTCTTAGGATTTACTTGTATACCATAGAGATTAAAAGCACAGTTATAGAATCAGATAGGTCTTGGGTTTGCCATTTACTGTATTTGAATTCTATGTATTCTTGAGCAAATGAGCAACTTCATTTTTCTCAGCATTGGTTTCTATAATAAACAAGGCTAATAAGATTAGAATAATGACTGTTTTACACGGTTGTAGTGAGTACAAAATCCAGTTACTATCCACTTACCTGGCACACAGTAAACACACACATTGTTCAATCCCACCCAAAATCCAGGTTCCGGGGCTTTTCCATGCCACTTTGGTGGTCTGCCACTCTGGGTAATTGATCCATCCTCTTCACTTTGCGCATTTGTTTTTGTGGTGGCAAGATGGTATTGGGCCATTAAAAAGGAAAATGCCAACATGCTGTTCAGCTATATTAGGGTCACTTGAAGGTAACTATTGATAAAATGGTTCCTCCAATGGCTCCTAGAAGATCAGCCTCTCAGCTGTTCTGCATGTTTTGACTGGGTTTTCCCTCAGCTGCTAAATGTCCTATGTGAGTGGCATTCCACGAGCCTCCTGCTGACCACCCTCCTTTCTTTCGTTTTTCTTTTCTTTTTTTTTTTTATTTTTTTGTTTTTTTGAGACAGAGTCTCGCTCTGTTGCCCAGGCTAGAGTGCCATGGCCTCAGCCTACCTCACAGCAACCTCAAACTCCTGGGCTCAAGCAATCCTCCTGCCTCAGCCTCCCGAGTAGCTGGGACTACAGGCACGTGCCACCGTGCCCGACTAATTTTTTCTATTTTAGTTGCCTGGCTAATTTCTTTCTATTTTTAGTTGAGACAGGGTCTTGCTTATGTTCAGGCTGGTTTTGGACTCCTGACCTCAAGTGATCCTCCCGCCTTGGCCTCCCAGAGTGCTAGGATTACAGGCGTGAGCCACCAGGCCCGGCCCCTTGGTCCCTCCTTTCTTTATTATCTCTCTATCTGGACTTCCTATCTGTCTCCCTGAGAGACACCCATCTTTCCCATCACACCCATCTTTCCCATTTGGAGACTGAAAGGCAGATGGGCCCACTTCCCTCTCTGTTCTCTCTTCAATCTATTACGGTGACATAATCTGATCTGCTCCCCTCACCACTTTTCAGTTTTTATTCTCTGCAATTTAGTTAGAAGATAAAACAACAAACAACAATTATAATAACAATTACAATTACAATAACTTTCTATTGTTTCTTCTCTTTGTAATCTTGACATAATAATTGAAATTCTCTCTGACAGTGTAGATAGAAATATTGGAGAAATGATTTCTTTTCAGAGTGATCATTCTCACTACATACACTTTAACAAGTTGTAATTATAAACTTTATTTATTCTAAGCACCTGCTATTGGTCCATACCTCCCTGCAGAACATAATAGACCTGAGGGCAGTGACTGTATCTTGGACAACTTTGTGTCACTAGTCTTTGACCACAGTTGCAGCACCTGGCACTGTCGAATAAATGAAGACTTTGCCAAATACTGTAAATGGCATAAGATGTAATGGCATTTACATTAAATGAATAAGAAGATTCCCATTGTCCTTAAAATTGTCTTGGTCACTTATGTATTATTTATTGGTAAAAAAAACCTTTAAGATCTATAAATTTGCCAATATCAACATAGCTTTTTAAGTTAACACACTAATTTTAATATAATTTTTTTCTTTCATTTTAAAAATTCAGTCGCAGAAGTTCTCAGGTTCAGTATTGAATGTTTACATTACAAAGTCCAATCATATGCAAGAGAAGTTACATGCTGGAGCTAAGGGGAGTTATATGCTAGGATGGTGCTTCTTCGGTGTACCTGTCAATCACCTGGGGATCTTGTTACAGAACAGATTCTGATTCAGTGGACCTGAGATTCTGCATCCCTAAGAATCTTCCAGACTATACTGATGTTCTAATTTATGAATCATACTTTGAAAACCAAGGTTGCAGATTTTAAAAATGCCTTATGGAATATAAAAGCAAAGCAAATAGATTACAAATTTTTATCTATATTAGCACAGAGTAAAGAAACAGTAAAAGCAAGAATTGGCAAGTAACAACATTATAAAGTTTTCAATAACATTTGCTGGTACAATATTATATTCAAATAATAATCACAACATAAAAAACCCCCTTATTCTCTTTGTGACTGGTGATTGCAAGGTAATTTTATCCATTGGTGATTATTTTAATTTCTTTAGATGTTAGAGCAAAATTTAGACAACTTGCTTATTTGCTAATATAATTGTTGACGATATATACATTTGGTTGTTACAGGAATTCTACTTCATTACAAATGACAGTTATAAAATTATAGTGATGAGACATTAAGTCCTGAAGAATCTGATATCTGCTTAAATTTTGAATCATTTACAGTTAAACTACCATATGTACATTTGTTCTTAATTGTAGTAATGAGAAATGGTGATGTCTAAAGTTTACAAAGCAAGATTTAATTTTTATTTCTAGAGCAAAATTTCCTTATAGATTAGTTCCTATTAAGAAAATTCAATATATCCAAAATAAGGCACAAAAATTATTTGTTAATGTTTTTAAAGTACTTTGCAAGCAACAACTAGTTTTTATTATGCTATATTGTGATTTTTATGTGTAATATGCAGTGGCGAAAATTATAGAAATGTTTGCAAGACAATAAAGTGGCATTTCATTTTGTTTTGGAAACCATCTATGGAAAAACATCTGAGTATTTTGCTGCTTAAAATTTGAATTAATTTCATAGGAATTAAGAAAACTTAATAAGCTTAAATGTCCCATAGAAATTGTTCAACAGATCATGAAGCAAATGTCTCCTCTGATATAAAAAGATAATTTCCAATAATATTTAATGAATTGAAGAAAAATTATGCTATTTGCTCCAGCAAAGATGCTGGTACATTTTTAGATTTGCTTGCTGCTTGCCTTCAGCCTTTCCTACAACTGCTTCCTTTCATTAACTCCTCTCTAAACAAAGCAGCAGGTTTGCTTGAGTATACATATGTACTGGCCACTTGAGAAGATGTGCATTCTCTCTCTCTCTCTCTCTCTCTCTCTCTCTCTCTCTCTCTCTCTCTCTCCCCTCCTCAACCACCTCCTCCAAGGTTACTATTATAGATCCAAATTAAATTCAGGTCAAAAGATTGAAGGCTTTAAAAGGATTATATCTCTTGCTTCAAGTTCCAAAAATTAATGATTTTTCTAAGTAGTTTTTTCAGTGGGAACTTTTGGAGCTAATTTTTAGTGTTTATTGATTTTTCTTTTTTTTTTTAAATTTAATTTCATTTTATTTATTTTTTATTCATTTTATTTTTAACTATGGCATTCAGGTCCATCATATCCACTCCACTTATCTGAAGGGCTTTTCTCATTCAGAATAGACCTGGAGATTTGAGGTTGAAGAATATTTATTATTTTTCTGTTCAATTCTTAGAGCAGCAAAAATGCAACTCTTGGTGTTATGTAAATTCCTTGTCAGAAAGTGCCTTTAGCTCTCACTCTAAAGCCTATTCATGTAAGCATATTTCTGATGACTTTAGATGCCTGGATTCTTTCGAAGCAGCATATTTGAAGGAACTTTGGGATGGGAGATGTCCTAAGTACAGGCAGACTGACAATAAGAAGAGAAAGCTATAATTCATGACCAATACAGAAGAGAAATAAGTGTCAAGATAATTGTAAAAAAATTAAGGAAAGCATAACCCCACACTTCAGTAGACCTCAAAACACCTCAGTGACAACATTTCTAAGTAATGACCATGAGTCAAACAGACAGGCAAGATTAAGATCACTATGGTCTGATTATCACCCTGAAGATAGGGTGATAATCACTTAGAAATAAAAGCATGCTTCTAATTTTTTCAGGTATCAAGGATATGTTCTTGTCTGGAACAAAGTGTCTTCTAGCAAAATCAAGCTATTGAAACGGTCCTGCGCTATTATGATCAAAGCATGGGAAAACCTACAGTTACACAAGAAACAGTCCTCCAAGTGCCCATCGTGTGGTAGGACATGTGAAAAATAATGGTGTCATAACTGCTGTGATGAGCACATACAAAATGTGGTTTTAACATAGAGAATAAAATGATCAAGTCAATTGGGGATAGGGAGGACTTTACACAGGAAGGATTATTAAAGTGATTCTTGAAGGAGTAATAGGAATTACTATTACTAGTAAACCAGGAAAGAAAGGAATATAAAACATGGAGGTTTTAATAAAGATTTATATAAATTTCCTTCATTGATTTCCTTTCTGCATTGAGTCAATTGTCCATCACCCCGGGGAAAATTAACACTATTATAGCAGAAAGTAGAACAGAGATTATCCCATAAATGGTAGTTTATGCATTCCCCAATCCTTTCAGTCACCTATCCATCCATCCATCCATCCATCCACCCTTCCATCCATTCATTCATCATTGTGTGCTGACTTTGAAAGCAAAATTATCACACCCAGGTACATTCTCTTGGTGTTACTCAGAAGGGGAATTGTGAGAAAAATCTGACAAGGTACATTGCTGGAAAAGGCTGGAACATGCCTGAGATGATGGGCTAATGCCTGGAGGTAACAAGTGGAGAGGTGTGCACTCAGTACAGACTGCCAACTTTCATTAGAATCCGTATCATTGTCCCCCACGTGTAACCAAATCAGTGCCTGCAGATTGTCAGTCATGGGAACTGAGAAACTTTAATGACTATTTTGCCATCATAAAAGTTCTTCCTGTACTATCCATTGGTCATTCCTCAGAAGTTTTTTTCTCCCCATTGTATTTGAAGCTTTGCTAAATATCAACTGAAAAATCCTCATTAAAGAGGTTCAGACCACTCACTAACCCCAGGAAACTGGAAAATGAAGTTTCCGTCAACCTAGAAGTGTGGGCAACAGTTTAAATGGGAAAGCACTCACCATTTGTATTTGAACCAATTCAAAATTTCTCCTTAGCTAAGAGCATAGAAAATCAGAGGTCCATTTAATAAATGACTTCTAGTTATTCTTTTCTAAATCTTTAAAATTTGTTTTATTTATTTATTTTGGGGGGATAAACTTTTTTTAAGTTCAGAATATTATGGGGGTACAAATGTTTTGGTTACATGATTGCTTTTGTACAGCTTGAGTCAAAGTATAGTATGTCCATCACCCAGATAGTGTACCTTGTACCCATTAGGTGTGATTTTACCCATTCCCTCCTCCCCCATCCCACCTGTTTGACTTCCATTGTGTTTTACTTCCATCTATGCATATGAGTGCTGATTGGTTAGTTCCATTTTAATAGTCAGTATATATGGTGTTTGTTTTTCCACTCTTGTGATACTTCACTTAGAAGAATGATCTCCAGTTCTATAAAACTTAAAAATATCAGGAGGTCTTCAGTGCTTTTCACCTCTGTTTCCTTTAAGGGATATTCCTGTGGGCTCCAATAACAATTTATATATGCCCTTGTTAGAATTTTTCACATTGTAGAATAACTGTTGTTCTGTGTGTTTGAATTTCCTCCAAGTTGTAAATTTTTCTCAAAAAAGACCACATCTTACTTGACTTCAGATCCTTAGCACCTAGCCCAGCATTCCACATAAAGTAGTCTTTATGGACATGACTGTTGAATAACTAAGGCAGTGGTAAGGATAATATGTACAAAGGAAATATGGAGTGAAACAGCATGACACAACCACAGAACAACAGTAGTGGACATTTTCTGGAAAGGAGGTTATGAGTAGGACAACGATGGAAATAATGTCAGAGAAATAAATTAGAAGCCACAATATGAAAGGCCTTCGGAACCACAGTTAGGAGGTTGGACTTTTTCAGCAAGGAATCATAAAGTGTTTTGAAGCAGCAAGTGACATGAATGCATTGACATTTTAGAGAGATAAGTGGCAGGACTGCAGGTGATGGGGTGGAGTGGGATGAAGCGGGAAGGGAAGAGGTGATCAGAGGCTGTACTAAACCAGTGGCAGTGCAAATGGCTCAGAGGTAATGATGTTATAGCTCTTTAAAAAGTAGACCCAACAGCATTGGTGTGGTGAGTGTGTTCTAGACCCGTCTGTGGGGTTGAAACCTCAGGAGATTTGATGATGCAGTAGAAAAAGCATCCCAGAAATGTGTAACTGGGATGCAGACACATATTTACAGGGTAATGTGGTAAACCCTTGAGTGCTGTCATGGTCCCTCCCCTAGCCAAGTGCTGTGGAATACAGAAAATCTTCAAATATGGGATTTTCTAATTGGTGAATTTTTCTAATTGGTGAAAGAATCTTTCTTTCTTTCTTTCTTTCTTTCTTTCTTTCTTTCTTTCTTTCTTTCTTTCTTTCTTTCTTTCTTTCTTTCTGTCTCTCTCTCTGTCTCTCTCTCTCTGTCTCTCTCTCTCCCTCTCTTTCCCTCTCTCTCCTTCTCTCTCCCTCTCTCTCTCTCTCTGAAGTTTACATTAGTTATTACTCTTTGGCACAAATCTGGGAGGAATTAAGAAGGCCATCAGGCAGTTGAGTCTACTTACTTGAGTCCTTAAACTGGTATATATCATTTATGCTGTGTATTGTTTGTTTAGTAGATAAAGTGAAATAAAAGCAAACTTAAACTTGCTCTTAATGGACAGTCTCCCCAATCTTTGTGGACTGACTGGTCAAGCTCACTGCTGAGTTATTATACAGAGCAAGACAGAAGAATTAGTAGTAACTGGCTCCTGGTATAAATGATTTGTAGCTCCATTAATAGAAAAAAAGGGGGAATATAGGGAAAAGAAAAAAGATTATTGAGGGATGAATGAGTTCTGTTTTTGATATGCTAAGCTTAAAGAACTTTAGGATATTCAGAAGATTTCCAGTTTAAAACTGATTAGTGGAGCGATGATGAAATTTCCACTCCAGACAGTTTTGTGTTTGTCTGTTTATTTGTTTAGGGGACTCATCTGAGAATACCTGTTATTTAAATTCCTTAATCCTTCTCAAAGTGCTTTCCATCTTCCTATCTCTCTGCCCCATTTTCAACCAGGGATTCAAATTAAGCTGTTTAACATGCTGTCATTACTGTTGTGACTAGCCCGGAAATTTGCTGACTGAAACTTTCTCCGTGGAAGCTTGAGAAGCACCTATGGTTGCAGTTGAGCACACGGCATTTCAGGAAAGAACTGAAGAATAACTTAAGGTAATAATTGTGAAATAGCTGCTAGTGTATTAGCTTTGAAGATGCTTCTCACCATGTTGTCTCTAATGATGTGTAGGATGCAGAATTTCTAACAGAAGTATGCCTAAGCATCTTTCTTTGGGGATCTAAAGAAAAGCTGCGATTTCTACCTGAAGCCTGCTGTTATAGGTGTGTTGCTGAGGGAGGTATTTTCAAGTTTTTAAATGCTGAGATATATAAAGATGTGTGACTGTCTTTCTTTTTTTGTTTAGACTTAGGCTCTCATGCCTCACCAAAAGATAATGGAAAACTAATGCAGCTGAACAAAGATGATTTTTATCAAAGGCTAGTCAGAGCCCATGGTAGTGATAGAGCTTCTTAAATTGCCTGCAGCAGAGACTAAAGTAACCTATACACAGGCAAAGATCCTGAGTTTCTGAAGTTTGGCTGGGACTGCAGAGTGTGAGTTGGTTTCCATAGTGTTAGATTGTCTCTCTGTAGGTGACTTAACTCTTTAATCTTGTAATAAAAATGTAGTTCTCTCTTTCCTTCTTAAATAAATGGATACAGTCAATTAGAGGTCTGCTATTACATCTAAAATTAGAAGAATTAGACCCTTAATTGGGTATAAGAAAAACAGATAATGGCTGATTTCATCTAGCTCCCAAAAGGCACGAAAAGTAAGAGTCACATTTTCAATGGGTAAACCATTTTCCTTCCTTGATAATCTGTTTTTGATAGGCAGATGTCCTGGTAAAAGGACAGAAATAAAACTGTAGCAAAAATGTCATTTGGAGACCACTAAGCTCCGCCCATGTTTTAAAATATATCATATGTCTTTTCAGAGCATCAAATCAGGTCCGACAAACAATATATGCTCAATAAATTATTGTCATATCAAATTAAACTTACCATATCTTTTAATATACTTATATCCTCAATTAGTCTCTAATTTTTTTTTTCATTTGGAGCAAAATTACTTGCTCCAAAATGCTTACTTAGAGTAAATATTATACATAAACATTCATTAAACTTCATTGATAGGAAATAAAAATAAAAATTTCTTATTAGTAAGTGCAGGAGATTAACAAATTTCTCAAATATCCAATGAGGGGATATGTAATACATGTATATTTTTAAATTTCTAGCACTTTTCATAGTATCTGCCACTATGTGTGTCACACTAGCTGGTGTGACAAGCTTGTCCTGTTCTTCCCAATATTTTCTTGGATTTAGCACAGAAAGTCCTCATCTGGAGATCTTCCTCAGTCTTGGGCAAACTGGGATGCTTGGTCACCTCACAACACAATTTTTGTTGGATGAAAAACAAATAAAAGAAGAATTGTGTTTATTAATTTCATAAATTTGTTATTCAGAACCCATATGATAAGTGTATTCTCTCACAGTATTTATTACATAGAAAGTCACATCTGAATCGTAAGCCCCATTCATGTGATCATTGCCACCATGTGAGCAGACCCTATGCAGGTTGATTGGTGAAAGTGGGAACAGTATCATTAGAAGAATTTAATGTTGGTGACATTAAGCTAAGATTGCCTGACATGGGCAGGTCACCACCCCACTTGAAGGAAATCCTTGAAGTCCTTAGCCAAGGCTCCTCTCCTAAGGCAGAGAACACTGGCAGATTTTGTGTCAGAGATTCTTTATACCTTCATGTTGCTGTTTCCTATCCATCTTCTTCCTCATATATTCTCTCTTAATATATGTGAATTTGTTAAATTTTGACTTATCTTGGTATGGAAGTCATATTGTTTCTTCAAGGGATTTGTATATCTGTTCCTTTATAGATCTTCCTCTAATGATCCATTTATTCCTTTATCTAATTATTTATTCAGCAAATAATTATTGAACTTCCACTCTATGCCAGGCACTGTCTGGGTGCTGGGGTACTGCAGTGAACAAAATAAACAAATATTCATTTATATTCTGAAAGAGCCTTTCTAACAAGGATAAACATATAATAAAATAGGTAAAATACAGGAGAGGGTAGAACGGAAGTGTTATAGAGGCAAATAAATGAAGAATATAAATGGAGGGTTGGGAAAAAGAGGTCAAGAGGGGAATCTGACCCAGTGATACCATTTAGAACAGGGTCATCAGGGAAGCCCCTACTGGGAAGGAGGCATTTGGCATGGCAAGAATCTCCAAGCCAAGAGAATGGCAATTACAACGTTCTGAGACAGAGCCTGGCCTTTTGAATTTCATGAAGAGTAAAATGGCCAGCGTGACCAGAGTAGAGTGAGCGAGGAGATGAGTAGCACAAGATGAGATAAAGACTTATGAGATGGGGTATAAGCAGGCTATGCAGGGAGTAAGGTCCTGCAGGGCCATTTCAGTCATTTTAAAGATGTTGGCCTCTTTTCTGAGTGACTTGGAAGACTTTAGAGGGTGAGGGTGAGAAGAGGAACAAGGTGATCTAACAAACATTTTAACAGCGTCTCTGTGGCTATTGTTTAGATAATAGACTGAAGAGACACAGGCAGAGACAGGAAGACCAGTCAGAGGCTGTTGCAATAATTCTAGCAGGAGAAATTCATTCCTTTGAAAATGGATGGAGGTAGTAGATGAGGTTATGGATTTTCTTGGTAGAGCTGTAGGGTTTGCTGTGAGATTGGAGATAAAAATATATACATACATAATGAGTGAGATGTGCACCATCAGGAAGATGGTCACGCTGGAAACTCAGACTTGTGGGGGGAGGGACGGAAGGGCACTTTTTGAAACCTTAAAATTTGTACCCCCATAATATGCCGGAAAAAAACACAAAAAACACAAGTCAAATATAGGCAAGAAAGAAGTGATGACTGCAAGGTCCTTGTCTTAAGCAACTGGAAAAATGGACATATTTTTATAATCATATGAACCCTATATGCAACTGTGCCCCATAAAAGTGATTTGTCATAATCTGATTAATTTTGTTCTGTTTCCATATTGTAATGTTTGGTGTACAACACATTTTTCCTTATTTCCAAATTCTTGAGGGAGGGATAGTCATACCAGTATAGACTCCAAGTACTTACAAAGTAGTCATAGACTTTTGAGGTTAATTTATGGAAAAAAAGAGATTTTCATAGGTTTCTGACTTCATACAATAGGAAGCTTTACTGACTACTAACTTTAGTTGCATATTATGTCCTGCAATATTAGACATATATTTATTTTAAGCCCAGTCGACAGAATAGTTTATTTTTCCAAGTTCAGCAATCAATCATTTTACACTGGCTTTAAAATTTTTTTATGCTTCCAAACACATACTCAGGATTGTCTTTGTGATTTGTTGATTGTGTGAAACCTCACTTGTAAAAATAATGTTTGTTGAGACAGCTAGCCAACAGAAACACAAATAAACAAACAAACTCTATAATCCATGCCACAATGTTTTAAAAGCTTAGGAAATTTTCTCATTACCTATAAATTTGACAATGTAATTACCTCCAAGGAGAGTTTAGATGTGTGGTTTTATTTCCCTTCGTTATTATCCATATAAAGTACCATATTGGATAAATGCCATGACAAATGGCACACTGAAGAGGTACTAACCATCAGAAAGATAACTAATTGACTAATGCACTATAGAGCCTTTTGTAATAAAAATACTTCATCCCCGGTGATTATAGTGAAACTTATTTAGATTTGTGTTAACACATAAAAGACTACACATATCACTTTTATGTAAGATTGTGGGCCTGGTGAAGGCTTGTAGGGATTCAAACCTTACACAGGAAAGCTGAATCTTTTTTGTTATAAAAAGCGAGAAGGAATCTCCATTAGACTTCTTATAAATTGAAACCATCGCTTTTAATGGAAGATAAACATAAATTCAAATCTTCAGAAAGTGAAGTTGAATGATATTATTTTTAAAGGTGTGAAAGCATGTATTACAGTCGAGAAACCAAATCATAAACAGATTCTATATTTTCTAAAATAGTGGCCTAATGTTTCTTAGAATGGAATTTTAAGTAGCAATAAAATAAAAGATGAAAGATCTTGAAACTATAAAGCACAGGGCACAGAATTGTGAACACCATTCACATAAATTATGCAATGAAACTTTCTTACAATTTGTCTCTATGACATGAATCATTAATTTTCCCTACTCAAACTTGGCTGCAACAAGTATCTAAAAATGATCAATTAATTTATTTTAGAGTCTTTTCCTTAGGCAATTCAGATACTCAGTGAGATTATTTGTGACATGGTCCTAATTGTGACCCTGAAGACTAGATGGCACTTAGCTTGTTTTGCTTTCAGTGTGTTGTGAAATGAATTCAATTATGGGCCCCAGATTTAACAAAGAAGCACTTAGTCTATGTTGGTTATTAATGATCTGTATCTGTTGATGCCAACAAAACAGACCGAGGAACATAATCAATTGCTATTTCACTGTTTGTTTTGTTTGGTATTCATATTGTTTCCGCATCAAGTACATATCTTAAATGCCATTTGGCAGTTAAGAAGACACATTCTGGACCCTAGGGATTCCAGAATGTGTCTTCTTAACCTTTTATGTACCTTAAACTTTTTTGTCAGTCCCATAAATGCTATGAACCCTTTATGATAATAATGTTTTTAAATGTATAGGGTAAAATACATGACTACAGAGGAAACCAAACTTATTGAGATTCAGTTCTACCCACAGAGCCGTTGGGACCCTGTATTGAAATCACTTGCTTTAGCACTATATGCAGAAGAAATTAGAGCCTGCCACTGCATTTAAGGGGAAGAAGTCACTGGAGAAAAGGCCTTCATTTCTATCTCTAGGTTTATATTCCAAGCTGAGAATAACCAAACCTGATAGTAGTTTTGTGTAAAGTCAGGGAGAGATTTTAGTGTTTCAACAAATACTTAGGGATGGGAAAGGGTGGGAATATCAGTAAGGACATAGTTTTTCTTTGTGAAATGATTATTTTGAATCTTGAAGGCAAAATATGTTGCCTCCTAAATTTTTGTTAACCTGTATTCACTTCCTGGAAGCTTTTTGTCACAGTTTAAAGCCACACAAATTGGTCTTAAAAGTACTAAAATTGGGGAAAAGTAGTGGATGTTTTGTCTTTTTACCCTATACATACTCTTTACCATGTAGATTGTATCAAGCTAACAGGACAAAATGCTGAAAGGAGGAGCATTGTTTCCAGATTATTCAGTTGTTAAATGAGTTTAATTATCAGTGCCTAAAACAATGTTGTTTCTGGAATTTTATAAAGTTTGAATCAATTCAATTGATAACTACTTACCCTGATGGGAGTGATAGTGTAAAGCTATTTAACTTTATGCCTTGAAGACCCCAAAATGAGAATACATTTTGGAAAAGTTCACCTAGATTATTCTAGCTTGTAATAATATAATAATATTCAATCTAGATTATTATTTCAGCTTGTTATCCCCCTACTCTGAAATGAGGGACCTGAATATACCTTTTGGTCCCTAATTTGGATCTATCCCTGAACCTGAATGCTTTTACTCTTCCCATCACTTTCTCACCTTAGTATGGATCCTTTATCTTTTTTATATGGACTCCCAGAATTAATAGTTCTTTAAGACTTGAATTATTCTCTTATTAAAATGGTTATCTCTAAGTACTAACCTAACCCACTAAGCTGTAACAATTTCAAATGTATCAGAGGTTACAAAAAAATTCGTATACATTACAATCTAGGACTTAAAGTACACAAGTGATAAGTCTGGTTATGTGATATGAACCTCACCAAAGTAAGAATCCAAGCAAAATTTTATTACTTATAATTTTTACTTAGAGAAGACAAGTATTAGGAAAATCCTTAAAAAATATATTTTCACTGATTTGTTCATTGTAAGAAACATTTTACTGGGGAAAATTAGTTTAGTTGTATGTCCTGAAGGCTAGATCCCTCATTCAGACCTTTATTGGCTTCTGTTTCTAGTTCATCTTGGCATATCACAACACAAATGGGCAAAATAATGATGACAGATGGGCACAAGAACTGTCATGCCAAGACTCCAGCCTGCACACTACATTTGAATAGCTAATAAGAAATTTTTGCTCAAGAACATCCATGTGACAATAGCCTGTATGTTTGAGTTGACCTAGCCCCATGGAGTTAAAAAAATATATTAAATTATAAAATCTGGAAATGCACGTATAATAAATATAAATTTGTCAGACAAATAATAGCTTCAGGATAATCTTAAATAATTTAAGGAGAGACATTAAATGATGTTATGAATGTAGACATTTGTTAACTTCCACTTAATGGAAATTTGCAATTTGTGCCTAAATGATGGTAGGGACTATATTTAAGTTCTGCCAAGTAGATCAAAGAGAGACAGGTACAAGGGTGTATCCCACTGTGAGAAACAATGCAAAATACCCTGTTTTATTGTTTTTCCCTTTGGGTTATCACTCAAAAGTCAAAAGAAATGTTTATAATACACACCCCCATGGATCATGGGCGGGGGTTTGAGTATCATTCATATACAATATGTAATTATGGAATTTGTATTTCTCATTTTTAAGTGAACTTGCTGTTCTAATATAATTAATTTAACAGATAAGATCTCAATCAGAAAATAGACATAAATGAAGATAGCTGAAAAAACATTGCTCTAGTAAAAAACAAATCAATCAAAAGAACCATAAAAAATTAACTTGTAAAAAATGTATGCCATAACAATGGGTAACTTAGCTGTAGGTAAAATGATTATTGTTTTGCAGAAGATTGAGAATTGTAACATTTGCTGTTCTTTTAACCATAAATGAATTTTTCTGCCTGCCTGATTTTGTAATCAGTATCTGTCAGAATGCTATTTGCATGTACTATCATTTGCAAAAGCAGAAACACATTCAGGGCATCAAAGTTGATAATACATAAAGTAAAGATGCTTGCTAGTTTACTGAAAGTTTTGTTATTTAAGTGAAATACTGACTAAGATGAATTGTGCTGCTGGAAAGTTAGGTTAGTTCATGCACAATTGGGCAACTTTCAATTATAGCATTCTTGAAGCTTCCCTTGAATAGGACTAGTTATTAACACTGGCCCCACACTGAGATAAAACTACATTATTAATCTTAAAATACTCAGGGTGTATAAAGTACCACCACGGTTAGAGCTTTTCTAGTTTCCTACTGCTCAAGTTCACTTTGTCAGGCCCATGAAAAATCTAGACTTTGTGAAATCTCATCTTCTAGTGTTAGGAAAATATAGGAGCGATGTCGGTATTTACATGGGTAGTGCATATTTAATTCAGTCCCCATCATTATCATACCCATGCCTCCAAAATGCAAGCATCTTTTATTAGGATAAAGCAGGCCATTATTTTTGTGTAAAAAGACTAAATTTCTCCCTAGGAGAAAGGGGGAAAAAAGAAAGCCTAAATGATCACAATGGAGATTTAGGGGAGTAATTGAAAGTAGAAGAACTCTTTTTGAACTGCTTCTTTGACTCAAAAAATTGATCATCAATCACTTCAATAACAAGAATTCATTAGGGTTACTCTGAGTTAAAATGTGATGTGAAATTACTATTCTTCAGATGGGTAATCTCTATTCTTTGTTTTCATTTGGTCAAAAATAAAGGGAAGCAGATAATTAGCCTGTCATGTAGAATAAAGATCTACAAAAATTAAGCAAGATAAAAGTGTTTTTAGGTTTTGTTGCTCTCTTGGTTCTATCACAAGAAAATGTTCTCTTAAAGCTGTGGAGATAAAAGTATTTTTAATTCTGTAGGACTCCAGGAATAGCCATTACAAGCCTGGGTCTTTAAGGTGAACATCAGGTTGAACATTAAAAGGATGATAGGATCTTTTATTATTATAAAGTGATTCAGAGAACAGGTGAAAAAAGGGAAACAACACAGATGAAAGCATGCATACTTATTACAAGGGGCTACGCTGCCACAAAATTAACCTAGGCTTTTGAAGGACTGAAAAAAAGAGAGATTTTAGAAATTAGGTGCAGCTTGTAAATCAGATGTCACTGGCCATTACCGAATCCAGGAATTGAGGAGCAGGAATTTACCTGTTAGGATTTCTGTGCTTTATAGGGGAGAGAATGTGCTGATTCTAAAGTATTGATCCCAATTCTTTTATACTCAATTTGATATTTTTTTTGAATCCCTATTTGCACCTAAAAGTACAAAGAAAAATAGAAGTCTTCAGATAACTTTTATATCAATAGTACAAGGTAAATATTAAATAAATTGGATAGATTACCATGCCAAGGAAGCAAAGGCCAATAAATGATACATTTATCTCAAAAGGTAATATTGTGGTATTCTTTTGAAGACAGGAATTTTATTAGGCTATGCTTGCTTCAAGAAAATCTAAGACCACATTTTACCCTGATTCTGCTCATAAAGCTTCTGATTTTCATTAATTTTCTTAAGATATCTTCATACTAGAAAACAAAATAGCATAAAATAAATTACCATCCATCCAAATTTAGTATATTTCATTACAAATTTTAAAAGTTGTCATTTTTTCCTTTATAAGTAAGTCTTTGAGGAATTTGATGAGAAACATAAATTGAGTCACCTAAGCTCTAAACACAATAGACATATAGGAACTTGGATCAATAATGACCATAATATAATCTGAAAAATATCATCAAAATAACATTTAACATCAACATTATCATATAATTTGGAACCAACGATTTGTTTTGTAATAAAATTGATAGATACTAAGATTGTTAAAATGTTAGCATGTGTAACTAATCATACTTATCAAAGTATAGAGGGTGAATAAATTTGTTGCTGTTGTTTTTTATTAGTTTTTTTTTTATTAGTTTAGCACAGTTTTAAACCTTTTGTCCTAATGTAACATTAAGGACCATACTATTGGATAGAATGATCAACCTAATATTATTATCTCAAAAAGGATCCAAGCTAGTGAAATTGTTATGCTGCAAGTATTGACTTGAAAAATAATAAGAAATAATCTCTTTACTAGACTATATCTATTGATCCAGCTTGAAATTTACCGACTCTTTTCCCTTTCATCTCCACTCTACTGTTAAACATAATCAACGAAATTTTTATTTCAGAGATTGTAATTTTCAGTTCTAGTATTTTCATCTGGCTCCTTTGTATATTTTCTATCTTTTTGCTTAGATTCCCCATCTTTTTATTCATTAGGATTATAATTTCTATTGAGTTTAGTTATAAAAGACTGTTTTAAATTCTCCATTACTAATTACAACACCTAGTTCATCTCAATAAATCGTCTCCATTTATTGTATTTTTTCTTGAAAATGGTTAATATTTTCCTGGATTATATCCGGAACATGGTTACTGTATTGTGTGGAGGCCAAGAATTCTGTTATATTCCTCTGAACAGTCTTGAGTTTTGTTTTAGTGACCAGTTACCATGGTTAGATTTAAACATCAAACCCTGTCTCTTTATGGCAGTTCAAATCAAAGATCAGATATTTTGTCTTTAACTGACATACTTTGAATTTATATTATATATGCATGGTTCCATGGTCAACCAAATATTTTCACAGATTTTATATGCATAAATTTGGGGCTCTCTCCTCATGGCTTCTTTTTGCTGGGATTCCCCTCAGATTTTCCAGTGGCTGCGGCTAACATGCACTCTGTCCTCTTGTTCTTGAGGACAGGAAGACTGAGGATTTGCTAACTGAGTGCTATGGTTTGAATGCTTGTTCCCTCCAAAACTCATGTTGACATTTATTTGCCATTGAAATGGTATTTGGAGGTGAGACCTTTAAGAGGTGTTTATGTCATGAGGGCAGAGCCTTTATGCATGGGCCAAGGCTGTTATTATGGGAACGGGTGTGATCTCCCACCCTGCGATCGCTCTCATCTTTCTGCTCTGTGATGAGTTCCACCATAGTCAGCAACAAGTCCCTCACCAGATGCCAGTCCCTCAGTCACAGACTTCCCAGACTGCTGAACTGTGAGCCAATACATTTTTGTTCATTAAAAATTACCCAGTTTGTGGTATTCTGTTATGGAAACACACAAAAATGGACTAAGATACAGAGTTTTAGCTGTTCTACATGGTGCCAACTCCAACCACCCCCTTGGCTATAATTCTAACCTGCATAAATTAAGATCTTTATTGACCAGTCCACATAGAGCCTATAAACCACAGCTAATGAGTTAGTTATAAAAAATGAATTTGTAGGAAACATGATATTTTACAAGGGATAATAATCTGTACAAAAATGCAACAATAACTCTTATAGCTATTTCTCTAAACTCATAAGAATTCTAAGATAGATTCAATTAATTTGACCAGTGGAATTAATTGCTAATACTTAAATCTTGGCTGATGATCTATCCTGAACAGCTGCATTTTCAAATGATGATTAAAGCAGAAAAGAGGGCTAGGTAACTACAGAAACGATTTCTCTTACCTCTCAATTCTGAAAATAGGTTTGTTAAACTTAACTTAGATAAAATATTTTCTCTTGAATTGTAACTATATACCATTATTGTTCCTAAAACAAGCTTAGCAAGAACACTGATTTTGGTTTGAATTCAAAGTATTGAACAAGTTAGGGAGTCTCTCTGATCTTCATTTCTATTTTTCATAAGTGAAGTGGGGTCTAACCCTTACTGGGAAGCATTTTTAAATGATTAGACATAATATATAGGAACTATTAAAATACTAGGCACACTCCAGATCTCTATTTCATTATTTGTATGCTTATTTCTTCATCTGGTTAAGATTTAATTACAATGAATAATTTAAGTTCTCAATAATTATTACCAAATAAATAAATGAAAGTTTCAGATTTAAATATTATGCTCAATATCCCATATCTTCAGAAGTGGTAAAAATGGGCTAAAAGCAGCATTTCTTGCTCATATATCATAATTTTAATCTTACATCCAAAAATTTTTGTTCTTAGTATATTTTTCTTAGTACTGTGTTGTAGTGCTAGTTATTTTTCTTCTTCATTTAAATTTCATAATCGACATGGTTAAAAAATTAGCATCTAAGATTAACAGAAAGTAACACTAACTTTAGTTTTAGTTATGTGTTATTAGTAGGGCAAATAGAAATGAATAATTTTTAAATATTGTAACAGGCTTTCTAAATTGAGATAAGTTCCTTCAAATACGGATTATTAATTGAGGCAATACTTTGTCTTTTCCTGTACTATATTTCTTTTTTAAAAAATGGCTTTGTTGAAGTATAATTTGTATACCAAGAAACTGCACATATTTCTTATATAAAATTTGATGGGTTTGGACACATGAATACACTTGTGAAACCATTACGGTAATTAAGTTAATAGACATATTCATCACTTCTTAAAGTTTCCTTGTGGCTTTTTGCTTAATTTATAATAAGCATACATAAGATCACCTATCTTCTTAATACATTTTTTGAGTGTACAATACAATATTATAGTACATGGGCATATTTATAACCCTCACTCAAACATTACAAAAGTGGTCCATGTAACCAAAAACATTTGCACCCCTGTAATATTTTGAAATTAGGAAAAAATGTGGATGAATTTAATAAAAAAAGAATAGAAGAATAGAACACAGGTTAAACCAGGAGTAGTTTTCATAAGTATAAGTTGGCTTCTAAAGCAGAGGGGAAAAAAAGAGAAAGATTTCTTTGAACATGTGAACATGGAAAAAGATACATTATTTCTGGCAAAAATGCCCTAGATATATGTTTCCAATTTGAGAAGTGTGGGTGATTTCCCAGGAGCCAAATGTGCTACATGGTGTTTTTTTTCTTTTTAATATGCTATTTTCCACTACTGATGTATCTAATTGTTCTGCATTATGGAGGAAGTTATATTAAATATATCAAAATATTAAAAAACAAAATAATAAAAATATGAAAAATATATACACATTTTCCTATAAATATCAATGGTATAAAAACTGATTAAGATTCTTGATTACTCCTCAAAAATCTATTTAAATGCTAGGTGGTAATGACAAGAGTGTTCGTTAAATTGTTTTCTGTTATTTTTGGTATCTTTGAGATATTTCACATATAAAAATAAAATAAATCAAAAATTTAGTTTAAAATATAACAATAGATAACATGTGTTGATGAGGATGTAGAAAAATTGGAATCCTTGCATGTGGTTGGTAGGGGAATATAAAATGGTGAAGCCATTATGGAAAAGAGTATGGAGATTCCTCAAAAAATCAAAAATAGAACTACCATATGATCCTGCAATCCCACTTCTGTGTATACAGGCAAAGGAATTGAAATCAGGATCTCAAAGAGATATCTGAACTCTCATATTTCTTGTAACACTATTCACAATAAATTTGATATATAAAAAATTTCAAATGTCTATCAACAGATTAGTGGACAAAGACAGTGTGTTATATTCATAAAATGGAATATTATTCAGCCTTAAAAAGAAGGAAATTCTTCCATTTGTAGCAATGCAGGTGTATTTGGAGAACATTATGCTAAGTGCTATAAGTCATTCACAGATGGACAAATACTGCATGATTCCACTTACATGAGGTATCTAAAATAGTATATTTCTTGATGTCTGAGAGAGAATGAATATTTTTACCAATATACCAGAATAAAAAAAATTGATTTCATGATTATATTTGTGTTTGATTTTATAATTACAAATGTCAAATAAAGCCATTGTATAAGTAATTCTAATTTAAAAATTCTTTACCACTTTCCAAATCGCTTCCTTAATATATTCATTATTTCCCTTTATGTAAAGAGACATCCTACATAAACCAGTGGGATGTTTTCCCACTGCTAAACCTGAACAATGCTATGCAATTAGCTCAAAGGCATAAATTTCAAAAATATATTTAATTGAGACCTTTCCACTGAACTGTTTATTTATATTCTGTTGTACTTACTGGAACATGCAGTTTCCAAAACATGCTTCTGAGATTGATTACAAAAATAGTTTGACATCTTGACTCCTCTTACTAAGGTTTCAAGAAACTGTCCCATTTGATTTTAAAGAACATAGTCATGAAATTTAAAATGTCTCTGGACACTGAATTTTTTTTTCCTGTGAAAATATGTGGTATATTTGGGAAGACAGGCTCTATCTCATCAGTCAACATTATTTTAGACAGAGTGCTTGCTTCTCCTGGGTGACACATTTGCCAATTATCCAGAGGAATTCAATTCTGTTCCAGCTGTTTCCCATTCTTATTTATATGCTTGACTACCTGACAGACCATTTCCAAATATGTAGCTAGTAGTCTAGAAATGTCCTCCTCACCTTTATGAGAAAAACAATTTTGATAAACGCTGCATCTAAAGCTTCAGAAGTAGTCCAAATATAGGGAACACAAATGGCCTTGATATTTCCAAAAATATATATATTTGTGATCAAGAGACCTTTGAAACATAAACCATGAAAACAGTAGTGACTGAAAGTAGTTTATGGCACTAACATTTGACATTGTTTTCATCTTTGAAAACACATCTGATAGTAATAACTATTTCCACTCAGAATAGATATTTCATCTTAGGTTGTCAAACTACAATCATCAGTCTGAATAGTGAGGTAGGTAAGTATTATATTCATTTCCTAAGTGTTTACACTAAAGCCACTACAAAATGCCAAGTCAACCAATTGAAAAAGTAAGAGGAATTAAACTGGATGCCCACATGCTGCAAATTTAACTTTTTTTGATCTTCACAAAACCAAAATAAGTAGATAGGTAGATTTTATTTTTATCCTTATGTTACAGATAAGGAAAAGAAACACAGGGCAGTTCAGTAATTTGCCCAAAGTTACACTTCTGTTGCTAAAACCATGATTCAAATATAGCAAATTTGCCTCCAGGTTTGCTAAGAATAGTTTTGATAATGAAACATCAATAAAGGTATTGTCTATTTATTCTTAGATTCTAACATTGGAGTAGAAAAGATATTTGATACATTATTTGTCATTATCTCTCTAAAAAATTAAAAGTAGTCCATCTAGGAGAGATATCAGCAAGATAGCCAACTAGAGTTGCCAGGCACTTGGTTCCCCCACAAAAAAAAAAACAAAAAAACAAAACAAAATAATGAATATATAACAATATATCAACTGGGGTGATGAGGAATTAAACCAGAGAGCACAAAAGCAGTGACACCATAGAGAGGAGAGTGAGGCATTTTGCCTTTGCCACGGTCTTCCCTGCTGGAATAAGCCTGGAGTCAGGGGCATCCTCTTCTCATAGAAAAATAGTACGTTACAGACCCACAACAGTCCCCATCATTGCCCCTGATGCCTTACTACAGAAGTGCCCCTGGTTCTTACAAGACAAAAATCAAATTTGAAGAGTTTCCAGAATTTCACACAGATGCATGGCCTCAGAGTAGGAACCGCCTTTGCACTCCCACCTCTGTGAGCTAAGCTGCTATGTAGCACAGCATCATCCTAAAACCAGACCCACTGGCGAGAGTGTGTCCTGCCCTGGGGGCCAGTAGCCACTGAACCTCCACATCACTAAGGCCCTTCCATCAATACACAGTGTCAGTATGGGGTCCCTGCAGGATCACTACGCCAGCTGCCTGGAGCCTAGGCCTGATGTAATAACCAAGGCCCTGGTACCCAAATCTGTCTGGCATCCCACCCCACTGGGGAACAGGCAGACCTATTCACATGGGAAAGATAAAGAGAGAATTCTAAAAGCTGCTAGAGAATAGTGTCAAGTCATATATAAGGCAATCTCCATTAGACTATCAGCAGATTTCTCATCAGAAACCGTACAGGTCAGGAAAGGATGGGATAACATATTCAAAGTTCTAAGGAAAAAAAAGAACGCTATCATCCAATAACATATCCTACAGAGTTATCCTCCAGAAATGAAGGAAAAATAAAGACCTTGCCAGACAAGCAAAAGCTGAGGGAATTCATCACCACTGCACTGGCTTTAAAAGAAATGCATAAGGGAGTACTACAGCTAGAAAGAAACGATGGCGATTACCATCATAAAATATGTAAAAGTATAAAACTCACCAGAAGAGGTAAATTCATAATCAAACTTACAATACTCCAGTGATATAATGGTGGTATAAAGTCTTTCAGTCCTGTAGTATGAAAATTTAAAGTCAAAATGGTTAAAACCCCAAACAGCAACAGTTAGTGGCTAAATAACACACAATATATAGAGATGTAAATTAAGGCAACAAAATATAAATGGGGGGAGGGAAAAGGTCTAGTGTCTTTTTATGTGATCCAAGTTAAGTTGTTATTAGCTTAAAATAGCCTAATATAATTGCAAAACTCATTGTGTTATCTTCATGGTAACCACAGAGGAAGAAATTACAGCAAATACACAAATGAGAGAGAGAGTAAACAAAGCTTATTACCACAGAAAAGCACCAATCCACAGAAATAAACAACAAGAGATAATGAAAGGAACAAAGGATCTAGAAACACACGCAAAACAATTAACAAAATAGGAGGAGTAAGTTCTTTCCTGTCAATAATTACTTTGAATATAAATTGGTTAAATTAAAAGATAACAGAGTAGGTACATGCATTTTAAAAAAAATAAGAACCAACTATACGCTGCCTAAAAGAGACTCATTTAATTGCTATTGAAAAACATAGGCTGGATTGAAGGGATGGAAACATATTTTATGCAAATAGAGAGCAAAGTGAGTAGGAGTAGTTATACTTAGATAAAATAGACTTTAAGTAAAAAACAAAAAAAACCTGTGAAAGTGACAAAGAAGAGATCAATTCAATAAGAGGATATAATAATTGTAAATATCTATGCATTCAACACTGGAGCACCCAGATGTATAAAACAAACATTATTAGATCTATAGGGAGAGATAGACTGCAATACAATAATAGTAGGGGACCACAACAATCCATTTCCATCAATGGGCAGTTTAGACAGAAAGTAAACAGGGAGCCGTTGGATTTAAACTGCACTGTAGACCAAATGGACCTAAGACACATTTACAGAATATTCCATCCAACAGATGCAGAATACACATTCTTCTAAAATTCACATGGCACACTACATACTATGTTAGGCTACAAAACAAGTTTTAACAAATTAAAGAAGATAGAAATTATATCAAGTGAATTTTCTGACCATAATAGCATAAAACTAGAAATCAACAAGAAAAACTTAAGAAACGCTACAAATACATGGAAATTAAACAGCATGCTTCTAAATGACGAATTGGATTGATGAATAAATTAAAAGAGAAATTAAAAAAAATCCCTGAGACAAATGATAATAGAATTACGTAATACCAAAGACTATGGACCATAGCAAAAGTAATTCTAAGAAGGAAATTCATTTCAATAAATGCTTACATGAGAAAAGAAAAAAAAATGATAGTACACCTGAAGGAACTAGAAAAACAAGAACTAAATTCAAAATTGGTAGAAAGAAGGATATAAAAAAGCTCAGAGCAGACATAAACAAAATGAAGAAACTATTTAAAAGATCAACAACATGAAGAGATGGTTTTATGAAAAGATAAACAGAATTGACAAGCCTTAGAATAACTAAGTAAAAGAAGATAAGACTCAAATAAAGTCAAAGATGAAAAAGGAGACATTACAACTGATACTACATAAATAAAAAGGATAAGAGGCTATTATGAATAATTATTAATATTAATCAATGCTAAAAATTTGATAATATGGGAGAAATGGATACATTTTTGGACACATACCATTACCAATATTAAATTATGAGACATAGAAAGTTTGAAAAGAACAATAATGAGTGACTAAATGGAACCAGTAGCAAAAAGTTTTTCATCAAAGAAAAGCCCAAGATCTTATGGCTTCATTGCTAAATTCTACCAAATATTTAAAGAACTAACCCAAATTCTTCTAAAAATATTTCAGAAAATTGAAAAGGAGGGAACATGTCCAAACTTACTTTATGAGGCCAGCATTACCCTAATTCTAAAACCAGACAAAGACACAGTGAAAAAAAGGAAATTAAAGCTCAATATCCTTAATGAACATAGATGCAAAAATTCTCAAAATACTAGCAAACTGAATTCAACAGTGCATTAAAAAAGCACCCAATATAATCAAGTGGGATTCTCTGATGTAAGGATGTTCAATATACACAAATCAATAAATGTGATATACCATATTAACAGAAAGAAAGACAAAAACCATATGATCATTTCAATAGATGAAGTAAAATCATGAAAAAACTCTCAACAAATTATGTATAGAAGGTCTATACCTCATCATACTAAAAGCCATATATGACAAACCCACAGCTAACATCAGGCCTTCAGAAACAATACAAAGATGCTGACTCTCGCTACTTCTATACAACATAGAACTAGAAGTCCTAGTTCCAGCAATTAGGCAAGAGAAAAAAATCAAAGGCATTCAAATTGGAAAACAGTAACTCAAATTGTCCTTGTTTGCAGACAACATGTTGTTATATATAAAAAAAACTTTGAGGATTCTACCAAAAAACTCTCAGAACTAATGAACAAATTCAGTAAAATTGCAGGAGACAAAACGAACATATAAAAACCACTAATATTTCTACAGGCTAATAGTGATCTATCTGAAAAGGAAATCAAGAAAAAAATAAATACTTAAGAGTAAACTTTATGAAGGAGGTAATAGCTCTCTATACTGAAAACAATAAAACATTGATAAAAGAAATTGAAGAGGACATAAATAAATAGAAGATATCCTGTGTTCATGATCTGGAAGAATTCATATTGTTAAAATGACAAAGTGATCTATAAATTTAATGCAATCCCTATCAAAATGCCAATGGCTTTCTTCACAGAAATAGAAATAACAGTCTTAAAATTCATATGGAACTACAAAAGATTCTGAGTAGCCAAAGCAATCCTGAGCAAAAAGAACAGAGTGAGAAACATCACATTTTCTGATTTCAAAAGATACTGTACAGTTATAATAACCAAAAAAGCATGGTGCTAGCATAAAAACAGGCACATGGACATATGGAACAAAATAGAAAGTCCAGAAATAAATTCATGCATCTATGGCCAATTGATTTTTGACAAAGGTACCAAGAACACACACTGAGAAAAAGATGGTCATATCAATAAACAGTGCTAGAAAAATTTAATATCCTTGTGAAGAAGAGTGAGACTAGACTCCTACCTCTCACCATATACAAAAATCACCTCAATATATATAGTAAAGATTTAAATGTAAAACCCAAAACTATGAAACTGCTGACAGAAAACCTAGGGGGAATGTTTTGCAACATTAGGCTTGGCAAGAATTTGTAAAATAAGATTTCAAAAGGACAGGCAACAAAAACAGAAATAGACAAAAGAGGTTACATCGAACTAAAAAATTCTGCACAGAAAATAAAATAATCAACAGAGTAAAGAGATAACATACAGAATGGAAGAAAATATTTGCAAACTATATATATGACAATGGATAATATCTAGACTATATTAGTATAAGAAATTCAAACAACTCAATAGCAAAAAAACCCAAATAATCTGATTTTAAAATAAGCAAAAGATCTAAATTGACATTTCTTATAAGTAAACATGCAAAATGCCCCCCAGATATATGAAGAAAGTTCAACATCACTAATCATGAGGAAAATGCAAATCAAAGCTGTAATGAGATATCACTTCATTCCAGTTAGAATGGTTTTTATCAAAAAAATAAATGAAAACATTGTGGTGTGGATATGGTGAAAAAGGAACACTTACACACTGTCGTTAGGATTATAAACTAGTACATATGGAAAACAGTATGGCACTTCCTTAAAAAATTAAAAATAGAACTACTGTCTGATCTAGTGATCCCACTAATGGATATATATCTAAAGGAAGTGAAGTCAGCATGTTGAAGAGATATTTGCACTCCCATGTTTATTTCAGCACTATGCACAATAGCCCAAATATGGAATCAACCTAAGTGTCCAACGACAGAAGAATGGATAAATAAAATATTATGTATATATACATACGGAGTACTATTCAGATATTTAAAAAAATGAAATTCTGTAATTTGTGATGACCTGAATGAACTTGGAGGACATCATGTTAAGTGAAATAAGTCAGGTACAGAAAGACAAACACTACATGATCTCACTCATATGTGGAATCAAAAAAGAAAATAAAATGATCCCATAGAAGCAGAGAGTAGAATGGTGATTACCAGATACTGGGGAGGGGTAAGGAGAGGAATAATGGCAAGAGGTTTGTTAAGAGTTGAAAAGTTACAAATATACAAAGGAAATAAGATCTGCTGTTCCATTGCACAATTGGGTGACTATGGTTAAAAGTAAGTTATTGCATTAATATGTTACAAAGTAGCTATAGAGACCCTGTTGAATGTTCTCACCACAAGGAAATGATAAATGCATAAGATGATGGATTCACTAACTACCCTGATTTGATCTGTATCCCATACATATGTACAACAACAATGTGTTAATTAAAAAATAAAAGAAATATATAACAAAAAGTAATCCATCTGAATAAACATGTATATTTTTTATTTTACTTATTTAGAAATCAATTCACTTCTATACCTAAAAGTTATACTCCAAAAGGTCATTTTGGATTAAAAAAATGAATAAAACCAGGTGGGTTAGAAATTGTAAGTTACCTAAAAAGAGAGATCTAGCTTATCTCTAAGTATTAAAATAGTTAAGGAGAAAAAAAGGAATGAATTCGAAAGGGTCAAGGACAAAGGTGGGGATATCTTATATTTGTTAAGCTCCTTGTATGTACGTTCTGATTTAATCTTCAATAAAATCCTTGGTGGAAAGAATGTCATAAAATAGCAATGTGGGCAAGTAGATTAAACATATCATCCAAATTCACAGGGTTAAGAAGAAGCAAAACCAGGATTTGAATCTGCTTGATGAAGGAAGCCCACGATTATTCCATCCCACTGAACCCCCCAGGAAAGACAACATACATATAAATTTTTGATTCTTTGCAGTATTGCCTCAAACCTATCACTTAAAAATATTTTCCTAGGTTAGTCCCCATTGTCATCACTCTTTGAAAACATAAAAATTACATATTTTATTATTTAAACTAATTCAGATAAGTATTTGCACATGTGAACACAATATTAAAAATTAGTGGTGTAACTTACAGAAAACTTACAAAATTACAGGCAGTGTGGTAACTGCTTTACATAAATTACCTCAGTTATTTGCTACAGCAACACTCTGAGTTCAAATCTGTTACTATCAACATTTTATCATCATGAATCCCAGACTTAGAGAGTAGTGAAATAAGTTGCTCCGATAATTAATATTAGAGTGCTCTATATTTTGGAACTGATTATTTTAGACTCGTGTGCATTTATCCCAGGAGCACAAATGTGTGGTGCTATGACTCAGATTTCGTGGATATTCATGAAGAAGAGACTAAGCTGAAAGATCACACTTTTTCAAAAACAAAGCCTTTTGTGAAAAGTGACTGAATAACCCCCTTTGTAGTCTGTTTCACCCCGGATACAGGGAATTTTGTGATATTATAGAGAACTGTTCTAAGGAACTTAAGGATAGTTCGACATGAAAGCACATGTCAACTTTTGCTTTCAGACTTATTTTTTCTTTCCAGACATTGTGTTGCACTGCCCCCCAAAAGGAGATATTTTATCATACAGAGATAGGCCGAGAGCTAATGTGCTCCATACATCTGTCACTGACATAGGGACTAGTCAATTGGCAGAAATGTTACTGAACTAAAAACAAGGCTTAGAAAAGCTTTCAAAAGATCTAGCAGCACTGAACTTGCTGAGAAAGGTGTGGAAGTATAAGCCTCAAATGACTCAGCTGAAATCCCTGTAGAGATTTGAACCAACTGCAGTTAGAAATACAAAGTAGAAGCAGTGGAAAACAGCAAAGATGAAAGGCAAATGGTGGCACAAAGCAAACAGAGTCAAATCTGAGATCAAAAACATGTAATTCAATTGCCAGTGAGAGGAAAAAATAGAGTGACTGAAGTTTGATCATAATAGGGCATTTGATAGGATGAACATCCCTGAATGGGTACAGAATTGGGCAACCAGTAGAGAGGAGAGTTTACCTGAAATATTTACCTTATTGAAGTGATTAGGTATATTCCATTGTATTTGAGCTTAGATGAGGGTTGGTGTGCAGAACAGTTGAAAACATATCTGTGGGTATAAAATGAGAGACTGTGAAGTCTGCATTATCAAAACAGAGCTATGCCAGGAAGAGTCTGAGTTAAAAGGATAATTGCTCAGAATTAATTAGTATTTGGGGAAATATTATTAAAACATCTCGTAATTTTCATAACTACAGATGATTATATACAAAGTTGTATATTCTTAAAGATTTTCTATTTTTACAGCAGTATTAGGTTCATGATAAATTTGAGAGGAAAGTACGGAGATTTCCCATAATCTCCTCTTCCCCACACTTGCATAGCTTCCCGACTATCCTCAGCCCACATCAGAGTGGCACAGTAGTTACAATTGATAAACCTACTTTGACATATCATTATCACCCCAAATCCATAATTTACATTAGGGCTCATTCTTGGTATTGTACATACTATGGGTTGGGGCAAATGTATAATTGCATGTATCCGCCATTAGAATATCATACAAAGTATTTTCATGGCCCTGAAAATCCTCTGTGCTCTTCCTATTCTTCTCTCCCCCCACCAAACCCCTGGCAACCACTGGTCTTTTCACTGTCTCCATAGTTTTGCCTTTTTAAGAATGTCATAGAGTTGGAGTCACACAGTTTGCAGCCGTTTCAGATTGGCTTCTTTTCACTTGGTAATATTCATTTAAGTTCCTCCATGTCTTTTCATGGCTTGATAGCCATGAAAAGAAAAGCTCATTTCTTTTTATCACTAAATAATATTGCATTGTCCGGATATACCATGGTTTATTTATCCACCCACCTGCTACTATCTTGGTTGCTTCTAAGTTTTGGCAGTTATGAATAAATCTGCACAAACATTTGTGTGCTGTGCGTGTGTGTGTGTAGATGTAAGTTTTCAAGTCCTTTGGGTAAATACCATGAGTGTATTTACTGGATCATGTGAAATTGCCAAACTGTCATCCAAAGCTTTGGTACCATTTTGCATTCCCACCAGCAATGAATGAGAATTTCTCCTGCTCTGTACTCTTGTCAGCATTTGGTGTTGTCAGTGATCTGGATTTTGGCCATTTTAATAGGTGTGTAGTGGTATCTCACTGTTGCTTTAATTTGAATTTTCCTGATGACAT
This sequence comes from Microcebus murinus, assembly GCF_040939455.1. Taxonomy (NCBI): domain Eukaryota; kingdom Metazoa; phylum Chordata; class Mammalia; order Primates; family Cheirogaleidae; genus Microcebus; species Microcebus murinus. The sequence continues at coordinate 10,610,566 of NC_134126.1, read as the reverse complement.
AAGAAGAGGAACATCTTTTTATATGCTTATGTGCCATCTGTATAACTTCTAGGTGTGGTATTTATTAAGGTCTTTGTCCCATTTTAATCAACTCGTTTTCTTATTGTTAAGTTTTAAGAATTTGTTATATATTTTGGATAATAGTCATTTATCACATGTGTCTTTTGCAAATATTTCTCCCACTCTGTGGCTTGTCTTCTCACCTTGTAGTCTTTCACAGGGAACAAGTTTTAATTGTAATGAATTCCAGCTTATCAATTATTTCTTTCACAGATTACGAGTTATGTTGTATCTAAAAAGTCATCCTGCTACCCAAGGTCATCTGGATTTTCTCCTATGTTACCTTCTAGGAGTTTTAATGATTTGTGTTTTCAATTTAAGTCTATGATCAATTTGGAGTTAACTTTTGCAAAGGATGTAAGCTCAGTATCTAGATTCTTTCTTTTTTTTCTTTGCATGTGGATGTCCAGTTATTCCAGCACCATTTGTTTAAAAGATTATCTTTGCTTCATTGTATTGCCTTTATTCCTTTGTCAAAGATCAGTTACTATATTTGTGTGGGTCTATTTGTGAGCTATGTATTCTGTTTTAGTGATCTATTTGTCTATCTTTTGCTAGTACAACACTATTTTGATTACTGCAGCTTTAAGGTAAGTCTTAAAATAAGGTAGTGTCTGTCCTCAACTTTTTTGTTTCTTTTTCACTATTATTTTGGCTACTCTGGATCTTTTGACTTGCCATATAAACTTTAGAATCAGTTTGTTGATATGTACAAAGTGACTTTCTGGAATTTTGATTGGAGATTGCATTGAATCTATAGATCAAATAAGGAAGAATTGACACATTGAAAATATTGAATATTCTTATCCATGAGCATGGATTATATCTCCGTTTATTTATTCTTTGATTTCTTTATCAGAGTTTTGTCATTTTCCTTATATACTAGCATACATATTTTGTTATATTTATATCTAAGTATTTCAGTTTGGAGGCGTGCCAATGTAAAAACGATATTGTGTTTTTAATTTCAAATTCCACTCGTTCATTGCTAATTTATAGGTAAGTGATTGACTTTTGTATATTAACCTTGCATCCTGCAACCTTGCTACAATCACTTAGTTTTTATCAATTATTTCAGGTTTTCTACATAGACGATCATGTCATCTGTAAACAAAGACAGTTTTATTTCCTCATTCACAGTTTGAATATTTTTATTTCCTTTTTTATCTTATTTAATTATCTAGAACTTGCAGTACAATGTTGAAAAGGAGTGGTGACGGGGATATTCTTGCCTTATTCCCGATCTTAGTGAGAAGTTTCCACTTTTTTACCACTGAGTATGTTAGCAGGTATAGGGTTTTATTGGTAGATATTCTGTATCAAAAGAAGCAGCAGCAGTTTTTCTCTATTCCTGGTTTACTGAAAGCTTTTATCATAAATGGATGTTGGATTTTTTTCAAATGCTCTTTCTACATCTATTGCTATGATCATGTGATTTTCTTTTTTAAGCTGTGCATGTGATGGATTACATTAACTGATTTTTGAATTGTGAAGCAGACTTGCACACCTGGGAAAAATGGTATATTTCTGTACTTGTGTGGACTTGGTTGGGGTATATAATTATTTTAATACATTATTGGGTTTGATTTACTAATATTTTGTTGAGGATTTTTGCGTATATGTTCATGACAGTAATTTCTGTAGTGTCTTTGTCTGCTTTGTTACTAGGGTAATGCTGGCCTCATAGAATAAGTTAGGAAATATTCCCTATGCTTCTATCTTTTGAAAGCGATTGTAGAGAATTGGTATAATTTATTTTTTTAATGTTTGGTAGAATTTACCCAGTAAATTTACCCAGAAATACCCAGTAAACCCATCTGTAACCAGTACTTTCTATTTTATAATGTTATAAATTGTTGATTCAATTTATTTAATAAATACAGGCCTCAGATTGTCTATTTCTTCTTGAGTAAGTTTTAACATATTTTGTCTGTGAAGAAATTGGTCTATTTTATCTAGGTTATCAAATTTGTGGGCCTAAAGTTGTTCATATCATCCTTATATTATCTTTTAATGTCCATGGGATCCATAGTGATGTTCTCTCTTTCATTTCTGTTATTAGTCATGTAGTGATGCTCTCTTTTATTTTTAAATTCTTAATTTATGTCCTTTCTCTTTCTTTCTTAGTTAACCTAACTAAAAACTTATTGATTTGATTGATCTTTTCAAAGAACTATCTTTTTTTATGTCCTCAATTGATTTCCTATGTTTAATTTTATTGATTTTTGTTCTAAATTTTATTATTTCTTTTATTCTCCTTAGTTTGAAAACCTCTTTGAGTTCCTGGAGGTAAAAATCACAAAAGTTCCTTTCCCTCATAACTTGGTATCCCTGGAGTTTTAAACCCTCAAACTTGTTCACTCTGAGCCTCCAGAAATGTGTCTGTTTCAGTTCATGTTTTTCTATTGTAGTACTAGTTTCTATGAGAGTTTCTGCTTGTAAGTCTTTGCTCTCATAAGCCATGACTCCCTCTACTCACCTCCCCATTTCTCCAATCTTGAGGGCAGAGGATTGCCCTGCTTTTCTAACCTGTCTACTTCTCAAGAATTTTTGTGTGTGTATGCCAATTTTTCCAGGCACAGAACTCTGATGCTATCTGAACTCCTCATTATGGCTCATGATTTTGACCATGCCATGCACAAAATCATTTCTTTCTGCTTCCTCTGCTGCCCCTGGTAGGAGTTGGCTTTTAAATCAACCAGATCTAATTAGAAATCCTTGTTCTGCTACTGGCTTGTTCTTAAGATTTAAGCAAGTAACACAATGTCTCTGTGCCTCAATGTTTTCTCTGAGAGACAAAATAAAAATTTCTGCCTTTTTAAGTTTATTGTGGGATTAATTAGAATAAGGATCAAAAGCTAGGGATAATATGTGGCATATTTGGGGTGTTAGTTAATATTAGACAATGATAAAAGGAACATAAACTGTACAAATTTATACTGAATTGCTAATGATTTAGTTCAATGGACATTTTCACTTAAAAAATAAAAATATTTAATCTGATTAAGTCATTGATATATTTTTAAGAACATTTAAGAGGAATGTTTTAATGTTCCAGACAAAACTTAAGTTATACCATATAGGTTTTAACTACTTATAATGTAAATAAATTATATAAAACAGGTAAGTTCTAGACATTCATTATAGACAGGGGTAAGTCTGACTTTGCCTAGGTTTTTCTCTCTTCATCTCTCAGAAACAAGTGTAAAAGTCTCTATTAAATATATTTTAAAGTTAAATGTGTAGATATTTTAAATTCATGTATATGGAGACTCTAGTTTACTAAACTCTCTCCATATATTTACATCCTTGAAAACATAAAACTGTAAGGCAAATTATATAGTATGTTCTCCACCGAAATGTTAAAAGATGCCTTTACTCTACATTCAGTCAGGTTGATATAAATTTCAATAACGGAGCTAAAATATAGCAGGGTGAAATTTCCAAAAGGCTGGAAGGATGTTAGTTCAATGGGATATTAAGATTTATAGACAAAAGAAGCTACAGAGTACAATCAAGATACTTTTTTGTAAATAATACACAGTGAATGCATATTTTATTTTTTTAAAAAAAGAGGGAACAATAATGTTCATGCTGCTATTATTTCCTTCCTTGCCTTCTTTTCCTTTCTTTTTTCTTTAACATTTCTTGCTGTTGTTGGTGTTGTTTTTACAATGTATCACGCTGTCACTGTGCAGTTTACAAATTAACAGTAGTAGCAAAAGTAGGGATCCTCTTAGCATCGTACCTACTCAGTGTAAGGCACAGATCATTGTCTCAGGAGCTCCCATGTACCCTTGTCTAATCATATTCCCATCTCTTGCCTGCTTTTCTTTGTATTGTTTCTAACTGTGTACCTATCCTTAATAATACAATTGTTAATTTTGAAAAATGCATAGCAAAGATAAACCTAGTTGAAGGGAATAATAATATCACAACTGTGAAAAGAAGGGTTCAAGAGAAGATACGCTGAACAGAGCCTGTGAATAATAATCTGACTTCATCTCCTTTGAGAGTGTAAGAGAACGCCTTCCGCGGGAGTCAGTGGGTAAGGGCATGAATGGGTCCTGAGAAACAAGGCTCAGCAAAATCGGGACATCTGACAGGCCCACAATATGGGCCAGGTACCTAAATGCCAGAAGTAATATGGGGTTCCTGCTTCTTAGCTCCAATGGGCTACCTCTTGCTTAAGTACAGGTCAAAGCAGACTTGTGTCTGGGAGAACTGAGAATCATCAACTGACCCAAGCAACAGGATATAAAGAAGAAAGGAGGAACTTCATCAACACAAGGTCTAGGTAAGCCAAGTGAAGGTATGAATGCAAGCCAAGCTTACTACGGCATTTTGTTCTCAGGTTAAAAATATGGTACATAGGCATGCCCTTCCCCTCCACACTGTTCACCACATCCCTCAGATGTGGGTCTACTCCCCAACCCCCCAATCCCTGGTAATCCTTGCTAGGGAAAGGCAAAGATATAAAATGAAAATGTATCCAAAATGTTTAAAAAAATCAATTTAATAAATAGTCCATCCAAAAAAAAAAAAAAAAAAAAAAGCTGGTACATACAATGATAATGGAGACCTTGGTGAGAATAGTCCTCATCAGATCTGTTTCTTGAGTCACAGCATTGTAATCTGGGTCCTTTACCCTGTGTGTCACTGATACGCATCTGTCAATTTTGACCCTATTTTTTCCTTTTTCCTGGGAAATCCCTTGTGATATCCTTTTTATGGCTCTCCTCTTTCTCTAGTCCATATCCTCTTTTTTGGTTTGTGTTCTAGTTCTGGCGGAACACATGCTCAGTGTTTTTGTTTAATCTCTTAAACTTGTGGCCTCTCCTCTCTATACCTATTGTTCAGAAAACTTATAATATATAGATCTATTTCCATTTATCATGCTAGGCACTCAATTTGTCAACTCTTTTTCAGTTCTATAAAAGTTTCTTAAATTTTTTCTCTGATAAAGTCCTACCTTGATTTTTTTTCTTTTCTGTCTTTCTAGAATTCCTTGGAGTATTATACTTCTCTCTTTTCTTCTACTTTGTATTTTTGCTTTTATTTCTGGGAGATTTTCTCAACTTACTTTCTTAACCTCCTATCAGCACTTTAAATTCTACTATGATAATTTTAAATTGCAAAAGCTTTTCCTTGTTCTCTTAATGTTTCTTTCTTTGTAACACCCCATTCTGTAGCAGGGATAAATTATCATTTTTCATCTCACTGATAATGTTAATACACAAATGTTCTTTCTTTTGAAAATAATGTCTTTTTCCTCTAATTATGAATTATTTTGTGTTTGAGACTCTAATTTACATGTTATAGGTTTGCTTAAGTTTGATCATACTTTGTTGTCTTCTCAAGTTTAAGAGTTTAAAAAAGTTGAGTGGAACTCATGGATATGTATGTGTGTGTGTGTGGTCTTTCCAATATCTTCTTACAGAGTATTCTGACCAGGCTTTTTGTTATGGTGCTGGTGGTAATAACCAATGTCAGTATATTAGGTCTTTAACCTTGGTCTGGTTATATTCCCCCCAAAAGTGTTCTTTTAATTCCTGCCTAGAGGCATCCATATCCAGGATGCTGAGAATGTAATGTGGAAATAGGGCTGGACTTCTCAGCATTTAGTATTCAGTAAAGCATGTGTCACTTAATCCTTTTCTTTTCCCTCCAGTACTAACATCCCCATGTGCACCTAACAGCCTCTAGGACAGAGCACTCTGCTTCGTCAATGTAACTGGTGACCTATTCTCTCTCTGGGAGGGGTCAAGACCTAGTCAGTCATCTTTACCGCCTCTCTTTGACTCTTGCTGGTTTTGTAGACCCTGTAGCGCTGGGTTGTGAGTGTGGATGGGAAGTACTTTACCCTCAAGGTTGTGACTGTCCCTGAACCAGTTGACCAGCCAGTATCTCAGCTCATTTCCATGCCTCCTCCTTTCAGTGTACAATTATCCTTCTGTATCCTCAGGTTCTGAATCTGTAGATTCAACCAACCAAAAATCAAAAACATTGAAAAAATAAAAAATACAATATAAGAATACAAATAAAAATATCAATATAACAACTATTTACACAGTATTTACACATAATTTACACAAGCATTTACACAGCATTTACACATAATATTAGGTATTAAAAGTAATCTAAAGATGATTTATAGTATACAGAAGATGTGTGTAGTTTATATGCAAATATTAGCCATTTTATATAAAGGACTTGAGCATCCACAGATTTTGGTATTGGCAGGGGTCCTGGATCCAACCCTCAAGGATATTGAGGGATGACCATATATACGACCCTCCAGGTGCCATGCCTGTGACCAAGAACATCTCAAGAGAGTGAACTAACCTCAGTCCCTCCCTCAGATAACCACGCGGTGCTGACAAAATTACTGTGAAGCCTGCAGATTCCGATTGGTGTGGGAGCAGCCTCTGAATTCTCCAGAGAATGGGGAATTAAGTGGGAAGCACCTTATCTAATACATCTCCCTTCTCTAGGAATGAGGCCCAGAAAATGAAAAAATGTAGACATAAATGTATTTGACACACCCTACCAGAGCATTTACTGTGTACCAGGCATGGCTTTAAGTACTTTATTTTTAATTGATTTTTCATTTAAGGTTTATAACTGCCTTATGAGAAAACAACTTTAAAAGGTAGATATTATTATTATTAATATTATTGGATAGTAACGGGGTTGATAAGTAGAAAACTGGGTTTCAGAATAATTTGACCCAAATCTTGGTTCTAATGAGTAATGAGGCTGAGATTAGATCCTCATTCAAGCCACTATGCTATGCTGCCTCCAAGTTTAACTCTGCCTTGTGTCAATTCCTCCCACAATCTGCACCCACACTATCTTTCTGCTAGTACCCACCTACCTCATATAACTGGTCTCATCAGCCAGGCCTAGTCCTTGTTATCTTAAACAAGAGTTAATGCACTCAGAAATCCTTTTTTATTTCCTGACATAGCCAGGTTCTTATAACTACTGTCTTGCTAAAGAAGTCCAAAAATGTCAGCCATGAAACCCGAAGCTCACCTAAAGCCTATTTTTGGCAAGATTTGTCCTTGTCTTCCCTCATACAAAGCCTTAGGAAAGGAAGGATTTAAGGTAAATATAGTGGAACAGTTACACATCTGCAAATTATTATTCTTGTCATATTAGGTAGAAAGATAAAAAATGACTCAGAATGGCGTAGCGTTGTAAGCGCCATAAGTGGATAGGTAGTAAGATGGAGACGGGTCTAAGTTTTAAACACAGGTTAGGTAGAAAGGAGACTGACATAATTCCCTTAGAGTTGGTAAGTGATGATCTTTGAGAAGTACGGAGGGGGTGATGGCAAAGGAGTCTCTGGTCAAGGGTGAGATAGTAAGAGGCACCCAGCATCTCTGGCACATTCGAGATATTTAACAATGAAAAGGAAAGTGGACTCACACTTGAAAAATCAAGTGCCAAACACTGTCTATATAAATTCAAACATATTCTTCTGACAAATATTGTTTTTTTCAATCTAAGAAACACAGTTACTGAGAAAAATAAAATCCAGTTGTAAATGCTTGGCAGCTGCAAACCTAATTGCTCTACTTCAGTAGTTCTCTAATTATTTCTCCCAGATTTTCTTTACATCCTTTTCCCTTGAAACACTTGTAGGTATAAAAGGAGGATGTCGACATAGCCACATCAGAACTGTTTAGAGGGAAAGGTCAGAAGTTCCTCTTGGCTTTACCTTGCAATCTTAGTGTGCCAAGATTTTCCATGCAACTTAACAAAGTACAAATTTAAAGGCTAATGAGAACATTTATAATTTGTGCTTGACATTACTATACTAAATTTGACTATTTAATAATCAAATTAATTTTATGGTTATAACTATAGTATTGCACAATGTTTATGATGCAAATGTTTGGGGACTTTTAAATATAAAAATGTTCAGTATCCCTTAACTCTTCCAGTGTGTAAATAGCTATCAAATTTAAAATGTCTAAGAAACATGCCAACAGCTATAAAATAAATATATACATTTGATATAGTGCTATAATTTGTACAGTACAATTACCTTTCTAATTCCCTTTTATCTCAGATGTGTTTTACATATTTGATATATGTGAAAACTCAGTATTATGTCAACAACGGCTGGCTTGGATATGAGGTAATAACAGTAGGATTTCATGACAATTATGGTGAGGACATCTTTCATGAAAGGTTGTTGTCTGAAGTCAGCAAACCCCCAAAGTCATGTTAAAAGTTAAGATTTACTGTCCTACTATTAAAGAAGAAAAAAAGAACAACCACACACACACACACACACACACACACACACACAAACCCAACTAAACAACAATATTCTAATTTACTGAGCATTCAGTAGACAAGTCTCTATAATTATGTCAAGACAATAATGGATCAAAGTTGTTTTTTCCCTTCTCTTTTCCCCTTGAGTTTAATTGAAACCTGAATCATCACAAATAGATTTTTACCCTCTTCTTAATTGATTTCACCCTAATTAATTCTTATGTGGCTGTCTTGTTATATTACATAGTCTGCTGATTATTTCTACAAATAAGAAACAGTATATTCATGTATTTTTTTCATTTTTAGTTGACATGTAATGATAATACATATTTATGTAATATAGAGTGATACACTGATAAGTATACACAATATATAATGAGCAAATTAGGGTAATTAGCATATCCATCACCTCAACCATTTATCATTCTTTGTGTTGTCAACCTTCAAAATTCTCTCTTTTAGGTTCTTGAAAATATATATTAAACTTACAGTTTTAGTTAACCATAATCACTCTACAGAGCTTTTGAACACCAGAACTCATTCTTGCTGTCTAGCTGTAATTTTGCATCTTCCCCTCCTCTCCACCCTTCCCAGGCTCTGCTACCCACAATTGTACTCTTTACTTCCGTGAGCTCTCAACTCACCCCCCTTTTTTTTTGCTCCCACACATAAGTGAGAACATGATGCATTTATCTTAATGTCCCTGACTTACTTCACGTGACATAATGTCCTTCAGGCTCATCCATATTGTTGCAAATGATAGAATTTCATTATGCATTATGGCTGAATAGTATCCCAATGTGTATCTATACCACATTTTCTTCATGTATTAATCTGTTGATAGGCACTTAGGTTAATTCCAAATCTTAGCTATTTTAAATAGTGTTGCAATAAATACAAGGGTGCAGTACCCCTTATATTGATATACTGATTTCATTTCCTTTGGATAAATAGTAGTGGGATTGGTTGATCATATGGTAGTTCTAGTTTTAGTTGTCTGAAAAACTTTCATATTGTTTTCCATAATGGCTACTAATTTACATTCAAAGTAACAGCATATGAAAGCTCCTTTTTGTCTACATCTTTGCCATCATTTGTTATTTTTTGTATTTTTGATACTGACCATTTTAACTGAAATGATATCTCATTGTGGCTTTAATTTCATTGATGATTAGTAATGTTCAACATTTTTTCATATACGTGTTAACCATTTTTACATCTTCTTTTCAGAAATGTCTATTCAGTTCCTTTTCCCACTTTTAAATGGATTAGTTGGTGTTTTTTTGATGTTGTTTGAGTTCTTTATATGTTCTGAAAATATACAAATATCCCTTGTCAGATTAATAATCTGCAAATATTTTCTCCCATTACCAACCTTAATGAAGGTTGTCTTTTCATTGTGTTGATTGTTTCCTTTGCTGTGCAGAAGCTTCAGTTTAATATAATCCTATTTGTTTATTTTTGATTTGTTGCCTATGCTTTTGAGGTCTTAGCCATAAAATCTTTGCCTAGACCAACATCCTGAAGCATTTTCCATGTTTTTTCTAGTAGTTTTATATTTTTGGCCTTATGTTTAAGTTTTTAATTCATTTTTAGTTGATTTTTATAGGTGGTGACAAGGGTCTAGTTTCACTCTTATGCACATGCATATCCAGTTTCTTGAACACCATTTATTGAAGATGAAGAGGGTGTCCTTTCTGCAACATATGTTGTTGTTGCCTTTGTCAAAAGTCAGTTGATTGTAAATATTTCATTTATTTCTGGGCTCTTTATTGTATTTTATTGATATATCTGTCTGTCTTTATGCTACTACCATGCTGATGTGGTCACTATAGCTTTGAAGTATATTTTGTTTTCTATTTTTTATGCCATTGTATATATTTTTCATTTCAGAATATTATAGAGGTAAAAATGTTTAGGTTATATATATTGTCTTTGCTCCACCTGAGTCAGAGTTTCAAGAGTGTCCATCCCACAGATAGTGTGCACCACACCCATTAGCTGTGAATATAATCATCTCTCCTCCCCCCTCCTACCTGCCCTACACCCAGTGAATACTACTACTATATGTGCACATAAATGTTGATCAGTTAATACCAATTTGATGGTGACTACATGTTGTGCTTGTTTTTCCATTCTTGGGATACTTCACTTAGTAGAATGGGCTCTAACTCTTTCCAGGATAATACAAGAGGTACTAGATCCCAATTGTTTTTTGTGGCTGAGTAGCACTCCATGGTATACAAATACCTTAATCCATTTATGTATTGATGGGCACTTGGGTTGTTTCCACATCTTTGCAATTGTGAATTGTGCAGTATATTTTGAAGTCAGGTGCTGTGTTGCCTCCAGCTTTATCCTTTCTGCTCAGGATTACTTTAACTATTAGGTGTCTTTTGTGGTTCCATTCAAATTTTAGGATTGTTTTTCCCATTTTTATGAAGAATGAAAAATGTCACTGGTATTTTGATAGGGATTGTCTTAAATCTATAGTCTGCTTTCATTAGTATGGTAAATTTAACAATATTAATTCTTCCAATCCATAATCATGGGATATTTTTCCATTTGTTTGTGTCCTCTTCAATTTCTTTCATCAGTGTTCTGTAGTTTTCACTGTAGAGATCGTCTATAGTGCAGATTATGTCTGATGTTTCTTAGCTAATATTTTGTGCAGATGATCTCTACAATGCTAAAAGTGGGATATTGAAGGCTTCAACTATTATTGTATTGGGGGTCTAGCTCTTTAGGTCTAATAATGTTTGGTTTAGATATCTGGGTGCTTTGGTATTGGCTGCCTTTATATTTATAATTGCCATATCCTCCTGCAGAATTGACACTTTTATCATTATATAATAACTTTCTTTGTCTCTTTTTATGTTTTTTGCCATAAAGTCTATTTTTTTCTGGTAGTAATACAGCTATTCCTGCACTCTTTACTTCCATTTGAGTGAAATATGTTTTTAAATCCCTTTATTTTTAGTCTATGTATATCTTTGCAGGTGAAGTAAGTTTTTCATAGGCAACATATAGTTGGATTTTTCTTCTTTTTTATCCATTCAGCTAGTCTGTATCTTTTAATTGGGGAGTTTAAATAATTTACATTCAAAGTTGTTATTGATGAGTGAGGAATTACTGTTCAATTTTGTTGATTGTTTTCTTGTTGTTTTGTATATACTTTCTTTCTTTCTTCCTTTTTTATAATTTACCTTTACTATTTGGTAGTTTTCTGTAATGAATTTGATTTTTTTTCTCTTTCTCATTTGTGTATTTTCTCCACTAATAAGTTTTATACTTTAATGTGTTTTCATGATGGTAAATATTGTTTTTTTGTTACTATGTATAGAACTCCTGTAAACAGTTTTTGTAGTGCTGGTGTAATGGTTGTGAATTTCTTTGTTTTTTCTTTGTCTAGGAAAGATTTCTTTCTCCTTTATTCATAAAAGATAGCTTTTCTAGTATTTTTGACTGGCAGTTTTCTTCTATCAGCACTTAAAACATATCATTCCATTCTCTCCTGTACTGTAAAGTTTCTCTGGACAAATCCATTATTAGTGTGATGGTGATTCCCTTACATGTGACTTGATGCTTTTCTCTTGCTGTCTTAGAATTCTCTCTTTGTTTTTGACTTTTGGCTTTCTGGCTATAATTTGCCTTGGAGAAGACATTTTGGGATTGAATCTATTTGGAGATCTTTCACCTTTCTGTATCTGGATTTCTGTATCTCTCACCAAAATTTAGAAAGCTTTCCGCCAACAATTCATTAAATAATTTTTCTATGATTTTACCTATTTCTTCTCCTGAAACTTCCCAAATTTGAATATTTATTTGCTTTATGGTGTCTTATATGCCACACTAGCTTTATTCATATTTTTAATTATTTATTCTTTTTCTTTTATCTGACTGGGTTATTTCAAAAGACTTGTCTTCAAGTTCAGAAATTCTTTCTTCTACTTGATCTACTTTATTATTGAATTTCTCAATTATATTTATTTCATTCATTGGATTCTTCAGTTTCAGGATTTGTTTCATTCTTTTTTTATGGTATCTACCTCTTTGTTAAATTTATTATTCAGATTGTGAGTTGTTTTTCTTATTTCTTTGTATTATTTATCTGTGTTTTCTTGCATCTCACTGAGTTTCTTTAAGATCATTATTTTGAATTGGTTTTAAGGCTTTTCATAGATTTCCTTTTCTTTGGGATCTGTTAATCAACAATTATCATGTTTCTTTGTAGGTGTCATGTTTTCTTGCATTTTCATGTTGCTTGTGCTGTTATGTTGCTATCTGCTCATTTGATGTAGCAGTCACTTCTTTCAATTTTATGGATTGGCTCTCATAGAGACAGACTTTTTCTTGTAGGTGTTTCTATAGTATTGGTTGGGTAGGGTACTTTGGCTTTGATTCTGAGTGGGCATAGTAGTGTAGTCTCCATATGATATCTTTGGCTGTAATCAATGACAGTGGTGTCTCTGAGTTCTCCCAGTGGCTTAGACTGTGGTTGTTAGTGGGGGCTTTTGGCAAGGCAATGACATTAAGTACTATTCAGTTACTCTTCCCACAGAAATATAAATAAATATGGAGGCAACTATGAAAGATATGAAATGCAGTGTATGCTATGTACTTATAAACCATGTACATTTTCTTGTGGAGATCCCAAAACTATTAAAGAGAATAGAAAACAGGTAAAAGGTGTGGGCTGCCACTGTTGTTGTCGTGAGATTGAGACCATCATCGTTTCTCAGGAAGGCCAGTTCTGGCCCAATCCTGTCCTTCTTCAGAGGAAATTTTCATAATAAGACCAAAAATAGCAAGTTTGTAGCAGGGCTAGGTTTATAGGACTTTTATTATTGGCATCTGAAATTTTGTTCTTTTATGTTTTATATTTTTACTATCCAATATGGTAGCCACTAGCCATATAGTTATTTAAATTTAAATCATTAAAATTAAGTAGCTTCAGTTAAATTAAAACTATTCAGTTCCTCAGTTGCAGTAGCACAGATATAGATCATTTTCATCATCTTAGAAACTTTGGGCAGTGTTATTCTAAATGTTAAAATAAAATTCACATTTCTATTTAATTCTGGTGTCTTATTTATAGAAGCCTATGAAAATGAAGTTTTAGTATTATATGGGCCCTATCTTCATGATCTATATACTTGTAATAAAAGATAAGAAAAGTAATGCTAAGAAAAGATGATTAGGAAAAGCAGATAAAAATAACATTATTTTAATAGAAGTTTGAGTTTTACCTAGGTGGTTCTTTGAAAAACTACTCTCAGAAATTTGAAGCCACCACAAATGAGAAAGAAAATCTGTTTTGACTATCTCTGTGTAGTTGTTGTTCAATGGATGGTATGCAAGATGAACAAGTTCTAGAGATCTGCTGTGAACATAGTACCTGTAGTTAAAAATACAGTATTGTGCACTTTAAACTATATTAAGAGGATATAACTAAAGGTAAGTGTTCTTACATACATACATACACACAAATATTTTTAAAAATCCCCCAGAAAACTATAAAAGGATACAGTAAATTTTTTAAGAAGATGGATATATTTAGCACATTAGTTGTGATGATGATATTACAGGTATATGCATATGTCTAAACTCATCGAATGTAGACATTAAATATGTGCAATATTTTGTTTATTTATTATACCTCAATAAAGCTTAAAATTTTTTCATTTATTTAAAAAAATCCCTTTCAAAAGTTCTCTAAACTTGGGCACAAATGTTGAGTTACATTGGACAGTTTGAACAAGACAAAATTAAAAACTTATTTCAAAAATTCAAACATAAAAAACAAACTATTATGATATTTGGATTCTATATTTGCCTGAGGTAACGGCAAAGAATGAAAAGTAATACCATTTATACCAGATGAGTAGAAAATAAAGCCTTTGTTTGTTGATTTTTTATTACCTGTTTAGCTTTAGGGAGTAATAAAAACAGTAAATAGTACCTTTGTGGCTTGAATAAGTTAGCGATCCTTCCAAAGGTACAAGCTATCAATGAGTGATTACTTTAAACCTAGCAAAACCCTAGCTTACGAAATGTAATTTATAGTAATTATCCCAGTCCTTCCCTGTAGGCTTTCCAGATGATTTGTAATAAAGTCTAACTAAATACTGTTTATACATGTACTATACAGAGTAATGGTCTTTTACATTACAATGCACTACAGACATAAACATGTTACTTACTTTTAAATATTATATAACAGAGTTTTTAAATAACGTATATAGTGTCTAGAATGGTGTTAAGTGTAATTTTAGTCAATGAAGAAGTGGGAATTAAAGGAAATGTATTTTCCAATAAGAGAACTGGCTTTATAGGAGGAGAACATGTCAGAAGAGCACAAGTTTGATTTAAATGAAGTGAGTAAATATCAGAGAGGAGCAAATGGCATATTCTCAATATGGTTGGCACCTCTCCCTCAGATAATCCCCTACATTAGCTTCCATCATCTCATGTGTTCTACAGGGGAGACATGAGATGTCCTTTGGGAGCTGACTACAATATGGGCACAAGTAAAACTCAAGGGAAAGCTATTTGGCTAAACTGTCAATTGGGCTTTCATTGCACTAGGAATCAATTACTAGTGCCAATGGCTTTAGAACAGGAGGTTGTACAAGGATCCTTTAGAGGATGGCCCTTAGTCCTCAGGTCAGTCATAATCCCCTCCAACATTAGGACACCAAAAATCAAAAATCTTCCCTTAGGCAAGTATGAGTAGCTTAGTTGCCATTTAGAACATGAGCTGAAATAAGAGGCAATTCGGAGAACAAATAGCAAATATTACAGTAGCAGAGGGGGCTGGATTACAGAATACCACCTAAGGACTCCTGGAATTATTAGTGGTGAATTCTAGTCATTTTATTATGGAAAATTTCAACAAATGAAAACAGAGAAATGAACCCATATATACCTGCCATGTACTGAATGTTAGTGTTTTTCCTCAAATTTAGTAAGGCCTTTGGGAGGTAATTTGGGTTAGATTAGGTCATGAGAGTAGAGCACCCATGAAAGAGTTTGTGTCCTCATAAGGATGAAGGGACCAGAGCTTTTTCTTTCTCTGCCATGTGAAGATATAATGAAAAGATGGCCATCTGCAACCCAGGTGGTAAAGTCAATATTTGTGATTCTAAATGTGATATCTTTACTAGAGCCAGTCAGCAGTGGCCTTGGTTCCTGATATATGCATCTTAAATGCTTTGACTTTACTCCGTATCTATTATTAAAAAAAAAAAAATAGACAGGAGCGTTTTGCCTTAATCAAGCAGATACAAGTCTTCTTTATTTTTGTTGCCCTCAGGTTATGTCAGGTTTTGGCTCACTTTCTTAATATAGTTAGGTGCTATCTTGTTCATCTCTGATTTCAACAGAACAGCATACTAGTTCATTACGTTTATGATATAATTTCAATTGTGAGTGATGAATGGGAGAGAGCAAACATTCTGGATGCTTTAGTAAGATTTCTATGCAAGAAATTGAGATATAATCTCTATGAAAATCCAGGACCATGGCACAGTTGTGAAATATCTAAGGGTCCAGTGATCTTCTGCATGTTGAGATGTCCTTCCAAAAATGGTTAGTAATTTGATGTCATTTGAATTATTAATCTCTCTCTGTTTCTTACACACACACACACACACGCACACACACAAAGAGGTACAATATTTGATGGGCTACTTTGCCATATGACTCTAGCCTATTTTCTAGATAGTCCATAAGGCTACCTTGCCATATGACTCTATCCTGTTTGTGGATATTCTATAAGGCTGCTAACTTTTATATGTCCCAGAGCAACCAATGAGTTTGCATGAGATATGGGCTGCAAATATAAGCTACTCTTGTATTTGGGCAGTATGACCTGGAAGTTCCAAGCATCTGTGGTAGATACTGTATAGCAAACTTCAATCTTAGAATAATAACCCAGACTCCTAGGGATTTGCAGGAAGGCCAAATTCTATTCTGACAATAAATTTTGTTCATGGAAAAGCAGCTCTTGGTTTGCTACTGGAACACAAAGTGACTATGCACCCCCAATTGCCCATTATGGACTGAGTATTATCTGGTCTACCCAACCATAAAATTGAATGTGCATAGCAGCATTCTGCTGTAAAATAGAAATGGTATGTATGTAAAAGACTGGGACTGAGGAGGATCAGAAGAAATGAGTAAACAGCACTGTTAGGTGGCTCAGACACCTGTCATACCTGCTCCCTCTGCATTGCTGGTTCTTCCTCAGCCCATCCCTTTGGGCACATGGGGAGTTACCCATGATTAATTAAAGAAGAAGAAAACATTCTAACCTGACTTATGAATGCATATTCATAGCACGTTGGCGTTAGCTAGAAGTGGACAGTCACATCATTACAGCCCCACCAAGGGGAAGCCCTAAAAACAGTGGTGAAGGGAAATCTTCCCCATGGGCAGAAATTCCTATGGTATAGTAAAAATCCTACAAAATAATTTCCCTCCCCTAAAATGTCTTCTGTACTTCAATTATTTGACTACCTTCCCCTCCCCCAATCTCCTGGCAACCATGGATCTTTTTATCATCTCTATATTTTATATTTTCTAGAATGTCATATAGTTAGGGTCACAGAATATATAACTGACTTCTTTCACATATTAATATGCATTCAAAATTCATCCTTTTTTTATGGCATTATAATTTATTTCTTTTGTTTTTAATTGTAATAAATAATACAAAAGTTACCATCCTAAACATTTTTAAGTATACAACTTAGTGGCATTAAGTACATTCACATTTCTGTGCAACCATTACCATCGTCCATCTGCCTCTTTTCATCTTGCACAACTGAAATGCTATACCCATTGCACAATAACTTTCCATTGCCTCTTGCCCTAATTCCTGGAAACCACCATTTTACTTCTGTTTTTATGAGTTTGACTGTAAGTACCTCACATAAATAGAATCATACAATATTTGTCCTTTTATAACTGGCTTATTTCACTTAGTAAAATGTCCTCAACGTTCATCCATGTTGTAGCATATGTAAAAATTTCCTTTCTTTTTAAAGATGAATACTATCACATTATATATATATGCCACATTTTGTTTATCCATTCACCTATTGAAGGATACTTGAGGGAATAATGCTTTTATGAACATAGGTGTAAAAATATCTGTTCAATTCCCTGCTTTCAACTCTTTTTGATCTAGAGATGAAATTGGTGGATCATACAGTAATTCTATTTTTAGTTTTTTTTAGGAACCACCATATTGGTGGAATCATTTTACATTCCACCAACAGTGACCTAGAGTTCTAATTTCTCCATATCCTCGCCAAACACATTATTTTTATTTATATAAATCTCATATATATATGTATGATATATATTATTAGCCATACTAATGAGTATAAAGCTGTATCTCATTATCATTTTGGTTTTCAGTTTTACAACGATTAGTTTAGCATCCTTTCATGCACATTTTGGCCATTTGTACATCTTCTTTGGAAAAAAAAAAAAACAAGGCCATGCTCACTGATGATAAGTGATATCTCATTGTGGTTTTGATTTGCATTTCCCTGATGATTAGAGTTGTTGAGCATTTTTCTATATGTCTCTTATTAGTCTATTAGTCCATTAGTCTATCTTTTTTTGAAAAGTTCCTGTTCATGTCCTTTGCCCACTTTTTGATAGGGTTTTTTGATTTCTTTTCTTGCTGACTTTCCTGAGTTCTATATGTATTCTAGTTATCAACCCTTCATCAGATGAATGTAGGTTATGTTACTATAAGACTAGGGAGTTTGAAGATTTAGGGTGTTGCATTAATTTATTAAAATTCTTTCTAATCAGTTCAAATTTTCTATAACCTTGTCCCTGAAAAGGACCACTCTGATTTCTTTCAGGGTTCCACACAAGTAAAAAGAGACACTCACCTACCATACCAAGCACTAAATTCACCACAGTCTCCACATAATATAGTCTTTGGCTCCATCACTTATGACTGAGGAGTATTTTCCTGGTTAGCAGTGTTACTGCTCTATAACTCACCCATGTCTTGCCTGGCAGAAACACTGAAACAATGCAGAAAGTAAGAGACACATCCAGCCCTAAGCAGAAAGTTAGGGATGGACTTCAAGAATTTCAATAGCTTCACCCAACCAAATAACTGGTACATTCATAAAAACTAATTTTAATTAGATCAAGTAACAATTATTAATTAGGCTGACAGATATTTGAGTGTACCTAAAGAAAATTCTGCATCAAAATGAGAGTTTTCATTGAGCTGAGCTTTTCATTTTGTTAGCATTTGATGATGAATTCTTTATGCTTGCCTCTTTTTATGTCTTAACAAGTTATTCTAAGAGATGTAGAAGAGCACAAGCATGATGAGATTAAGATGCTTACAAAATAGGAGAGAATGCTTAGGCTGTGTCCACAAATAATATTTACATTTGTGACTGGTAAGATAAGTAAACTAATGAAGCCACTCAAATTGTTTTCTATATTATTATTTTTCATCACTAGGAAAGTTGAAGTGTACTGAGGAGGACATGTCATTTTTTAACAAAGCTTTTGTGAAAAACATCTTTGAAATCATCACCAGTCCTTGTGGGTTTAGGTTCAGATAGAGTCAGCTGTGATGAAAATAAATTGATACACTGTAAAAAGAAAGATCATTTATATTCAGCAGAAGCTCAAATACTAATTCAGTGAGAAGATTTCAAGATGAAATATATTCTGGAGTTAAAGAAAAACATCTAATTACTCTGACTACTGCATTTCTAGCAAACCAAACTTTGCTTTTGTATCTGAGTTACAAAGGCAGGATCCTACTAGATGTTTATGGAGATCTTACTTTCATTAATATCTATAGATTTTGCAAGCTTCTGAGAATATAAATTTTTAAATTTTCACAGAGGATGGTTCAGAATGGAAATTTGTCATAAGTATGAATATTTGTTGCTAACTCCAGATTTTTCATTCTTTTATTTATTGATTATATTTATTTCAAGTCTTTATTAGAAAAACACTAAAAGCACACAATCTGAATATCAAGAAATATAAATATATTTCATTTATCTCTTTTCATAACTTTTATTTATTATTTCTTATATACTAATAATAGACATTTTTAGTTTCCATTATCATGGAGTTTCACAGTTCTACTGTTTGCACATCTTGCTAAATCTTGAATTTAGTAAGTATTTTAGATGCCTTTGCCTGGTAAAAACACCTGAGCAAATTAAAGCCAAGAGAATACTTAGTACATATCACCATTGCAGGTTTTAACTATCATAATCTGTAACTTTCTCATCCAACGATTTCTTGTCTTCTTTTTGTGCAAATATTTAATTACTTAGAATAATACTATTTATGTTGTCAGAAAAAAGAAAAATATAATGTGTCCTAGATATAACTTTTTGCTAAATATTCTACTGACATTACTCATGATTCCTGAATTGTACAAGCTATTGAGATAGATCTGGGAGCCAAGAAGGACCCTGATTACAAATAACAAGCTATGCTTTATTAATCTTCCAAATAGCTATACAAATGTTCTTTCCCTCCCAACTTCTTGGAAGAAAAGCAGCACAATGGGTAGATCAATGGATCTAACAACAAAGAAAAGACCCTATCATTTGATTGTTAAAGTTATAGTCCATTTTTATTAGTTTAGTATTCTTAGCCACAAAGCAACCTAGTACTATTTCTGCTTTCCTATGATATTACATGTTATATTTCTTGAAGTTAAAAAGTAAACACTAAAATATTTACACCTGAAGGAGGAATAATTCTATATTTAATTATATTTTATAAGGTGTTTGCATCAATTTTTATTCTATATCAAGAGAAAGTTCAAAGACTAATAATATAAGGAATTCTTGACCAAAGGATAAAACGATTCTCTTATATGGGGGAATGCATTCTGGAGATCTAACATATAGCATGGTAACTATAGTTAATAATAATGTATTGTGTACTTGAAAATTGCTAAAAGAAAGTTGATCTTCTGTGTTCTCACCACACATACACAAATGATGATGATATATAACATATGATAAATATGTCAATTAGATCGATAGTAGTAATTATTTCACAATGTATATGTATATCAAACATACACATTGTACATCTTAATATATGTATATATGTACATATAATGTATATCAAACATCGCATTGTACGTCTTTTTTTATGTTCTAAGAAATTTATTTCTTTTAATTTTTTATATTTTTTTATTTTTTTATTTTAGCGTATTATGGGGGTACAAGTGTTAAGGTTATGGATATTGTCCATGCCCCCCCACCTCAAGTCAGAACCTCAAATTTGACCATCCTCCAAACGTTGCACATTTCACTCATTGTGTTTGTATATACCTATCCCCTTCTCCCCCCTCCCACCTGCCCGACACCTGATAAATGTTATTCCTATGTGTTCACTGAGGTGTTGATCCCTTAATACCAATTTCCTGGTGAGTACATGTGGTGCTTGTTTTTTCATTCTTGAGATACTTCACTTAGTAGAATGGGTTCCAGCTCTATCCAGGAAAATACGAGAGGTGCTAGATCACCATTGTTTCTTAAAGCTGAATAGAACTCCATGGTATACATATACCACATTTTATTAATCCACTCATGTATTGATGGCCACCTGGGTTGTTTTCACACCTTTGTGATTGTGAACTGTGCTGCTATAACCATTCAAGTGCAGGTGTCCCATTTGTAGAGTATCATTTGATCTTTTGAGTAGATGCCCAGTAATGGAATTGCTGGATCAAATGGTAGATCTACTTGTATCGCTTTAAGGTATCTCCATATTGTTTTCCACAGAGGTTGAACTAGTTTGCAGTCTCACCAGCAGTGTAGGAGTGTTCCTATTTCTCTGCATCTACACCAACATTTATTGTTTGGGGACTTTTTGATGAAGGCCATTCTCACTGGAGTTAAGTGATATCTTATTGTGGTTTTGATTTGCATTTCCCTGATGATTAGAGATGTTGAGCATTTTTTCATGTTTGTTGGCCATTATTCTGTCTTCTTTTGAGAAGTTTCTGTTCATGTCCTTTGCCCATTTTTTGATAGGGTTGTTTAATTTTTCTTGCTTATTTTCCTGTATATCTTAATATACATAATTTTTATTTGTCAAGTATACATCAATAGAGCCGGAAAAAAGAATACTGCTCAAAAAATGATAGTGAAGATAAAGTAATGATTATGTAGACAGAGATTAAAAGTATATAATGTTAAAATCCAAATTCAAGCAAATGCTTAGAATGCAAACAGAAGGTCATCATTTCAGGGTCATGTAGGACACAATACCTAGAGAGGATTCAGAAGCTAATTTAAGAGACCACAAAGTTTTCAGCCTTGAGTTTAATTAGTACAATGGCATAATGACTAAAGAGACCTCCAGAAAGCCAGAAATAGAGGAAGGCAAGAAGTAAAGCGAGCAGGAAAAAAATAAACTTAGAGGAATCAAATTTGAAAAGAGTATTAATGAAGAAAGGATGAAAAAAGAGAGTAGTGGAGAGTAATGGTCTTTATGATGGGTATCTCGGGTGCCATGGGCAGCTCATGCTTGCCCCAATAATTACTCATCATTAACAGCAATTCTCATATTCTCCCCATGCACCCTCCCCTGGGTTCAGTGAAGGACACTCTTTTTATTATTATTTGAAAAATACAATGTAGCTTTATGTTTGTATAATAATGCAACTGTAGTTTAGAAAATGTGGAAAATACACAAATGTAAGAGAAATGGCAATATAATCATACAGAGGAGGCACCTACAGTTAACATTTTCTTGTATTTCTTTGTTGTCATTTGTTGTTTTTATATAGTTGTGATCACAAGTATATATAATAGTGTTTTTTTATGTAACGCTAATAGTTTGCTATGTTATGAAAATAATTATACATAGTATTTTAATGTCTGTATACTATTTAGTCAAATACATAGACTTAATGTTCCTACAGTTACAAATTGGGGATATTGTCCATTTGTATGTCTTCAGTAAATATATTTGAATCCAAAGTTGTTTTTTCCTGTATAATTTCAAGTTATTTCTTTAGGATAAATACATACATTCAGAATCCATTGTAAAAGAGAATGACTTTCTTATTTTGTTTTTATCATAAAATTTCTTTCTAAGAGATTTAAAATGGTTTGTAGTTCTAGCAGTGATGTATACGTAGACATGAACATATTTTTCATAAAAGATGAAAAAATTTGTCTAACTTTTCCCTTCAAGATTGTTTTCTATCAATAGAAATATCACATATCAAATGAAAACCCTGATACAATCAAAGGATAGCCCCAAACAGACAAGGGTTAGACAAAACAAAGCAAAATAGACAAACGAGCAAATAACGCAAAATAGGACAGACAGAACATGATGAATGCTAGAATTCGAACCATATAAGATTAAAAGATTTACAAAAGGGACCAGGCCTGGGATTCTCAACCATTTTTAAGAATTTAGCAATCTTCAATGTAAATATAAGATCAATAAGAGACTTCCAATCTAATATTGCCAACGCATATTTATATTTCTGCTCAAATTGCATAATGTAGTGCTGCTGTAAGGATCACTGGGCTGACATAATGCTCTGGTCAATCAGAATTCTTCCTCCTCTTAGAAATCTGTCCTTAGATGTGCAATTTCTCCAAGTTCACGCTGAGAACAGAGTCTTCCTGAGGATGTTTGTAATTTCATTGTTTTCCAAATATCACTTACAACCCTGGGGATGTTTCACTGCCTGTTTACATGGCCTTGTCACCTGCAGCCTTTTCCTCTTCTGAGCATTTGTCATTCCACATGTTGTGACAATGCAACATATTAAGCATTCCTAGTTTCAGATCTTTGCAATTAATGCACAAACATGTATACTGTTACTCTTTCTCCAAACTATTAAATATCCTGTCTTACACAGTTCATCATTTTCATGCTTTATCGCTTAAATTCCCCTCTCAACCCATTTGTGTTGCTGTAAAGGAATATCTGAGGCTGGGAAATACATAAGAAAAGAGGTTTATTTAGTTCTGCAAGTTGTACAAGAAACATGGCGCTGGCATCTGCTTCCGGTGAGGGGCTCAGGAAGCCTCCACTCATGGTGGGGGTGGAAGGGGAGCAGCACCACATGGCGAGATGAAGGAAGCAAGAGAGGAGAAGGTGCGGTGCAAAGCTGATTTCAACAGAACAGCACCCAGCCATTCATTGGAATCTGCCCCCATCACCCAACACCTCCACATCACCCAACACCTCCACATACAACCATGGGGACCAAATTTCAACATGAGATGTGAAGGGGACAAATATCCAAACTATATCACCCTCCCACATCAATTCCATTTGTCAAATGATTATTTTATGGAAAAACAAAAAACTTATGACTGAGGAAGTAAATAAATTGGTGTAAAGTCAAAATGAATAGGCCCATTCAAAAATATCGAGTTTTTGGTAAGGGGCTTCATTTTGGAATAATAGTAAGGGGACTGATGGCCACATCTGAGTGCCTGGGGGGATGTTGCTGTGTTTAATGTGGACATTTTCTGAGCAAACACACAACTTTATGATCCTCTATGTTATGGAGGAAGTTGGAGAAACGTCTATATACATGAAGCATTTCTCCATAGCTAAACTTTAACAAGTTCATTAATAAACATGAGTTAGACTGTTTTTTTGTGATGTGATCCCAGACACCACCAACTGCTTGGAGACATGGCCCTAAAACTATGAACAAGTTCTAGTCAGGGTACTAATCAGTATGGAGTCACAGCTAAAAAAAATTCAAGTATTTTATTAGACTCATTGCATGAAAAGAGTTTAGTTCAATGTTATATGATTTTTTTTTAAATTTCAGAATATTATGGGGTACAAATGTTTTGGTTACATATATTGGTTTTGCCCCGCCCAAGTAAGAGCTACAAGCATGTTCATCCCCCAAAAGTGTGAACCACACCAATTAGGTGTGAATGTACCCATTCCCTCCTCCTGCCTCCTACCTGCCCCACACCCAGTGGATGTTACTATTGTATGTGCACATAAGTGTTGATCATTTAATACCAGCAACAACAAAAATAAGTAAATGGGACCTGATCAAATTAAAAACTTCTGCACAGCCAAGAAACTATCATGAGAGCAAACAGACAACCTACAGAATGGAAGAAAATATTCACATGTTACATATCCGATAAAAGGCTGATAAGTAGAATCTATAGAGAAGTCAGGAAAATCAGCAAGAAAAAAATCAAACAAGCCCATTAAAAAGTGGGCAAAAGACATGAACAGAAACTTTTACAGGCCTGGCGCGGTGGCTCAGGTGTAATCCTAGCACTCTGGGAGGTCGAGGCGGGCGGATTGCTTGAGGTCAGGAGTTCGAAACCAGCCTGAGGAAGAGTGAGACCCTGTCTCTACTATAAATAGAAAGAAATTAATTGGCCAACTAATATATATAGAAAAAATAAATTAGCCAGGCATGGTGGTGCATGTCTGTAGTCCCAGCTACTCGGGAGGCTGAGGCAGGAGGATCGCTTGAGCCCAGGAGATTGAGGTTGCTGTGAGCTAGGCTGACGCCATGGCACTCCCTCCAGCCTGGGCAACAGAGTGAGACTCTATCTCAAAAAAACAAAACAAAACAAAACAAAAAACAAAAGAAACTTTTCCAAAGGAGACAGACTAATGACTGATAAACATATGAAAAAATGCTCAACATAATAATTTGCCTAACATTTGCTTAAGCATGCAAAAGTAAGCATCACCCTGTGCTTCTCAAATTACCTTTTTTATTTTTTTTTTTAGTTTGCAAAAACAGCCAACTTTTAATTCAATTTAGTTAATTACTAACCAAACATAATCCTGGATCAATACAAAATGAAGCTTTTCTCAAAGAATGTTAGCTTCAAAACAATGAATTGCTCACTAGAGTTAGAAGAATCTTTGGAGACAAGTTAATGCAGAATTCTTCAAATTAGTATTTGCAGACAAAGACATTCTTTTGAAAATTCATGTCCCTTTCCTTCATTTAAATAATCCTTAGGGCTTCCAAAAGTTCTGGACAAATTACCTTTTTCTCCCTCCAATCCACTGAGGGACCAAGACTTTAAAAAACAAAATAAAAATCAACAACAACAATGAAAAGATGATGTTCTTGGATGTCTCAGGAATGCCATATTACAGTAAAGGTTTCTAAACACTCTCAAATAATTTATTGATCTTGTCATGGACTGTATTAGTTTGTGTCCTCCACTGGCCTTCAGACAACACTTTAAGTAGCACTGTTTTGGAGAATGTTTTTGGCCGAGATTTTTTTCTGTATTTGAGTTTTATGTGTATAACCACAGCATTAATGCTAGAGAAAACCTTCCAACATCTTATAGCACATCCTTATTTAGATTTCATATTAACATATACACTTTTGATCATTTGGTTGGCATCTACAAATAGTATAGATCTGACATGTTTAAGAGTGGAATGGTATTTAGGTAACTGTGTAAAGCGACAAAAAACAATTAAATACCTTCTTTTATAGCTTAAATTTATGAACTACTAATTTGTATGACAATGCATTGCAGCATACCGTTTGGAAAGACCAGATTTTAATTATAACCAGAAGGGAATCTGATTAAGAAACGATGAATCTTGATATACTTAGCAAGGATAATAAATAGTTTCTCATACCATCAGCATTAAAATAGAATGTCCATAACAACACAACACTTCATCTGACAGCTTATAATGAGTCTGTAAGGTTCTCACCCTGTCTAAAAGCTTGTAGCGATTTTATATTATCTCAAATGTGCTGCATTTCTACACAAATGATTCTCTAATTGCTGCATAAATTTACATTTTAAGCTTAACATCAACTCAAACAACTTCTAAGCATTATTGATATTCAGGATGGTATCAAATGCACATCAAGACGACAAAATATCTCTTGTGACTCAGAATATTAGCTACCCATTTATTTCTACAAATTTATCATCTCAAAGGATTATTAAGTTATAGGTATTTAATCTTTGCTTCTTTTCTTGAATTTATTTTTTCCAAAAATAGATAAGAGTTATTAGGAGTCTGCACTGTGAAAAATATAGTTGATTAAGGATAACTAATTCAGCTGAGATATATAAATATATATATATGGATATATATCTCTTCAAGATATACACTATTAAAAAACTTTAGCTGTCTAACAGAGATTGCAGTATCACATGTAGATAAATGATAATTCATTTTATTTATGAATAATGTGCCTAAGAACCTACCTCTGAGTAAATTCCAATTATAAGACAAAACATCTCTTAGAAAAATATTGAATAACTTTGAGCACATATTTTTTCAACCTAAATTAATAGCCTAATGCATTCTGAAAATGTAGAGGTATTTGATTCATAAAATATATTTTACAAAATTGTTATTCTACTTGGTATCAATATAGTTATAATATATGAATGTGCATAAGCATATATGGCATATAGACACACATGTATATAATATAGGCAACATAATATACATGTATGTCTATACACACATATATATGCCGGTGTGTGTGTATATATATGCACAATTTGGTCATACAAATAGGCAAGTCTTTTTATCCTGTTTGCTGTATTTTTGATGGGATATATATGTAGTTATAGTTTATGTAAAAATTCTACTTTGTTCTAAAGTCACTTATACCAGTGTTTATTTCACTGTTTGTGTATATTTTTCTCCCCACTGTTTAAGGCACTGAGTATATGACATTGATGTTTTGGCATACACTGTTTGTGGCTATCATTATAATTACAGTATGAAATGAAATTCTGATGATCAAACTGTTTCCATTATTTTAATTATTCTTTTTTTTAATGGAAAATATGAGACCTTACTCTTCACAGCCAATCTTCTTAAAGGTATTTTTTGCCTCCTGGCCAATCCTAAACCTACTATACTGTGCCTTCAAATAATCCTTAAAAAACATCTCTTACTATGGTCTAGTTCCTAAACTCAAGGTTCCCTTTTCAGTTCTCAATTTATTTGATTAGTTTGTGTTTAACTCTGTTTTCTACTTCTTCCTTGAAAGTCCTTTCTACCTTTGTTCCCGTGACACTGCTCTCTTTTTAAGTTTCTTTAAACTACTACCTAGTGACCTTTGAGGACATTTTCAATCGATCTATCCTTCAAGTGATGCTCTTTCAAAAGTCTCAGTTCCTGGAATACTTCCCTTTTTACACACTCCCCAGAAATTCCATCTGCAGTCATGGCTTTAATTACCATGTATAAGTGGACAATTGATCATTTCTTTACTAATAACAGACTAGGCTTTTCTTAAGTAATAAGCAAGCCCTAATATCTCAAAGGCTTAACCCAGTAAAAATTTATTCTCAGAGACCAGCTGGGGTCAGCTGTCTTTATGGTCACTCAAAGGAAGTGGTGAATTCCAGGTTGGCTCTTAACGCATCTCTGTAAAAATAACATGCATCAATATTTCTCACATTTTACTGCCACTGTAAGGCCTTGCCTTACAACAAGGTATCAGGGGAATGTGATCCCATGTGGAAAAAGATGAAATATCTGTGAACAGCTCTACTAGTATCACAACTTTTAAACTCTCCCTCCAGCTCAGATTTTAAGGCTTGTGCATTCCTTTGCCTACTGGGCACCTATATTAATACTCCTATATGAATTTGAAACACATGTCTAACAACGGGACTCTTTCCACTCACGTGTGAACAGTCTGTCTTCATGAATGGCACTGATTTTCTATCCAGTTCCTTAAGATAAAAACTTAGGAAACCATCCTTGTTATTGCCATTAGAGTGCTCCATCTACAATAAACATTCTTGTACAGTATTTTATGAGACACATCTTGCAAATGAAATACAACTAAAAATTCTTAGTATGCACAAGGGCTTATATTACTTTGCTTGAGTTATCTTGGAAAACTCAAGACCCATCATCATACAATTTGCAATTTATGCTCTTATCAAATTTAACTTTGGATTCTCTCTAATACAATTATCACTCCTTTGTGTTAGGAGCGTTTCAATTCCACTCTTCTAGTTATTTGAGGTAGACAATAAATTATTGTTAACTATCATTGTTCAATTATGCTACTGAACACTAGGTCTTATTCTTTACATCTAACTCTAATTTTGTACCTATTAATCATCCCCTGTATATCTCCCTCTTCCCACTATCCTTCCCAGCCTCTGGTAACCATCCTTCTACTCTTTATCTCCATCAGTTTTCTTTTAGCTTCCACATACGAGTGAGAACATGTGATATTTGTCTTTCTGTGCCTGGCTTATTTCACTTAACATAATGTCCTTCCGTTTCGTCCATGATCAGATTGGTGAAGAAAGGGCATGGGGAGGGTGAAATTAACAATTTTCAAAATCATACTCTGGCTCTTTTGTGGCAAGTGGGTTGTGGAAATGCGAAAAGTAAATAGAGACACCACTTGGAAGTTGACTGTGGTAGTCCTGGGAAAAGACGTCATATAAAATTAACACATATCATCATGTGTGCTGCTATCGTAATGTAGCACATCATTGTATTCTAAAATTTTCTAATATATCTATGCATGTGAACTTCATATAGGCAGAATGTTGGTATGCCTAAGGTATGGTATATTTATCCATCAATAAAAGTCTCAAGAAATATTCATCAATTCAGTTAGTATATTAAAGAGAAAAAAAACTGAAAAAGTGAAAATTTATTGATATATTTTACGTATATTTTCATATATGGCATTGTTTTTCATAAAAAAATAGCAAATAATTACAAGTTAAAAATGATTTTGAAGAGCTGTTGGTTGAAATTTCAGAGACAGAGAATTTTAAGAAAATCTTAAAACTTGCCTATGAAGTGGTTATTGGATAGCCTTAGAAGATTTGTATTTTTGTTCTGGGAGAATTTGTAAATATGACAAAGCAGAGGTACAAGTATAAGGCTTAAATGTACAAAAAGCTTAGAATAAACTCACACGCCACAATTAGTTTCTTTTCAATACATTTAGAAACTCATGGGTTTGCAACCAGCTTTTTTCTCCTGTTCTTTGATTTCTTTCTTTCCTTTCCTTTCTTCCCTTTCTCTCTCCTCCTTCCCCTTCCCTTTTCCCTTTTCCCTACCCTTCCCTTCCCTTCCCTTTCTTCTTTCCTTTCCTCTTCTTGTTCTCTTCCTCCTCCTCCTCTTTCTTCTTCTTCTTCTTCACTAGATTCACTATTAGACATTACTCTGATTTAATTGTTTATTTATGTGAGCTTGGAAGTGAAGTGCTTGTTAGGTTGAAGTAAAGTCAAAAGATCAGAATCAAAGTAAAAATATTTTTAAAGGATTATAATAGTATGAGCATAAAATAAGAGATTCAGCAGAATACATCAGATTAACAAGGAACAATATCAGAATGTTTAGTGGGGTGGATGCACTGAATTAGAAAACTTACACTTACATACAAGAAGTTTGAGTGTATACTTCTGGAATGAATACAGTGTATTTACAGATTATTATATCTTTGACAGTTGATGGTTTACAAACAAGTACTAAAAATAATACATGTTGAATTAAATTTGGCAATGAGAAGGTTGATTTTATTTGATCTTTTTTATATATAATTTTATTTATTTATTTATTTTCCCCAAATTCTATGGGTACAAATATTGTTAGGGTTACATAAAAGAAAATGATTGTAACTTTAGAAGTAAAAGGAAGCTATAGTTTGATAGTTTGATGTTTGAAAGTAAAAGAAATATAGAGACAGAATAAAGCAATATGACGCAAAAGAACAGAATTTTTGTACTGCAGCCTGAAATCAAACAAAACAAATTAGGAAACAGTTTTTTGAGGACAAGATAAAAGGTTTAAAGGAGATAAGTGGAACAGACATTAAAGGAAATAAATAAAAGGTAAACGAGTGTTAAGATGTTACACATAGATTTTGGAATCTCCAAGGGTGAAAATCACTATGTGGAAAGAGAAGAAAAAGTCAATTTTTTAAAAAATCTAGAATTTTTTTTAAATAAAAATTTCTACCTTAAATTTGATAAACAGTATTACTTAAATATTCTGCAGTTTTAGGAAAAATGAATACACATGAGTTTTTGATAGTAAAGTAATTATGACCATTTTGGAGATAGTTAAAAATTTTCAAGAGCCAAGTGATACAATTTCTCATTCTGTGATATTCAAATGAATTATATGGCTTCATGTCTATTGAGGTTTTATAAAATTAAATTGAATTATTTTATGTTTAAGGGAATCCTTCTAGTTATATGTGGTCATTTATTTACTATGTTTAATTTCTAGGTATTATGACAACATTAGCCATAATTGTATACACAATCACTACAGTATACACAATTGAGACAATAAAAAGAGTCTTTAACTAGAAAAAATGTCCATATATTAGTATCCATGGTCTTTATACCTTTTTGCTTGTTTTATTTATTTTTTGATCCTTCTACTTCCAGAAATTGTTAGCCTTTGCCATTAGCTTTCTAGGGAGCAGGCCTCTATCTCAAAAAAAATCAGTGAAACTATTTAAACTAGCCTTTTAACAAGCCAAATGATGCATTTTTTTTTTCAGAAGGCAATTGCAAAAGATAAAGGGTCCAATACAATACACAGTGCTTATACACAAAATTGGAATTATATACCTTTTCAGCTTAAGAATTATCTTACCCACGTGGGCTTTATTTCTTAATTGAAGGAAAAATTTAACACAATTCAAGTAATTATCATATTTCCTTAATATTTGTTTAAGGAACAAGTCACTTAAGAATCTAATTGATTGGAAGAGACACCTTTGCGGTTTGTTTGTGTAAATATGCACAAAGAATAAAAGTTACTTAGAATACTAACTCTCTCTCATTCATTCTCTGGCTTTCTTGCCATAAAATACTTAGTAATTTGATTCTATTAACTTGAAATTTCTCATAATTTGTTTATATATTAAACTAAATATTATGTTTATACAGTAATAAATATAATTTTTATAATATTTTATAATTTCTCTACATATGAAAATATATGCCTGCCTGGTAAGTGGAGGAGAGTGTGAACAGCACGTAAGCTGAGATCCCACCACTCATAGGCCACTGCTCTTGACATTTGCTTATTTTTTCTTCTAAACATTAATCCATGTATTGACAAATGTAGTTAATATTGATTCAACAATTTTGCATTTTGTTTTTTATTTATTAGTTTCTTATATAAACAACGATTATTTACCGATCTTTAAGAACATATTTTCTAATGGCTGCGTGATATATTTTTTTATATATAGAGTTTTGCCATGACTTACTTAACTGTGTTTTCATTTTTGGGCATTCCATTTCTGTTCTTTTTTTTCCATTTTATAAATAGTTGTAATACAATAGTTTTATATACAAAGCTATTGACTATTTATCTTAGATAAGGCTTGCCTTTTTGTCTTCAGCAAGGGCCAGAAAAAAATTTCAAACTAGCTTAAATTAAAACAAAACAAAATGTTTCTTGAAAAGACAGTTTAAGTTTTCACAGGTCATGGAATCCAAATAATTAATTGTCCAAAATGGCAGGGATGGATCAAGAACTCCAAAACATTTGGAGCCCATGTCTCAGGAAAAAATTAACTTAATCTCTCTGGATTTTTGCTCTGCACAAGGTTGCATATTAGCTTTCCTTATGTCTCCTTCCTTACTGCTCCTGGGTAAATGGAATACAGATACTGCAACTGCTGTTTTTTTAATCTTTAATCGCTGTAAGAACCTCACATGACTGTGTGTCACTCTGTTTCCAGACACAAAAAATGCAGGGAGGTAGCTCTTTGACTCTACTTGGGTCGGATGCTCATTGCTGAACTCTACATACTTGCCAGGAGGGTAGGTGTGGTGGTTAATTTTATGTGTCAACCCAACTGGGCCAAGGAATACCCAGATAGCTGATAAAACATTATTTTTAGTTATGTCTGTCAGGGTGTTTCCAGAAGAAATTAACATTTGAATCAGTAGACTGAATAAAGAAAATCCTCCTTCACCAATATGAGTGAACAATATCCGATCTGTTGAGGGACTGAATAGAACAATAAGGCCTAATTTGCTCTCTGTTTGACCTGGCCCCATCTTCTCCTGCCCTCGGACATTGGTACTTCTGGTTCTCGGGCCTTTGCACTCAGAGAGTTACACCATTGGCTCCCCTGGTTCTCAGGCCATTGGGTTTATATCACCAGCTCTCTTGTTCTCTAGCTTGCAAATGGAAGATCATTGGACTTCTCAGTCTCTCTAATTGCACGAGCCAATCCCTTTAATAAGTCTCTTTCTATATATCTATATACACGCTATTGGTTCAGTTTCTCTGGAGAACCCTGACTAGTGTTGCAGGATGTTGTGAATAACCCAACTAAATCCAGATGTCCACCTGAGTTAGAGGCCACATTGTAGCAGCCTTACTCTAATCTAAGTGTGTAAATGAGGCATAGGCAAGTTTGAAGGACACTATGACAGGAAAGTCACACCACAACTGGAATCGCCACCATTCTGATTGGAAATCAGATCCTTCCTAAGGTGAGTGCTGTGAAAACTTGAATATTATGATTGTTAAATTTGGACAGTCTACTTGATTGTTTAGCAAAAGAGGAGTGCAGGTGATATCTCTCTGCTTCATCTCTGATGAGCCCGGAGATGAAGTCTAAGCCTTAATACATGACCAAGAAAATTATGAACACAGTGTCTTGAGGATAGTTGAAAACATGCAACTACATTAAAATCCTGTTTAAATAGTTGGCAGTATAAATGGGAAAGATGCAGGCCTTCACCTGGCCTGGGTCCTGGAATGACTTCGAGCTTCACCCTGATTTCTCCACTTTTGCTGGGATGTGGCCTTTAGCTTTAAGTGTTCTCTAAACCAGACTCCCTCTTACTGTTTTAGTAACGTGGCGCCTTGTGGCTGATTTTCCTCTTTGCACTCAAGCAATCATATGTGATCTATATGTAACAGCCTGTCTGGGTTGAGGAAAGATGTGACCGACTCTGCTTTTGAAGTTAAGAATACATTCTTCACTCCTAGCCCACTATGTACTTGCAACAGAGATGCATCTTAACAAATATCAACCATGTACAAACTTTAGATGATATTATGGGCCACCACGTTTTTTTTTTAATTTCCATGAGCCCCAAGACACCAACTACAATAAACTTGAACTCTTTGTGTTTATATTAAATATGTTCAGACATGTCTAATAAACTGTTAGGAGCTCAGAGAAAGTCAGAACATGGGGAGAAATTATAGATGCCTTGAGAGAAAATACCCAGCGTGGAGGGAAAGTCTGCTGGAGTAAGGTGGGATGAGTGGCAGGTCATGGAGGTTTAGGGCCCCTCGTGACTTTTGCCCTGTTTGTACTCTCCAGTGCTCTGGGAATTTAGGGTTGTGTACTGGTGAAAACTTTATTAGTACAGATTTCAAGTGCTATGTGGTGAGACTAACCCTCTGAAATTCTAGGTAAAACAGTCCAATTTTTTTTTTTTTTGTGCAGCTAATGACCCATGGACCTTAGAATTTTCAGAGGAATAGTGACAATAGCAGACACTACTAGGAATGACTGCAGATGTTCAGGGTCTTGTTAGGTGTGAGACCACTTTCTGTTTCCCCAGCAGGAAAACCAGGAATGTGAACCTAACCAAGGACTCATGATACACCACTGCGTAGGTCCTGGAATTCTTGGCACTGCCTGGGGAAGGAGAATCTATGGACTAGGAAAAACTTTCTGAAAGACAATGTAGAGGGGCCTGCAATCTGAGAACCAGGATATAATTATAAATGTGACACACTATGCATCAACTGCCCTCAATCCATGATTGAGAAGAATTTTCTAAATTTAAAGTAGAAAAACTCATGAAAGCATGTGCATATGCATTTGGTTATTTAAGAAGGAAAAACATCTTTGCATCATACAAATCCACCACAAATAGAAAGATAATTAGCATACAGAAAACAAATTGTAATAACTGTAACAAGAAGTTAATTTTATTAATATGCCCAGAACTTTTTAAAATTAATAAGAAAAATTAATACTATAGATAGTATATGGTGAATATTTATCAGTTTCAGAGAAAAAACTATTTTTAAACTAATTATATGCACCATTTTAATATATAAGCATATTATTGTTATACATACAATATATTTTCAATAACAAGGATAATCACCATTTCTAATGTGTTTTCTCTGCTTTGGAAATTAAAATTTTATTCTTAAGAAGCAAACATGATTTTCTTTAATAAGTATTTTGAAATTATATTTGTTTACACATATTGTCAAATTATTATATTTTTCACATATGTCGAGTCACATTCGTACCTGGTTGAAGCACAGGGTCATTATTGTTCCGGTTACCTGACACGCAGGCACAGTAAGTTACACTTCCTCTTCCATGATTTCTAGAACATTATCTATAAATGAACATCAGTAATAAAAGCTTTTAAAGCTCACATATTTAAGGAGCAGACGTGCATAATGCTGCCCTAACAGGGATTTATGATTTGAGGACTCAATTCTATAGGAGCAGCATGGACTAATATCTGTAAATACAATCACCTGTAATCTTTGCACAGATACTTAAAGTTCATTCTTCATCAATGTGTTCATGAAATAAATAGGTGTTTGGCTCTTCTCTGCGTCAGACCTTGCACTTAGATGCACAGATGATAAATAAGAGGGCACACTGGTTGCTTACAATGAGGAAAGAGCAAAAGATATCACATAAGTTTCTTTTGGGGTTAAGTCTTTTGTCAAAATCTTGAAGATTTTCATTTGCTTGAGACTTGTATTCATTATCATTTCTATTTACCTTTTGTCACACATAAATACTAGGTTCATTACAAAAAATATATATCTGGTAGTCCTAAGATAGTGCAGAAAAGATAATGTTATGTACTTTTGGTCATTCTAAAATTTCATAACGTAGAAATGTTAGATGGGTGCATTTTTTAATGAATATAATAGGGAAGAATGTGAAGAAGGTAATTTTTCTTAATAATCATAATAATGATGTCAATAGCTGACATTTACTGTGTTTACACTGCACTGTGTTCCAGGCACTGATCTGTGGGCTCTAACATGTACATCTCTTTGTATTTTCACAACAATCCTATCAATATGGTAGGTACTCATATCTGTTATTGTGGTCCTGATATCCAAGAACCTCTGAAAACTGAAAGGTATTTTTATTCGTTTGATGATGAAATTTATTTGGTGGAAAAAATCTGAGCTGAATTGACTTGAGGTTGATAATAGTCTTTAACCAAACCCATTTAGTATGAATATTTATAAATTTAGCTGAAAAAATATTGTCTTTTTCATGGGTATTGCTGTGGCTGTGAGGTAATGGATAGAACGTGGAGTGAGTTATGCCTCAGTTATACCTCAGTATAATACAGTCTAAATGGAGAAATACAGCTGGCCCTGAGGCTTTTAGAAAAGGGATTGTGGAACTGTTTTTAATTCCCATTTTGCTATTAATAATAAGGAATCAGAGGTCCAAAATGCTCAAGAAACTTGATCAGGGTCACACAGTGACAGAAGAACTAGCATTGAAAGTCAGTTTTAGAAAGCTGAAAGTCATTTTCTTGACTAGACTTCAGAAATGACTAATCAACCTCATATTCAAGTAATGTATTAATAGACATTAATGAATCAATGCTGTAGAAAGAGTATAATTAAGAAAAAAGAGCTTTTGTCTAGGTATCTTTAAGAAGAAATGCTAACCTAAGTTCTATTACTAAGTAACTACGTGAACTTAGGCAAATCTCTTAAATTATCTCTGTTCTAAATTCTTGTTCATATGATGAACATCATTATACCTGCTTTAAAAAAATCTTGTAAAGCTAAAATGTGATAATATTGGTGAAAGTACTTTGAAACTAATTAGTGCTATACTTATATAAGATGTCATTATAACAGTTTCATAATACAAAGAGATATTTTAACTCCCTTGAAATGAAAAGAAAATTAGAAACATATCAAACTTAAAATACTTAAGAGAAGCATTTTCCAAAGTGTGTTTTACAGAACACTAATCTATGAAATAGTGCAGGACAAAAAGAATATTGTATTCCAGTACAGTGGAGAAAAGTGTATTTTATTTCTCCCTCTTGAAGAGATACAAAACTCATGCAAATACTAAAGATTCAGAATTTTGCTTAAAGATAACTTTTTTTTGGTATTTAACTCAGGATTTACCAAATTTATTAAGCCACCTTCCCCACCTTCTAGTAACACCTTTGAAAATCCTATATAACCATTTTGCTGACCACGTCTTAACAAATTTCTCTGTAAGAATTAGTATTTAAAAGACCAAAATTCTCGTTATTGCTGAATTGCATTTTATCTGTAGAGACATCTCTATTAGAGATATTTATCTCTATCATTTCTGTAGAGATATGATAAATAATGAAAAATTATTTAGTTATTTTATGGATACTACTACTTCTGTTTATATTTAGAAAAGTATACAGTTTTATTTCCTCCTACCAAAAAATGTGTCACAAAATATTATTTGATTTTTCACTAAGACTTCTCTCATAAAGACATATCCTAGTGAAACAGTAACTCATTAAATTTCATTAACATTGCTGTAGGTATACTACACAAAAAAACCTCAACTTTTAAAGACTTCCTATTTACTCATTTTTCCTTATATTTATTTATCTTAAAAACCTGCATCCACAATTCTTTGGCATATTCCTCTTGGAATAACACTGTGATGATTAATTTTATGTATCCACTTGATTGGATCACAGGATGCCCAGATATCTGGTCAACCATTCCTATGTGTGTTTCTGTTAAGGTGTTTCTGGATGAAAATAACATTTGAATTAGTAGATTAATAAAACAGATTGTCCTCCCTAATATGGGTGGGATTCATCTAGTCAGTTGATGGTCGGAATGGAACAAAAGGCTGAGTAAAAGGAAACTCTACCTACCTAGCTTTGAGTGGGGACTTTTTTTCCCTGCCTTTAGACTCCAACTAAAACATTGGGTATTTCTGGGTCTCAAACCTAACTGTCTTTGGACTGTATATATACCATCAGATCTCTTGTGTCTCCAGTTTACCAACTACTGCAGATCTTGAACTTGTCAGCCTCCACAATGATGTGAGCCAATTCCTTAAAATCCCACTCTCTCTCTCTTCACCTCCCCTTACCTCCCTTCACTCTCTCTTCTCTTCCCTTTCCTTCTGCCCCTACCACCCACATACACTATTGGTTCTATTTTCCTGGAAAATTCTAATAAATATAGAACACTGATTTGGGGACCAAGAATGGTTCTAGAAGAACAAAATTTTAAGGATGAGATTCTAAATTGTAGGTTAACTTAATTCACAATTAAGTTGAATTGTCAACTTAATGTGATTAGATATAAAGACAACAATGACTCTATTTCCAGTAGTAAAGTGAGCACTGATAGTCTAGGGCATGTGTTGTAGAAAAAAAGATTACCAAAATGAGAATAAGGACAGACTATTTACTCCGAGTCAGCCACCATCACTAGTATTTGCCAATGACTCAAAACAGGCAGAGGGAGGGATAAGTTTACAGTAGAAAGAGAAGTGACAACTTCAGGTATGTTCTGATTGGAGATTGTCGGTGTGGGAAGCTAGAGGCAGGCTAGCTAGAATAGGGCTATCTTTTGTGGTTGGTTTAGGGAGCACAGTCAGAGTTTGATTGTTTTATATGGTCTGTGAATTTGTACATTCAGTCTCCTCAGTATTATATTATTATAATATTTAGGTGAAATAACTTTAAAAGATAAAAAAGTAAAATTGCACACCAAGTACACTAAAGAGGGGGTAAGACTTTCATGGTTGTTTTTGACATACACACAGTGGCAATGAGTTCTCCATAAAGGTACCCCACTGATCACCAAGCTAACTGACTGAGAACATATGGATGCACACATCAAATATATTGACAGTGGTGGGAGGTGAGAGAAAATTTCTGGAAATTATGCACCATGAATATAAGTAATAAAGGCACACACAACCTCTTTTCTGTGAAGAGATGCATGGTTTCTTCAAGTGCACATTGTTAGAATATGTATCTTATTCTGATCTAACTTTAATTATGGCAGCATCAGCAAATTCCACACTGACTCTCCAATTTAGCAGAATTTGCTCACTGTCTTTAGCCAGTTTATCTCTGCAGTTCATCTACTAATCCACATTAGCCTCTGTGGAAGAGAAAATTGCACTTACGTAGAAGAGTGATGTGTTTAAATGATAAACGTTCATACACAAAAATCCCTCAAATCAGGAATATGAAGAGTTGAGGAGCAGAAACCTTGGTTACCCATTTGTTTTCTTTGAATTATTGTTTGCATCATTCACTTCCAAAACATAAATGGACTTTCTCTGTTCTCACTCACATTTATTAATATATCTGCCATATATTATCTAAGAAGAACATATGCATGGCATCACTCTAAGAAAGTGATATATCCAGTATTGTGAAATAGAACATTTATTTTTCAAAAATCATCAAAAGAAAAATTATTTTCCCCTTTAGCAATAAGACTGCCTTGCTAACATAAAAGTGTCAGGTTGTTTGCAGCCTTTTATAAGAATTGACTAATACAATTATATATAGAATGTGTATGTCACAAATAAAATACTTAAA
Source organism: Microcebus murinus (assembly GCF_040939455.1). Classification (NCBI taxonomy): domain Eukaryota; kingdom Metazoa; phylum Chordata; class Mammalia; order Primates; family Cheirogaleidae; genus Microcebus; species Microcebus murinus. The sequence goes on along the minus strand of NC_134126.1, from coordinate 10,571,600 downwards.
TATTGTTTTTGTGTCTTTCATTTATGTACTTGCATTGGATAAAAGGTTATTATTTATGTTTTCCATTCCTGTGGCAAGTCTTTTAGAGTTCCATTTCTACAGACCATTATGTTGCAAATAATACATCTCCTTGCTTCACAAACTGAAGTGCCCTTAGCAGCAAACAATGCATTCAAATCCCCAGACAGCCAGTGGGGGCCACCTATGGTACTGGTGACTTTTTTAAGGTTGTTTGAGGATTTGGGTGGATTTTAGCAAGGGAGTGGGGGAGGGGGATAAGTATGATCTATTTTCTTAAGGGCAAGTTGAATGTGTTTTTACAGGGCTAATTTGGGGTGTGTCTGACCAGCAATCTTAGGGAAACAACCATGAGAGATTATTCAGTGAAGCAAGATGCCTGATAATATTATTTATCTCCCTACCTATATGCTATAATGTGTTTCACAGGCAAAATAAAGTACTAGCTTAAACAACTCAAATTGTCACCATCTCTCAAACTTAATTTATACTGTAGCCATCTTATTTCCTTGTCTGACTCAAGGGTATCTGATCACTATCTTGGGAATCAATCATTAAAATAAATAATAAAGTAAAAATATTTAGCTTTGCTTTGTATTTTTTTTAGAAAGTTCCACTTTAGGAAAATATCTATTAAATAAGCTGACATCTGACCCTTTATCACCAAACTCATATCTGACTCAGGTGTACAGTTATTTCATTTTCTATATTTCATTTTATCTTTTGACATGTAATCTTCTTTTTCGATGTGAAGAAAGTAATGGATTAACTTGGTGTTCAGAAACTATGATTGGGGCATTTTTCACAAAAAGCCAAATATTAATATGTTCATTTATTTGGGTAAGTTTTCTGCATTGTTTTCCAAAGATTACAAATTGGTCTAAAAATATGAATCTTTGAATCAATCTTTTTATACAACTCACCATTTAAAAAAAATCTCAGTTAACTGAAGAAACAAATGTGAAAGTGAGAGAATATAAGTAAATGATAAAACAGCTAAGAATGCATCCTAGCTAAGTAATGTCCCAGATGCAGACAACCCTTCCCCCACTTCGCCTGTTGATACTGGAAAAAAAAACAAAAAAAAACACCTTACCTTACACATATAATAATCTATTCCCCAGTTATTTTGAGATCATATTCTATAATGGCTGCATGGTTTTTTTTTTCTTTTTACAAATGTAATCACTTTATGTGATTAGATTAAGATTAGCAAAAATAGCCAAATGTTGTTGTCCAAGGTTTCATCCAGCTCTCAGATAAAGACTTTTATTAACCTCAAGCTTCTGGAAGCAGAGAACATTATCTGTGTGCAATGGGTCCCTCAAAGTCTCTTCAATAAATGCATCTTTTCTAGCTTGGCGGCCTGGTTTTTAATCTGAAACAGATTTTGTTGTACCCACAGTGCAAGACGCCATCAAATTATCCTCCCTCTTTAGCCAATTGCTAAACGAAATACTGATATGTCATTTTAATTTGTGTTTCTTAGATTGATCATGATGTAGATCCCCTCTTTCCCCCTTCGTGTTAGTAATGATTTTTTTCATTTTCTTTTCATTTTTAGTTGTCTTTTTGAAAATTTAGACTTATTATTGATTTATAAGAACTTTTTGCCAAGATTTTCCACATTATTTGCTTTAAATTTTTTATATTGATTACGTTTGTATTTTATGAAAACATATTTATTCTTTTCCTTTATGGTGATGTAGGTGTTGAGAATATAGGGTATGGAGTCACACACATGTGAGTTTAGTCCCAGCACTACCAATTAATTGCTGAGTGACTTTGGGCAAGTTACTTAATCTTGCTGAATCTCATTTTCCTTTTTTTTAAAAGTGATATAAAAAGAGTTTCCATCACAAGTGGTAGTCATGTTTGCTACATGAAATGTTACTCATAGAGCATTCATCATTTACTTAAAATGTCTTTTTATTCTTCATAATTTCAGATAAATGTTTGTGTTTAAGTATTATGATATTTTGTGTAATTATTCAATTAACTGGAATTGATTAGACATCTGTTATGGCATATAATTAGGCATTAGCTTAACTCTTTACCTGCACCAAATACTTAAATCAACTATTTCAGCTAAATGAAATCATTTGACGTTTTTTCACTTATTTGATGTCACTATGGTGATGCATTATATTTTTACAGACATCTATGTACTTAAGCCTATTTCTGTGTTTTCATTCTCCTCTAATCAATCTGTTTATTTTTGTACAATTATAGCTATTTTTCAAGCATTATACATTCATTACATATTTTATTATCTGCATATGCAAAATTTTCAATGTTTTTTATTTAAATTTTTCCTGTCAATTTTCACATATTATGTTTTACATTAACTATTAAATATTAGAATTGCTTGGTGAAGTCCGCTTGACATTTTGATACAAAACTGAAATTGTATTTACTATATAAATTGATCTATTTATTATCTTATAGTATAAAATACCATTCATGAATAGGATTTGTCTCTACTATTTTAATGCTAGTTTATGTCCTTCAGTAATGTTTTCTATTATTCCAGAAAGCCTTATGCTTTTCTATTTGCTTAGCTCTAGATCAGCACTGTCCAGTAGAAATTTGAGGCTACTCACAAATGTAAACCACATATGCAAATTTAAATTTTCTACTTCCAAAGTGAAAAAAGTAAAACCAGGTGAAATCAACTTTAACAATATATTGCATTTAATCCAACATAGCCAAAATAATACCATTCAATATATAATCAATATAAAATTTATTAATGAAATATTTTACCTGTTTTTTGTACTATATCTTCAAAATGTAGTGTGTCGTTTACACTGACTTCCCATTTTAGTTTGGACAAACGACTTTCAAATACACAACAGATGCATGTGAGAAGAAGCTACCATACTGAGCAATGTAGTTCTGGATGTCTTAAGATAGTTTTTCTTGCTATTCTGAACAGAATATTTTCATTTTATTATATTATCTTAATTTTTTTTATTTCTAAGTGGCATCATAATTGCTGTTATTTTTTTTGTATATTTGTCTCTTTTCTCCTTATTGATCTCTTTTACTAATTTTAATAGTTTCTGTCTATGCAGGCCATGGGTTTACCTAAGATTATATTGTCTGCAAAGTGTGATAAATACTTCTTCTTTCCAACTTTTATGCCTCTTATTGCTATGTTTTATCTTATTTTGCCTAAATTTCTAGAAAAAATATAGACAAAGTGTATGATAATGTGCTTCCCTATTGTATTCCTAATATTATCAGACATACTGCTAATAATTGAGAATTAAATTGATGCTAGTTATTGAATTGAGACAGATATTATGTATCTATTAAATAAATTAATAAAGGCCTTTCTGCCACTATTCATTAAAAGGGTCATTTTCTGTGTTTTGATTTTATTTTGTTTACTTTGATAAAAGGAAGAACAGGTGTTGAATTTTACTTAATGCCCTTTGCTTACTTATTTAGATGTCCAGTCAGGTTCCTTCCTCTGACCTATTAAGTACTCATTTATATGGATTCATTTTTGCATTTCTGCCACAAATCCTCTTGTTCAGGCTGTATTAATTTTATAATATATAGTCAAAATTGTTTTGGTTACCATTTTATTTAAATTTATTTTATGTGTATATATACATATATATATATATATATATATATAAGCTTGCTCTGTCATAATTTATTACTTTGTGTGCTATCTTTTAGGTATGAAGAATATGCAAGTTTATAAAATGAATTTGAAAACTTGCCATCTTTGCATCTCTGGAGTAGTTTATAAAGCATAAAAATCACTTGTTCTACCTTAAAAATATAGACAGTTTAAACATATTGGAGGAAATCATAAAAAGAGTTCTTATTAATGAAGTTAAGACCACTTTGTGGAAAGGATGATCCTATGTTCTAGTTCCTACTTGATGCTCTCAAGTTTCTCTTCGTAACATATCAAGCTCCAGCCAAAATTATATCACAGATTTTTGGTTTTCACCTACTTTCTGGTCAGTAAGTTTTGTGTTTCTATTGTACCTTAATCATATATTGAATGATCAATTCATCATCCTCATTTTAGTTATGCAGCTGGCGGCAGGGGTGGTTAATTGCTATGGTGAAAGGTCTTGAAATCTCTTCCTAAGGAAAAAATCTTGTACAGACCCTGCTCCAGCATATGAGCATGAGTGCCATGGCCACAGCTAATTAGACCGACCAGGAGCACTTGTTTCAAGGACAACTAGCACGTAGGTTGTGTAGCAACCAATGATCTAATTACCCTGATGAGTTGGAGTAATCAGATTTTCTTTCTTAGGAGTATGGCTTAAAACATGTATGGATTTGATGGTCAATTGAAACATCATGAGAGTTAGTTGAGCCTAAAATTCTATAACGGATCATGTACCAATTGATGTTGTTAAGGAACAGGAGGTAAGGGGAGAAAGTTACTTTTAGTGGGAAAGAAAAGAGACAATCAGAATGCAGCTTAATCTACTTAGTGATGTAAAATCAGAATGAAAACCCTAACTTTCTTCTCTGCTAAGATTATTACACCAGCCTTTAATCCACACACTCCCTTCAGCTCCTGTCTTCCTGAGATTTGCTGCATTATGACTCCTGGCCTTGAAATGTTAGAGGGATCCAGCTGTCTTAGTGCTCTATGCTTATGTTTAGAACAAACACCCATTAGCTGGACTAGTTATTTCTTTTTCTTATGACAAAAGTAGCCTCAGATCAGTTGCTTTTATGAAATTGTCCTTCTGAAAGAATGTTAGGGAGATATATATTGGATCAGATATCCAGGTGAAATTCCCCAATTACTATTACATTTGTCCATACATATTTCTCTGTATTATACTTGTATATAATGATTTGCATGACACAGACCATTGAATAACAGAACAGCAAAATTTTAATTTATCAAATGCAGAATATAATAAAAGGTACAGACCCTATTTTGTGAAAGCAGAGGAGACTCATCTTCATATATGAGAAAATTTTTAATTTGATATGCATTGAAATTTACTATGTGTGTACTTGTTCCAACCTCAAAGTGCTAACCTTTTGATCTATTTTTTATTCTTAAATTACTTAGCAATGTCTCAGTAATTCTCTACCAGTTATTTTTTTAAGACCAATATTATATTAAAGATGAGAAAAATAGGGATAACCAGAGATGCAACTGATTTAGTTATGGTTTCAGATTGCATTTTGAATGTAATCTCTATGATCAGACATTTTTCTAAGTGTTTGCTCCCTCAGTTGTGAGGTATCTTCTGCCAAGAGAAAGAAAGAATGCCCATGAAAATCTTCTTTATGTGTTCTGGGAACAGATGTCAGCCTAGTATTCCATGAAGAGCAATATCAAGCAGCCTTCGTGCCACAGAAAATCTCATTCTCTGGAATCATCAATTGTTCTGGGTCTAGGTTGAGAATATTAGCTTGTCTGGAAGTGGCAATCTAAATGGGTCAAGTCCAGTTGCGGCTGACTATAATAGTGCCTGTCCTGATACTGGGATATCTGGGGAATGGTGCTATTTAGAGAAATGGAAAATGGAAAAGTGAAATTGAAGTATGAAATGACTTTGTCTTCACTTGATGCTTTATTCACACTGGCAATTTAAAAGCTTTATATTTCAATCTTTTAGGACACAATACCACTTAAATTCATTCTTTCTTTATGTGTTCAGAGTGGGGGTGATGGTCGTGCAATGCATTATTTTAAGTGCATATTGGCATGACATGCAGAGGCTTAAGACAGGACCCTTTGGAAAAGGAGAGGAAAGACAGAGCAGTTATTAGTTCTCCCTGTAAATGCCGAGATATGCAGTGCAGACTGTTTGGCTCACTGTTGGCAAGCTATTTAGTCCTGCCAGCAAAGAATTCTCTAGGATGACAGCAGGATTTGTCAGTGGCAGCTGCTTGACAAGATGAAGTGAAAGAGGCAAAAGAAGACAGAATGAAATCTCACGGCAGCACAGCCTCAAAAGGCTCGGCACAGGCATGGGTGCAGCACAACACGGCAGCCGGGCAAGCCACTAGACATTTCACAGGCGAGACACATGACTTTTTTCTGAGCCACGGTAGTGTGTCACATAGGAGAGGAAGAGGATACATGGTTAAACTATTTTTTAAAATGTTTTATCTTAGAACTCATAACTGTTAGGATACACTGAAGTCCAGCACGGTGAAATTTGTAAAAATCCAAATTACACAAATATATTCATACTTGGAGGTGGGGAGAAGGAAAGACAGAGAAAGAGAAAAAAATGCTTTTCAACAGTATGGGTTATTTGAGGAGTGTATATTCACAAATGAATGCAACTTGGGAGTTAAGATACTGTGTTTTCTTGGGTCTGTCCCAGGCAGATCCTCTCTGTCTTTCTGCTTTTACTGTGCTCCTCAAGTTCAAAGATATATCCATCTTTTAAGCAGCATTTCTCCTAAAAACATGCCAACTGGTTTAAATAATTCCATTCAATACTGAGAGAGTACGATGATTGACATGGTATATCATTCCCTGTTTAGTTACATTATAAGCTATGTTTAAGGGAAATTTTACCCAGTATGTTTTTCATCTTGTGCACTGACTTTAGAATATCACCTCTAGGTAAGATGAGCACTATGGTAAACACATGTATTTCACAGAAAAGGAAAGAAGTCTTTCAAGCCATATCACAATTTGTGGATGACATTCAAGCAAACAGTGCCATCTTTATAAGAAAAAGAGCAATGTACACACAAGTGTTTGCATAGTAACTAGCATCTGAAAAGAGTATTAGATAGGAACTACCATCTGAAATGCTTCCAGACCTTTACTTGACTGTTGAATATGTAGTCAAATTGCCACTAGATTATTACTTCCCACACACTAGTTGTTTAAAATAATGACTTTTATTATCTCATGTGCTTAGAATGGTGGCTGGACCTAGGGGTAGGCATAAGATGGCCCATTGGAATGGGAGAAGAAACAACTAGAATATATATTTTTTAATATAAAAATAAGAAAGAAATTTATTTTTTTAAGTTTAACCATAAGTTTGTACCTTCAGCCAATTTTTATGTCAAAGAACAGTGTCTTTTATATAGCACATAAATGTACTGAGGGAATATTTAAAGTTCTATGGAAATCTAAATATCTGAGTACTTGGTATTATTATTATTAATTTAAATTATAAATCTTAACCTTGAGGCATAATAAATACTTTCCATTGTTTAAGATCAGATTCAAATAATAAATATTTTACGCCTGGTGTCTTAAGTACTCGATATTGATTTTAGTGATCTAAATCTTTGATTAATTAATACCATTAGGCCAAAAATTGTTTTATCTACTGCAATAACCTACCTTCTGCATAACCTACCTACTGCAATAACCTAAAAGATCTAGAACCAACCAAACAAAACAAAAGAAAAAAAAACCCTTATTCAAAGATAGCTGTTTCCACAGTTTAAATGCAGTTGCCTCTTCTTTCTGGTCCTGCCTCTTTGTCTGGAATCTCTGACATGTTCTTAGGTTGAAATGTTAATCTATACAGGAAGACAACTGACAGCTTTCAATTTTCAGAAGGATTTTTCTTTTTGGCATAAATTTTACTGCTGTTGATCACACACACACACAAAATGGCTTTTTAAAAAATGTGCTGTCTTTGTTTGCTAAGGAAAATGTAATAGCCTTGTTTCTTCTTACACTGAAGTACAATTCCTCTTATTAAAGTTTTGGTAGCAGTTCTAACAAGAACTTAGCACATTTAAAAGTACCCTTCATTAGCCTGTTCAAGTGTTTAAATGGAAGGGCTAAATATACTTGTCTTTTCTTCTCAGTGGAAAATAATTTAATCTCCAGAAAGAGACAATCTGTTCCCATGCCTTACAGTATTGTGTTGATAAGTTACTCATAAGAGAATATTGAACTCAACATCATAATAAAGATTCGTACTGTACCTTAAGAGCAGGAGTACATTTAGACTTACTTTTGAAGTTGCCCCTGTTGGCCCCTTTTAGTAGTTCAGTCTCTGTAGTATCTTCTACCTGTTCCTCCCCATCTGTCTTGATTGCCCTTTGGAAGGCATGATTATCTGGGACATTTTACTCTTGGCCTAGGAGCTTTACTTATATAGCTCCTGTAGTCTCTGAGAGATAAAGTTAAATTTTATTATCCAAAGAATCACAGTCATAATTAGAATTTCATGCCAGTTATGAGGAGAGAGGGTATCAAGACAGGTCAATGAGGGGGCATATTTGAGCCTGAAGGAATCTTCAGATCACAGGTGGTTGGAAATTGCTTACTCTCCTTTATGGCCCTGACTCGGATAAAAAGAGGCTCAATTTAAATATCAAGAAGAGGTTTAGAAACATTTTTATAACATACAGAATGTTCTAAGTTGTAAAAGGATCTTGACAATGACCTGATCCAATCTCTTCTGCGTGTAAAACAATTGTAATTAAAAGAAGGCAAATTAAAAACTTCTAATTGTAATATGTTTATAAACTAGATTATAACATCCTAAACATACTTATCAAATGCAGTTTTATAAATGAATAAATTGTGAATAAAAGCACTATCCAAAGAATAGTTGTTATGGAAATTTCCAAGATGGGAGAACAATGAAAAGTAATCCTCTCCAGATATGTATTCAAAACTTGCAAATATATTTTAATATGAGATCATAAAAACTTGGCAAAAAAAGTCAGTGAGTAACCATGACAAGAAAATAGAAAGGAGTCTAAGAATCCATTATCTGTGGGTAAGAATGAACAAAATCAAATTTCGGTACGAAGAAAGGACAGTACAGAAATAAAGTAATTGGAGTTTTGCACAGAAAAGTTACCCAAGAGATATAAACAGATCTAAGTGAGGATAAAAATCAACTATACAGATCTTAATAACTCTTATTGTCAATGAAAGTAGAATCCCAAAAGAGAGACTGAAAAGTTGAACAATTCATTGGCTGGCAATAGAAGAAAATAAAATGTGAAAACAGCTAGACAGGGACTTAGATGTTATTTTAAAGTTAATGCACTGTGAAAAGGAGAAGAGAAATGAACATACCCAGCATCGCTGTAATAACCAAAGTTCAGAAAAGTTGGTAAGGAAATTCAATGCCTCTTTTTCATATTCTATACACAGAAGAAACAATCTGCCAAGAAATCTTTATAGTAGGTTTGACACAGAACTTTAAAAATTAGATGAACTAGAAAACATCGTTAGTAAGAAGAGCAAAAAATGTAGTTGTGTGGCAGGCTCATCCTTTTAAGTGGAAGAAGAAAAAAATGACATCTCGGAAACATAGTAGGACCTTTTATAAATGCTGCTGGGGGCATGGGAAATGCCTTCTTTTGGAACATATTGTATTTTTCTGTGAATGGTTTTATATTTTAAAGGGGTATAATTTGATTAATTTCATCTTCTACTCTCCCCACACCCCACTCACACTCTCAGATTATTCTATTTCTCTGACTTCTTACTGCATTGAGAAAATTGAAAGCCATAGGCTTGAATTCTCTCCACTACCTGCCCCACCATTATAGACTTATTTATATCTATTTGAGCCTTACTTCCAATATTCCAGGTTCAGCTGATGGTGTGCACTTCTTGCTTTTTAATTTCAGCAGCTCCACCCTCACCCTTAATCTCATTCCTTTCCATCGACAATGAGGACTTGGTCTGCAGAAAGATCAATATGGTTTTAGGATTCTCCCTCAGTTTGAGTAAACTTTAGAAAGGCTTCTTCCCTTCAGGTCAGACTCTAGATTTTGGATCTCTCTTTTTGTAGAACATTTACTTTAGAAAATTTGTAATTGTAAATCCTTTCTCTGTCCCTTTGACCTGTAAATTTTTTAAAAAGCTACTTGCTTTTGAAAGGATTAGGAATGTCTTTCCCAAGGAACTGGAGCCATTCCTTTAAAATAGAATTATCAAGAAAGACAATGTCCCTAACTACCAATGACCCTGGGAGGATAGGAGCCTAATTTTGGCAGGTGCCTTGCTCCAAGTTGTAAAACAACCTCCAGTCATGAACACATGAGAAAATTTACTCCTCTTTTTAGTAAAGTCAATGATCAGATGGTCTATGATCCACCCGCCCACGCCCCCTAGTTCTTCAAAACCCTCCAGTCCTTCGTCTGAGTGGAGCTCAGATTAAGTTTCAAACTCTCTCCTATAATAGTAGCCTTGAATAAAGTCTGTCTTGCCTGTTTTATTTTGTCCAGTGCAATTTTTGCCTTGACACCATTATTTCAACTTTTCCCAACAATTTAAAAAACTTTCTGTCTCCAGGTCATCTTATCAACTATAATAATACTTTGCTGTCCTATACTCTTCAAACATCCCTCTATTTCTCTACTTGCCAACTTACTTTTTCATTCTTATCCAGATTTCTCAAAAGATCACTGTTCCATTTAATTTTCTTCCTACCATTTACTTCTCAAATTACTGCACCATCATCATTCCACTATAACTTCTCTAGCAAATATTACCCTAAAAACTAAAAGCCACCAAATCTATTAAACATTTAGTTCCTATCTAAATTTGTTGTACGGTCATTGTTGACCTTCTTGAGATTCGTTCTTCCCTTTGCTTCTATGACGACATGCTGACCCTGGCTTGCTTTCTTCCTAACTTCCTTTTATGCATTCTATTTTTCTGGCCATTATATTGATAGTCTCAGTCTTTTTCTTCTCCTCATGTTCCATTCACTCTCTGGGAAACAGTTTATCATGTTGATAGTTGGTGCTACTTATGACATCCTTTAAAATTTAAGCATCCAACCACTTAGTGGGCATCCTCACTTTGCTCTTAAGTGGGCTCCTCATACACAATATGTCCATTCTCTGAATTCATCTTCCCTGCTCATGGTACTTTTCTCCCTTTATGTTCTACCTCTGGAGGTGGCACAAAGACTCACATGGTCTCCCAAACCCAAATTCTGAGGACTTTACCATGCACATCTAAATAATTACTACATCTTGCTTCTGAAAGCCTTTTTGAAAAGAATACCCTTCTTTTCATACCTAGTGTCACTTAGTTAAGATCTCTTAGAAGAAGAGTATCCATTAGAAATAGTATCTATTCAAATTGTTTTGTTCCCACCTTCAGTCTTTCCTCCATTCTTGCAACAGAGTGATATCTCTAATTTGTATAATCTCACCTTTATCCTTTACCCCATTTCAATTGTTTCAATGACTCCCTGGCTCTCCCGCAGTAAGGAACAAGTTCTTCAGCAGACATAGAAGACACCTGTGACATGGATCATATTAATCACATTGATCTCTAAATTATATCGGCCACATTTTTTTAATGCAATTTAGCAATATTAAACCATTTGCTCTCCAAATTGTTACTAACAGCTTAGTTTATTTCCTCACACATTGTCTCAGAATTCTTCTCCATTATTTGTTAAGACTCAGGTCAGATATTATCTACACTGGGAAGTTTATTCCAAGTTACACCTCCCTCACACTTGATGACCATGTACACAGTGTGTGACATAAGTAGGACATCAATAGGGTTGAATTTAAATTAATAGAACAGTGAAATGTTATGATCTAGTCTACCTGAGAAAATCCATATTTATAGTTCTTTTAAAACCACTGAAATACTAATTGGGAAACGTGTGAGGACAAAACCTAAGAAATTAAATATTAGCATGATTTTATGAAGATTTTTTTTGGGAAAATATATAATGCAGCTGGGTTTGGTAAAGAGCCTTTGAAAACCTTCCTATGCTGAAAAATATTCACAGAATAAGCACACATGAAAATTCTGTCAGAATACACGTTATGTCTTGTTATTTCCTCAATATTTTTAAGTGGCCGTACAATGTTTTCAATTCTAACTAGAGCTAATTTGATAAAAAAAAAAAAAAAAGTTAGAAGCTTTTTTTGCAAGAGCGTTCACTCATACTGAGGGAGATCAAAAATGTTACAATATATATGATTATCTATACAATTTTCTTTTTGTAGTAAAACTTTTCCTAAAATTTACAAGGTAAAGTAACCTGATTATTTTGCTTTACCTCTTGGAATCAGTTTTTTCCTGGCAAAAGAATAGATAAATGGCAAGGTAGTGAGTTTATACTAATTAGATCATGTTGTGGGTTGACAGATGCCAATTAATTGAACTGAAAGCTGTAGTTCCAGTGATTTATATACAATTCTATAACTGTGCTTGAAAATATACACTTTAATAACATTTGCTGAATATTTACCATGCACCAGGTCCTCTTCTAAGCACTGTTCATGAATTAATGTACCTAATCTTCACAACATTCCTTTGAAATAGGTATTATTATTCTTTTTTTTTTTTTGACAACCAAGAAAACAGAAAAATAGAGTTTAGTAACTTGATCAAAGTGACACAAGTTGAAAATAGCAAGTGGTTTAGCTTGAACACTCATGCTACTACTATATGTTAAAACTCATACTCAACAAAATGTAACACTCTGGTATATTTTTATTATACTTCCCTTATACTATTCAAATATTAATAATATAGTTGTTATAAATAATTATTTTCAATTTGGAGGCTCAAAGGATTTATCTTATTTTTATATTATTTGTTTTCTTTCACAACACATATGCCCATCCTCTGTTCCTGTTATCCTTCCAAATGCTGATTTGTATTAATGTTGTAATTTATTAACTACTTTTATGATATTCTTCTAAGATCTTCGAAAATATTAATTTATTTAACCCTTTTAACACATCTATTGATATATTACACATATTGATATACTATCATTCCCATTTCACAGATGAAAAACAGATACAGGATGGTTAAGATATATTCCCTAGGGCACAGGGCTAGTTGGTGGTAAAGTTGGGATTTAAACCCAGGTAATTCAAATAGGCTCCAGAGCCCATGCTTTTCATGAAGTTATGTTACTTATTCTGCACAGTCTTTAAAATCAGTCTTTTACTTTGGACATAACCTCCTAAAATAGAGCAAAATCTCTTTTTTGTATTTTTGATATTATCACATAGATGGCATTTTAAAAACAGCTGTAGAAATTAATTAAATCATTCTTATTTTATATCTGAAAAACTGAGATATAGATGAAAATAAAAGGAAGCAGAAATGTACAAATTTCTGTTTAAATTTTCTTGTTATTTCAATAGTTGCAAATCTTTTGCCAAAAATTCAGGAGCATCCTCCAACATTCCATGTCCAACTCTTTAAAGCTCTTTGTGAAGAAATAGATAATTTTCCAACTCTCTTTGGAGAAAATGCCCATTTAGATACTTAGAGGACTTGCCAAATTTCACAGTATTAAGTCATCATTCTGGGCGTTGATATAATCACTAGCTGAGTTGTGACAACTTACATATGTTGTGGTCCCACTCACATCACACACAGTGCAAGCCCCTTTGTCTGCATTATGCCAAAGAATAATCCCAGCAACTGTAGGCTGGTCCTTGATTTTATTTCCATTTTACATATCAAAAAATGAAGACGGAGAAATTAAACAATGTCAGTAATTTTACAAGCTAATGAATCTTGCTAGCTGAGAAGTAGAGGAACCAGGATTTCAGTACATTAGGTTTGACTCTGGAGCCATCTTAGAGGTTGCCAACAACCAACTTTTACTTTTATTATAAAAATTTTATGTTAGTTTTCCAGAATAAAAGCAATGTATTTACAAAGGAAATGTCGTTGGAAGGGCATGCAAAGAGCGTTAGAAGAAAATGGTTTCTTTGCTGAAGCCACATTTTGTAAAATTTTTTCATGGAATGTTAGGCTATTAGATCTATATACATACATATACACACATGCACACATATGAAATTGAATATGTGTATACACACACACACACACATTGAAATTTCAGCACAGAAACTATGAAATCATTATTAGGGTAAATGAAAATTATAACCAAAGAACTTATAATGCAATTTTTAGGTGTCGGAGAAACAGTATAGCAAGTGATTAGAAATATTTTTTTCTTTTCTTTTCCTTTTTTTCTTCATCTGAGGAGATGTTCCAAGATAGAAGAAGAAAATGAAGGAAAGTAAAATAACAAGGTCAGGAGTAGCAGATGTATTCTGGTTGCTGTCGTAGGGAGAGAATGACAAGCAAGTAGCTGGCAGGAAGCCCAGAAACCTGAGGTTGACACTCCTAGCATTATTTCATAGCAAGCCTAAAATGCTGACATGAATAAGAGGCCTCCAACAGGTATGCGGAAGACACAGAGGACTCAATGACAGTGGTCGATAGTGTTGCTGTGATCACTTGTACTGCAGCAGGGTAACGGATATGAAAGAGTGACAAGAAAGGACAGAAGAAAAATCAAAAGGTTCTATTTGCTACACTGAGCTTTAGGGCAATGGTTATTTTATCCTTTTTTAAAAATTATTTTTCAAATTTTTTCCTAAACCTTTGTTCCTCTAGGATAGTATTCCTCACTCCTTGTTCATGATTTCAAAACTTGTGTTGCTTTCTCTATGGACAGGGTTAGATACTATTTTGAAATAGAGGACATTTTCATTGCCTTGTCTGTTCAACATTCATATTTAGTTTTCACTGTGGTACCCACGACTTTTTTTTTTTTTCTCCCAGGGCATTGGCTTATTCGTGGGTAAACTACATCATTTAAACTGAACTATTTTGAGTCCCATTTCTTTCAATTCAAGCTTGTCTATTCTTTGAGAGTAGATATTAATGAATTGAGATATTATGCCTTCTGGGCAACCTATTTGCATTTTAACTCATGCCTTTTGAATGCCTGATTCCATAAAAGAAAATTGTAGCGTTAACATTAGAAGGAAGGAGACATTTAGGAACATTTTTCTTTAAATCATACAATGGGAAAAAGATAGTTTCTTAATATGTGATATGGGGAAAATTGAATATCTATATGCCAAACAATAAGACCCATATCTTACACTATATACAAAAATTATTTTGAAATGGATTAAAGATTTAACTGTCAGATCTGAAAACATAAAACTCCTAGAAGAAAACATAAGGAAAATGTTCTTGACACCTTGACTTTGGTTGTGGCAATGATTTTGTTTTATATACCAAATGCCCATGCAACTAAAAATAAAACAAGTGAGAATTTTTCAAACAATTATAAAAATAATTCTGCACAGCAAAGAAAATAATCAACAGATTAAAGAAATCACCTTTGAAATTTAGAAACTATACATTTGATAAGGTGTTAATATCCATAATATATCTGGAACTCACACAACTCAATAGCAAAACAAACAAAAACGAAAAAGAATTTAAAAATTAGCAAAAGATCTGAATAGAAATTTTTCCAAAGAAGACATACAAATGGTCAACAGTGATGTGAAAAGGTTCTCAACATCACTAATCGTAAGGAAAATGCAGATGAAAACCACAATTAAATATAAACTCACACCTGTTAGGGTGGCTACTGTCAAGAGACAACAAGTGTTGGTGAGGCTGTGGAGAAAAGGGTACTTGATGGGATTAAGACCACTGGGACTTAGGGATGCTCTGTCTGAGGAGGTGAAAGGAGAGGAGGTGAAGGAATTGCCTGAGCAGAAGCCTGAAATAAGTGCAGATGTTAACTGCCTAGTTGGGGGGCATATATCAGTGATCTGGGAGCACAGCAAAGCATGCTCCAACCTCAGAGCCTAAGGGGTCTCATGCATGAAAAGCTTTGGGCAGCCTGACATGAAAACTTCTCGTGGCTGTAGAGGTGGACTGCAATATGGCAGCCAGGAAGAAGGGTCTCAAGGCTTCCATAGTGTCTGAACCCCGGGCCAAGTTCCTTCTCTCCCTTTCTCTCAACAATGCCTCCGTTGATGTAAAACCAGTCTCCCAATGGGAAGCATGTAGTTTCCTTGTTCCTTGATCAAATGGGTCGCAGGTACTGAAGTTAAGGATTGATATCCATGTATATAGCTTGAGCTTTGGATAAAATCAGTTTACCTTAATCAAAAGGGTTGTACCCACTGAAGAATTATGTGTTTTTCATTTTTAGAAAGGAGAAGGAAATCAGCTAGGACACCTTGTGATTTTGGGGGGAGCCCCCAAACCACTGATCATTGTATCCTGTGATTTTTTCACATGAGTTCATTGTACTTTGCAACATGGCAAAGAGAATAAAAAGCAAGTGCTGGGGTTCAGTCATGGCCACCTTGGCACCGGAGTGCTGGTGGTCCCCTGACCTCCCCGCTGTCTTAAATATTATTTCTGTGTCTGTGTCTTTGTTTCTCTCATCTCTGGCAACACAGTCTGCCAGGGGACCCTGTCTTTATTGGGGACATCACGAACCCCCGATAGGTACACTTCTACACTGTTGGGGGGAATGTAAATTAGAATAGCCACTATGAAACAGTGTTGAGGTTCCTAACAAAATTAAAAATAGAACTACCATACAGTCAAGCAATCACATCTCTGGGTATATACTCAAAGGAAATGAAATTGGTATCTTGAAGATATATATCTGCAGTCCCATGTTCACTGCATCATCATTCATAATCACCAAAGCATGGAAACAACTCAAGTGTCCATCAACTAATGAATGGACAAAAAAATTTTTAAATTGTAAAACATATTTTGACATAGAAAAGTGGATCTTGAAGTCATATATTCAGCAATTTTTCATGTATTCATAGCCAAGGCATAATAGCTTATGTACTTAAATTGCCTTTGATATTTTCTATCTTCGAATTTCTTCACCATCTGTAAAATTCTCCTTTGGTTTACTCTCAGAGATGGTAAGCTTCAGGAATGAAGTCTGGCTTGAAAGTCCAGGATTTAATCATTGAATTGTGGGTTAGTTTTTTGTTTGTTTGTTTTTCCTTTCTCACATCTTAATCAAGGCTATATCTAAATACATAGACTTTACTTTAAAAATCATATATGTTTATTAATTTGCATAAACCATAATTAGGGAGCATAAAAATATTATCTTAATTAATTTTCTTTCCTTTCAAAGATACCACTGGATAGACCACTATAGTGAATGTCAAGTGAAAGGATTAGGCACTCAGATGGGTTTCTGTAGAGTCACCATGTCAGATGTCATGTTTGGCATCTGTTTCTCTGTGTTAGGTGTCATGTGTGGCTCTGTTTTAAGGGGTATCTTGCAAGCATACACCAAGAAACTAACAGCAATATGGTTTTGAGAAAGACAGTTCAGTTGTAGAGATTGCAGATTCTTCTCTATGGCCATACCACCCTAAATGTACCAGATCTTAGCTGATCTTGGAAGCTAAGCAAGGTCAGGCCTGGTTAGTACTTGGATGGGAGATTTCAGGTTTTCTCTTGATAAAATGAAATATATGTAAGTGTATGTAAAATAATGTACTAACCTGTCCAAAAAGTCTAAGTGTATTCAAAAGAGATCTGTGATAGATTTTTTCCTAAATCTTTTTGCAGAGCAAATATTTAAAAATGTGCAATTCAATATTTTATTTCAAAGTACAAATATTTCCTTTATCATTTTAATTTACCTATATAAGATTTTAAAATACACTATCAAAATTACAAACTTTTTATTTTTAGTCAACTATATTTTAAAATTTGTAATAATAATGAATTCTTGTATGTTAAATGTTAGTTTAACCTTGCCACTTAGAAAAATATCTACTCACAATAATTTATTTTAAGTCACAGTACTGTAGAAATGTTCAATTAACATTAAAGATATACAATTAAAATCCTCCTCTAATTTGACCGTAGAATAATCCCAAAGATTTGTCTTAACATACACTGGAAAGGAATGCCATAATGTTCATACAAAACTAATTAGGAAAGCCAGGTACAGTGGTGCACACCTGTAGGCCCAGCTACTCGGGAGGATGAGATGGAAAGATTGCCTGAAGCCAGGAGTTCGAGGGTATGATTGTGCCTGTGAATAGCACTCCAGCCTGGGCAACATAGCAAGAACTCACCTTTAAAAAAGAGTAAACAAAAGAAAAAATAAAACAAAACAAAAACACTAATCAGGAAAACATTCAGGTACCTGACCTGTTATATAAACTTTGAAAATATTGACAAAATAAATTTTACTTTTAAACTGGAATGCTCTTGGGAAAAAAAGTTTCTATTTCGGTGTTTATCTTTCTACATAAAATAATAATTATATCCAGATTCTTGATTTTTATCGTTCATTTTGACAAAGAAAAGAATTTAAAAGTTCATCCTCATAAATTTCCTCTAGGACCTAATGTATAATTACCGCCAAGATTTTTTGATAGATGGCAGTTTGTAAAGATTAAATGATTCATCTAACATGACAAGATGAAGTCTCTATGCAGAACTGAGAATGGATTTCAGATCACTGGAGTAATCATTAAGAGGCCTTATCTTTGGTGAGAATTCAACAAGTGAAAAAAAAAAAAAGAGGCCTTATCTATCTTTTATTTTTAAATGGATTTTAGCTTTCTAGCAGAATTAAAACACTTGGTAAAAGTCATTTGTTGAATATACATTGTTTAGTTGATACATGAATCCACCTCCTTGACTTTTCTAATGGAATGTAAACTCTCATTCTTTCTTGAGTCAATTTATACACACTAGCCTTCATTATAATATTTCCTGAGTATAAACATGATCGCTATTCATTACTGACTAAATAGCATCTATGTATTAAGAAAGCCTTTGCCTAAGACCTGGTTTCAGGTAACTCCTACTATCTCTCTGTTTCTGCCCATCCTATCAAATCCTAATAAAGCACCCTGGCTTGCATGCTTAGCTATCCTAGACTTTAGCTCTGTTTATTATTATGTCATCAGTCCCTGCCTTAGGCTGATCATATACTAAGTGCTATTTCATTATTTGTTGAAAAATCAGAAAATGTGGAAAAACAAATTGAAAAAAGTAAAGCATTTCACCAAGTATATTTCTAAAAGATAATGAAATTTAATGTTTTGTTTAACAATAATATATAGTTTCAAATAGCTGCAAGGATATTAAATGTTCTCAACACAAAGAAATGATAAATATTTAAGATGATGGATGTGCTAATTACCCTGATCTGTTCACTACACACAATATGCATTGAAACATCACTGTGTACCTCATAAATATGTACAATTGTTATGAGGTCATATATGAGGTCATTATATGTCATTTAAAATAATAAAAGAAAAGAAAAAATAACCTAGAGACAAAAATGTAATTGTAAAATTTTTTAAGGTTTTTGGTTCTAATTCATGAAAGTATACATTTTGTTATCTACCCATAGCACTTATTTTGCTTTCTTTATACGTTATGGCTCCAGAAATAATATAAAATACAACTAGGTTCCAAATAGGGTGTTTATACCTTCTTTCAATTAACAGCTTATTATAAATAATTATTTATTGATATATAATTTAAGGCTATACAGAATTTAGTAGAATGCAGTTTATTTAAACAATTTAATGTTATTTAAAATTATTTTTCCAAATATTGGATATTACAAACAAAAATGCTATGAAAATGTCTGTGAATGAGTTATCTTTTTCAGGGAGGTTGCCACATAGTATTGATACGTTTGTTGAATGTATTAATCAATGATTAAAAGTAGTAATTCTTGCACATCTTGGCAATTGTGAATTGTGCTGAGATTGTGCTGTAATTTTCCTTTGGGTAAATACCCAGCAGTGTGATTGCTGGATCAAATGGTATGCTTTTAGTGCTTTGAGGAATTTCCATACTGTTTTACATAGATGTTTTACTAATTTGCAACCCCACCAACAGTGTATAAGCATTTCTTTCTTTCTGTATCCATGCCAGCATCTATTGTTTTTGGACTTTTTAATAAAATCCATCTGACTTGGTTAAGGTTATATCTCATTCTGGTTCTGATTTTTGTTTCCCTGCTCATCAATTCATGAGTGGATTAACAAAATGTGGTATATGTACACCATGGAATACTAAGCCACGAAGAAGGATAGCTTAATGCCTTTTACAACAAATTAGAACTGGAGATAATTATCCTAAGTGTAGTATCTAAAGAATGGGAAACAAACACCACATGTACTCACTATTAAATTGGAAATAACTGATGAGCACACATGTGCATAGAGGGAAGTAAATCTCAATGGAAATCAAGCGGCAGAGAGGGGGGAGGAGAGGATGGGTGCAATGAACCTACCTATCAGGTGCAATGAACACTATCTGGGTGACCGGCATACTTATAACCCTGACTCAATCATAACAAAAGTGATTCATGTAACCAAAAACATTTGTACCTCCATAATACTTTGAAATAAATAAAATAAGTACAACAAAATAAAACCATTGAAGGAAAAACAAAACAAAAAGTAGTGATTCTTTCCTTGTTTACAAAGACTTATGAACTAAAACCATATTGAAACTATTTAATAAACATGTTTGAAAAGCTCCTGACAATATTTAATTATATTTTCATGGTGAGATATTTGTTTTATCTCACAGGAACCAGGAAATCCACAAAAGAAAGTATTTGATTGCAATTTCTTTGGTCATATGTTTACATTTTATCAAGAAGCAAAATATTGAGGACAAACTGTTTATATTTTTCAATTACTTAGGTTTTTAGGTAGTCCCTAGATTAGTTGTAATGATATAGCAACGGAAGAGTTAAGGGGTATATGGTACCTTTTCTATATGCAGCTATGAAGATAATTAATTTTCTCTTTGCTGGGTCAGTTAGTAGTGGAAAATATAGTAGTAGTAGTGGAAAATATTTCACAACACCAACAATACTAACCTCAAAATTTAAGAATAGGGTCCTTTACTGACCAATTTAATTGCCTGGTTTAGTGTTTAAAACATTTGTAAAATTATTCAAATAAAATGTTATTTATTATGTATGAAATGAATAGGTATTATGCTTGCTTAAAACTGCTCATTTATTCATTCAAACATATTTAAGGGACATTTACAATGTATTAGACCCTCTCAACTCTGCCTGCTGATTCCATAGGTATTATCTGAAAAATCTAGATAGTGTTAAATGCTACATTTTAGTTGGGGGAAAGAAACATAATCACTATGTCTGATAGCAATTTTACATTATCCAGAAATTAATATTGTGGTACACATTAATCTTATCTGTATAATATTCATTAAAATATTATCTCTTACTTTTTTTAAAATAAGTTTTTATTTAGGTATCCATAAATTACTAGGAGAAATTGTCACCAAAGCTAGAGTAGTAGCACGATGGGCAGTATCATGTGTAGAAAGGATGATTCTTTTGGAAACAGAAGACTGTTCACTTGAACAGATTCTTTATTCTAGCCTGATTTAGTCTAAGCCAATTTTTTGTTAGTTGCCCATCCAATATTTAAAAACAAAACAGAGGACAGGAAAAGGAACTTTATTATTTGGGTTTTTACATTTTCAAGTGCTTTTGCCTCAAAAGGAATTTTAAAATAGATTTTAGTAGTTTTCCAGTAAATGATCACATTTTAAAAAGATATTGAACATTTCAATAGAGTTTAAGGTGAAATGGAATTGACCAGTTTCCATTTAATGATGCACAAAAATAAAAGAGGGCTCTAACCTCAGAAGATAAAAGCTGAAAGTGGAGATGATTGATGTTTAAAACATTTTGAGAGATGTGTATACAGTAACCAGATCTTTTTATTTGATCTCTAATTACCAGCATAAGGGTTACTTTTCACACTTGAAAGTGATTATAAACATAAGAAAGTCTTTTCCCAGAAAGACAATGTTGTTGAAAGATATAGATTCAAGAATAGTTCAGATTAATTAATTGATGGTGGATGCATGTCAGCTTGTCAAAGGAAGTTAGAAATCTTCAAGGTAACATTTTGAGAGCTCACTTTCTGCAATGCTTAAATGATTGATCTGCTCCAGGATGACATTTTTCTCATATTTTCACACTTTTACTGGTAATAGAGACATTTAATGTTTCTTGTCAATTTGTTCAATGATTGTGTAGCTGTAAATTATTTGTTATATTGCTAGAGAGTCATAACCCAAGTTTTTTATTTTTTTTCTCTGTCTTTTAAATCCTAAACCAACCTTTAAAGGAGATTGAAGATCTAGTATGTAACAGTGGCGAGGGCCTTATTTTCTTGGAGTTAATGTGAGGGAAGTAGCCTTATGTCATTAGGTTTTTCCAGAGCTGATGCTTCCTCTGCCCTAGGCTTAGAGAATGAGCAGCCTTCCTTGGGGAAGATGCCACAACCACACTGACCCATCCCTCATTCAGGGGGATTTTCTGTCTTTTCTTTCTATCTTTAACTTTGACCCACTTTTGTACCTTTGTGTTTTAAGATGCTCATAGACCCAGAATTTATACTTTATACCACATCCCTTTTTGAATATTATTTCTACTCCCAATAACAATGTGTTTAATATATGTGTCTGTATGTATCTGTATATCACTGTGGTAATATTCTCTAATGAAAATCCTGTTGTAAGTGATGCAAATAAGTTTATTGTGTGTCTTTTCTTTCCACTCAGTTCACAAGTTCCTCTATGGAGGAAACATTTCTTATAGGTCTAGTACTGTCTTATATAAGTTCTTGAAGGACTATTGAATGCATCAAGAGACTGATATCTAGATTTTCTTATGCCTTGCTCACTTCCATGACCATGATCAAGCCACTTATGATTTCTGAATATTAGTGTCTACATCTTTTCAAAATTTATTTTTTTTAAAAAAAATTTATAATTATTATGAGTATATCACAGTTGTATAGATTAATAGGGTCTATGTGATGTTTTGATACAAGCATACAATGTGAATCAATAAAATCAGGGTAATTGAAGTATCTATCGCTTCCATCATATATCATTTCTTTGCATTAGGAATATTTCAATTCCACTCTTTTTAGTTATTTTAAAGTATACCTTAACTTATTGTTGATTATAGTCACTATTGTGCTATCAAATATTGTTCGTCCTAACTATATTAACTACATGTTTTGCACCAATTATCCATCCCCACTTTATCCTCCCCTTCCCACTTCCCTTTCCAGCCTCTGGTAACCACCATTTTACTCTCTGTCTCCATGAGTTCAATTGTTACAATATTTAGCTCTCACATATGACTGATAACATGTAAAATTTGTCTTTCTGTGCTTGGCTTATTGCATTTAACATAATTTTCTCCAGTTCCATCCATGTTATTGCAAATGGTAGGATTTAATTCTTTTTATGGCTATATAATATGCCACTGTATATATACCACAGTTTCCTTATCCATTTGTCTGTTTATGAGCACTTAGGTTGATTCCAAATCTTAGCTATTGTGAATAGTGCTACAATAAACATGGGGTGGAAGTATATTTTTGATATAATGATTTCCTTTCTTTTGGATTTAGACCTAGAAGTGGGATTTTTGGGTCATATGGTAGTCCTATTTTTAGTTTTTTTGAGGAAATTCCATAGTGGCTGTACTAATTTACATTTTCACCTATAGCATGACAGGCTTTCAGTTTCTCTACATCCTTGTCAACATTTGTTATCGCCTTTTTGATAAAAGCCATTTTAACTGTGGTGAGATGACAGCATATTGTAGTTTTGATTTGCATTTCTCTGATGACTTATGATGTTGAACATTTTTTCATGTACCTCTTGTCCATTTGTATGCCTCTTTTGGGAAATGTCTATTCAGATCATGTTCCCATGTTTATCAGATTATTTGATTTTTTTCCTATTGCAGTATTCAAGCTCCTTATATATTCTAGGTATTAATCCCCTATCAGATGGGTACTTTGCAAATATCTCCTACCATTTTGTGGGTTGTCTTCTCACTTTGTTGAATGTTTCTTTTGCTGTGCAGAAGCTTTTTAGCTTGATGTGATCGATCTCATTTATCTATTTTTGCTTTGGTTTCCTGTGCATTTAAGGTATTACTCGAAAACTCTTTGCCCAGACTAACAGCCTGGAGCCTTTCTCCAATATTTTCTTTTAGTGATTTAATAATTTCAGGCCTTAGATTTAAATCTTTAATCTATTTAGATTTGATTTATATATATAATAACAGATAAGGGCCTAGTTTCATTCTTCTTTATATGGATACCAGTTTCCCAGAACTATGTATTGAAGAGACTGCTTTTTCCCAATGTATGTTCATGGCACTTTTGTTAAAGGTTAGTTCACTGCAGATGTGTAGGTTTATCTCTGGATTCTCTATTCACTTCTACAGGTCAACATGTTTGTTATTATGCTGGTACAATGTTGTTTTGGTTACTACAGCTTTGTAGTATAATTTGAAGTTAGGTAATGTGATTCTTCCAGTTTTCTTCTTTTTGCTCAGGATGATTTTGGCTGTTCTGGGTCTTTTGGAGTTCCATATAAATTTTAGGATTACTTTTTCTATTTCTGTGAAGAATGTCATTTTTATTTTGATGGGGATTGCATTGAATCTGTAGATTACTTTGGATGGTATGGAAATTTTAACAGTATTGATTCCTCCAATCCATGAGCATGGAATATCTTCCTTATTTTTTTTTTTTTTGTATCCCTTTCAATTTCTTTTATCAATGTTTTATTGTTTTCATTGTAGAGATCTTTCATTTCTTTGGTTAAGTTTATTCCTAGATATTTCATTTTATTTGTAGATATTATGAATTGGATTATTATATTGGTTTCTTTTTCAGATTGTTGTTTTTGGCATATGGGAAGGCTATGGATTTTTGTATATTGATTTCGTATTGCGCAACTTTTCTGAATTTTTTTATCAGTTCTAATAGCTTTTTGGTGGAGTCTTTAGGTTTCTCTAGATACACGATCATATCATCTTCAAACAAGGATAATTTGACTTCTTCCTTTCCAATTTGGATGCTTTTTAATTCAAAATGGATAAACAATTTAAATGTAAGGCATGAAACCATAAAAATGCTGGAAGAAAATGTAGAAAAAACTTTTTTAGATATCTGCCGAGGCAAAGAATTTCTGACAAAAGTAATTATAGCAAAAACAAAAATAAATGAATGGGGTTTTACTAAATTAAAAAGCTTCTGAATAGCAAAGGGAATAACACAGCAAATAGAAAATTACATAATGGGAGAAAATATTCCTAAACTGTATATCTGATAAAGGGCTAATGACGAGAATCTACAAAGAACTCAAACAAATCAGCAAGAAAAAAACCCAAACAACTCCATTGAATAATGGGCAAACCATGAACAAAAGCTTTTCAAAAGAAGATAGTCAAATGGCCAACAAACATGAAAAAATGCTCAACATCACTAATCATCAGGGAAATACAAATTAAAACCACAATGAGATATTACCTTGTACTAGTTTAGAATGGCTTTTATTTAAAAGTCCAAAAGCAATACATGTTGGTGTGGCTGCACAGAGAAAAGAACACTTATACAGTGTTGATGGGACTGCAAATTAGTGCAAGATCTATGGAAAACAATATGGAGATTTTTCAAAGAACTAGAAGTAAACCTACCATTCAATCCAGCAATCCCACTACTGGGTATCTATCCAAAGGAAAAGAAGTCATTTTATCAAAACAAGCAAACAAAAAAACACACTTCTACTCTAATATTTATTGTAGCACAATTCACAATTGCAAAGATGTGGAATCAACCCAAGTGCCCATTAATTACTGAGTGGATTAACAAAATGTGGTATATGTATACCATGGAGTACTACTCAGCCATAAAGAGAAATAAATTAATGTTTTTTGCAGCAATTTGGATGGCACTGGAAACCATTATCCTAAGTGAAATATCTCAAGAATGGAAAAACAAACACCACATGTACTCTTCAATAATTTGGAACTAATTGATGGACACATATGGGCACACATGAGCACAGAAAGAAGTAGAAATCATTGAAAATCAAGAAGGGGGAGGTGGGGAGCAGTAAAAATCTACTTAACAGGTACAATGAATACTATTTGGTTGATGGGCACACTTACAGCCCTGACTAAAGCATTAGAAAAAGCTATCCAAGTAACAAAACATTTGTTGAGAGCCTTAATAAAACAAAATGGTGGAGGAAGGATGAATTCACTCTTTGCCTAACTGTGCAGGGACATTGATCTTCTGCCCTTGACGTTACTGGCTTTCAGGCCTTTAGATTCATGCTGGGCTACCTCACAGGCTCTCTAGTTCTCAGGCCTTCAACCTACGCCACTAGCTTCTCTGAGTCTCTAGTTTGCAGATGGCAGATCATGGGACTTCTTAACCTACATAACTACATGAGGCAATGCCTTATGATAACTTTATTTCTAGAGATTATATATAAATATGCACACACAAACACGTGTATGTGTATATGTACAGAGAAAGACAAAGAGTTTCTCATTTCTTAGGGGAGAAAAATTTTGAACCAACCTTGAGGCCACATCTGATTTTATACACACACACACACATACATATCTCTAGATTATATTTTTAAAGATATATAATCTATATGCTATGTAACAGATTATATAGAATATAGGTATAATATATATGATATCTCTGTATTAGTATACATTAGATATTAAAATATTACATATAATTCCATATATTATAAAGATTGGGGTCACATCAGATTTTATAATATGTATCTATGTATACATATATGTATATGTATATATACATATATCTAGAGATAGATTATATATAATGTATATAATAAAATTAAATTAAAAATAAATCTATAGGTAATATGTTTGAAACATTGATAATTTAAACTTTACAAATTATAGAGAAAGGAATTTACAAATATTTTCATGAATTAAGTTTCAGAAAAACAGGGTAGAGATTCAGGTTTGCACTAAAAGAATAAAAGACTTGTGCCCTAAAGAAAGACATGTATATGTGTGTGTGTGTGTGTGTGTAAAATTAGTGATATATAGCCTACAGAACACATACACACTTGAAAATAAAAGCTGTTTCATTTTGTTTACTTTTAGGAGTTAAATTAGAAGTAAGATTATGGATGATTCTTGAAACTAAGAGAAAAGGAATTTAACATTCACCAGATTCTTCCCTTAGAGTAAAATGTAACAGAATCAAATACACATCTATTACAGAAAACATCTTTCTTTATTAGCATGCACATCATTAATTAGGGAGATACTAACTTCAGGATAGAAGTTAATTAACTGTGAGATCAATACCTAATGCTGATTTCACTTTTTACATCTTTCTCACAGCACCAAACTAATAAAAGCATTATGTTTTTGAGTAAAACTCACTTGACCAGAACCTCAAAGTGAATAGTTCCTGAGGCTCTCAACAAGAAGGGAATGGTGGTTGAGTTGGTAAAAGTTGGGTGTTCACCAATAAATAAGTAAAACTAAGAAGTTTAGATGATATGCCAGATTATGTTATATAAATATTATATTCATAAAATGTTGTCACAAATAAGATTATTCATTATTTCATCGTATTATTTACACATAGATAGACTTAAAAGCAAATTTATTCTGTTTATATCATGGTCAGGATTCTTTTTTAGGAGTACAAAGATTACATTTTCTTCTTGTTAAGGTATGGTATTCCCACATTTAAGGTGAGCACTTTTAAGTTCCTTAACGAGATTCTTGCCTCTTAGTGGAGAAAGATTTTTGACCTAACCTTGGGGCCATATCAGAGGAAGTATGGGATGTTCTTTGTATAATGCTTTTAACCTGCTAGGTACAAATCTTAGTTTTAGGAGCTTTGTTCCAAAGACAGTAGCATTAGGAAAGTATCTGTTTATTGTCATCATCCAATACCAGTGTCCAAAGTGTCTATTAAAGAATATTAGTGTTAGAGGCCAAGCATTAACCATCCTGAAACTGAGCATGAAATTAAAGTGCAGAACGTACTTGAAATCATTCACTTTCCTTATTTCTCTCTCTCTGAAACAAGGACTTGGCATTCTTCCCCTAAGGTATAGTATCTGTGTTTTCATAATGACTTTTTTTGTTCCAAGCTAATTGCTTTAGAATGCTCTGCTACATTTTGCTTTTTTTATGGCTCTCTCGATAGGGACCTGAATTAATACAGGAAAGACACTTAGAACACTGTCTGCCACATGGCAAGCACCTAAAACCTATTTGCTCTTGTTATTATTAATATAATTGTAACAATAATACTTATTATTTTAAATTTTCACTCACTAGTTTGCAATAACCTATGTAAGACAGGATATGTACCATAGGATAGGTGGGGAGTTGGACACTGGATGTGCATAGCAAAATATAAGAAATTCTGAGAAGATGGTGAGTATAGCAAGCTTTGAATCTTCCAGAACCCCGGTCCCCTAAAAGAGAACTGAAAGACAGCAAAACCAAGGACCCACAGACATTAGTCACAACAGAAATAGTTGGCAAAAGCATTTGAAAAAACTCTATCATAAAGACTGAAGTGGTTATTAAATATATATTTACCTGTAGAACTAAGATATATATATATATACATATATATATATATATATAGGTGTTTTAATGGAAGTGGTATAGTATGTGAAGACTATATTCTCTAACAAACTAACATAAATGTAGGAAATAAGAAATGTTCATAAAATAAATTTGGTACTTATAAATATCTTCTAGTTAATAAGACAAAATTATACAATGGAATTTTTTTTTTTTACAAATAATTGTGAAACTATTTATGTAGAAATGAGCACTACTGGCAGATAACCTCACAAAAAAACCCAAAAAAAGTCCAAAACAACATCACAAACATTTTTATAAAAGAACAAATACAAACTCACCTGTAAACAGGCATATTGAAGTAGATGTGGTTGTATGTGTTCTTTCATCAAAAGGTTTATGTAGCTCTTTCAGTTATTTAATAAATAATTATCAAGAGGCAATTAAGTGCTTGGAGAGGTAACGGCATAATTCACTGTCTAAACTGGATCTCTTTTGAGAGAGAAAGGGAGGTACTACCAAAGATTACAGGAGAACAACAGGTGTCCACTGGGACTGAGTCACCCTAATTATAGGCTGTGTTAAGGACAGGTCTTTATGCAGACAGTGATGAGACTGGAAGGATTTTAAGCAGAGGTTTCCATTTTGACTGGTGCAGTGCGGAGAGAGTGGATTATAATGAGGCAGGTGTGTATGCGGGGAGACTACCAATTAGCCTTTCCCAGAGACCGGGAAAGGCATCTCTGTTGCTGTTTTTGTTTGTTAGCTTGTTACATGCCTCCTTTTTGCATACACAGAGCCTGGCCTAAAATCACATTAGCAGTTTCCTTTCCTTCCAGTGACTGGGGTCTGAGAAGTGCTTGTTACTTTCTGTGCCCATATCTGAAGTATTAGGGATATACAAAAAGTGACTATTTTTAGAATTACTATAGAATAATGTGTCAATTTTTTCTCTCTCTTCATATATATATATATACATTTTTTTGTTATATATTTAACAAACTGTACCAAATATCATTAAAAATCCTATTCAATGAGCTAAGCTTTTGGAGAGGTATCAGCTATTCTGTAAATATATCCTACACTTCAAAAATACCTGGTAAGGGCTAGGCATGGTGGTTTACACCTGGAATCCTGGATCACTTGAGGCCAGGAGTTACAGACCAGCTTGGGAAACATTGTAAGACCCTGTCTCTTCAAAAAGAAAAAAAAGAAAAAATTAATCAGCTAAGTGTGGTGGCATGACCCTGTAGTCCCAAGTACTCAGGAGGCTGAGGCCGGCAGGCTGCAGTGAGCTATGATCGTGCCACCGCACTCTAGCCTGGGTAGCAGAAAGAGACCTCATCTCATTAAAAAAAAACAATCCTGATGGGTCTGATTTCTTTTTTAAAAAAGAAATGTTCCTTGCTTAAGTTTCAATAGTAAAACATATGCACTAAATACGTAGAAGTATTGAAAAGTTTCTTTTAAAAAAGATAAACAACATAAAAACACCAAATGTCACATCTTTTTATTTTAACCTAGCTAAAATTCATCTGTACATAAAAGTTTGTAACCTGTTTTTTTAAAACTCCATATTATATCATAAGTAAGTTCGCCAAATTTAGCAAATAAAAGTCCAGGATGCCCTGTTACATTTGAGTTACAGATGAACAATATTTTTTTTTATAATTATGTCTTAAAGTTTGCGTAGGACATAGTATTACTTTATAAAAATGTTACTTATGTGAAATTCGAATTCAACTGCACATCCTGAATTTTTTCTGGCAATATTAATTATAAGCATTTTTCTTATTTGTTTAATTTAATCTTTATAAACTATTATAAATAACGTTGTGCTAAACACTTTAACGCAAGAAAATATATCTTAGCTTTAAAGAGTTTATCTTTAGATATTAATAGATTCCCAGAAGTAAACTTCTTAGGTAAGATTAAATATATATATATATCTCCAAGTTTATTTTATAGGTCCTAGTTTCCTTTCCTTTATTCCATATTTATTTAGATAGAGAGTTGAATTTGTATAAGCATTGCCTCGTCCACAATTGTTTTTTTTCTTTAAAGTATAGGTAAAGTAGATTAGCAGTGGAGAATTTATGCTTACTGCATGGCAATCCAGTTCCTTCTAAAGTCTTGCTTGAAGTTGTAGATATTTCAGTGAAAGAGATTTCTAGACACAGACACGTTATATATGCATCTCCCTGGGTTCCCTTCAATTCCATTTCCTGTGCTCAGGTTTTTATAAAAGATCCTGTGATGCATTGTCTTAGCCCCACTTTCCTTCTTTGCTCTCCTCTTCAGTAAGTCTCATAATAGCCTAGTACTGTGTCAATTATACTAAAATGGATGTTTATGTGTAACAAAGTCCATATAACTAACAACAAATAAATCTTATTTTCTCCATCTTCTTATATTTTTCTTTTTCTTAAATCCAGTAGTTATATAATATCTGGGAAGGGCTTCTTTGGTTTTAGTTTTTTTGATTCTATCAGTTTCTCTCTTGTTCATGTTTTTGATACACACTGAGGAGTATCCCCCTGAAACCATGGTGCTTAGAAGAGTTTCATGAGCCCCTGGCTTTTTGGCTAAAAGAATAACTTCCAGATTGTGCCTGAGCAGAAAGTAACTTCCTGGTGAACAGTCAAATGTATGAAACTATTACTTTTCTGATTATAATGGTAGCTCATGATTTTAGTATTTATTCACTTTACTGTCTTACTGGCCTCATTTTCATTGAAACACTCACAGTTGTATCCATTAGGTATCATTCAGTATATATTCCCTTCTTCCTAGAGCCCAATACCAAATTGTGTTAATAACTATTTCAATCAAAAATTAAATCAATTACTCAATATGCTTCCTACAGCCATAAAACCCAGAAAAATGAAGCATTGTAGTGCAGTCATCCATTCAAGGCAAGTATCAAGAGTATCTATTTGTCAGCCTTGTGAATGCATTTTTGTTAATGTTGAAAGTATTTAGTGTTTAAATGTTTACATTTTAAAATTATTTTTAATCATTTTTGATACATTAGTGTTGGCCAATACTCCAGGTATACCTAGGTATAAACTCCAAATAAACAAATGAAATAAACCAGGTATTCCTCAAATTTTTTACAATCGCCACCAATGGTTCCATTTCTCAATGGCACCGCATGCAATTGTACCCCTAGCACTGCTCTCTCTGGACCATTCTTCCTTGGATTGTTAGAGCAGTGCTTGCATCTTTCCAGACTTCTGGTTAATTCACTGCTATTCTAAGGCTTTATCACTGGGTGGCACCCTGCCACCTAATTTAGATCTCGTCTCCCTCCTATGCTTTCTCCAGTATAATTGCACTGTGGTCAAAAGCCGGGGTCTGCACCCAGATGCCCGTGTTTGAAATCCAGGTTCTGAAATCCATTAGCTCTCTGACAATGGACAACCTAGATCTTCAGCAAAATGAAGATAACAATAGCGACTACCTCAGAGGGAAAAGTTAATTTAAAATACTTAGAAGAGTGCCTGTCAAATACAAAACATCCACTAAAATGTATCTGTTATTTGTATTACCATATTCAGAATATTACAGTAGAACCTGGATATATAAATATCAGTAAGTCACACAAATTGAAAAACGGGCAAAAAAAAAAAATACCAAAACAAACAAAACAAGCTAGTGATTGTGATGATAGAGATAAAAACCAACAATTGAAAGATAATTAAGTGGGGCATTTAAAGCTTGCAGGGGTGGTTGGATAAGAATTTCTGACCATTTATTGCAAGCCTTGTGAGAACAAATGTCTGGATTTGTTCTTTAAACGTATTACCTTATGTATCTGTCTTTCACAATAACTGTACACAATAGATATTTTATACCCATTTCCTGATAAAGAAACTGAGCCTAATAGTTGTGAGTAATTTGCTCAATATGCCTCATGCTGTACGTGGAAGATCACAGATGGAAATTCAGGTTTGTTTTATTCCAAAGCTTTTACTGCTGTGTGCTCTCTGCTCTGTCATCTGTCTATATTTTCTATTTCAGCCGTTACTGATTAAAATTTTAATACCTACCTCTCAATATTGTTCTTATATTCTGGAAGGGATTGAGTTGCCTGTGACACCTAATAAGAAAATCATAAACATGTCTGCAGCTTGAGCCTTTTCTTATTTTCCAAGGTGCATGCTGAACCGACAGGGCTGCCAGTCCCTCGCTTCACTCCTCGCGATTTCTGCGCCCTTCCCCTCCTCCCTGACAGTGGTATCAGCATTTCTGCTGCTGCTTGTGCTGATAAAGTCTGCAAACACACACACAGAACAGAAATCCCTTGGTGACACGTTCACAGGGGAATTCCTTCACAGAAAGGGTCCAGACAGGAAGGAAAGTGTCCTGCAGAACTCCCCACTGCTCGGCAGATAACCGGACCATTCAAAGGTGGCTTTAGACATGCAGCGACAAATTTTCCCACCTGAAATATGTGTAGCAAGTAAGTATTCCCAAGAATTTGTTACAAAAGGAAGTGAGTTTAAATTATAGTAAAAACGTTAGGTCAAAAAAAGCTTCATGTTTTCTCACACTAGATTTAAACCTGATGACATCGAATAAGAAAACCAGAAAGTCTAAGAGGAAGGAGAAGTTGAAAGAAGATTTGAACTTTCAAAAATTATATGCGCTTGCTCATCACCTTTAAATATCTTTCCTAACATAGGATGCTTCTCAAATATATTCTTTACCATTTTTCATGGTGTACATGAAAGCAAAACTGGATTTATAATTCAAAGATGGTGACTCTAAATGATGTGATTGCAAATGTCCAAGAAGCCCACCCTGCATGTTCACAGCAGCATCAAACACGCATGTACACACATATGCACTCACACACACCACACCCTCCAAACACACGTACACACACGCACATGCACAAACAAACCATGCTCTCGCACTCTCCCAATGCAAACACAAACACTTGACTCTCCCATCCATGAAGGAAGGAGCAGGTGAAGGGGCGAGGGACTGTGGATCTGAAAAGAGGAGGATGAAAGTCGCTGAGAACTGAAATGCCACTGTAGGGACTTCAGTACAACCTGGGTGACTGTGACTTTGGTACATTTAAATTTAGAGTTACTTTGAAAACCGCATATTTGAAATAGGTATCGGTCAAATATTCTTTAGTGTGAATCTGCTTCTGATCATTTCTTGAGAGCAGGTTTTGACAGGCGAAGTGCATGTACTAAGGGCCTAAGGCTAAAGGGAAAATAAGAATAGGGCAAAGAGAGAGGACGGCCAGGTGCCCCAACAAACTCGGCAACACAGTGGTTTGTCCTGAGGTCAGTGCTCAATGAAAACCTGCTGATCCCACTGAGAGCTGCCCATAGGAAGGGACAGAAGGTTATATAGAAAATGCTGTAGCTAAGCTAAAGAGTATATTTCTCTACTTACATCCATGTGAAGTTTGAAAGGTCACTATCATCTGTCTAAAAATAAAAGTTATTGGCCCTAAGTCCAGGCTATCCTAAATTCTAAAGTCTTGCATCCAATCCAAGGCTTAATACTTTTGATTTTTTAAATAATAGTAAATATATATTACTTTGTCTTTTAATTTGTATAATTAAGTCAATGTTTTGGTATTTGGGTAGAGAGAGTTGAAGACAAAATGCTAAAAAGTTTTGAAAAGTTAAAAACAAAAGACTATGGTTAATGTAGACAGACTGACTGGTTTCAACATTTAGTGTGGATTAGAAGGGTGCATTATCTCAATATCTTATGAGTAAATGCCTCAATCTGGACGTGTATGAAAATTTTAATTAAAGAGATAATCATTAAGGAACATCTCCTATTATTTCCTTTCTCTCCTGACAAATGCTTCTCTTCAACCTGAGCTTTAGCTTGCCATTCCCCCTAATGTTTTGAAGGCTGTTATCTGAGGAATCATGGAGTGGGAGATATATCTTTGAAGATCCATTAGCTTTAAACTTACTTCCCTTTATCCACCTGATAAAGCCAGCATTTATTAACCTGGAGAGCATTCCTAGAAGAGCTATTTGTTCACTGATAGTTTTGGCTGGGGAAATGACTTATAGGACAGATGGAGACCACGTTTGGTTTAAAAGTGCTTAATATTGGGTTATACTGTCTGCATTCAATTTGAACCAGTGTAAGATAGTTTTGAGGTTATGTTCAAGAATTTTTACTATAGCCGAAGAAAAGAAAAAAAAAAAAAACTAATCTACCAAAGCTGAGACCTTAGCTATGAAATTATACTGTTTTGCAAGGTCAGAATTTTCTTATACGATATTCTCCTAAAATGTTCAATGGAAAATCAGTAAAGGAAAACATGATGATGAGCAACTGTCCATTACGTGTGATTAATATGAATAGTTATTTTGAAGTTTCAGATAAAGATTCTTCTTTCCACACTCTGATTTTCTGAGTAATTCATTACTTATATATGTGACAGTAACTTAAGAGAAAAATACAAAGAGGGAATATCTAGCTAATGGTTCTTAACTTATTTAATTGATTGAGTGAGTGACTGATTCATTCATTCATTTATTTTTTCTGCAAGCAAATATTTCTTGAGGACTTACTCTGTGTCAGGTTCTGTTCTTGGATTAGGAGGCAGTGCTAAAACAAGACAGATAAGAACTTTGTCCTTAGTGAGTCTTCTATTATAGCAGAGGAGGTAGTCAATAACCAATAATCATGTAACTCTCAAATTGCAATTATAATGTAGGAAGTCAGAGAAGAAGAAAAATAAAAACCCGCAACATAAAACACTAAGCTTAGAGGGAATCCAGTTTCAGAAGAAATTTGATTAACTTTAAGTTCGATAGAAAGAAAAAGAGATTGTTAATTTTTATGCTTCACCTCAAGAAATAGCACGCTTAACTGCCTGGAACGGGATCCTTAAGGCATTTCCTGCTTTTTCCATACCATTTATCCATTGACCCGAAGACCCTGTGATTGACCAGCCAATGGTCTGTGCAGCCATCTTCTTTCTCGCAGCCTAGATAATATAGCCACAGAAATCTACTTCCATTTAATGACTGCCACTCACCTGATTTTTATTTGGCATGCAGAATGAAGGTGCTGGAAGTATTTGATCAATAATTTGGAAGACTGTAAATTAAAAAAAAGAGTAAAAAACTATATGTTAGCATAATATTAATTACACTTATGAGAAGAACGACAAAAAATATCTATAAATATTTCAATCTTTTTTCCTTCTCTATCATCTAATGAGGAAAACTCCTTTGTTGCCTTCTTATTAGGCCTCATTTTGTGCATTGATTTGGGAAACAGATAATGAAAACTTGGAAAAGACAAATGCATTGGATTATAGATTTATATGTTGTGGGCAAGAGAGAATGGCTTAAATTATTGCTCTCTTATGTCACTATTAGACACTATTAGACACTATTGCTCTCTTATGTCACTTATAGAGGTGAGTGCTTCAGAGCTGATAAGCTACCTTGCCATGTTTAACATAAGACTTCAGTCTCAGACTGTCAGGTGGTCGTTTCTATACACATCATGTTTTAGTCAGCAGGGAAGAAAATAGGTCAGGAGGGTCTGTACGAATTTGTTTTTAGAAGTATAACCAGCAAGAGGCATAATTACTTCTGCTCATTCCCTCTTGGTCAAAATGTTGTCACATGTCCACACAAAGCTGCAAGGAAGTCTAGAAGGGGACACTCTAGCTATATGGGTATGTAATCAGCTAAAATTTAGGAGTTCTGTTATTAAAGAGAGATGGATACATAGTATGGGACAACTAGCAGTCTATACCTGAATACATTTTGGTGGCTACCCTCATATCCATCTGTACCCCTTTCTTCCACAATTAGAGCTCTTATTAGCACATCTATGGATGGCAATCAAAGCCACATCTAGTCATTACTTTTAGTTTAAAGTGCCAGACCTCTGAATGTTAATTGGTTTTCTCCATGAAGTCAGTATGCTGTTTCCTGGTGTTTTGTGACCTATAAACTAATAGAGAAATTATATGTTTCATCTCCACACACATTAAACAATAATGGAGAAATACTAAAATAACTTCAATAAAAATCTCCTTCTGAAATGAGAATAAAGGGAAACAGAACACTCATTGCCTATAGCAATGATCAAACCCTGTTGAGCAAGTGTTGGCAATGCAAATGTCCTTGGTTAGCTCTTGTTCTGGTCTCTGGAGGAACTCCTTTGTCCATTCTGATCTCTGGTGTCTTTTTCCATTTTCTTCTAGGACCACATTTGAAGTGTGCATTGGAAAATGTGTTCCCCTGAGGGCTACAGAGCTTGTTCAGTTTGGGGACACAAAAGTTGCTTGAGGAGTGAAATAATTACAGGCATCTTTGGCCAGATTGTGCTTTCCCTGGCAATAAAACTCCTTCAATAATTTAGTGGATGCATTGAATGTGCTTTTTGTTTCATTTCCATGTGAAGGGGATAGTCAATGCAAAGTGTGTCTAGATATAGTTTTAAACTTGAAGTTTCTCACTTATTGGTTGGTCCCTGGGCTCAGCTTGACCCTTTCTCTAGCATGTTAATGTGTTTTCCTTTGTCCATATGAAAAACTGGGCATGGACTGTTACTAATTTTGTTTGTTGGTACAGGGTCTGCTTCCCAAGTTATCACAATGAATTTTTGCCCCACAATTATCTGTGCCATCCTCATTCACTGCTAAGCCAGTGTTATGTATTTTGGGGTTTTGTTTTGTTTTCTTTGTTTTTTGAGATCAACAGATTGCTTCCAGTACCAATTTGATGGTGAGTACATGTGGAGCCCATTTTCCTGATCTTGTGTCACCTCACTTTGGATAATGGGCTTAAGCTTAATCCAGGATAACATAAACGGTGCTAGCTCGCTGTCATTTCTTAGAATTGAATAATATTCCATTGTGAACATATACCAAATTTTAATTATCCACTCATGAATTGATGGGCACTTGAGTTGTTTCCATGTCCTTGCAATAGTGAGTTATGCTGCCATAAACATTCAGGTGCAGATGTCTTTATAATAGAATGTCTTACACTCTTTTGGGTAGATGCCCAACAATGCTATTGCTGGACTGATTAAAATCATGGTGCTCAAATGGTGG
The DNA here is from genome assembly GCF_040939455.1 of Microcebus murinus. Classification (NCBI taxonomy): domain Eukaryota; kingdom Metazoa; phylum Chordata; class Mammalia; order Primates; family Cheirogaleidae; genus Microcebus; species Microcebus murinus. The sequence goes on along the minus strand of NC_134126.1, from coordinate 10,534,289 downwards.
TGGTGTTCACGAGGGATTAGGGGGGATAGACCCACAACTTAGGGATGTGGTGAGCATTGTGGAGGGGAAGGGCATACCTCTAACCTTTCCTAGGTAGAGGAAAAAATATAAAATGTAGCCAAAATGTCAAAAAAAAAAAAAAAAAAGAACATTTATCGAGTGTCGGGCAAGTAGGAGGGGGAGGAGGGGGTGGGCGTGTACTTACACAATGAGTGCCATGCGCACCACCTGGAGGATGGACATGCTTGAGGCTCTGACTGCGGTGGGAGGGATGGCAAGGGCAATAGATGAAACCTTAAAAACATTTGTATCCCCATAATATAATAAAAAAATAGATTCCTTCCAGTACAAACTTCTGGGATGGATTAGATGTAGTCCAATCTTTTGTAATAGTGGGACCTTAAATATAAAAGTTTATATAAGATAGCTCCTTTTCTTTCTTCTCAAATAGTCCAGAGGTAGGCAATGCAGAGCTTTTAGAGCAATGTTGCCATCTTCAATATGCGGTTTCTATTTTTAGGATCGATGTGTTTGAACCAATGACTCCTAGATAGGGAGAAAAGTGAAAAAAAAAAAAATCAGAGGAGGAGATACTCATTTCTTTTCATGGGCATAACCAAGCAGAAAAACATCTGTTCCCATCCATTTGATTTAGAATTGAGTCACATGATCCCACCAAGCTAGAAGAAGCGGGGAAAATGCAGTCCTTGGGTGAGTAGCAACATGGCTAGCTAAAATGTGGAAATGTTATTGCTAAAGAAAGTGGAGTGAAAATGGGTGAAAATCTGGACAGTAGCCAGACTTCACAAAGAACAATACTGAGTTACTATGAATAGAAATTACACTGAAATATTAACAGATCTTGTCTCTGATGGGAGAACCTTGTGTGAGTTTCATTTTTCTCTATGATTTATTTATACTTTTTTCCACCTGATTTACTGTCTATTTTTAGATGTCTTATAATGATCATCTATTGCTTACATAACCCAAAACTATTTAAAAATTCAATAAACTGAAATTCCACAACTATGCATTGTGAGTGATGTTATAATGAATGTTTTCCAAAGATTTGGTGCATAAAATAAACCTTTAAAGGACTCTGGGAGAGAAACTCTGAAAGGTAGAAAGATACAGAACTGCAGACATGTAGGAAGAGTGAGAGAAAGATGTTGTCTGGCAATGATGAGATTCTTCCTGAGAACTGGGACAGATCAAACACGTGAACTCAGAGAAAGAGAGAGAAAGAGAAATTGAGCATCGGCAACATAAAATATATTAAAAGCTTTAAGCTTGGCAATCTGGAGAAAGGGGTATTGCATGTTTCATATATTAATACTTTCAATAATAATATTTCACATTAAGTAAATACATTGCTGTTACTTTTGTAGGGGATATTTTAAATTATTTTCAGAAATCACAATGCAAGGAAATAATTCCAGCTCAGCATGCTCTGTGAAAATAATTATATCAGGAAATTTGTGTAAAATAGTGGTATAGGTCCTTGACTTGAAATTGTCTAAAGAAATGTCATTATATTAAAAACAACAAACACATTAAAAAGTCCACAGAAAATTGTATTTTGGATTTAAAGGCCCAAAAAAAATGCTGTTTATATTTATACTATAGAGTGTTATTAAAGCCAACATGAAATGATTGTGGGAGGTCTTACAAAGCAATACTTGGACATCCTCACAGGTTGGCTTCTTTCTATAGATATGTTTTATCAGTATTAATCCTCTAAAGAAAAACAAATGGCCATTCACAAAAGAAGCTTGTTTACCAAATTCTGTTTTGTAACTGGCAGTGGGAATTTATTTTTACTGTGTTAAACAACTAGAGTAAAAATAACTGCTGCATGGATGCTGGGAGTTGTGGCGTGGAAAGTCGGGAGAACTGAACAAGCAGGATGCAGGAGTGCAGGTGCCAGGGTGACCCTGTGGTGTCAGCAGCAGGAATCAAGTAGACACCATCCTGTCACACTGCCTTTAATGTGCCTGAGACCCTATTACCCTGGGACTTTTTTCTCTCTTTTTCAAGATTTTCTTATATTATATATTTTTTGTATGCACAAGTGGGAAGGCTTCATCCAGTCCATTTAATTTGTTTGTCCCATTGTTCTGATGGTTGGGGATAAAAAACAATCAAGAAAGAGAAGAATATTTATGAAGTTAGGTGCTTTAACATTTAATCAATAAAGAGTTATTTTTAATGAATAGAAGAAACCACTAAAATTAGAGATTTCATTCCAACATAATTCCTTATTTCATAAGTTAGGATGAAAAAGTTCTCATCCGGTCCCTGTGTAAGTCAGTTATAACATTTAGAATGTCATTTATGAAATGGAAAATTTCAATTGATATAAAATCTTTATATCCTGCTGAAGAAACTTGAAAATGTCAATTTCATGCAGTACATCTGGGGAAAATCTGTCTAGGGCGTAACACCTTAACCATCACATGGTGATTGTAACTTATCTGTGTAAATAATGACACAAATTTTGAGGAGATATATTATCTGTTAAGACAGTAGGTGCTCAGGGGAATGTTTAGTCACTGGATCTGTGATCTATAGGTATTGTGATTGTAGGGGGTAAATATTGACTGAGGGGTCAGTGAAACTACATTTCTAGTAACAAGATAAAAAAAAATAAAATAAAATGATGAGGTATGTTCAAACAGTATTTGTATAACCTTTTCATTCTTCTACCACATACTTTGGTCATAGGAGAGTTCATTAAATATAGTAACCTCAAAAACTATTTGTAAAAGAAATGGTAAACTGAAAACAATACAAAAGGGGAAATTTAGAAGGGACTGCTATTAGATAGTGTGCTATGCAAATGTGGTGCTATAATGATGTCAGAGACATGGAGACAGGGACAGTGAGGAGTATGTGAGGATAGCTTCTTTTTTTATTTCAGAATATTATGGGGGTACCAATGTTAAGGTTATATATATTGCCCTTGCCACCCCCCTTCCCAGGATAGCTTCTTTATTTGGTTATTTTGTGGGATATATAAATGTGAAGCTGGGTGTGGTGGTGCACACTTGTAGTCTCAGCTGCTCAGGAGGCTGAGGTAGAAGGAGCCTTGAGGCCAGGAATGTGAGGCTGTAGTGCCCCATGACCTCACCTATGACTAGCTACTACACTCTAGTCTGGGCAACACGGTGAGACCCCATCTCGGAAAAAAATAATAATGTGTATGATCATGCAAATTAAACAAAAAACAAAAACACCTTATGGTTTGGGTCATTGTACCAGGTGGCAGGTAACTTTCTTTTTTTATTGCATTTCTGTCCTGAAAGAAAGAATTAAGATCCAAATAGAACAGCTTAGCATCAATGCTGGCAACATTTTTCTTACTTGTATTTAATTGAGGATGCTTCCAAATATAGTAATCTTCATAAATGAGAAACAAGAGTGCTACATTCATATATTTTTTGAAGTATATAAAGAGATGTTTTGGGGGTTGACATAAAATTCCTACACACTTCTATCATAAGACTTTTGAAAAATCTGGCCAGCTCTAGCATTATATTTATTAATTTATTAAAATACATGTTATTTTAATTGTGGTTGTACATATGTGTATTTTTTCTTGATATTGTGTTATAAATAGAGAACTAAATAGTTTCTATTGTGCTTTTTGGAAGACTTATGAATGATAGAAGGGAAAATAGTATCTTTGTAGAAATATATCTTATATTATTTGTCTAAAAACAAATTAATTTAGATTTCAAGGTAATTAAATTGTTATTGGAATTTTTTTTAAAAAAAAAAAGCTTTAGTTAGCCCTTATAAAAAGCAGCCAGTGAGATTAAGTGGCTTCCCTGTTGTCTCAGAGCTTGCAAACAGTAGACTAAGCATTTTACCCCAGATCTTTCTGAGTCTGAACCCCATTGTCTGACACCTCCACTGAAATGGAAGATTCATAAAAGCAACGGCAGTGCCTGCCTGTTGTGGGGCTGTGCTAAGCATTCTACCCCCGGCACCCATAAGAGTGCCTGGCCCTTGATAAGTACTTGTAAAATGAAAGAATGACCAAAGAAAGAGCCTAAAAGTTGATTTTTGACTTAAATGATGTTTTTGAACAAATGGAAACATATTCAAAAGGAAGTTTAAAAATGACCATATTTTGAAGTTCAGTTGATTAATTAATGCATGAGAAATTTGGGCAGCAAGTAGAGGATAGAAAGAAATATTCTCATTTCCTGGATAAGGTAAGAGTAGTGAGAGCCAGAATGTCTGTTGTCCCCTTCTCTATGGAAATTGCTATCTGAAGGGTTCCTCTGTTTCAAGTTTATAGAATTATCAGTAACTTGAAGAATGAAGAACATTTAACCAGTTTCTCTTCTACATTTGTAAATGAGACACCCAGTCACCCTTCTTTATTGTTCAACGCTAAAGAAGAAACAGCAGAATGAACTTGATTAGTGAATGAATTCATGATAAGGAGAAAAATGAGTTGAGTGTCTCCATTGTTATTTTATTGTTTCATTATGTGGAAAATGACAATTAACCTTAAAAGAGAATATTAAAAAAGAATAGTTTATGTTCTTTCAAAAATTCAAGTTGAACTAGTTTTATTTTTGTGACACTACAGATAACATACATGTGTATGTGTATCTATTATCTTTCTGTCTGATCATGTACCTACCTTTATTGTATGCGTGTGTACATGCATCAGAAATAAAAAAAAAACAGATTCACTTGGAAAGCAAAGTTATTGGTGGTGCCTATCTGGAGCAGCATGTGGAGAAGAATTATGAGGCTAGGTCCAAGATCAATGGAAAAAAATGCATATGATTTACTTGCAATGTCTAACACATGGGGAAGGAAAATGTCATTTTATTTTCCATGTTTGATATACATGGTAGCCTCAGTCATTAAAATAAATGACATTTTCCGGGAGATAATACATCAAATCCCATATGCCCTATTTCTTCCACATTGGTTCCTTTCCCAAGTTCCTGACTTGATAATTTTCTCATCCATGTATGCTTCTAATCTTTCTAAATCACTATTCTTGAATTACTATTCAAGCCATCTAATACCACAGTCCCTTACCTTAACTCTTTTCTCTCCCTTTCCTGGGGCTATAGCACTTTCCTTAACAACCAACCCAATGACAGACACCTAGCCACCAGCACATATATTATTGGTATTACATATTATACGTCCAAAATATTGAATGCCTACTGGCTGCTTGTATCCATTTTGAGTACCTCAAAGACTTGCTCTACTTTCCTATTGCAACACTTTGCTATGTTACCCAGTTCTACCCTATTTTCAAATATTTAAATAACATTGACACTGGCCAATTTTTCGGGCATTGAGTATAAACATTTGCAGCTAGGTCATCTCATCCATTGCTTATCCTAATTGCAATGATGGTTTCAAATGCCTCTCTACCTATAATTTCTTTTTTATTAAATTGGCTACATCCTGTGAAAATCTGATATCTGAGAATAACTTTATGGAGAAAACAAGTATTAATAGCTATTGAACAACCCCTTCCCTAATGTTTAACCAAATAAGATGTTTTATTAGGATCTGTATTTTTATAGCTTCTTTTTAACAACTGCAATAAACTCTTTCAAAGCAATATGCTACAAGGGATCAAAGAGCTATGCTCAATTAGAATTGCTCCTTATTAACCATGGTCAGAAAAGGAGAAAGAAATAAATCAAAGTGTGTCCGATATGTCCTTTAGCAGCAGACTGAGAGAGTAATGTGTCACCATGATATGTAGCTTTAAACCAAATTAAAAGCTCTGTGAAGCTCTGAAGCTCCCTAAGCCCTAACAGTGGACCTGCCATGGAGATCGTGCCTCAGTGCCTGGCATCAACGCCACCTGTGAGCTCTTCCTAGGAACCAAGAGATCAAAGATGAAAGCAACACAAACAAAGTCCTAGAATGTAGCCAGTTGACTGGGATAGAAGAGAGGTACAACATAACTTGTACTGATTTCAGCTTAAACAAAATAACAGCAGGTTTCTAAGTAACCATTGTACATTAGATGAAGTGAGTTTATTAAATGCAATAAGGGCGGAAAATGATTTAAACTGTGATTCACTGAAACACAACCTCCTGTCACGTGGCATGGCATGAATTCATGGCGGCTTATTGAGCAATGCAATATATGGCCTTAATGAATAGAATTAATCTCTTCAAAGGAGCTCAAAATGCTACGTTAATTGTGCCACCATTCTCTCTTCATCCCAGGTTCAAATGTCCAGTCATCTTTGGCTTTTTACACTCTTTCATGACATATATCCAAGTACTACTACATCTATTGATTTTTCCCTTATATCTTACTATAATATATATCTACTTATCATGGGCTATGGTCCTTATGATATATCTGTGAATTAGTTAATTTTCTCATGATTTATAGTGAAATAACAGAGTGTTGCATAAATTAATTTTGTTCAGGATCAACTGTAATAAGCAGAATTATCAAGATTCTTTTCTCTTGTGAAACACTTCTCAATTACTCCACATCATACCCTGATAAACAAAGGTGATTACACTTCGCTTTGAACTAAAAACTATGACTTCTTCATTTTTCTATCACCACCTCCCTCTCCCATATTCCCATAGGCATGGACACCCTGAGGTTTGATCATATGAAGACAAAGCCCAATTTAACTTCTAGATTCCTGGCACTTTCTTTATCCATAAAATGTCAGTTGTTATCAAGGAAATAAAATTAAAATGTCTCAATCTCACTTTAACAATGTAAGAATTTCCAGAAGCCTATGTGGCCTAGGTCCTTTTACATATTATAATCTTGTTTCCAATTTATCTTAATAATCTCCTCTACTTTCATAATAAGGAAAGGGAAATTTTATCAAGAAAGACAGAATGGAAAAACTTTTGCTCTATTTCAGTCTTCTTATCTTCATCTTGTGAGCTCTTCTGATTTTCACTATCCATCAATTTGCTCTATAAAAGCTTCCCAGATTTATCTAGATACTTTTGATATTATAACATCAAGGATACCACTTAAATTATTTTCCAGAATGCATCAGAATGACATGGGCTTAACACTTACATAAGTCTCACATGAGGAACACAGGCATAATGAAGGATTCCGATTCTAGTATTTTAATGAGTCAAGAAAGGAAGTTATAAAATATTTTAATACTAAAAGGAATACAGAATACTTCATATAATTCTTTTCATATTATCTATGAGATGAGATCGGCTCTCACTGGCAGATCTAAAATAGGAATGTCATGCAAACCAAAGCAGTGAGGAGTTAAAGAAATAAATAATGTCAGAAAATAAATATTCTTAAGATAGAAAATAAAGGCGAGAAGAATGTGTGACAAGGCAGATGTCAAATACCAGTAGATACTAGCTGGGTGTACCTTGTAGATAAATCCAGCCAACATTTATTTAATTCATTGTGTGCACATGTGGCTTCCCTTCAACTATTACATGAGTTCCATTAGGGCATAAATAAGTCTTCTTTATACTTTCATAATTTAGCATATTGCTTAAATAGAACAAGCATTTGAAAAATTTTTCTTAAATGAAAGTATACTAGCTTAACTTTCATAATTCTTAAAACCAACTAGCTTCATGGTGGCCAGGTTCTTTTCTTCTCAACCTCCAATTTTTATTTTCACTATTACTCTAACTTCATAAAGCTCAACCTTTCCCTTTACTTATCCAAATGTTTACATTTTTTAAGAAATTCTAAAGCAGAAGTGGGCAGGCTTTTTTGGTAAGGGAAGTAAATATTTCAGCCTTTCTGGGCCTTGTGATCTCAGTCACACCTACTTAATTGTACAGTTGAAATTCAAAAATAGCCATGATGTGAATAAATGAATGTGATTGTCTTCCAATAAAAATGTATTTATGAACACTTAAATTTGAATTTCAGATAATTTTAATGTGTCTAGAAATTATTTTTTTCTCCCCTTTCAATTGCTTCAAAATGTAAATATCATTCTTATCTTGAAGGCCATACAAAAACAGGCAGCTGGCCAAATTTGATCCATGAGCTATAGTTCGTTGATGGGTCATATTTTTGTTTATCCTTTTTGCCTTGATTCCACATCTCTGTATTTTGTTAACCAACATATAAATATTCTGATTTAGGACCCTTATACTCTGAACTACTCATTTTGACACATTTATTTATATCTATATGTTCCTACCAAATGGTTTTATAATATTAACATGTATCATCCTTATCTGGTCGGTTGTAAATTCTTGAAGGGAAGGCGCTATCTTTATACATATTTTTTAGTCCTCTACGATGGAAAACAATAGGAAATGACTGAAGCAGCCGCTGACAAATGCTAACTGAGTAAGAGAGGGACAATTTTAAGCCACCCTTTCTCCATAGGGCTGAAATAGAGAGGAAGAACTTTCAGAAGATTCCACTAAATCTGTTCATGGTATATTTCCCAAAGATGTTTTATGAATTTGTGTGGAAGCAGATTCCACATAAATCTGCGACAATAAATTTCACGAGCCTTACTGTAGAAAGGAGTGCTAGTGCACCATTTATGTTTTTACAAAAACAGAACTAATTTGGATTAATATTATCTGCAGTATGATCTGTAAGGCACTATCAAGAGAGAGAATTTTTCTCATCAGTGACCCAAATACCATCACTGGTAAAGTATTGGTTCTGTAAAACACTGCCCTTTCATTAATCCTTTGATTCTCAAAATGCTATATCACAAACTCTTGGGAGATCAATTTATATATTGATCAAAATGTGACATCAATTAACAATAAGAAATACAGGGGAAAGCATGGAAATCATTGTTTTAGGATAGTGTTTCTTAAGCTTCCTTGTACATGGGTAAAATCTGGGGAGTTTTTTTTGTTGTTATTATTGTTGTTTTTTTGAATCCCAGCACTCAGGCTACACCTGTGACCAGTTAAATCAGAGTTTCTGAAAGTAGCACCCTTTTAGAAGTCATTGTTCTTAACAGTTGATAGAACTGCGAGGCCAAGTTTGAGACCACTCATGCTACACCCTTTTGTAATGTTAAATCCTTACTCCAGGGAGGCAACAAATTAAGTTACTCTTACTTTGATCTAATTTATATCATCCCATTGACATCTTCCAGGAGGGAAAGGAACAAAAAATAAATGATATGTCCTGAGGTAGTGATCGGTAAATGTGGAAGAAGTGAAGACAAGACTGCAAGGGAAGTGTGGCATATGGAGAATGCACCTTTTATAAATTGTGTTCTGAGCTAGTCATGTAGGACTTCTCTGAAAACCAAGGACAAATAACATTCACATAACAGAAGAGCTCTTGCATGGTGTATTAATCATACTTTTAATTTCTATCAGTAGATGCTTTAACACCTAGAAAATAGTCATTGTTCACAAGTAAACCCTGGCTCACCCCAAATGATTTGGAGATGTCAGATAACCCCAAACCCTAAACTTTAACAGCAACAGTGAATCTAAATTTTAAGAGTATCGCTTTCAAATATAGCCCAGCAATCCAAACCTGTTTACCCTGCTTCACCCATTTCTTCCTGCAGAAAGTACAATAAAGGCACTTGTCCACAATTCTGCTTTCTCCTTCTCTGCCTCACGAACAACTCAGGTACTTTCCTTGGGTGCCCCATGTGGTGTGGAGTATTCTCCTCATGGGACTGTAAGTAACAAAACTGCCAAACTCTTTCCACTTTCTCTCTCTTGATCCACCTCTGTTATTATTATACCTCACCAAAGATACAATTAATAGGCCTGGCCCGGTGGCTCACGCCTGTAATCCTAGCACTCTGGGAGGCCGAGGCGGGCGGATCGCTCAAGGTCAGGAATTTGAGACCAGCCTGAGCAAGAGCGACCCTGTCTCTACTAAAAATAGAAAGAAATTAATTCGCCAACTAAAAATATATAGAAAAAATTAGCTGGGCATGGTGGCACATGCATGTAGTCCCAGCTACTTGGGAGGCTGAGGCAGGAGGATCACTTGAGCTCAGGAGTTTGAGGTTGCTGTGAGCTAGGCTGACACCAGGGCACTCTAGCCAGGGCAACAGAGTGAGACTCTGTCTCAAAAAAAAACCCAAAAAACAATAATATAGTTAAAACATATGAGAATAGTGGGGATTGAGAAAATATAGTACCAATTCAGATATATTCCCCTTATACTACAGAATACTACAGAAAATCTTACAGATTCATGAATGTCTCTTTCCTCAAAAGGTGAGTCTTTCTGGATAAATATGTCCTTGTATTGAGATCATAAGCCTTTTCTTCTTAAGACCATTTTAAAACTTATTTTTGTTTTTTAAATTGTATTTTAAAGATATTAAAGTGACATTTTATATCTCATTTCTTATAGGTGGAAACTTCATGTTGGAAAGTATTAGGGGTGACGGCTTTAGTTTTCCTTAATAGGAACTAACACCCCATTGATTAGTTTTGGCTATTTGACTTTCATGAATGCTTAAGAGGCTATCATTTCTTTGTTGTTTCGGTTTCAGATACTTTCTCTTCCTGGTTCAGCATGGACTTTTTTTTCCCTGGTAGTTTGGATATTATATTTCAAGACAAAAATGAATCAATCAATCAGTTTTGAGAGCTGGCACTTACAAATACAACAGTTGCCCAACATTTTTAACAGTTGTTTTACAGATGGACCTTCATTTTGAACAGAAAATGTAGAGAATTATGATGATAAACTTGAGTATACAAATTCTTCTCACATTTGAAAAGAGTTTCTTAGAATATTATAAAAGACACTATATTTCTATATTTATATTTTTGGGTATTATGGGATTTTTATTATAATAAAGTAGATGGTAATTTGAAGCAATAGTGATAGCCGATATTCACTGAATACTTATTCTCCTCTTGGCGTAGTGTTAAGGTCTTTATATGGATTAATTAAGCCTTTGAATCTACATGTCATTATTATTTAGTTAAGAAAACTGAAATGTAAGAATTTAAAGTAATTTTCCCAAGGTCGACACTTAATCAGAACCTCAGAAATTGGAACTTAGTTTGATTCCAAAAATCAAACTCTTAAACACCACAAAATACTCTCACCTGCAGTAAGTCATGAACACTGATTATAATCTCAACATTTGATTTTTTAAAACTGGCAAAAAGCCTTTAGTGAAGAAAAAAGTATTTTTTGATTTATTTGCTCATATTACCCATATTGGAGAATAATTGCTTAGATTTCTACTTTTCCAGTATAGCCACAATCACATAAAGCATGAACTGTCTTTTGAACATGCTGAATGCTTGAATTATTTTATGTATGAATAAGATGTAGATCTCTCACAATGACAAATGGGAACTTCTAAATTACCTAATGAATTCAGGAAGAAAGACAATTAGTTCATATTTAGGATACTTTGACTTGGCTAGGTTAATTATTAATTCTCATTTTCTCTTAACCCTGTTTAAAACGTCTCAGAAAACACTTGCTTGTTTAAATAGGAGACAGACAAAAGAAATTATCTTTGGAAATACACAACTTAGCATTTGTATTTTTCACATTGGGAAATTTACAGTGCCTATACAGAAAACTGAAGTATGAACTGATAGTATTAGCAAGTGACATTATGATATTATACCATAACCTCATAATATAGAAATATTAGGAACTGAGGTCCATCAAAGTGTTTTGTGGCATGGTCAAGGTTAAGAAATTATTTGATGGGGAGAATGAGAATGTTGTCCACTTCTCCAAGTTGTTTGAGTTACGGTGAAAGTCTTTTTCCTGTACCTCAGTCACACCAAACATAAAAAAATAAAATCAAAATAAAATTTAAAACAAAAGAAATGGATTGAAATATATTAGGATCAGTGTTAGGAATAATCACATTGTATCATAAGAAATAATAAGAATACACACGAGTTTCTATTAAGGTCACTTTTGTTGTTAGTTTTGAATACAATGATTAATACTATCTCATCTGCAGGAGGACGTATATAGAAAAATCCTCTGCTTTGATACACAATTTCTCTTAATTTTTACCTAACTATAATGTGAACTTTCTTGCAGAAGATTGATCCCGTCCTTTCTTGTGGAAGACTAATTTACTATGTTAGCATAATGAAACAGTTTGATTTGTTAGCCTGATATTCTTTGTAATTTAAAAATAAAAAGTTTTTTGATAAGGAGGACTCAATGTCAATGTCTGCTTGAAACCATAGCCATATTTCTTTTCTTGCAATATTTGAGTAGATCTAATAACTATGTCATAAACATTTTATTGAACTGAGGCATGACAAGATCTTTTTTTTATTATTGGCTGTTAACATTCTTGTCATATTTAATGTTTCACCTGGGAGTTGGCTTTTAGTCAGAGTTCACTCTTATGTATGTCTACCTTTCAACCTTGATGCAAAACTAATGACTCTTATTATCACAGTCATAAATGAATCTTCAAAAGACATGAGGGACTTTTTGTAATCCTGTTAAGGGTCTCTACTGAGGTAGGTATTAACTGTGCAGTTTGTTCTATAGCGTTTAATAGCTTAAAACATTATTTTAATAATGCACAACATTTTGCCAAAATGTCTCAGGATTCCTCTTTAAGACTCTTTAAGTACTCTTCAAGGTTTGATAATTTATATAATTGAAGCATCTTTATTTGTAGTTTATTTTGGAATTATTCTCACCCTCAGAGCTGAAAACATCCAGTGGGAAGCCCCTGCTCAATAAGAAGTACTTCATTTATCTACATCTATATCTATATCCATGTCTGCATCTATGTTCTTCATAGAACTCTTCAAAACTTTAAATAAGTATTATTGGTTTATCCAATGTTTAACTAAAAAAGTTTTATTTTTCTCAAGATTCCTGATATTATATAATTATATAGATAAATTTGCATGGTAATGATATACATCAGCTATATTTATTTGAAAAAAAGTTCTGAAACAAATATGGCAAAATGTTATTATAACATCAATTAAATCTAAATATAAACATATACTAAACACTACATATTATGTTCTTTTTATGGGGAAAATGAGAGATAACAAAATTAAATGAAGATACAGATTTTAACTGAAATTTCTTCCTAATCAGTGTTTCTAGTTCACATTAATTTTCCTCTTTTCCGCTATATATTTACAGTCTCTATCATACCATTTACCACTTTTCCTTAATTATATTTCTTGTTTATAACTTCACTTATCTTCCTAAAAGACAGTATGTTTATACTGCTTTTGTACCCATTATGATTTTTATAATGATTCTTGTGATTTGGCATTAATTCATTATATTTTTTAAATTTTATTTTAATACAGATGAATACATATTAAGTCCCAAATAGAATGTTTGAAAATTGCATTTCACCACTTTAACTTTTATCTTGAGTCCAATTTTTATGCTGTACATCTTAAATCTTAAATGACTTATCGTACTTGAGACTACTATATTTCCCTTTTGATAATTGTCATTGCCAGTAATTTAGTTCATAAGTGTATATGTATGTAGATCTGTCAATTGCTCGGGTATTTACAGGTATGGAAGTTTACCTTCATGTCCTTTCCATATTTTTATAGAATTTTCCCTTATCCATAACCCCTCAGTGCTATCAACCCAATTGATTTGCCTATCATTGACAAATCTGATCTGCCTTCAGTTGATTGATGTTTTGCATGGATCTTTGAAATAATTTCAACAATAAAATTATTTGTTTGTACACTAACTAGACACCTGGCATAATTCTAGTTTCTGCAATTATAACTGAATAAAAACACACCCCTGGCCTTGAGAAACTTACAATCATTTCCATTTTTTAAAAAATTACTTATTATTTAATAATTTACTAATACTATTCTTACAACACTTACTTGAAAAATATGCATTTCATTTGAGGCTTTTTTAGTTTACATGTATAATATAACTGTACATATTTATGGGGTACAGCATGATTTTTTTGATACATGTATACATTGTATAATTATTAAGTCAGAGTAACTATCACAACTATCCCCTCAAACACTTGTCATTTCTTTGTTGGGAGAACATTCAAAATCACCTCTTCTAGCTATTTGGATGTATATGATGCATGATTGTTAACTAGAGCCACCCTACTCTGCAACAGAACCCCAGAACTTATTTCTTCTATCTAACTGTCATTTTGTACCTGTTGACTAACCTCTCTCTATCCTTCCTTCCCCACTACTCTTCCCAGCCTCTTTACATTTATATTTATTTATTTTTTTTTTTAATTTTTTTTTTTTTGAGACAGAGTCTCGCTTTGTTTTCCCAGGCTAGAGTGAGTGCCGTGGCGTCAGCCTAGCTCACAGCAACCTCAAACTCCTGGGCTCAAGCAATCCTCCTGCCTCAGCCTCCCAAGTAGCTGGGACTACAGGCATGCGCCACCATGCCCGGCTAAGTTTTTCTATGTATATTAGTTGGCCAATTAATTTCTTTCTGTTTATAGTAGAGATGGGGTCTCACTCTTGCTCAGGCTGGTTTCGAACTCCTGACCTCGAGCAATCCGCCCACCTCGGCCTCCCAGAGTGCTAGGATTACAGGCGAGAGCCATCGCGCCCGGCTAATATTTATAACAAGGGCATCTACTGTCCTCTACTCTCCCCTTCCATCCCTCACTGCAGATATTCCCTATAGGTAATTTACCTTGCGATCTACCGAGTTAGGTGAACAGGGAATAGTCAGAGCTTTTGAGAGTCCTGGATGATTTAGGCATACATTCTCATTCTTGGGAAGAATTGATCTTGGCACAGGAATGTTTATAATTCTAGTCACACCATGGCAGGGGTTTTAGTGGTCAAGTTCTGAAAGTATCAGCAAATTGTACCATACACAAGCAAGGGGAAACCTACCCTAACATTTACGCATGTGTACTTAGGTTCAGAATATTCCTCTGGTGAAGGTACTGAGCCTTGGTGTTCTCCCATAGGAAGCCCTTCCCAGCATTCTGCTTCTCAGTCCCTGACTCACACACTACGTTGCCTATAGAGCCTCTTTCAAACTAGTATCAGAAGTGGTTAAGGTTTCCAATATCCAAGAACAAGAGCCTCTGTCATTATCTTCCTCCTCAACATTCTTCCCTGAATCCAGTTTCCATTACTCAATGTTGGTGTCCAAATGAAGTTTTGGTGTCAGGGATAAATTCTCGAAATATAGACTCTACATATACCAATTCTGAGTTATAAGAAGTTATGTAAGATTGTTACTGGTTAAGTATATGACTCCAATTAAAATCTACCAATTTTAGAAGAAATTGGTTCTCTAAAGATATTTTCAGTCATTTTTCAAGCTTCAGTGATAGTCCTGTGGGAGAGTTTTGTTCACACAGACCTTTAGGTATTTTTATAAAATATACCATAGACATTATATAACTTACAGGTAATGTAAATTAAGTTTCTAGATCTGGTATTGAGCACCTACTATTTGCCAAAGCACTTTGCTAGACACTGGGATGCAGTAACAAAAAAAAGAGATGTAGTTCTTCCATTCGGTACACCTGTGTTCAAATTGACTCACACTTTATTAGCTGTGAGCGCCTACGCAAATTATTTAATTTGCATCTGTTGCAAAAAGAAAAAAGAAAGGAAAACAATAATCCTGACATTTGTTACATCAAACTCATAGGTCGTTTTGTGAATCATGAGCTAATGTATGTGAAATTACTTTATAAATATAATGTGATAAACCAGTATCATTCACATTTTCTTTTAAAACTGCAGTAAAACACTGAAGGAGTTCATGATATTTCACCCCAAAATATGACACTTTAATATGCTGATTACTTTGAATTGAGGATACTTCCGGAACAGGGGATGCAGGCTTAGGCTTTCTTTGAGATCTGCTTGTCTGCTAAAGATGGATTCCCCCCAAAGGAGCTCAATTCTTATGAATCCCCTACTTGGGCACCCTGTCAACCAGAGAATATTAACTAGTGTCACAGGACAGGGAACTAAAGGTTAACACCATGCCTAATCACCAACTATTTATTACCTAAGAGACTTTTTGGTTGCATAATAAGACAACTTTTATTCACCATACACTTCCGCCTCTCACCCTCCCATAACTTGATGCCACCACTCCCAGAATTCCTTTCTGTGGCTCAAGATGCTTTATAAGCTTCAGTCATCTGACCCTTCTTCGAGTCTCATATTTTTTGCAACTCTCATGATTATATACATTATTAAATATGGTTTTTCTCCTGTTAATCTGTCTTATGTCAATTTAATTTGTGGTACAGCCAAGGAACCTAGAAAAGTGGAAGAAAGTCATTTTTCACTCTCCTGCAAAACTTTCTCTGAGAATACTAAGAAATTCACCAAGAAAGAAAATTAAAAACTGCTTAAAGTTAGAATAGGTAACAAATAACCCCTCATGCTTATAACCCACTTGTAAAATATGGCTTATACATCCCTTTTTTAAGATATTTGTTACCATTCTCATGTATGAATTATCTTCCTGTCATAACTAATTAAGAATGTACCTTCAGAATTGAATGGACTAAGTCCCAGGAAAGAATTCATAACTCATAGAGACAAAGTCAGCAGAAATGCTAAGATTATTAACAAATGTAAAAATTGAGATTTAGTTGAAAGAAACTTTATAAAATAGACTAAAGGATTTTATATAATATTTATATACCAAGTATCTCAAGATTTACATAGAATATAT
This sequence comes from Microcebus murinus, assembly GCF_040939455.1. Taxonomy (NCBI): domain Eukaryota; kingdom Metazoa; phylum Chordata; class Mammalia; order Primates; family Cheirogaleidae; genus Microcebus; species Microcebus murinus. The sequence goes on along the minus strand of NC_134126.1, from coordinate 10,517,668 downwards.
GTTTATCTTGATTTCTTTCATAGGAAATGACAAGCTTGTCCCCCACTTTGTCCATAGGATGACAGCATTTACTGCACACTTGTCTATGAGTAGGTGAACATCAAACACAGTTGATGAAGGTAACTTTAATTACCTCACTAGGGGGTTTGAACTAGTTAATTATTTGATTTTTTTTTTCTAAGCAAACTTTATATATTAGGATGCCTAGTTGATCTCAAAGGATTTAAAAGTAACTTGTATGAAAGGCACCAACCATGTCAATTTGAAAATGTAAATCAAATTGCAAAAAACAGATAGGTTTGAGAGTATTTTTAGACTCTTTTGTTTCTTCTTTTTATAAATAACCTGCCATTTGTATCCAAGAGCATTTTCCTTCATCCTGATGTGGGTGGCATAATTACACAGAATACTTCAAGTAAAAAAAATCTTTAAGTGTTAGATTACAATCAGAACTTGATGTTGCCTACAGTCAGGGTCTGATTAATATACTTGTGTTAAATATCAAAAATAGGATATAATGTTCTCTTTCTAAAAATAGGACCTAATAAAGTGAAACAATTAAGCTTATAATTAAGAACACAGATACTCATTCTTTGTCTTCTTAGTGGGTAACTAATTCAGGTGATGTTTAAGTCTTAAATAATGAATTTTGAAGGTTGTCCCTTCTCTCCTCTCATAAAATAAATGGGTGCTGTCTACAAAGAATATTTAAAAAGAAAGAATGCCTTTCTTCAGTGCTCAGTATTATTTTTAATACTTATTAGTTTTCACATGTTCTGTGCTGTCTCCACTTCTAAGTTGATGAAAATACATTCCCTTCTGGAGAAGTACCTTATTTTTCATCTTCCAAAATGCAAATCTTAAATTTCCTTTAAGTCCCTAATTAAGCAAGTCATCAATATTTACTATATATACATTTTATTGCCTGCTACTATGGTAGATACCATAAAAAGACACAAAAATTATAGAACTGTTTTACCCTCAAACAGTTCTTTGAAGAAAGAAATCCTATCTTGTACTTGTCTGACCTATAATTTGATTAATACATACATATATATATATATATATATATATATTCACATTTGACTTGATGTGAAAATGAGATGTAAGCACCAAAAATAGTACTCCAGAGATTTACTGTATAATGAGGACCAATAGTTAACAATATAGTATTGTGTACTTAATTTGTTAAGAATATAGATCTCACACTTCGTGAGAATACATTTTGTGGTATTATTACCACTAAAACAAACAAAAAACACAACAGGACATAAGAACACTTTAGAGGCTATGTTTATTATTATTTATTATGTTTATTATTACCTTGATTGTAGTGATAGCATCATGGATGTATGAATGTGTACAAACGCATCAAATTGGACATGTCAAACATGCTTTTTATATACAATTATACCTCAATAAAGCCGATCTTTAAAAATGAAATAATAGCAACATTCATACACTCACACAAATAAGTAATTTACATGTGGTCACAAAACTACTAAGTGAAGTGGTTGACCTGCCTGATTATATGAAACTGTGTGCTTGTATATTTCATTAATTCTAGAATTGTTTCTCTATTATCCCTTGAAATATTGCCTCAGATGCATTTATTCTTATCTTTTCTTTCTGAATTAAATATATGTTAGGACTTTTTATTATATTCTCCATGTCTCTTACCTTCCGTTTTATAGTTTCAACTTTTTATTTCACTATAAGATATTCTGGTTAATTTCTTCTTAACTAGTTTCTAGTTCACCCCTTCTACATAATTCTTTCAATTTGTTACTGTCTATGTCACGTATGTATTGTTGCATTTTTTTAAATTCTAGAAGTCTTTTTGTTTATTTTACAGGTTGGCTCTCATTTGTCATAGGATCTGTGTGTCTTAGCTGCACACTCTCCTTTAGTACATTACTGGCACATTTTATCAGGGAAAGTTTTTATTTGTTTAGTTTCCTTTGGTTTTCCATGCTTTTGTCAGAGCCAAGACAAATGTCCCTCCTTGCCATACAGCATGGTTTTCATAGTGGTGGTGAGGATACCAGTTCTGGTTCACTTGTCTTCTGATGGTGTTGATTTGGGGGGTTCTCACTTAATGCAGAAGCAATATTTTCTCCATGACTTTTCACAATGGCCCAATGGGGCCAGAGACCAAAGTCCAAGTTTACTATATTGGCAGAGTGGTACCTTCAGAGCAAAAATAATTTGGGCATAGTATGTACTAATTGTTGCTCTGAATTTAGGTTTTATGTTTCCTTATTTGGCCAGGCAGTATTTCACTATCTTTTCAGCTGTTCTACCCTTTAAATGTTCCTGAAAAAATATGTATTTATCTAGTATTTTAGTCATTTTTCACATATCCTAGCTCTTCTTACAAGAAAAGAAACTGTCCTTACCTAATTCTAAAGCTGGGACTCATAACTGATTTACCTTAGTGTTATTATGCATATCCTATTATTTTTATTTAATATTACACTTCACCTGCCATAATTATCAGCCATATTTTCTTGCAGGGGTCAATTAAAAACAAAAATCTATAAGAAGTTAGCATGAATAATGCTTTATCAAGCAAACCTAGTTAAAACTTATGTTCAAACTCCTTATGAGTTGTAGAGAAACAGGGGTTCACATTTGAAAATTTAAGACTGCAATGTGTTCTAACCTTTCAGGACCTTGCATTCGTTTTAAATCACAAGATGCAGAAATTTATTAGAGTTTGATGTGCAAGTGATGCCGTGCTTAATATGTTATATGAGTGTGGTGTCCTCTCTAACGCTCCCCGGACCCACATAAAAACAAAAAGTTGCCTCTCATTGGAGCTGTTGAAACACAAAATTTTTAATAACTAAGAATTACAGTGTAATAAAATTCATCATTATGTGAAGAATTGAAATAGCATTAAATGTCTTTGGAAACTCATATTATTCTTTTGCTCTTTTCTTTCTATTCCATTCTAACATTGTAATGAATTGTTTAGGTATTTCTTAGGGGGATTTTAAAATCTAAACTGCCCCCAAATCCCCTTTTTTCCCTCAAACTATTCCAGGAATAAATTTTAAGATTATTTTTATCTTTCAAAATAGGACACCTATATTTTACATTGTACGGGCATTTATAAACACTATTCTGGTTCTGACCTTTCTTCTTCCTCTGTGTGCTTTGGAGTAGATGCTGCCAGTGCCCACACCCATTGGCACCTAGCATCAGTGTGCATGGAAGTCAGATTTCTGACTGCCAGAGCCCGTGATCCTAACTGAGGCTACTCTTGGGCTCATGAGTCAGACTGAAATTTTCAAGGCATTTCTGCCCCCCAGAAGCAGCACCTGGCCAATGACTATTGGGCATTGGGGGAAAAGTACTCCATCTTGTTCACTGTTTAGGTGGAATAACTGAGGTTGGTGCTCTCCATTGACACCCAGATTTCACCAGTGGGACTCTTTTTATTTTCTGGCTTCCACGGCCTCCCTTTCTCACTTCTCTACTCCCTTCCTGAAGTTTCCTGGGATTATCTCCAAATATAATTCCTGTATCTGAATCCTTGGAATAGGGTTGGCTTCTGGTGGAATCCAAACAAAGACCACTACCACTCCTCTAAACCACATTAGTATGGAAAAAGCACTGCTTAACCAAATAAATGCATGATTTAGTGCTGCAGAATGTAACTTTAACTTTACTGAATCAAGAGAGAATTCACAAATATTCAAATTCACATATCTCTTATAAGAAGACCAAATGGAAAATAAGCTCACTACTTGTCTAATTTATTTAAATTTGCACATTAGAGTGGCAGTAGCAGCTGTTAGTAAAGAGATGGTAACAGATAATGTTTATTGCACTCTTACAAAACATATTTTTAATATGTAAGAACTCCTCATAACATCTCTACTAACTACTGGAATTATTTTTATCGTCAGCATTTTCAAGGAGAAGACAGAGGGAATGAGAAATTAAGTAACTTGCCGATGGATAGAGTCTGTAAGTGTTAGACATGGCCTTATAACCAAGCTGAACTGTCTCCGAGACTACAACCCTTAACACCATGCTCTGAATGATTCGAGTTTTATTTCCAGGTGAGTGCTAAAGGTAAACTATACATGCTTTGGAGGCTTCTACAAATATTCTGTAAATCTATGATTAAATACAAGTGAGTCTGAGAATACACCACTGTTTTCATAGGCAATCTGGATGGGAAATAAACCATGTTAATGGTGAACCAGATCCTTCTCTTGTCTGTTTGCAAAAGTCTAAAGTCCTGGGAAACTGAAGCTGTTATTAGGACTTCTAAGCTCTGGCTGTACTGGTCTCTTTATTGAGATTAACATCTGCCCTGGACATACTCTCTCCAAGCCTTTGATTTTATTTGGTCAATCTGTACATCCAGGATTATTTAATTACTCTCTATAAGCTGTATACACAATGTTTGCCCTCTGCTTCTTATTCAAAATTAAAAAAAAATCCTCAGGCAGTCATGGTTGCTTCAGGGTAACCGCATAAATAATATAACTGTGTATTCATCATTGGAGTTTATGAATGTTGTAGTCCTATTTACCAATATTTTAGCCTTAAGATCAGTTTTTAAAAGCAAACATGTGCAGTCTTCTAAACTTTATTTATTAAACTATTTATGGATATATGATTCTCCTCCTATATGGTACAGTATCATTTGTATGAAAATGATCTTTAAACATGCTTAATTCACTAAATATAGTCTACTAGCTATGATACAAAAAAAAAACCCTCTAAAATTAGGAGACAACATATCAAAATAGAATTGAGGTCAACACTTTAGATGTTACATAAAACCACAAAGAACAGAAAACAATATGTAAATGCAAATTAGAATCCATGAGTTTTTTTCTTGTCCACAAAATATTGCAAAAGAATAAAAGGTTATATTCTGATATGGTCGTGGGGGTCAGAGTAAGAACCTAACATTTTTTTCTGAACAAGATGGGGAGCCTCTGGAGGAATATAAGCAAAAGTATGAAAAGATTTCATTTGCTTTGAACAGAATGTCTCCGGACCCTAGGTGGGTAGTAACTTACAAAAGGACATTAACGGAGGCTGACAGTTGGGAGACTGTATAATAATCCACACGAGAGATAAGGTGACTTGCACCAATGTCGCAACAGTAGGGGTGATGAGAGGAAATTGATTTCTGTACCTACTTTGTAGTTAGATCTAACAGGACTTGCTGACAGTGGGTATAGGGTTTGGAAGAAGGTGGAGTCAAGGATGACACCAGAGTTTGGGGCTTGAGCCAAGTGGGAAGGCAAAACTACTTAAACCTAGAAAGGAGAGTAGAGACTATAGAACAGAGATGAAAGCTCCAAAAAAGAGTTGATTTAGGGATTGATAAGAGTTGCTCAGGGTTTGGATATATTGAATTTGAATTGCCATATATAGAATACTTAAAAAATCTGAAAAATTATTCTCCAAAACATCCATGAACTGTCTTTTGCAGATTGTATGACCCAGATGAGAGTGTTTTCTTAAAACTCAAACTCTTTTCTCTTGTGTCAAATGTTTTTGAATGGGCACTGCTAAACTATTCCTTAGACTATTTTATGATAGTTTTTTTTTATTTTTCTTATGAAGATGAGTCAATTAAACATGAAAATCCCTCAGGTCATTTCGTGAGATAATGTAATCCATTTTTCCTTAGGCTCCTCTAACAACCACAACAGCAACAACCACAAGTTATCCTTATTTGAATTCCCTTGGCTGGCATTTATTCTACATCCATCATTTGATCTAAAATCAATACTTATGTCTCTAGTCACCTGCTCAGAGATGTTATTCATTAATTTTTAACAGGTGAAATCTAACTTGTTCTCATTACAAATGGATGAGCACAAGCTTGCATTGCTGTTGATTTTTTTTTTACCCCCTTTTCTTGTAGAGTGCCGTCCTGGCATATTTAAAAAGAAAATGGGTCAAATGAAACTTAAGCTTCATGTTTTGGCATGCTAAAACCCAGCATGTAAATATGGCCCCTGAGAGAGGCAAAGACAAGCTTACAAACAGATGTTTTCACAAGTAAACCATTGATTTTTAACCTTGAAGAGATAATAAAGCAATGTCAGCTTCTCTTTCTTTATCAGCAAGAGAGGGAAGTCATCTATCACCCCCAGGGGTTTATGATGCTTATAAATGAATGGTGATGACAAAGTCAGCGTGACACCTTTGATTCTGTAAACCCTTAGATCTCTTTGAGGTTGGGATCTTATACTGAGAGACCTAACAAGAAGCAGTGTATTTATAGAGCTCTCCTACAGCTGCGGATACTAATAGATTTTTCTACATATCTTCAAATCCTTTTGGAATGACATTGGCTAGTGCAATTTCTCTAGCTTTCAAATTATAGCACCCATTGCAAACTTTTCCAAAAGTACTTAAGGTGGTACAAATTTTACAATAGAACTTTTTTTGCAAAAATATTTTATTTAAAAATTATTGGGAGGTACTAATAAACAGAAATAATAATAATAAAGTGAAAGTACCTCTAATCTCACATTCAGAGGAAACTATTATCCATTCTTTAGGAATATTCTTCTAGGCTGAGAATTGAAATATGTTGTTTGTGTCTTTACAAAATACTCATTTGGCATATACTTTTCAAAATCTCTTTCATTTAAGATTATATTATTTGCATCTTTTCATGTAAATAAATATTATTTTATGAGCTGTCTGTGTTGCAATTGCATAGGATTCCATTATATAGGTAAATTATAATTTATTTAACCAGATCTGTTATTAGATAATTAGATTTCTTCCAGTTTTTACCTTTTTCAAATAATACTATAATGTGTATCTTTGTTAATTATCTGGAGATTTTTTTGTTTCTTTTCAAATTTTAGTAAAGTATAAATGTACCATACACACAGAAAAGTGCACGTTGTTATAAGTACACAGCTCAAGTGAACACAGCTCTATAAGTAGTGCACTATTATGAAAAAAAAAGGTAATACCTCGAATCCAGGAGCCCTCTTCTACTTTTTTCTGGTGATTACCTGTCTCCAAAGGAGCCATTCTCCTGACCTCTGACATCATAGATAAGTTTTGCCTAGTTTTGAACTTGTTAAAAGGAGTCTTATGTTATAGTCTCTTTTATATCTGATACCTTCCTCTTAACATTATGTCTATGTTATTCACCCCTGTTGTCCTGTGTAGTTGTAGCTACTTATTTGCATTACTGTGTAACAAAGGACAATATTTTTTTTCTTTAAAAAAACCAGGTAAGTATTTTAGGCTTTGCAAGACACATACACATTTGTGGCATATTCATCTGTGTGCATGCGTGTGTATGTATGTGTGTGTGTGTGTTACAATATTTTAAAAATATAAAAACTATTCTTAGTTTGTAAGACATACAATAACAGGCCTCACACCGGAATTAGCTCATGGGTCACAGTTTGACAAACTCTGCTGAGTAGCATTCAATTATATGCATAGATCATACTTTATGTAACTGTTCTATCATGGATGGAAATTTGCTTCCAATTTTTGCTTATTAAGAATAGTAAAAATATGGGCATTCTTATATATGTCTCTGGTGAGCATGTGTATCCACTCCTTTGGGGAAAATACACAAGAATAGAATTGCTAGTCATAAATTATGTATATGGTCTGCTTTAGTGGATATTGTCAAATGTTTTCCAAAGTAATTTTATGAAATCACATTTACATGGAGTGCCTAATGGTTACAATTAGTCCACATTCTTGCTAACAGTTGCAATTGTGTATCATTTTATTTTTAAATTTTAACCAATTTGATATGTGTGCAGTGACATTGTATGCAGTTTTAATACTAATTTCCATAATGATTTGTAAAGTTGAACACCTTTTCTTCTATCAAATTGTCATTTTCATTTCCTTTGTTATGAAGGTCCTGAACAAGGTTTTTAACAATTATTTTAATTGGCTTCTATGGCTTTTTCTTAATTTGTAGGAATTTTTTTATATATTCTGAGTTTATTGGCTCTATGTATTGCAACAATTTTCTCCCACTTTGTGTATTGCCTTTTCTCTTAACGGTGTCATTGGATGAATAGATTTTGTAAAGTTAAATGTAGTTCTTTCTATCAGTGATTTCATTTGCAACTTGCACTTTTTATATCTTGCTAAAGAAATCTTTGCTTACTCCAAGATCATGAAGATAATTGCCTTTAAAAGCATTATCATTTTATCATTCACATTAATGTATGATCTATTTGGAATTTTTTCTATATGATACAGGGTAGATATCAAGGTACATTTTTTCTCCAAATGTTTAGCCAACTGACCCAGAATTATTTAATGATAAGACTATCTTCTCCCCCACTCTACTTTAGTGTCACCTTAGTTATAATTCAGATAACCTCATATAATGGGTCACTTGTTGAATTTTCTGCTTTATTGATCTATTTGTCTAGATTAATTTTAATTGTCATTTTTTTAAAAAATTCAAAACCTATTAAAGAAATAAGTATGACCACTGGGTACAGTAGCTCACACCTGTTATCCTATGTGGGGAGCTGAGGCAGGAAGATTGCTTGAGCTCAGGAGTTTGAGGCTACAGTGAGCTATCATCATACCACTGCACTTTAGCCTGGGTTACAGAAAGAGACCCTAGTTATAAAAAAAAAAAAAGATAGAAAGAAAGAAAAGAAAAGAAAAAGAAAAAGAAAGAATTACTTCCAATTTTATTCTTTTCCTTTTTAAGGCAGAGTTAATAGATTCTCTTACTTAGTAGCCTGCATTACAGAAGTGCTCATATACAGGAAAATGGGACAAAATTCAAAGAATGTGAAAGGTTTGTTTGCATTCCTGACCAACAGGTAGAAAACTAGATGCTATTGCAAGATATTAAAAATGATAGAAAAGAAACTGATAAAAGATAAGAATGAGGCTTAGTCATTTTGGGGACAGCATTAAGTTGGCTTTTCTAGCCAAGTTTAGCTCTACTTCCCAAATGACAAGTCTTCAGCAAAGCCTTCCCTGATTCAGTCACTTGCTGTCTTATCAAATTATTTATCTTATTACAGTTTCTCACTATTAGTATTTCTTTCTGTTAATTTATTAAATTATTTTCTGTCTGCCTACTCTAGAACATAAACCCCCTGAAAGCAGATACCTTATATAACCTATTCATAACTTTTCCCGACAGTGTTTAAAAGGATGTCTCCCTATTGCACGTGCTCATAAATATTTGTTGAACAAATGGACCTGGATTATCAAAGGAGATTTATTAAGTAAATTAAAACTATTCTTGGGCTATCTATTATAGGCAGATGTCAAAACAGCAGTTTTTGAAGACATTAAATTAAAAAATAAGTCATAGTTCTGCCTTTGCATCCAATGACACTGTGAAACCTTATTACATGATTAGTTGATTTTTGTCAAATGTATTTATAAAATAAAAACAGATTTAACGTGTTATTTGCTAAAAAAGAGTATATTTCTTTCAGAACAACTCCATTATCAGTGTCCTATCAATCTTTGAACTTTGTTTTCCTCTACACATTAGTGTACACTTGTTCCTTAGATATGCGATAAGCCCAGTGATTCTCAAAAAGGAAAGGAAACATGGTTTAGGGGAGTTTGAGTGTTCATGGAAGTGGATTTAAAAGTAGGAAAAGAAGAATCTAGTTGAAGATATATAACATAGAAATGGCAGTTTGAATTGTATATAGAGATAATTATAATCAGTTAAAGGAAATTTTGGAAAATTAATTTTAAATTAAAAAATTTCAAGTATAATATTAACATAAACCAAATGCTTCCAATCTCAACAGGTTGTCCAAGTTCCATACTTACAGACCACACATGCTTATCAGAACAAAAGATCGTGGTTTATTATTATTTTTTCAATGGATGGAAGTATTCTGTCAATATGAAAAGTGAAAGAACTGTCATGCTGATGTGGGCCACATATGGGTGACCATAATAAATGGGCGGCCTGTCTTTTGTGCTTGGAACAGTCCCTCTTTACATCTATTTTCTTGGTAACATGGTTGATTGCATTCTTTTTCATTTTTGCCAATGCTCCAGTTTGCTAAGTCACATCCCGCACCAGCCATGGGCAGTGCGAGAGGTCCTCCTAATTATGGAGGTGAGGCTCTTCTTGGAGGAAGTCACAGGGAGAGTAAACCCCCAGGAAGAGGTTCAAGAGGTTCAAGAGGAAGAGGTTCAAGCTACTGCCACTGATCTTTCTCTCATTGGCATATGGCAAAATGTGCAGTATTTTTACAAGTTAGAAGTAAAGGCTCATAAAGAAGGTCAATATTAGAGTTCATCAAGCCACATGAGACAGTATTTAGGGATATTGTTTCTGGGTTGCTTTCCCAGCTCTGGAGGGAGCTTAGCTGTTGCCAGTGCTATTTTGGCAGCCATACTCAACAGAGCTGCTCACAGGCCAACATATTCAAAAGCTCCAAGGGAAAAAAAGTCCATTTTCCTCTCTCCACCACATACCACACTTCTGGGATTCTGAAATATCTTACCGAGCACTTTATTCAATCTAAATTTAAATAGAACTTTTCACCACTTCCCAAGAGAGAAACAACAATGAACTAGATGAGAAAGAGAGGAACTGGAAGAAGGTAATGCTCCATATCATTTGGTTAATCTATTCTTGTTTATTAATTTATTACATGGAACAGTAAGTTTAATGGCTTTAACTTTGAAGTGGAAAAGAAGCCCCTAAAGTATACTTTCAAAAAATGCAATAATGACTTTAGGAAGATCTAGGACAAGGATTGCATTTAATATTTTAAGTTATTTTTCAAGGCCTGCTTTAACCTTAGCCTTCAGATTTATCATTTTACATTAGCCAAAATAAACTACCACCATAAGAAACCATGTATTATTAAAATCAGAACAGTTTTCTATATTTATTAGTTTAGTCATAAAATTGCTATTAGAAATAGCATACAGATGAGTTTGATATCCATAAAATCATTGAAACATAACATGACATTTACTACCTGTAGTACATAATTATACTCACATACTCTTAGATGCATTTATTTCTGTCACTGAATCATTATTTTTAGCAAGTTGTGCTGCATTTTCAGAGTTAAAATTTTAATTTCCTCATTTCTTTTATTCTTACAGTTTTGGAAAGATATAATTTCACGAAAGATTCTTCAGGGGGGAAATGTCTTCTTAGAGTAAACATCATTTTTCACTATTTTTGATTTTTCAGTAATATTACTGTTTTGTCTTTGTTTTTGCTATGAAATCTACCAAAATGTACAACAGTAGTTAATTATAGATGCATTGATCTATTGATATATCTGCAACTGATCCTCATTTTTAAAGTAAGTACTGCAAATCTCAAAGTCACATGCAATGAAAACAAATATTTAAATTACTTTTATGATTTGTGTCTATCTCTTGAATTATTTTTCCAATTTTGTCTACTCTATCACCATATAGACATAATATACATTAACATTAACAGATTTAAAGTTTTGAGCCTCTTAAGTGCACAGGATACATACTATGATATAAGTTTGATGAGCTACATTTTTTAATAACTAATCCATTGAGGATGATGTACAGGAGTGAGCATGTCAGCTAGTGAATGATCCCAGCCTAACACTCAATATTCAAACTCAATGTGGTTTCATGACTTTTGCCTTCTCAGCAACTATATATTTTAAAGAAAATTATATGCTCCAATTTAGAAATCTAACAAATTCTTAATATACTCACTAAATGGAAAGTCCATTGTATTTATTACCATTCAGATGTCTGCATATTTTGCCTGAGGAAAGGATAAGTCTGAAGCTAGCAGCAGGATGTAGACTTACTGGAAGAAAGTCACAAATAAACGTCCAAGTCAGTGCAAGGTATTTGGATAATTTATGTTGTGAATTTTGCTTTTCTGGGCAAAAGCTTCTCCATCTGTAAGAAGTGTGAGAATATTTGAACATGGAATAGACATAGCTACCCAACATGTCTTACTATTCTGTATGTTTGTGAATGATCAGACATACATGTATTTATTTATTTATTTATTTATTTATTTATTTATTTATTTATTTTTTTTTTGAGACAGAGTCTCGCTTTCTTGCCTAGGCTAGAGTGAGTGCCGTGGCGTCAGCCTAGCTCACAGCAACCTCAAACTCCTGGGCTCAAGCGATCCTCCTGCCTCAGCCTCCCGAGTAGCTGGGACTACAGGCATGCACCACCATGCCCAGCTGATTTTTTTATATTATATATATTAGTTGGCCAATTAATTTCTTTCTATTTTTATGGTAGAGACAGGGTCTCGCTCAGGCTGGTTTTGAACTCCTGACCTTGAGCAATCCGCCCGCCTCGGCCTCCCAGAGTGCTAGGATTACAGGCGTGAGCCACCGCGCCCGGCCAATACATGTATTTAAAGAAAAACAACCTATGGCAAATACTCAGATAAAAGACTTATAAGAATTCAAATCCCTGCAGAAATTCCAGTTTCTTAGATGCCCTCTAGGTCCATAACAGCAGCTGTAGCAGCAGGGAATCTTTTGGGTTAGACTCTCTTGGTGTCCAGTTTTGTGCCCTCTAAGGAATTGTTTCAGATTCTCCATTTTTGGGGGGAATATCTCTTATTTGAATTATGAGAATCATATTTTGATGTATCCATTGTTGTGCAGATTTAAGTTTTACTATGAAAAACTGATAGAAAATGCCAAGGGCTGGGGAAAAAGAGAAAGAATCACAGGAACAGGAGACTGTGATAGAGAAACTGGGAGTCCCAGTGCCAGCTACACGCCTGCATGTCAGTGAACAGTGGTCTTTCTCCTACATCTGGCGAGGCAAACTGCCCAAGCACTTTCCAGAAGGAATAGTGCTTGATCTTGCCCAAGATTTCACTCACACTTCTCATGTACCTTTTTGAACACCTTGGGTTATACATTCACCTCTCCAGTGACAGAAAGCCCTAGATAGCGAATGATAAAGTACTAGTGGAATGACAGGAAAATAGCTGCACCAGATCAGTGTGGGACTGAATGAAATCCACTCAAATTCCACCCAGACAAGACAGAGGGGAAGATGCAGCCCCTCTCACCAAACCACACTATGCAGATAAATATAACTCTAAGCCTAATCAACTCCAATCAGCTGCATTGTGAAGATAATTTCACTTTGTTTGCTTTGCACAATTATATATTTTTGTCCCTGCTTTTGGCAATATTGACTTTTAAACATTGGACACTTTTACTTAACACTGAACGATAACCTTTCCAGATCATCTGAAAAAACTATGGCACTGATAACATCTTCAGAATTCTAACTAAGTAGATTACACAATCTATTCTTTGAAATAGATGGCACGAGACTTTCTATACATCAAAACTCTAACCGCATGGCAATAAAATGCAAAAACCCACAACGTGTGTCAAAAGTAGAGATCAGGTGCCTTGGAAATATTTTCAGGAAATATGGCAAAGATTATATAGCTTTAATATTTAATCAACTCATGTAAGCCAATAAGAAAGCCATTAAAATCCTAATTGATGATCACCAAAATAAGTAAATGTTAAGTTTTATGTAAAACAATTACTATTATATAAAATATTATAGTAGATACTGCTTTAAAGTATCATATGCATATATACATATTCAAACAATATCTAATGTTTTATATTTTATAATATAATCTTAATATATTTTACATATTTTATGTATATATATACATATATATATATAGTTCACAACAATAATATCATTTTATCCAGCAAACTTGTAACAATAAAAATATACCTGATACTGTAGTGCTGACAGGGTTATATTAAACAGAGCTAATTTACAAAATCATGAAGTAGCATTGCATTTGAGTAGATAGAATGTAAATAATAATTTTTCTTTCTACTATTTTGTTTTTCTTTTTTAGTGAATATTATTTTTACTTTTATAATAAAGGTATGATTTCATTAATATGAATCCTCTTTATTCCAAGAAAGATTAGTTGTGTTTAAGTAAATATTAAAAGTCATCTTGCCTCTCCACATTTTGCTATACTACAAGAGAAAAATAGGTAAGTATAAAAAAAGAATAAAATTATATTAATATAGTGTGTTAAATAATACATCCATTGTTTTAAATAATGAGATACTATGAGTACAACTATAAAAACAAAGTGACTATGTGACTATAGTTTTAGATGACTATAAAGAAGAGGTAATCTCCTTTATAATTGGTTTAATTCTTGGTCTTATATTTACAAACAATTTTTATTATAACATTTAACTTCCAACTTCTTGTCTAGAACACAGGGGTTGATTGTGCTTCTGTATTTTATTTGTAGAAAGTGAATATCTCTCTGTAGATTTTCACTACTATTTCTTACCCCATATGAAGAAAAGTGTTTTGAGTTTGTATTTTATAAACTACAATAATGAAATCTGAGAAGTCAAATTTAGCAATACAGATACAAATTGTGCCATCAAAAGATTAGAATGAAAGTGAAATGCCCTGGAAGCATAAGAATGGCATCAGTAATAGAGGTGAATGAAAAGTGAAGACCTATTTGGACAGTCCCATTTAATTTGTTTTATTACATTCTCCCTTGGTCACAAAAATAGGATGTTATAGCTATTTTTCTTAAGCTGATGGGAATAAAGATTGTAGTAGGTATTTTGAAAATCGTTCATGGTGTGCATGTGTGCGTGATCTCTGACATATATTAAACACATTATTTTCTCTTAAAGAATACTTTTTTAAAGCTCAGAATAACATTATTTGACTAATTACTTAAAATAAAAATATTTAAAAGATGCCCTCATGATCCATCAGCGTATAGTTCAGAATATTCCTTATTGTACTTGAATAGCAATATGGATACCTACCTCAATGAAACACTGGGTTAGACTTCTAAATGCTTGGCCCTTACTGAAAGGATCATCACCCAGTGCAAAATGATGTGCTCTCATTTGTAAGGATTTATGAATGCGTTATAACTATACTAATTGCCCTTTGAAGCATTAGGAGTCTCAGCTCCTCTATGTAGAGTCCTTGATTAGAACCGAGAGCAAAAATCTGCCTTAGACCATACTTGAGAGGAACTTGAAGTTCGATGGCTAGTAAAGTGTATACCACTACAGGGCCCGACAAGAATTTATGGAATGCTCACTATGTGCTAGACACTAAGGTTCCACCAGGAACAAAACTTGGTCTCTACCTAAAGAAACTTAGACAAATAACGTCAACTGAGATGTTCTAATATAGGAATTTACTGTAATCAGTGAGCCTTCGGCGCCCAGACTGCTAGGGGAGCCACTTAGCCAATCAGACATTTTAGATGAAGTTAGTCAGGAGAGACCTCCGCCTAAAGAGTAAGTAATATAGATATTTTCTCTGCCTAGTTTGTACAGAAAATTTCAAAATTGACTGAAATACCTTTGCTTTCTGCCATCTTCTGATAAAAGACATTATTCTGGTTGACATGACACAACCTGGGTTTCTTGTCTTCTTTAGAGATTCCTTATCTTTTCTAGAGATTAAATAAGAGTTGTCATGTAACTGTCACAAGTGTGTGAAGGGATTTCAAAATTCTTGTTATCTGTGAAAGTATAACTGGTAGTCCAGAGGGATGTGTGTGTGTGTGTGTGTGTGTGTGTGTGTGTGTGTGTGTGTGTGTGTGTGTGAAAGAGAAAGAGAGAGTGAGAAAGACCTTTTCTTTTCTCTCTCTCTTCTCTCTCTCTCTCTCTCTCTCTCTCTCTGAGAAGAGACAGAGGTGATCTTGAGGTCCCTAATTATTATTGATGATTGATGTTAGATGAAGATGGTTCTGGCTTCAGATTGTAAGTTTTATAATCTTTCAAATGCTGGTAACACCTTATTGTCTCTGGATATTTCTAATCAAGTGCTGTTACCGTCATTACAATTTAAATCATTCCTGAAAACAGTATTTGCCACAATGATCGGTTGCTCCATGGCACTTAGAAATATGAAGCAGCTAAGTCTTTTTATTTTTAATCAATTGAAATTTTACTTTGAAAAAAGGAAGAGAGTTTTCAATGCACACAAAGCATGTGCAGCAAAACAAAAACGCTTTTAGGGAAGACTCCAAGGGTTATTTCTCATTATTTTTGGCATCCCTCTTTCCATCGGAACAAGTCACAAGCATATCTACAGTTGATCAGTTGACAGATCAGCAATTCTATTAAGATGAAAACTAACCTTGGAAATGTTTAGAAGGAAAAGGGCGTCCTTTGATTTATTATGCTATTTTATGCTTATGCCATTATTTCCCTTTCAGCTATGCAGGCTATGTTAAATGGAAACATGCAGCATTTTTAATAAAGTGCTTCATTCCAACCAAATATTAACCAGAAGCATTTTAGAAGAGTCTTCTGATTAAAGTAAATGAAATAAAGATCAACCAGTTCTGTTCAATAATAGGAAGTAAGGCATAATGAACAGGCTACGGCAACGTTCTTATAATGACAAACTATGGTGTCATTTCTTTTTAGTGCCAGCTGAGGTCTGAGTGTTTTCCTCAGGAATTATAGAGATGTTTGCTTTTTAGTAGGAGGCAATCCATACTAGTTATCTTGCTTCTTGATAAAAGTTATTGAGTGATATGTATTCATTTGTATAGTTAGGTAAAATTATTTTGAAAATAATTATTTATTTTTGCCTGAAATCAGAATTAATAGGTATATTATGTGATTTGCAGCTTTGCAGCTTAGTTAAAAGTTAAATATTCAAATTTCTTTGAATTTCAGAGTACCCTCATCAATTTCTCTCTTTATTGCCTCTTTGAGATACCATAATCTACTTTCCTCACCACTTTCTTCTATAGCCTCTAAATGACTAGTCTTAAATTCTTTCAGAACTTATATTTTACTAAAGAAATATATAAGACATGGATGAAAGGTTTCTTAGGCAGGAAGAAATAGAAGCTGAAAAGAAAACTGACAACATTGGATACACTTTGGCACAAAATAATCTTAAAATTGCAACATTTCCCCATTGAACTTTAAATTTGGATGTTCCACTGCTAATTCATGATGATATTTAATTATATTCTTGTTCAAATAGATTTAACTTATAAAAATTGACATTTTAGAAATTTTGTATTCATAATTTTAAAAATATAACTGGATTTCTATTAGTGCCAATGTTTCAACTAATATATTAAAGGTGATTTTTGTAACAAAGGGGTTGTGTCAAAATTTATTAGCCCACTTAAAAATGGAAGCTTCTTATTAAATGATTAACCTTAAGAACTAAGATGGACAGAAAAAAGGAAAATTTCACACTCCCATTTTGAAAAAAGAAGGCAACTTTAGAAAAGCATTTTTTTTAAAGCAAGTAAAACTAATTGCTCTCAGAAATAATCTCATTGGGAGAATATAAGAAAATATATGGAGATATTATAATGGATAGTAAACCAGAAAAAAATGTTAAAGTTGTATTTTCATCACTTGTCTGATGACAGTACACTAAAAGTGAAATCTACTGATTTACTTATTCATTCCCTTGCCAAAAGTTCTTTGAGCACCTGCTATAGTTCTGATACTATTCTAGTCTCTGGGGATACTGGAGTGAGCAAAACACACAGGACAGGTCACCATGGAGTTTGCAATGTGGCTGGGGTACCTGAGGAAAGAAACATCAGCACAACCTCTGATACAAACTATGACAGATGACACCAGGGTGCTGAGAAAATGCTTGACTCACAATAGCCCCTAACACTGGTCAGTGTATGCTTATGCCAAATGAATTAAATCACCTACCAACCTTCCAGTCATTTGGTTAATGACTTTTGAACTATTAATATATTTTATTTCATTTGGTTTTGTGGTGTACTTAAGGTATTATAAATAATGATATATACATACTTTGAAGTATTATAAATAATATTTTATATAAATATGAATGGTTTCAGGATGTTATGTCCCTGGCATTGGTAGATTTTTCTATGATGATGTTGCCAAAACCCACAGTGGTGTCAGTGTTACTAAAACTGAAGTCATTCTTTCACTTGAAGGTAGTGTATAGATAAGTAAGGCCAAGATACTAAATAAAAATTAATATTTACAGTGTGCTATACATTTTGAACTTTTCATTAAAGTTTAATTTTTAGTTAATTAGCATCTTAAAACTCATAAAAACAAAAATAATTTCTGAAGCCTTTAATTTTCAATTATTAAACAGAAAATATTACTAGATTCCTAGGATGTTTTGATCAAGAACTATCCATTAATGTGATTGATGGTGGTTAAAAAAACAAAGTACCGATGCCTGCAAACTAAAATCTGAGCTTCTTCATCCATAAAAGAAAATATTTATTTCTGTGTTCTGCAGAGCATAAATCTGGAGAAGTAAATAAGCTTTCTGTGAAATTTGTGATTGAAATGAACTTCTGTTAAAACGAAAAAAAGGATACTTGATAAGATAGAATAACCATTTTCTGATATTCCCTCCCACCATGTCTATCCATAACATCTATGTCTACTTCTATGATCTATATTTATTTAACTAGCTAGTTAGCTACCTGTTATCATTCTATATTTAAAATCTATATTATAAATAAAATATCTCTCAAGCTATATATGTGTATATACACATATGAAATTGTATCTAATCAACTATGTGTGTATATATATGTATGGTTTTTGGTATAACAAATATTATAGCATTTTATATTGTTACTTTATTCACACTTATTTTCATAGCAAAAATGGAATCAATATATAATCTAATTTTCACATAATTGTTATTAGCAATTAACTTTTCCACTTGTATTTGCTTTTCTTTATTAGTATCTCTCAAAATCAGTAAGACAATAGAGTTCAGTTTCAGAAGACAAACCAGAATAAGAATGGAAACTTAAAGCCAAATGAAAGGTGCTAAGAAAACAAATTATTTGCAATTTAAAATGTTAAATACTGCTAATAAACTTTCTTAGTGCTAGAGTAATGAATGCCAAATATAAAAACTCCCATCTATTTCATACAAATACATCAAATACACTATTCAGAAATATAATTTAAAAATCATGTTCTATCAGACAAATCCTTAAATATATACTTATGAGTGGAGTATGGAATAATTTAATTTAACCAATTCCTCACCTATGTAATAGTTAATAGTCTCCTAAAATTCTCATTGTTTAGCATTTTAAACTTTCTTCTCTTTCTTTTTTTAATACAATTTTATAGTTGCATTTTTCCGTTGATAGAAAAATCATTTGACACAAGCAGAATTGTCAAGGAATGTCATATGTTGAGAAATGCATTGACAAATGAGAAAGGGCTGAGTCACTTAGAAAGTGGCTTGCAGACAGCCAAAAGTAACAAGCACTAAATTGAAGAAGAGAGTGGCTGTTGGAAATAGGTCACAACAGCCCAGTGAAGCATAGTCATTATATGACAAAAGGACCAGAAGATGTATTTACATTATTGCTTTTTATTATTTTATTATTTATTAAGTTGTTTATTATCAGTAGCTTGATACTGGTGACTTTCAAATTAAATACTTTAATTTTTTCAAATTCTTTGGTATTATGTTATTCACTTCTTGCTTAATTTCAACATGATGTTATTTATAAATACCTTGGTTTTTTTAATCTTAAATTTCTAATACTGCTCAAAGTGACTATACGAATACAGTGCCAATGCAAAGAATATATTGTTGCATTTTTCATGAAGTTTAGTTACTGAAATTATAAAAAGTCAATTGTATATAAAATTTAAACCTCTGAAAATATAGCTGCAAGAAAATCAATCAATTTAAACAATTTTCTAACTCAAAGAATGTTAAAATAAGTTAGTATGAAATATTATATGGCATATTAGTATATATTAAGCATGGGTTCAGTATAAATTAGTGTTCATATATAGATTTTGTTATGTTAGGCTATACAAATTTATGAATTATGGGGCAAAATTAAAGTACTATATATTTTTTTCTGGATCAAATAGCTTCTTTGAGAGACATTTTGGAATATTACATATGTTATATATTTTTAGGGATAATAATTTTGATATCACCAAACTCAAAGTTACAGCAACTGAAAACAGTGCTATATAAAGAAGTATAAGCAAACTATGCCCACTCAAATATGGCTGTGTCTTTATTTGACTATAATTTGAAATTTTATAAACGTTCTACCTCCTCTCCCGACATTTCTATTGATTTCAAATAAAATACTTGTCGTTAGATTTTTTTCATAAACATACAAAAAGAACACTCAAAGACTTACGATTTTTTTTACATGTGTGCTCCAGTGAATGAGAATGAGTCTCTCAGAATATAGGAGGTCTCCTCATAGAGCTATCTTCAAATGTCTCATTTACCCAACCCTCACATATGTATATATTCCAAAGTCTTTGGGGAAATTTACATTTCTCCAGGAATAAATATATTACTCCCAAAGTGACTTGCTCCAGCTAGGTCTAATTTTCCAAAATATGCTTCAGATAACTGTGTTATAAAGACTCTTACAAATGTCTTTCTAGTTTTATACCATATAATGAGACTGTCCCACCTTTTCTGATAGTATATGGTCAAAAATTTGACATATGTATCCTGATAACTTATCCATATATTACAAAATTCCCATTCAAATGTTGTTACACATACTGCCATAGACATCAAGGAATTTGTGGATTTTCTCTTAATTGCTATTACTTCTTCTCCAAGCTCTGCATAATCCATGAGGGATTGCAATTGTATGTTAAAATCAGACAATCAAAATTCTTTCATATCCCTGACCCTGTTATACCTACACATAACGTAAACTAATACATCCAATAATCTAATTGCTATTCATCACCTTGTATCCTCAATATCAGTTCCAATTTTTAAGAAATCCTGTTTTCAAAAGGTGAAATAAATTAAGGATTCTAAAAATGATTAGATAAACCTACACTAGAATTTGTTCCAATCCCAGGAGTGGCTGTAATTTCTCCAGATACTGGGCATCTTTGAAGGTTGCTCAAACTCAAATATCCAGGCTGTTTTTTAGATATAGTCATGTCCTGTAATTTATCTGATGTTCCATGTACCTGTGCACTGGTTCACTGAAGCATTCAATTTCCAACAATTAATCTCTTCTATGCTTTACAGTTTCAGGGCAGTTTTATATCTGAAAGGGACGGGATATTCTGATAACTCTGAAAACTTAGACCAGGACTTCTTTTACTGCTAGGCACTCACAATGAAACAATCTGAACTTAGAGTTTTCTTTGTTGGAAGGTATTTAACTATGAATTTAAATTTTTAAATAGATGTTTGACTATTAAGGTTACCTATTTGTCCTTGAGTGCCATTTGGTAGTTTGTAGTTTTCTAAGAAATTGTCCTCTCATAACCACTTTATTAGGCA
This sequence comes from Microcebus murinus, assembly GCF_040939455.1. Lineage (NCBI taxonomy): Eukaryota > Metazoa > Chordata > Mammalia > Primates > Cheirogaleidae > Microcebus > Microcebus murinus. The sequence goes on along the minus strand of NC_134126.1, from coordinate 10,496,356 downwards.
TGAGTGACATAAGAAAGCTGTACATAGTTAATATGTACAACTTGATGAGTTTGGTGATAAATATGCATTCCAAAACCTATTAGCACAATCTATACCATAAACATATCTACCACCTTCCCACCCTCTTTATTTATTATTCTATTTTGTAATAAGAGCTCTTAATATAAATTCTGCCCTCTTAGAACATTTTTAAGTATATAACACAGCATTTTTCAAGATAGGTACTAAGCTATAGAGTAGATTTCTAGGACTTATTTACCTAGCATAATTTAAACTTTGTTTCCTTTGGCTAATACCTCCCCATATCCCTTTTTCCCTAGCACCCAGCAACTACTATTCTACTCTCTGCTTCTACGAGTTTTATTATTTTTGATTTCTCATAAAGTAGTGTCATGTAATATGTGTCTTTCTTTGTTTGGCTTATTTTCTTAGCATAGTGTCTTCCAGGTTCATCCATGTTGTCATAAATGACAGTAATTCATTCTTTTTTAAGGCTTAATAATATTTCATTGTATTTGTACATAGCATTTTTAACAATCCATTCATGAATATTTGGATTTCTTCCATGTCTAAGATATTGTAGATAATGCTACAGTGAACATAGAACTGCAGATATCTATTCGAGATCCTGATTTCAATTCATTTGGACAAATACCCAAGGTGGGATAGCTGGGTCATATAGTAATTCTATTTTTAATTTTGAGGAAGTTCCAAAATTAGTCCTTTTCCAATAGAAGCTGCATGAGTTTGCATTCCCACCAACAGTGTACAAGGTTTCCTTTTCTTCCACATCCTACTTAACATTTATTATCTTATCTATATAGATATAGATATATGTGTATATATGTGGTGTGTGTGTGTGTATATGTATATATACACATATATATAGTTATTCTAACAGATATGAGTTGATATTGATTATGGTTTTTATTTGCATTTCCCTGATTATTAGTGATGTTAAGCACATTTTCATAGACCTGTAGGCTAACTTGTATGTCTTCTTTGAAAAAATGCCTATTTAAGTTCCTTTGCATATTTCTTAATTGGCTCATTTATCTTTTGCTATTGCATTGTAGGAGTTCCTTACACATTTTGGAAATTAACCCTTTAGCAGATGTATAGTTTGAAAATATTTTCTCCCATTCTCTAATCTTTTTATTGTGTTGATTTTTTTTAACTATGAAGAAGTCTTTTATTTTGATGTAGTCCCCTGAGTTATCTATTTTTGGTTTAGTTGCCTGCTTTGCTTTTGGTTTCATATAGAAGATATATCTGGTGATACCAATGTCAAGAAACTTTTCTTCTGTGTTTCATTGTAAGAGTTTTATTGTTTCAGGTTTCTTTAAAAAAAAATAATCCACTTTGAGTTAAGTTTTCTATATGGTGTAAGGTAAGACTATAAATTGAAATGGATAAATTCCTAGAAATATATGACATGCCAAGAATAAATCAAGAAAGAATACAAAGACTGAATAGACCAATAAAACATAAGGAGATTGAATCAGTAATCAAAAGCCCCCAAACAAAGAAAGACCCAGTACCAGATGACTTTAAAGATGAATTTTGTCAAACATTTCAAGAATTACATCAATCCTTAAACTCTTTTAAAAAAAATAGCAGATGAGGGAACACTATTCTTTCTTACGAGGCCACCATCATCCTAATACTTGTAGAAAAAGACACTACAAAAAAGGAAAACTATAGGTCAACATCACTGATTAATATAGGAGTAAAATTCCTCCACAAAATATTAGCTAACCAAATTCAACAGCTTGTAAAAAGGATCATACACCATGAAGTGGGATTTATAGTTGGAATGCAAGGATGGTTCAACTTACACAAGTCAGTGAAAGTGATACACCACACTAACAGAATGAAGGATAAAAACCACATGATCATCCTCATAAATGCAGAAAAAGTACTTGACAAAGTTTAACCCCTTTCATGATGAAAACTCTCAATGGGCCACATGTAGTAGCTCATGCCAGTAATCCTAGTGCTTTGAGAGGCTGAGGCAGAAGAATTTCTTGAAGCAAGAGTTCAAGACCAGCATGGACAGCATAGGAAAGTGCCATCTCTACAAAAAATTTTTAAAAATTAGCTGGTTTGGTGGTGCATGCCTGTAGTCCTAGCTACTTGGGAGACTAAGGCAGGAGGATCACTTGAGCCCAGAAGTTTGAGACTTCAGTGAGCTATAATTATGCCACTGCACTCCAGCCTGAGTAACTGAGCAAGACTCTGTCTCTAAACTAACAAAAAACAGAAAAAACAAACAAAAGATCTCAACAGCCCAACAGGTTGGTTATAGAAAGAACTTCCCTCAAAATGATAAAAGCCACATATGACAAGTCCACAGCTGACATCATACTGAATGGGGAAAAGTTGAAAGCTTTTCCTCTAAGATCAGAAATAAGGCAAGGATATTGACTATCACCACTTTTATTTGACATAATATTGGAAGTTCTAGCCTGAGAAATTAGGTAATAAAAAGAATTAGGCAATAATAAGAAGCATCCAAATTAGAGGGAAAAGCTAAAATATCTCTATTGGCAGAGAGCATGATCTTATATGTGGAAAACCCTAAAGACCACACACACACACACACACACACACACACAATTAGGACTAATAAATGAATTTGGTAAAGTTGCAGGATACAAAGTCAACATATTAAAGAAAAATCAATTGCATTTCTGTATCCCAACAAAAAGCTATTCAAAAAAGTTCATTGAACACAATCTCATTTAAAATAGCATCAAAAAGAATAGAATACTCAAGAATAAACTTAAATAAGGAGGTGAAAGATCAGTACACTGAAATCTATAAAATACTGATAAAAGAAATTAAAACAGATACAAATAAATGGGAAAAAAATATCTAGAGTTTGTGGTTTGGAAGAATAAATATTGTTAAACTGTCCATACTACAAAAAGTGATCTACAAGTTTAATCCAATCTCTATCAAAACTCTAATGGTGTTTTTCACAAAGATTGAAAAAATAATCCTAAATTTCATATGTAACCACAAAAGAACAGGAGAGCCAAGAAAATTTTGAGGCAGAAAAACAAAGTGGAAGGATCATACTTCCTGACTTCAAACTATATTGTTAAGCTATAGTAATCAAATCTCTATAATACTAAGGAGAGCCCTATAAACCAATAGAACAGAATAGAGAACCCCAAAATAAACCTATGCATAAACAGTTAACTGATCTTCAAGGATTCCAAGATTACACAGTGGGAAAAGAATAATCTTTTCAATAAATAATGTTGGGAAAACTGGATATCTACATGCAAAATAATTAAATTTCTCTTATCTTTTTATGCATTTGTTTCTGCTTGCGTTGGGCTCAAGTTGCTCTTCTTTCCCTAATTTTCTACATAAAACATTTAGGTTTCTGATCTGATACTGTTCTTTCTTTCTAGTATAAACAATTATATCAATTTCATTGTTAGTACTGCTTTAACTCTATTTGTCATATTTAGAGATATTTTAAGTTCCATTCAATTCAAAATGTTTTTACTTTCTATTAAGACTTCTGTTTTGACTGACTTGTTTGACTTACTATTTGAATATTTTCCAGCTGTCCTTCTGTTATTAATTTCTGATTTAATTTCATCATGGCTATTACACATGCATTATATGATAGCCTTTTAAATTTGTAACTTTGTTGTAATGCTCAGAATATGGTATATTTTAGTGAATGTTCCATTTGTACTTGTGCATTCCTGCCATTTTTGGGTGCAGGGTTCTCTACATGTCAATTAAGATCAAATTGATTGATGGTATTATTCAGGTCTTCTAAATCCTTACTGATTATCTGACTATTGTGCTACCAATTACTGAGAAAGGGATGGTGAAGTCCTTAAAATGAATTTGTCTATTTTCCAGTTTGCAGTTATCTATTTTGGTTTTGTTATTTTGAAGCTCTGATATTAGGTGAATATGCATTTACAACTACTATTACTTATTGGGAATTGATCCATAATCATTATCTAATTCCCTTCTTTTTTGGTAATATTCTCATTCTAAAGTCTACTTTGTCCAATAGAAACATCTACTCCAATTTACTTTTAAATAGTCTTTGCATAGTATTCCTTTTTCTATCTTTTCATTTTAACCTATCTATGTCTTTGTATTTAAATGCTGTCTTACCTCAGGCTGCTATAGCAAAATACCATAGACTGGGTGGCTTAAACAACAGACATTTACTTCTTATAATTCTGCAGGCTGGAAAGTCCATGATTAATGTGCTGGCAGATTCAGTGCTTGATAGCCCATGCTCAGCCTTTACCAATTTTTAACAATTTTAGCCAGATTCTTATTTGGGTATGACTAGTAGAATCAGTTTCAGTTAAGAAAGTGCCTGCTTACTGTCTCTCTTTGCAGGGTCTTATTTTTCCTTAGATTTGAGATTACTTTGTTAATTTCTTATGAGTTCAAAAAAAGTTGTGAATTTTCAGATTTTCTGGTGTTTCTCTTGTTGCAGATGTAAGAGTAATACTCTTTCCAGCTTTCTACATCCCTAATAGAAGCCCAAAGTATACCAGTTTCCTTGTGAATGTTTACTCACAAAAGGTTTTAATACCTTTCTGTAAGGATAAGATTTAACAAGCATTAATTCCTTCAACAAATTTGACTCAGCACTTTTTATGCATCAGGTATTCAAGAAGCAGAACTAAATAAAACAGACAAATATCAATAGGATATTGGAGCTCACTTTCTCAATGGGGTGACGAGGACACACCAAAAAACCAATAATATTGTGTACAGAAATTGTATAGTATTTTAAAAATTATTAAATCCCACTGATAAAAAAAGAGAAGAGTAAGGGGGATTAATAGTGCCAATGGGACAGGACTTTAATCTTAAATAAGGTGGTCAAAGAAAGTTTCATTTAGAAGGTATAATTTGATTAGAGATGTGAATAATACAGAATTCACCCTGTGGATATCTGGGATGGAGAAACAGAATTTCCAGGGATGAAATAGCCAGTTATAAAAGGCCCCTAGACAGTGGCAAGCTTGGCATTTGCGAGAAAGCAAGGAGACCAGTGTGGCTGCAGTAGAGCGTGCAAGGGGAAGAGTATCAGAATTGGATGTCAGAGAGGTGGGCTATGGGCTAACAGATCCTGCAAGGTCTAGTAGGCTATGTGGAGGCTGGGTAGGATGTTGAGTAGAGGAATAACATACTCTTACTTTCATTTTAAAAAGTGTCACTCCAGCCACTGTGTTGGGAATAGTCTGGAGTATTAAGCATGAATGGCATAATCAAATTGTCATGCCATTTAATAACAGTGACCTTTAAAGAAGATTTCTCCTTTGAGTCCAATTCAGAGTTCTTTCTCCCTTCCAGTAAAATTGTATTTAATTGTCAAAAATGAAGCATGACTTTATTCTACAATTAATGAGACTTAAAATGCTAAACTGCAAATCATAATGGCTTAAACTATATACCAGTAAAATTTGAAAAATATTCTGGTATATTTCACATAATCAATTTTTTTGTGATGTCCCTTCTTTGTCATTAATCACATACATTTGGAATGTCTTGAAAGCAATATATACTAAATTTATAGTATTTCCATCCTTCTTAAATTTCTTTGACTTATATTTCCTATATTTCTCATTCAACCAGGTAGTAAAATACTTAAGGTTAATAGTCTGAAGTTTAAAGAAAAAAGAGTAACAGTCATGACTTCTTAAGCTTAACATCTGCCACCCGTTTCTCCACCCCAGCCTTAAAAGTAGACTCATTGTGTATTAAACTTACTGTAACTCAAATTTTCCATTAACTTTATTTGTGTAGTTTGTATGGCGGTACCATTAAGAGAATGCTGTTTTCATTGTTCTTGCTGCATGGACAGACCAAAAGTTGTAGCTACTAATATTTTGGAGACAATACTGATAAACAGTGTACATCTATTACTGTTAATGTATTTTAATGAGTTCCCTGATGGCATTTTTAAAGAAAATCTCATGTTAATAACTAATCATGCATTTTTCTATAATGAAAACATCAAATTCAACTCAGGTTGAATCTATATGAATGTATTTTTTTATGTTTTCTGACTTTCTATTACTCCTATCCCCTAAGAAGACCCCCCAAATTAAGATACACAGGCCATCTTATTGACTTCTAAATAACAAATGACAAAAATAGTGTCCAGAATAACAGGCTTTCAATTTTGTTATTATTGAATGACTAAATGAACTTATAACACATTTGAAACAATATCTTCTTATCTCCTATATATACAATTTTTTTTTGCTGTTTACCTATATAATTTACAAATACCTCACATTTAATATGTCTATAACTGAACAAATTTCTCCTAATTTCAAGTTCTGTTTCTCTGATATGTTTTTCTGCACCGCCATCTATTTGGCTCTTAAAATCAGAAACCTAGGTATTATGCTTGACTTATTCTTCTCCTTTAACCCCTGCGCGCTACCATTCAATAAATGACATAATTTCCATATCTGGATTATTTTCAAACCCTTTCTATTTTTTGCACATCTGCCATTGCCACCTCAGTGGAAGCCACCATGTCTTACCTTGATGACTACAATGGCTTTTTGAAACATCAACCCTGGCTGCACTCTAACTCTAATTCAATCTCCATTTTCCACAGTCTGAGAGATACTCAGAAATTCAGAACTATCATCTAGTTTTTTTGTTAAAATCATTTTCATAGTTGCCCCCTGGTCTTGAGATAAAGGCAAAATTTCTGTCTGTGGCATAGTCCTGCCTGACCTAGCCTCACCCTAATTTATCTCATGACATATTCTGCTTCAGTTTTTATCTTCAAGCTTTATGTTACTTCCTCCAATCCCTAAGATGCACCCTGAATTTCCCCCATTTGATGCATTTTTTAGTTCCTAGATTGATCCCATACTTCCTTTGCTCTGCCCTCCTCCCCACTTCATGCTCACCTTTTCCCCTCACCTTTCTTTATGAGTTATATTCACTTTTTGGGTCTATCTTAGCTTAAATATTTTATTTTTACTTCTGTGTGTGGTATTTGTTGTTTTTGTTTTACTTTACAAACTACATCTGTTTTTCTTAGATTCACTTCCACAGTAGTATGTAACTTTCCTTTGCCATCTTTACTTTTAATTATTGTAGTCTTATTAAATACTTCCCCCCCAATATATTGCAAACATTATGATGTTATGGACAACATCAGTCCTGTTCAGTGGTTTATCCTATCTCTTAGCACAGTGTTTGGGACCCAGTATAAAATCAATAAATATTTTTAAATGAATTAGTTATTAAATTTCAAATGAATTTTTGGAATAGAATTAAATTTTTATTAAGTAAATTATAAATAATATAAACCCTAATTATCTTCTAATGATAAGTTTCAAAGTAATTCTAAATATCATACTTTTCTAATCATGTTTTCATAATAAATTTGAGGTTCATTTTTGTAGAATTGGTGTTCTGCAGAATTCATATTCTATAGAAAATACCTAACTAGAATTAATATCATAATAACATAATTAACATTCTATTTAAAAGCAATTTTAAATGATCTCAAATTAGATACCATTTGTCTTCCGAGAAAAAAATGTAGTATAATATATGCCTGAGAAGCATCCAATTTGTGTTAGAATAATTATAAAATATGACTCATCATATATAAGAATATTTCTAAGGAGCTATTATTGATCCTTTAACAGATTTTGGTGTCTTTAAAATTATTTAAAATTTTTCTTTCCTCAACATTTGATATTTGAGAGTTATTTCAGTATAGTTACTGAAAATTCTGGTGCGTGTACTTGGATTTCTATTTATAATAAAGTATTAAAGCAAAATACATGGATAGTGGCAGAGAAACTTGAATAACAAAATATTACAGAAAATAATGACAAACATACCCTAAGTTATTTTTAAAAATATTTTAATATCTATATCCAGGGCAAACCACCATATATAAATGTTTGTATTATAAGTGTTTATTATAAGTATTGTATTATAAGTATTTATAGTGTGCATTTGCATTATTTTCTTTCTGTTAATATGCCAGTGGTGTTTGTAATGTGGAACAGATACCTAAATTCTATCATCATTAATATGTGCCAAGTACTAGTCCTTTATCTGACACTATTCATCACATTTTAATTAATCATCAAGGAAGAAGCCAACTATTCGTTTTCAGATATGGACCAATAACTCTTGGGAAAATTAAATCATCTTTCAGAAACAGTTCATTCCTTAGTGCTAATAATTCAGTGCAAATGAAATTTCAGAATAACAACCAGATCATATTATATAATTTTCTTTGATATTCTCTATCTTATGTATGTAAATTTTATTCTGCATTTTAAATCTGTTTTTTTTTTTTTTCCTTAAAGTCAGTTGCAGTATTGAGGTAAGTAACAAAAGGCCATGAACAAACTATAATATAAGCTTCTACCGAAGCTGGAAAATGTTAAAAGGACATTGTTTACAAAAGCAAAATTGAGTGGGTGGGTCACTGTGAACGAGTAGGAAAATGCAGGATATTCTTATTCATTTAGTAATATTGAATTTTATTTTAACTTCTGTCTCTTTGCTGTTATACTTGACAAAATATCAGTGACCTAGTTTTCTAGGATAATTTGCAATTCACTGCTATACTCATTATAGCACATAAACAGAAAAATGGTGCTATGATCTGAATGTTTGTGCTCCCCTCCCAAATTCATGTGTTGAAATCCTAACCCCCAATGTGATAGTATTAAGAGGTGAGACCTTTGGGAGTGATTAGATCATGAGTCAGATTAGTGTCCTTGTAGAGCAAGTACAAGGGAGTTTGTTTGCTTCTTCTATCCCTCATCCCATCATGAGGCTACAACTAGAACGTGCCAGCTATAAACCAACAAACAGGCCCTCATCAGGCATTGAATCGACCTTTACCTTAGACTTCTGAGCATCCAGAACGATGAGAAATAAATTTCTCTTGTTTATAAGCTACCCAGTCTATGGCGTTTTGTTATAGCAGATCAAACAGACTAAGACAAATGTAAAACACAGAATCTTTCAAGGCCTATTTACATGTATTATTTTTTAGATCCATGATTTCTTTTATGTAAGTAGAAATTGACGAAATTGACATGGATAAGTGAGAATTTCTATGTCCATTTAGTGATATTCTATGTGATATTAAAGCTTGAGTATTCCAGGTAATTAGCCATGAATCCTATTGTTAATAGGTGCCAAGAAGTGTTAGTGGAATATTAGCCAGTCACTATAATCTCAGTGGCCTATCTATTCTAGATCAGGATAGTATATGAAAATAACTCTATTACATAAAGATAAAAGAAGTATTCACAAGGCGTATGTAGGTTTGATGTATAAGACATGGAAAAAAACTGATTCGTAAAAATCTTGTGCTGACCTAATTATGTGCATTAAAGTTATTGTGTACCAAAGTTCTTGAAGAAAGAATAAAGATATACAAAAAGTCTTCATCAAGTGGATCATGATAGAAGAGCTATTTAATAAATATTACCCTCAGTCACTACCATAAAGAATCGATACATGTATTATGTATGTTTAGCCTTGGCTCTTTCCAGGACCAGTGTGGCATGTCTGAGGGGAAATGTAACCTGATGAGTGACTTGGCCCAGCTGTTGTGATGGATGCTACTCCACAGTGAGATCTAATCCTGGTCTGGATGCTTTTCCAATATAGAAGTTAGGATCTGGCAATGACCAAGCACGAGGGAACAGTCTGGATAAGAGTGCCCACTTCTGCCTTTGCTGTTTATTTCATAAAGGACCCACAAGCCCTGTGTAGCATTACATAGAATTATTTATTTCACTCTTGGAATGGAGCATGGTAAAGGAAATGTTACATTATTTTGTTTCACTTACCAATGTACCCCCAAATAAATTGGCTTTTATTTTAAGAGACTCAGTGTTACAAAATCTTAATTTAAATAATCCAAATGATAGACGATGCTGACTAGAATAACTTTCTGTCTATTCATCTTTTTAAAGATGAGGATTAAGTCTGGAGTTAACCACTTTAGATGAGGTGGATCAAAAGAAATCCTACTAAAATAGAAAATAGGGAAAAACCATAGTTTTCAAAGAAACGAAACTTATTACATAAAACTTAAGCCATGGGTAGATGTTATACATAAAGACTTACTACTGTTTTGTGCAATTTGACATCATTTTGAGAAGGGACCTCTAAAATCTAAAACCATAGAGTTTGATTGATCACAAAAGCTTAACATGAGCAAGACCCATGGAGAAGAATGCCACAACTTATATAGTCAATGAATCACAAAATTTGCTGTTGTTATTAATAGTATTTTTAACAGTGGGTAGTGTTCATGTCCTCTAGAGTAGAATAAGCTTTCAGGACCATGGTTTTCTATGCTGACTTCACTGGGTCACATCAGAAAACAATATCACAATGTTGGTGCATTTCCCATGGTGAAGGTATTTCAGGCTAGATAATGGGATGCATGGTTGGCTTCACTGTAGGAGCAGTGGATGCCTTCACACCTTGGCTTTCTGCTTAGCCATCTCATTTGTTTGGCCAATGAGATGCAGGAAGGAGTGGCTATGCCAGCTCAAAGACGATGCTTAAGAAGTTTATGCACACCACTCGTACTGTTTGCACCTCTGCAATTGCCAGGGGGAAAAAAAAACTTGAATCCCAGCTAGCCCACGTAGCCAAGGAGAATGAGAGAGAGACATGTGGACTGAAATCATCCCAGGTGATTCATAGACCGATCGTGAGAAGCAGTGCTGTGTCAGCTTCTGCTTCCCGAAGCAGAGCCATCTAGCAGAGCCCAGCCTCAATCAGTGACCCCAGCTCATCTGCAGATTTGTGAACCATAATAAATCATCATTATTTGAAGTTATTGAGTTTTGTGGTGATTTGCAATTCAATAATGGATTATGGATACAGTCATCAATAACAATCCGGTCCAGACTGACATTTACCTGAACCACTTTTTTTGCCCCTCAACCCACCCCTGCAGTGTCAGATGAAGGTCAGGTCCACACATCCTTCTTCGGGCTCTTTTGTCTCATCTCTGCACTTCTTGCAAGTAACTACTGAAAAGAGAACACAGAAGAGTGTTCAAAAGAGTGTACACAGAAGAGTGTACAAAAATCAGAAGAGTATAGCACAGAGCCATCAAATTTCCTACTTGGAAGAAGATGCATATATCATAAAAGACACAATTCCTGCAGAGACAAATCTCAATAAGAACACAAACCCTAATAAAATCCATTCCACACAGAATATTTGGCTGCTCTGTCTACAATATTTGCATTCAAATGAAGGGTTTCTTCTTGTTTTTTTCCCTCTAAATAAGGAGTATATATTTGCATTATATGTTAGTAATTAAAGGAATCTTTTAAGTAGTTTTCCTAGGTAGAAGAAAACTTATGCAAGAATAATTCAAGTACTGACCACCAAAAAAGATAGAAACTTTTGTATTTTAAAATGTCTTTTGGAATCTCAGTTCAGACAATACAATACATCAAACAATAAGAAATCATGAAATAAGAAGAGACTTCTCTCTTTCTTCCTCTTTCTCTCTCTCTTTCCATATATACAGTTATGTATTCCACTTTGCCCACTTAATGAATTATGAACTTTTTCTTAACATTAACATTTTGTAAAATGCAATATTAATTGCTACATAATATGTCATCAAATCACTATGCCATAATTTATTTAACTAGTCTTCTATATCTTTACATTGAAGTTGCTTCCAGATTTTTCATGTTATAAAATTAGAAGTAAATATTCTTATGCTTACATTTTTCATTATTTTTCTGATTACTTCATGTTAAATCTTAGAATTTGAATGACTTGGCCAAAGCATTAAAATGGTTTTAAGGTTTCTGATTTATTTTGTCTTTTAAGGCTTTTTTTATATTCTGACATTTTCAGAAATATGTTAATATTTAATATAGTTAATTTTTCAATAGTTTTTCCAATAAATGTCACTTATATAATATACAATACATAATACATATAATATGCATAGACATGAAAAGCTATTAATCATTAAACATGCATGCCTCTATTAGAATAGAATCTCCGTGAAGTCATGGGCTGTTTCCTAACCATTGTTTTCCAGTGCCTAGGGTTATACCTGTAAAAAATAGTGCTCTATAAATATTTGTCCAATGAATAAATAAAACACAAAGTTGTATTTCCAACAGCTTATAAGACTAAAGTTTATTTTCTACTTCATATGATGCTTGAATAATTCTTAGTCATTTTGAGTTCTTTATGTGAATTAACTGCATCATTGCCCTCCTTTGAGAGTTTTGACTAAATATAAAAATCTCCCTGGGTGTTTTCAGTAAAATTCAAAGGGATGTCAAGTCCCTTTGGGGTTCACTATATAAAAAAAAAACTAGTCTGAAAGGAAGCTTCAAAATATATTATACATCCTAGATCCAAACTCATCTTAAAATGAACATCTAGAGTGATCTTCAGAGATCCACAGAACAACCAAATTTGTGGAAATATGTTTGCAATTCTTCCAAACTATGAGGAACACCCAATAATCAATGCTATAATGTTTGAAAGGGTCTAATAGGGTCTAATAGATGAATTTCAATGAGATGTTTATGAGAGTTTTCTTTGATAACCCCAATATACACCTATCTTTTTTGAATCAATATATAGTCTACAGCCTACATTTTAATGTCCATGAATTTCTCTGTATTGTGTATTATATGTTTTCATCTTGTCTCTCTAGGGATTTCTAAGATCAGAAACTATATCTAAGTCACCTCCAGTAACTATTATAACTACCTTGTCTAATGCTACGTGGCAGGTATGTGGAATATTGTAATTTGGAAATAATCATTGGAGTTATGAATTAAAAGTTGATTTTTAGAATAAATGTTATGTATTTTATTGACAAATATGTTTAGCAAGCTGAATGAAATCTTTAATAAATGTAAATATTAAAATAGTAACTAGAACCAAGAGTTTTGCATACAATAAAATATGGACATTAGCCTAAACACATAACTTAGTACCCAATTACTTATTGAGGCTATAAAAAGAACTGAAGGTGTTTGTGGCACGTGGTTTTTTTTTACCCCAAACAAGACTCCTTAATGAAGAACAACTACACAATCTAACAAATGTCAGTGTTCAAAATGTTCAAAAACATTGGAAAACAGAAGATTAGCAAAACTGGTCTATAAGGGAAAATTTGCCAAAGGGCATGTTATATTTAAATAATCCCAAAGAGTCTTGGTTTTGAAAAATGTTTCATATAGAAATAAAGCCATAAACAAACTACAAACATCTTTATTTTAGTCTAGAGACAGACGTTTTAATCTCATCTTTAGTTAGCAGATGAAAAACATGACTTTTTTCTTAAGAATACAGGAATATTTACTGTATATATGTGCACAAGTGCCTTCTGAGAAAAAGAGACCTATGTATAACTAACTTATCTACCATTATAATAATGTTGCTTAACAAGCAGAAAACACTGGTGGTATGTATTTAGCATGCATTTCTAAAGATTATAGAGTAGCTGGTCTTCTCTGGACTTAGCAGATTCAACTTGCTTCTTCAACAGAAGCTGCAATCATCTTCTATAAGCAGAGGATCGACAGGGCAGTGCCCTCTCGTGGCGATGGCAGAATTCTAAGTAAAAATGCAGAAACGTGCAGAAACGCACCATGTTTCTTAAACTTAAGATCACAACTGGCAAGCCATATGTATAATACATTCAATTGACCAAAGCAATTTACATAATGAGCTCAGATTGAAAGACTGGATAAATAGACTCTGACTCTTTAATAGATTAACTGCAAAATCTCTTGGCAAAGAATGTAGATTACATAGAGGTAAAAAATTGGGGCTATTAATGCAATCTACCACAGTCCATATCTTAAATTTCAAATGTCCAGGTTTACAACCACTGACTTAGAGTATCAGGCATCTATATACCAAAACCTATGCTATATATGAGAATTAATTATATGATCTTAGAATAATTAAGCATAAGATGTATGTAGAATTATAATATGATAACAGAAATATGTTGTTTTTTTACATTTTATTAACTTCTCCTTGAGGTGACACATTATAAACGTTGACATTTAAAAAAAATTTTTTGATTTAACATATAAAGATGTTCCTTTTTCTTCCTGAAGCAGGAGAAACAATTGTTGCCTCTCTCTTCCATTCTTTTTCAATCTGCTACCCACATTTATTTTTACCACAAATTAAAACTAAAGGCTTTAATCTGTCATGAGGTTAGAGTAATAAAAAAGAAATTAAAAATCAATGCCTTAAAAACATCAACTTGACCTGATCATTCCTTTTAACCTTAAAGATTATTTTTAAAAAGCATTTGCAAAGAAATGTAATTGTCATTAACAACAACAAAAAAAAGACAAAGAAAGGAAACATCATTTGGTAAAAATAGAAAAAAATTCTATGCAGCATGAAGGATGCAGATATTTTTGTAGCTGCTGTGATTGCTTTGGGGATCTTCTTCATAAATTCTTTTCCTAGGCCAATGTCTGAAAGAGTCTTCCCTACATTTTCTTCTAGGATTCTTAAGGTTTTATGCCCTAGGTTTAAGTCTCTTATCTATCTAGAATTGATTTCTGTAAGAGGTGAGAGGTGGGGATCCAGTTTCAAGCTGCTGCATGTAACTATCCAGTTTTCCCAGCACCATTTATTGAAAAGCGATTCTTTTCCCCACTGTATATTTTTGTCTGCTTTGTCAAAGATTAGATGACAATATATGGATGGTTTCACCTTTGGATTCTCAGTCCTGTTCCAAAGGTCTATGTCTCTATTCTTGTGCCAGTCCATTGCTGTTTTAGTTACTATAGCTTTGTAGTACAGCTTAAAGTCTGGTAGATCTATACCTCCCTGTTTGTTCTCTTAAGATTGCTTTGGCTATACAAGGTCTTATCTGATTCCACACAAAGTATACAATTATTTTTTCTAAATCTGTAAAGAATGATGCTGGTACTTTGATGGGGATTGCATTAATTACGTAGATCACTTTAGGTAGTACAGACAGTTTAACAATGTTGATTCTACCAATCCATGAGCAAGGTAGATTTTTCCATCTGTTTACATTTTCTACAATTTCTTTTCTTAGTGTTTTGTAGTTCTCCCTGTATATGTCTCTCACATCTTTCATTAAATATATATCCCATAATTTCTTGAAATAACAAAAATTATTTAAAAAAAGGAATGCAGATAGATCTATGATCATCTATCTGGTCAATGGCAAAACAGCAAGCACTTAATTTCTTCAGTTTCAACCTTTAGTTCTCTAAATACTGGAAATTGATATTCATTTTTTCTTATTAGGTTACTAAACTGAATTATGATAGATAAACTTTTTTTCACTAGCTTTGTTCAGACTCCAGCATGAATGTATTATCAATTGATGGATGTTTTCTCTTTTTGTCATTTTGTGCTTTAATATTTAGGGTAGTTATTGTCAGTAATTTTAGTTGTCACTTTAATTATATTCTGAAAAGACATGCCAATCACTGCTATAAAATATTTTATAAATCATACAGAGCAGAAAACATGGGCAAAACTCTTTAACCTGATACTTAATGCCATTTATTTGCCAACAGGTTTCTAAATAATATTCCCAGGATCCAACTACTGGCCTCCCGTTTCCTACACTCCTCTTCAATCATATAAGAATCTCTCAAGCTTTTCCAGTCATGAATTCAATTTCTGTCTTATGTCTAGAAATTACATTCTCACTCCCTCCTCTTGATCCCTCAAAGTCAGCTAATCATTCAACACTCCCACTTTCACTTTATCTATAGGGCTACCTCAAATTTAACACAATTATAATTTCTTCTCAGAACAGTTATTAGCACATTATAAAAATCTTTAGTCACATTATCTTGTAACATAATAGTATACATTGTTTACATTTTTCTTCCTTTGACTATGAATATGGTACTTAGCACATTGTCAATGCTCAGCTTTTTAAATTAATAATTAAATAATGTCCAAGATGAAAGCTAGATCATGAATGAGTTATCAGTGAGAATTGTATAAATTAAACAAAAAAATGACAGTGTAGGAAAAAATTTGTGTTTCACGAAAAACTCCGCTCTCTAGAGTATACTGTTCTGAGTTGGCTGATTATATACATGTTTATTTTATACCTTATGGAAATCATGATTTTAACTTTCTCTAAAATTTATTCTTCAGCAATAGAACTTTTAAAATAGTTTGTTAATATTGAGTCTGTGATTACTAGATTACTATTCCTAACCATTTTTGCACTTAAATAATTCAAGACTCAACATTAAAAGTATCAACCCTAGCATAATTCATTTAATAAAGGATAGTATTTTCATAAAGTCTTTGTAAAGGGTCACTGCTGTGAATATACAAAAGAAATCGTGCTCTATGAGAGTATTTTTAAATCTAGGGTAGTATAAAGTGGCTCTGTGTTTGTTTGAAAAATATTCTTAATGTCTTTTTTTAAGTCAAATATGACTATGTAGTTTCTTAACTACAGGTACTTGAAGTAATCTGAAGCCTGGTGACATTTTAAAATTACTATTATAAATAGAGTCAGGCCGGGTGCAGTGACTTACGCCTGTAATCCTAGCACACTGGGAGACAGAGACGAGGCGGGTGGATTACTCGAGGTCAGGAGTTCAAAACCAGCCTGAGCAAGAGCAGTCTCTACTATAAGTAGAAAGAAATTAATTGGTCAACTAAAAATATATATACAAAAAATTAGCTTGGCATGATGGCACATGCCTGTAGTCCCAGCTACTCAGGAGGCTGAGTCAGGAGGATTGCTTGAGCCCAGGAGTTGGAGGTTGCTGTGAGCTAGGCTGATGCCACGGTACTCACTCTAGCCTGGGCAACAAAGTGAGACTCTGTCTCAAAAAAAAAAAAAATGTTTAAAAAATAAATAAATAAAAAATAAATAGAGTCAGAAGAAAATAGAAACTACAGATATAGTTAATTCATCTTTGACAAAATCACAAAGTTACAAAGGCAATTCAATGGAAAAAATAAAATCTTTTCAACAAATGGCACAGAAACACTGTATGTCCATAAGCAAAACCAAACAAAACAAACATATACACACACAACCAAAAAGCAACAAAAATTCTGAAACACAGACCTAATACCTTTCCCAAAATTTAATTTAAAATGGATCATAAACCCAAATGTAAAATGCAATATAATAACATCACCAAAATCTGCATAATCTTGGGTTTGGTGATGAGTTTTTCCATGAAACAACCTAAGCACAATTAACAAAAAAAATTGATAAGTTGAATTTATTAAAATTAGAAAAGGGCAAGACAGAGACTGGGTAAAAATATTGGCAAACACATATCTGATAAAGCACTTGTAACCAAAATATTCAAAGAACTTTTAAAATTCAACAATAAGAAAACAAGCAACTCAATTTAAAAATGGATAAAACTCTGAATTAACATCTCACCAATTAAGATACAGAGATGCCTAATAGGTTTATAAAAAGATATCTAACCTCATTTGTCATTAGAGAAATGCAAATTAAAACAACAATGAACTATCATTACACACCTATTTACACACCTGTTAGAATTATCAAAATTTAATAACTATGTATTCCAGTAATCACATTTCTAGATATTTGTCCAGCTGATTTGAAAACCTATATACTCTCAACAATTTGCATGAGGATATTTATACAATGGCAAAGAATGCATACATGTAGCACTCAGATCTTGATTTTTAATTTCATTCTAAAACAAAGATATTAAATAAGGGTTTCTTGGAGAAATGACTGATTCTAGGATTACAACAGAAAATATACACGATTAGTGAAACTTGAGCTTCTTGTAATGCTACACACCCCACACACACAATGATATGGGTATTTTATGGTGACATAGAAGCCAACTGAAATATCTCCAATGGCCAAAGTTGTAACAATCTAAGGAACAAGATAGGCTAGTATTAGATTTTCATTCAAAGTATGAAATGAATATCCATAACTCTGTACTCATATAACTAAATGATTGAATAACAAATAAATAAATGTGGAAAAATAGACTAAACTCTAATGTAAAAGAATTCCAAATAATTTATATAGACACCCCACTCTGGAAAAGAGGAAGCATGCTCTCCACTACTTCAGTGTTGACTGCACAGAGTGATTCCTTACAAAGAGTAGGTTACGGTAAGGGAAGAGGGAGAAGCATTTGAGTAGTGATACTACCTGACAAATACTACCTGATCAGGTGATCGAGGCTAATATCAACAGTTATCATGTTAATAATATGTACCCTGATGACATGATATTATACCTAGAAAACCCCAAGGATTCAACCAAGAGACTCCTTGATCTGATAAATGAATTTGGTAAAGTCTCAGGCTACAAAATCAATGCACAGAAATCAGAGGCATTCATATATGCCAAGAACAGTGCAAGTGAGAATCAAAGACTCAATTCCCTTCATAATAGCAACAAAGAAAATAAAGTACCTTGGAATATATTTAACTAAGGAGGTAAAAGACCTCTACAGGGAGAACTATGAAACACTGAAGAAGGAAATAGCAGAGGACATAAACAGATGGAAAAATATACCATGCTCATGGGTCGGCAGAATCAACATCGTTAAAATGTCTATACTACCCAAAGTGACCTACAGAGTCAATGCAATCCCTATCAAAATACCATCATTATTTTTCACAGATATAGAAAAAATAATTTTATGCTTCATATGGAACCAGAGAAGACTCCATATAGCAAAACAAATCCTAGGCAACAAAAACAAAATAGGAGGTATCAATTTACCAGACTTCAAACTATACTACAAGGCTATAGTCATTAAAACAGCTTTTTACTGGCACAAGAACAGGGACATTGACCAGTGGAACAGAACAGAGAACCCAGATATAAAACCATCTTCATATAGCCAACTAATCTTCAACAAAGCAGACAAAAACATACACTGGGGAAAAGAATCCTTATTCAATAAATGGTGCTGGGAGAACTGGATAGTCACATATAGAATGAAACAAGACCCACACCTTTCACCTCTGACAAAAATCAACTTATGCTGGGTAACAGACTTGAACCTTAGGTGTGAAACTATTAGAATTCTAGAGGGAAATGTTGGAAATACTCTTCTAGACATTGACCTAGGCAAAGAATTTATAAAGAAGACCCCAAAGGCAATCAAAACAGCAACAAAAATAAA
This sequence comes from Microcebus murinus, assembly GCF_040939455.1. Lineage (NCBI taxonomy): Eukaryota > Metazoa > Chordata > Mammalia > Primates > Cheirogaleidae > Microcebus > Microcebus murinus. The sequence goes on along the minus strand of NC_134126.1, from coordinate 10,477,148 downwards.
CAAATGGGACCTGATCAAATTAAAAAGCTTCTGCACAGCCAAAGAAACTGTCACGAGAGCAAACAGACAACCCACAGAATGGGAGAAAATTTTTGCAAGCTACACATCTGATAAAGGGCTGATAACTAGAATCTATTTATGAAAATCTAGAATCTATCAGGAAAATCAGCAAGAAAAAAATCAAACGACCCTATCAAAAAATGGGCAAAGGACATGAACAGAAACTTCTCAAAAGAAGACAGAATAATAGTCAACAAACGTATGAAAAAATGTTCAACATCTCTAATCATCAAGGAAATGCAAATCAAAACCACAATGAGATATCACTTAACTCCAGTGAGAATGGCCTTTATCAAAATGTCCCCAAACAACAAATGCTGGCGTGGATATGGAGAGACAGGAACACTCCTACACTGCTGGTGGGACTGCAAACTAGTTCAACCTCTGTGAAAAGCAATATGGAGATACCTCAAAGTGATACAAGTAGATCTACCATTTGATCCAGCAATTCCACTACTGAGCATCTACCCAAAAGATCAAAAGTCACTTTATGAAAAAGACACCTGCACTCAAATGTTTATAGCAGCACAATTCACAATTGCAAAGCTGTGGAAACAACTCAAGTGCCCATCAATTCATGAGTGGATTAATAAAATGTGGTATATATATATATACCATAGAATACTACTCAGCTTTAAGAAGCGGTGGTGATATCGCACCTCTTGTATGTTCCTGGATACAGCTGGAACCCATTCCACTAAGTGAAGCATGGAAAAACCAGCACCACATGTACTCATCAGCAAATTGGTATTAACGGATCAACACCTAAGTGGACATATAGGAGTAACATTTACTGGGTTTCGGGAGAGTGGGAGGGGGGAGAAGGGGAGGGGTATATACAACCACAACGAGTAAGATATGCAACATTTGGGGGATGGACACGCTTGAAGCTCTTACTCGAGGGGGAAGAGGGGCAAGGACAATATATGTAACCTTAACACTTGTACCCCCATAATATGCTAAAATTAAAAAAAAGAATAGAAAAAAATAATAATATGTACCCTTGATGCAATGTGATGGAAAAACACTTTACCTCTGTGGTCTTCCTCCACAAACCCAGTCTAATCATCATAAAAACCTCAAGTGAGTATCATTCTAGAAAATACCAACACTCCTCAAAACTGTCAAGGTTATAGAAAACAAGAAAAGTCTGAGAAACTGTCACGACCAGGAGAAGCCTGAAGGAGACGTGTCAGCTGAGTGTAATGTGGTATCCTGGAAAAGATACTGGGAAGAAAAGGGCAGGTAAAATTTAAAATCAGAATGACGTATAAACTCTGTTAATAAAAATGTATCAGTATCAGATAATTAATTATGATAAATGTACTATACTAATATAAAAAGTTAGTAATAAGAGAAATTAGATGTAGAGTGTGTAGAAACTCTTTTCTGTCTTTACAATGTTTCTATAAGTATAAAACTATTCTAAATTTAAACATTTTTTTAAATGTACTTTGACTCTATAGTGATATAAACACAAAAAAATGTGAATTTTTGTTAGCTCAAAACTACCCCAGGATCAGTGTCATAAGAATAGATTTAACAATGTGAGTGGGTAAAGCCTAATGTTTTTAAGTCTTCACTATACTTCACTCATAAGTGCCATTTTTTCCCTCTCTCAAACACTTCTTCAGGGCTATTTAAAATTTTTAGAAAGTTTTCATAATGTCCCATACATTTTACATTTTCAATAACTTCTATATTAAATTATTTTAAAACATTTAAAAAATAAGTCATAATGCATTGTAACTTTGGATTATAGACAAAGCAAAGCCCAAGTTTTTTCAGTTTTCTCTTATGGAATCAGTTTTGACATCATGTTTATACAGCAAACAATGGGGCAAAATACTGACGACATTTCTGAATGGTCTCAGCCAAGATGTAATTTAATCCATATGTTTTCCACAAATGGTTCATCAATTATTGATTAGGCTTAATGAGTATGCTAATAAGCAGAACTCAAGTAGGTTCTTTAGCCCTTCTGTGCTTTCCAGGTTCTCATAAATTTTTGAAATGGTGACTGCTGGAAATAGATTATGGATTGGTGCCAAGAAGCCATAACGCAGACCACATATGGTGTTCAAGGGCTGATGTTTGTCCTTTCAGGATGGTATCAAAAATGTACTTTGTGTGACATTTGTTGTCAAATGTAAATTAAGTTATAAAGTTTTCTCTCGTGTATTTTCTATGCATATTGCTCATGTTCACAGGAGATATTAAATACAGATTTTGCTCATTTTGAAGATTGAATTGGGAAGGATCATTTTCGAATCCTATCGTCTTTAGCGATAGTCATGGTGACCTAGATTTCAAACTGAAACTTCAGTTTGAATTGTTGATTGGCCTCACTGTAAGAAGTTTTACTATGTTATTGAAGTCCTGAAGACAATTCCTGAAATAACCTGACTCATTTACCTTCATTCACTAAATGATGCTGGGTTGAATAATCTAAAGTATTTAGTCTATTAATGCATTCTGATTATTATTTCATCAGAAGGAAAAAGTTTAAAGTGTAATTGCTTTCTTGGATTGGTAAAAAAAAACAACCACAAAATATGTTTATAACATAATTAAAGTATGATTTTTGCATGAGACAAGGAGCAACAAACTGTTGTATTTACATATACTCAATCTTGGAAAACATAATCTTGAAATAATATGAATTCAAAGCCATTAAGATAGTTTATTGGAAACAATTACTTGAACTTTGCTTCAGATATTTAAAATTGACATCTTAGTTAACTAAATTTTTTCTGAATGAATAATATAATAATAGTTTATTACAATAACTGCAAACACATTGAAAAATTTTCATTCAATATTGAGGCTATTGCATTATCAAAGATAAAAAATATAGAACACTTTTAATGTAACTTCAATTCTTTTTCAGGACTTTGCTGCCCCCAAATATCCAAAGAACTAAGTAAAAGGTATAATGACACCTAGCCACAATGACATGGTTCATCAGAATATCAATGTTTGCTTTGGTATTTGGAGAAGGCACCATTACATAAATATCACTGCTAAATATACCCTGATAGCCTACATAAAGAATGCAATACAATAAAGTATGATACTACTGACTGCTGACATAAACATGATTGTTTTGTTTTATTACTTTGCTTGTTTTTAATGACTATAATCTTTAATATTTTTGAGTTCTAATGCATCAAAATATGAATTTCTCTCAGATAAATTTAAATAATACCTTTTACACTTTCCTTTTGAACTTTAGTAAAATGATAAAATGTCAAATTATTTAACTTCTTTTCTAAAGTTCAGACTGTCATTCTTCACATTAATATCATATCAAAGCTGTGATAAAAGAACAAAACCATAAGAAACAAATTAAAGAACAGAAATACTTTAACTGCAATTACCCAAGAGAAATAGTTTGGAATGATGAGTAAAAAGTTGATCAATTACTCAAGTATTTCCTAATAAAGATCAATAATGATTTATGCAAACCACTGAAACAAAGTGTTTATCCAGATATTTTGTCCCTTTGCCAATATAGTTTAAAACTAGATAGTTTTTACTAACTTATACTGATGTTTATTTATTTTATTACTTTCTTTTGTTGGATAAACTGATAGATAATAAAACCAATATTCTAACCCTCTTCAAAAAATTGCAGCAACCAGAAAGATATCATTTTCATCAGAGTGATTTGCAGCATAGTTATTTAATATTAGCAAGTAAGACTCCTAAAGAAAGAGATTTCACAATTAAATTGTGACATAATTAAAATTGTGACTGAGAGTTAGAATGCTCTTTAGCTACAAACACTATTTGCAATGTTATGGCATTCCTTTCAGATCCATTTATTTCTGTAAGTTATCAATTTTAGTTTAAAAGCATTTTACTTTCAAAAACATAAATTCCTTCACCCTCAAAAAAAATCAAACTTTACCAGAAAACCATAAATAATCATAGAAATAAATAGCAGGATCCTAATTTACATTTAACCTTTGTTTTAAATGATTAATGGATGCTATTTATGTAAACTATTTCTACAATGCAGCATGAAATGAAATTTAAATTGCAAATTTTACAGTGGTGTATTTTAACTAGTGACCCTATCCCCATGAAGAAAAATAAAAGAAAACCAATTACATTTGTAATAAAGATGCTAATGTATTTCTTGTTTTAAAGTTATTTAAGTTGTGATTGTGTAGGAAACTTTTATTTTTAATGAACTTGAAAAAGATGATCTGGTGGAACTTTGTCTTTAAAGAAAAAAATGACTTGGTTTCTGCTCTACTCTCAACTCAAACAATTTTCTCCTCTGGGCCAACTACTGCTGAGGTCCACAGGTGGTTTGGTGTGAATCCGGTGTGGAACTCTCTGTGCAACCAGACTGAGTAAGAAGTTAGAGATTTCAGTTTGGTGGGTCAGTGGAGAGAGAGGCAGAGTGCTTGGGTGGACTACCTGAGTGTTGTGATCAGAACACAGGACACTTGGCTAAGTTCACTGAGATCTGTAGACTTTTCAGTGACAAGGTGGACATTAGCCCCTTTGAGGGCACCTGATCCCTCTGGCCTCCAAACATCCAAAAAGAAGCTATTAATACAGCTATTAGGTGGGCCACTTGCCCTTCTTCGAAGGTTTACAGACTGCAGGAAAATGGTAGCCTACTCCTGGTGGTTTAAGAGTGGACTAGGGGCTAGTTGGTTACTTCAAACCAGGCACATGGCATAGAATGCTTTTCCTAACATCACTCACAGGTCTACTGAAACTCACAGCTTATACCAACCCCCATCCTCAAACAGCAGACAGGAAATTAACACAACCCCTGAACAGAGAAAGGAAGAGAAACAACATATGAAGAGGATTCAACCAAATAGAGTCAAGGGATGAGACAGAACAACTTAAACACAAATAATGATACAAGAGCAATTTTTTAAAAGGAGACAAAATGAAAGGACACTCACAGAATAGTTGATGGTTTAAGAGAACAAGAATATTTTTTAATCACAAATAAAAATACAAGAGTATAGAAATCATGAGAGTCTTAGATCCATTGGAATGCCATGAGGTATAGAAGGAGAGAAGGAAACAAATAACAGAGAGGAAACATGGTTAAACAATAAAGGGACATTTATTCGAGTTGAGAAAACACTAAATAGGTATATCTGTTTTATACCTACCCAAGAGTCATTTACTTGTATGGCTAAATGAAAAATATTTGTGAATATGGCAAGATTTACCTAAAATCACTCACAAATCCTATATGATGAAAATAATGGAGTAAAGATATAACTCCCTTGGAGGAGGAGATGCTACAAAAAGTTTTCTTTTATATTAGTAAACATGACAATAAAATTAACTTTGAAAATACCTACCAGATGTCTGTGTTTTTTTAATCTTTATACAAGTATTTGTGTGTTGTCATATTGTTGTCCTAGCTTATTTTTAACCCTTTCCATTTCTACTAATTCATTTTTATTTTTCCTTACCAAGTCTGGAAATCTCATTCCCAATTCTCTGCTGGCATACACACTCACACATATACATATTTATTTTCCTATTGGTGAAATACAATATTTATTTATACTTTTTTCCAATTCCAAAATAATTCTGTTGTACAAATTTCTAGAATGATAACAATATATAAACTGGTAAGGCTATCATTATCCAATATTTTTTGTTTCAGTTCAATTCCCAAATTCTACCAAAATTTGAGAAAGGGAGCATCATTTTGTCTATAAGAATTGAAGACTTTTAAAGTAGATAAGTTTGAAAATTTATTACTTAAAATTATAGGGAATAAGTATCTATTGATTAAATTTCCATTTTGATCTCATTTCTACTCTTTGTTAAGGCTAAGAAAGATTTTCTATAACTAAAAAAGTATTGATTGCAGACAGAACGAGAGCAATCCAATACAAATAGCACAATTGATGTGTCTAAAAGGGAGAAAGAGGCAAAACAGGAAATAAAAAATATTTCAAACTACAATAGGAACAAAATGGCTTATGAATATGTGACAAACATTCTCCTTAAAACATCTAGAATTGCTGGACGAATTACAACCATTATATTTTTAAACACACATCTATTTATATTCAAAAATGAAAAGGAAATTTGTTGGTCCCCTCCTCCACCAGAAAGAAAAAAACAAAGACATATAACAAGCTTTAAACCCAGAAATGACCTGGGGCATTCTACAAATAGCAGGCTTTAAAATCCACGTGGAGAATAGGAGACAAAGCCTTGGTACTGAGGCAGACAGTTTGAGCTAAGATCACACACACACACTCATACACACCCGCACACACACACTGGAAGACAAATACATCAGTGCAAGGGTGAGTTAGTAAAACTCCTTCCTATTATAAGAGAGGAAAGGGCTTGAAAAAAAATTTTTTATCTCTGTAAAACTTTCCCCACTCTCTTTGGGAGCTGCCCCCTGGCCTGCATCTGTGAGGCAGGTTAAATCCTTTGTTAAAAGAGATAACTTAGCCAACCCAGGCTGCTGCCAACCTCCCAGATGGGCAGCTGGCAGAGTTCACATGCTTTGTCTTTGGCAAAGATGAGATGATAAGTATAGTTAACTACAATAGCCTAGAACTGAGGGGCCCTCCCTTTAAAAGCTCTGTATTTCTGCTTATGTTCAGGAAATTTGAATTTTGACAGGAGAAAGTCTGCCATTTTTCCTCCTTTGCTGGCAAAGTAATAAAACTTCGCTTTCCTCCTCCCCAAATCACTTGTCCTCCTTCTTCTGATTTGGCCTTGTAAACAAGTGCCAAGCTTTAGGTAACACTATAGCAAATGTATTAATAAGGAAATCTGTATGTCAGCTTGCCTGTCAAGCATGTGTAGCAATTATGAATAAAGCTGCAATAGACATTAACATGCAAATTTTTATAGACATAAATTTTTAACTCAATTGGGTAAATAATTAGGAGCCTGAACACTGGTTCATATGGTAAGAGTATTTTTAGCTTTTAAGAAACTACCAAACTTTTGGAACCATTTGTATTCCCACCAGCAATGAATGAGAGTTTCTATTGCTCCACATCCTCACCAGCAAATGGTATTTTTAGTTTTCCCCCCCCCCCTTCTGATAGGTTTGTATTGGTAGCTAATCTCATCTCATTGATGATATACAATATAGATTATCTTTTCTTATGCTTTCTTGCCATCTGTCTATTTTTTGGCGAAGCATCTTTTCATATATTTTGTCCATGTTTTTATCTGGCTTGTTTCCTTGTTTTTGAATTTTAAGAATATGTTGAATATTTTGAATATAAGTCCTTTGTCAGACATGTATTTTGCAAATATTTCCTCCAAGAAATGTACATTATTTTCTACATTCTATGTTGCATTTAATAATAAACTGGAGCCAAGAGGTAGATGCCCTTGTGTTTAATTCTTCTAGATACCAATATATTTTTTCTCAAAATTTTAATATAATTTCCAAAAAGATATAATAAGAATATTAAAATGAAGAAGAAATATTTTGGAATAGACAATTTGTAATGGAAGTAGTAGCTTTTGAACATAATTATTGAACATAAACTCTATCCTAATAATACTGCATAAAAAGAGTGACAAAATGAGTACTGTGCTTCCCCCACAATTGAGACAATATAGTATTACCAGGTGTAGTTAGCCTTTTTTGTCTGGAATGTTGCTATTTAAAATACTATTATCATTGTCTCTCTTAGTTTTGTAACAACAATAAAAACAATTTATTTTTCTTGTACCTTCAGACAGAAGAGATGACACTGTAAACTTCGATCTGTCCAAGATTTTTCAAAGTTTAGTACATAAGGCACATGTTTGTCTATTTAAATAAATATCATAAAAATTTCCTCATGCAGTTTTATCCTCTCATGTTTGAAAATAAACAGAGTGACAAGTCATGAATTCCATTAACCATGATGCAGGTCAAGAAATACAACACCAACAGCACACTCCGAGTCATCCTCTTTTTTTCTTCTAACCACCAGTTCTCATCTCTCCAAATATGACCAACAACATTCTTTAGCCTAGTATTTGGAATTTATGTAATGAGACTATACAAAATACATCCTTTTGTGTCTGGTTTCTTTCATTCACTATTTTTTTTTTTTTTTTTTGAGACAGAGTCTCACTTTGTCGCCCAGGCTAGAGTGAGTGCCGTGGCGTCAGCCTGGCTCACAGCAACCTCAATCTCCGGGGCTCAGCGATCCTCCTGCCTCAGCCTCCCGAGTAGCTGGGACTACAGGCATGCGCCACCATGCCCGGCTAATTTTTTGTATATATATTTTTAGTTGGTCAATTAATTTATTTCTATTTTTGGTAGAGACGGGGTCTCGCTCAGGCTGGTTTTGAACTCCTGACCTTGAGCAATCTGCCCGCCTCGGCCTCCCAAAGTGCTAGGATTACAGGCATGAGCCACCACGCCCGGCCTTTCATTCACTATTATGCTCATTTTATTTATTCATTTTAAAACGTGAAAAAATAGCATTTATTTTCATTTCTGATTGATATCCCATTGTATGGCTACTCTGCAATACATTTTATGCACAGCTGGTGGGCATTTGTGTATGTACCAAATTACCTTTTCACCAGGAATGTGTAGGAGATATATTTTATCTATTTTCTTCTAGATCATTCACAATAACTGTTGTTAACCTTTTTAATTTTGTCTTATTTGTAGATGTGCTGTGGTATTCCATTTTTTGTTACAATTTTGATTTTTTCCTGATGACTTATGTGATTGAACACCTTTTCATATGTTTACTGGCCATATGGCAGGCCACTTGCTTTTGAAGTGCCTGTTCGACTTTTACACAATTAAAATTTTTCCACTTGTTTATTTTTTCTTATTACTTTTTTGGTGAGTGTTCTTTATATGTTCTGATTATGAAGGCTTTTTCAATAATATATACTACAAATAACTTCTCACACTATGTAACTTGTCTGTTTATTCTTTATATCTTTTGGTTTACAGAAATTCTTAACTTATTATGGACCAATTTATCAATCTTTTCTTTTTAGGTTAGTACTTTCAGAGCCCTGTTTCATAAATCTTCATCAGCATAATGGTGATAAAGATATTTGCCTATATTTTTCTCTATTGCAAAGGTTGTCAAAAATTTTTTTGTAAAGAGACAGACAGTATATATTTTCATCTTAATAGGCCCCATGGTCTCTGTGGCCCTTACTTAAGGTTGCAGCAGTTATATACAAGCAGCCATAGGTGATACCTAAATTAATAATCATGTCCCAATAAGTCTGCATAGTAATTGAAATGTGAATTTTATATACTGTCAATATTATGAAATGCTCTTTTTTGTTTAATATTTTAAGTACTAAAAATATATATATATGATTTTTAGCTCACAGTCTGTACAAATGCAAATGGTAAGCTGGTTTGGGCCTGTGAGGGCTTCATAACCTTTTTCTAATGGCTTAAATGTGTTTTTTTCTTTTACATTGACATTGACAATCTACTTGAAATTGATGTTTGCATATGATATCAAGTTGAGAGTTCAAAAAAGTATAGTTGGAGGGAGCATTTCTATCCAATTGTCCCAGGGGCGTCACTGACCATTAGCTCTGCTTGCTGTTCTGTCTGTGTTCACAATCAGTCATATATGTGTGTTCGTGTCTCTGAATTCTCTACTTGGTTCCATTGTTCTATGTGTCCATACCTGAAATCAAACCACGTTTTCCAAATTGTCTCTTAAAAAACTAACATCCAGTAGAGTTACTTCTCCCTCGTTGTACTTATGCAAGGTCCTTTTTCTATAATCATGCAGTATTTGCATATAACCTACACACATCTTCCTGTACACTTAACATCATCTCTCGATAATCTAAAATACTTAAACAATGTACATGCTATGAAAGTGATTGTTACACTGTATTTTTTAGGGAATAATGACAAGAAGACAAATCTGTACATGTTCAGTACAGACACAGCCATCCTTTTTCTTAAAAAAAAAAAAATGTTTTTGTTCCATGGTTGGCTGAGTACACAGATGCAGGACTCGCAGACACAGAGGGGCCACCCAGCTGTAGTTTCAATTGACTCACCTTCTACTTGACTAATCCCCGTGACAGGCAACAGCACATAGTCTAAGACTTCCTAATAAAACAAATGATTTGCCTAATTAAAATATGCTTATTTTCAAGCTCTTAAGTTAATTAAGTATATTTTTCTGAGATGGCTGTTAATCAGACATTTATATCAATACCTTCCTATGAATTAGACTCTGCTATTGTCATGAACAAAATGAAATTGCAAAACTGTAAAATCTCAACATTATTTTATTAAGACGTATGCAACAGTGCTCAAGCCCCATAATCAATATGAGGAAATGACATAAAATTTCATAATGGGTTTCTTTTCAGTGGAAAATACAATGGAATATTTAAGAAAGTACAATGTGATACTTTATAGTTAATACAGAATACTTCTGCACATTGTTTGTCCATTACTATTCTCACAGATTTTTTTTAAATCACTCCGTTGCTTCAACATTGAGTTGCTGATACAATTGTGCACATGTTGACTTAGCTGGGTATGTGGGATGATGGGCAAAATCCATTTCCAATGCAGGTACAATTTTATGACTCACAGACTTAAATAAAAGCTCTAAAAGTATTGTTCACAGAACATGATTTGAGTTTACCATCTTTGCACACAGAATTCTTTCATTATAATCAGCAGTAGTTTTGCGTGTGAACAGGATGCGTGGTCAGTGAAGTTTTTAAGCAATATAATGACTTTTTTTTTTTCAGTACAAGTTGTTGAAGCCATGGCTTAGGCTTTTCTATCCCTTTGTCACAAATATGCAAGGGTTGAATTGAATGTATATAAATTCATTTGGCCACTTACAATCTAAGATGATATCTCCAGCTGGTATAGCACTCAGAGAAGAAATATTTTGTTCTGTTTTATTGTTGTATGTTTGTATATATTTGCAAAAAAACCCATCAAATGTTGAGAGATATTTGGTTCGAAACAGTGTCTAACTCCTAGCCCTCACTGTAGGTTCTGCTAACTAAAATATCCATGAACCATCGTACTTTTAAAATTTGTGGCACTCAGAGCAGGAGTGCAAATTATGAACCACATATCATATGTCTGAATATTTAAATGCTATAAATCAAGCTATGACCATTGCCTGGTCTCTGTAGCTTATTCCCAGGTAACACTTTTATTACCTGGAAGCTAAAGGAAATGTGGTATCTCTGAGGCAAGCCCTGCCCCTGGTGGCCTGATTTGGGCAGATATATGCTGGGACAGGCATAAGGAAACCCAGTCAGGCTCCCTTGGGGAGCAGATCAGACTGATGGCCCTATTGTCCCCCCCAAACACACCCCTTCCTGACTTCCCTTCTCTTTTCTGATGGGAGAATGTCCAGTCGGTTTTAACACTTTGCACTTGGATGGACTGTGGATAATGTCGAGTGGATAATGAGAAAAAAGCAAGCGAGTGCAAAGGGTTAATCGCCTCCTAATATGCACAGAGCAGAGAAAAGAGTAGAAGGAAGCACTGTCTTCAGGGGGCCCAGTCTGCCTAGGCTTCCACTTTGAGTGATTTGGAGCAGTAAATTTCAAAAGAAGGGAGAAAAAATGTCACATTTTTTGTTTGGTTTCCTTCTTCACATGCTGTTAACCCCACTTACTCCCACCTGGTGGTAGAGAACAGAGGGAGGGGGTGGAGGGACCAGCTCAGATACAAAATCTCTCTTTTATAATGCCCATAAACTCAATCCACCTAAACTTTCAAAAATCATATTTATTACATTGAAAAGAAGCCTATGGCAGAAAATCCTATTGCCTTGGTCTTAGGGCAATATCATCCATGAAGATTGAAAAAAGAATAAAAACTCACAGCATATCTAAACCACAACTAAGAGGCAGAGCAACGCGGATCAGAATGCCTGGATCAACTCAGATTATTCTACTATAATAGCTAAATGTGAAAAGTTGCTGAAGAAAGTCTGAGGACTTTTATGAAAAAATTCAGAGACTCTAAAATGTTATATTTAGCCAAATTGTCTTTTATAGATATATAAAAGTAAGAAATACCCTACTTGTGCGAATTTCTATAAAAAATTAGAAAATATTCCCCCACTAACTGACAGATAAAATTGCCAAAAGAATGAGTATACTTAATTATTAAAAAGCTAGTAATGAAGTAAAAGTCAGTTAAAATATCCAAACATTTAGTGTAGAATTTGTTATGAAAATACAAATATAATAATTCTCATCTGAAACCTCATATTTTAATTGCCCACCATATTTACCAAAATGAGGGATTAAAGCAGTTGCAAAGGAAGGGAGTAACATATAAGAAATATAATACTTTGATTTCATTTTTTACCTCATTTCAAGAAACACAAGTTAAATAATATTTTTGGAAGGCATACATTTAACTACCTGTAGAAATAAAATTTGAAGAAGAGTTCCAGTTTAAAATAGCAATATACTACTACTACTTTTCTTCATTTTTAAAACCTTGAGTTTAAAACTACCAGAGCTAGGAGGGCATGGGTACATTCACACATAAATGAGGGAAGTATGTACTGTCTGGGGGATGGGCACTCACGTAGCTCTGACTCCGGCAATGCAAAAGCAATACATGTAATCTAAACATTTGTACCCATGTAATATTCTGAAATAAAAAATAAATAAATAAAGTAGAACTACTGATATGGAAAATACAAACCAAACACAAAACTATAGTAATTCTAGGACAAGATTGGAAACAACAGCAATAATTTTTGGAAACATTTGTTTACCAAAAAGCAAGTGGACAAGTAGAAACTGCATTAGCAGCTAGGCAGAAGTTGAGCCATAAGCAACAGTAGGGAACATAAAGAACCAGACACACGCATACCACTACATTGTTATAATACTCACAGTACTCACAATACTCACAGTACTCACAATACTCACAGTACTCACAATACTTGTCCAGAGGCAGCAACAGTTGCCTCTGGGCAAGGAAGTGAAAAAGACTGCCAAAGCAACCTTAAGCAAAAAGAACAAATCTGAAGGCATCACATTACCAGACTTCAAACTATACTTTAAGGTTGTGATAAACAAACAGCATGGTATTGGCACAAAAATAGAGACATAGACCAATGAAATGGAACAAAGGACCCAGATATAAAACCATCCTCATATACCAATTGATCTCTAACAAAGCAGAGAACAATATACATTGGGAAAAAGGAGCCCTATTCAATAAATGGTGCTGGGAAAATTGGATAACCACATGCAGAAGGATGAAACAAGAACTCTGTGTCTCACTACTCACAAAATTAATTCAAGATTGATAAAAGTCATTTATCAAAAAAACATCTGCACTCGAATGTTTATTGCAGCACAATTCTCAATTGCAAAGATGTGGAATCAACTCAAGGTCTCACTATTCATGAGCGGGTTCACAAAATGTGGTACATTTATACCATGGAGTACTACTCAGCCATAAAATGGATGAATTAATGCCTTTTTCAACAATTCGGATGGAACTGGAGACTAATTTTTCTGAATGAAGTATCTAGAGAAAGGAAAAATAAACACCACATGTACTCGCTATTAAATTGGAACTAACCGATGAGCACACATGTGCACAAAGGGAAGTAAAACTCAGTGGAAATCAAGCAGGGGGGCAGGGCAGGGTGGAGAAGATGGGTGAACCTATCAAACGGGTACAATGACCACTATTTGGGTGATGGGTACACTTATACCCATGACTCAAGCACACACATATAATTGTGACTCAAACATTACAAAAACAATCCACGTAACCAAAAACATTTGTACTGCCTTAATATATTGAAATAAAAATAAAATAAAATACAAAAGGAGAGTTGCTTTAAAACGCTTTGAAAACTGGTTGGGTTCTTTGCTCCCTTCCTACTATCAGAATTCTCTGCTAAAAGGCTCAGGCGAGTCACCCTGCAGGTAATTTCAATGATCCAACAACATAGCCAAAACTTCCATCACCTTTTTTTAAAACTAAACATTAGCAGACAACTGAGCATTACCAGACATCTGAGGAAAATCGTTAATATGAAAAAGAAAGACCAAAGTAAATGAATAAGTAAAGGCAACTTTGAAAGAATAGAGATTCTGTAGGAAAAGAAAACTTTAAAAATATTTGCATAATGGTTTCTGTGATATAAGTAATGATATTGTATTACTTTTAAAAAGGACAGACTATAATGGGATGAAATATTCAGAGAACAAAATCAACTCTTGGTAATTACAACAAATAAAGCAGAAATAAAAAGCTCAGAAAGTTTGGAAAGTTAATTTGAGGGAAATTCCCAGAAAGTAAAGCAAAGCAGTGAAGAGAAAGAAAATTAGGAAACTTGACAGGGAGGTCCAATATTCAGATAAATAAAGAGAAAACAGATTAGATATAATCATCAATAAAATATTTTAAGAAAAATATGCAGAACCAAAGACACAAGTTTCCAGGCTAAGGAGACACAGTAAGTATCTGGCACAATGGATGAAGGTAGTAGCTACTGAGTCAAATCTTGCAGAAATGTTAGGATCATGTGGACAAGGAGGAGACTCTACAAGCTTCTGGAGAGAAAGGCAAAGTAAACAAGTGAAGATTTCAGATTTTTCAAACCGCAGTGGAAAAAAGAAAACAAAGGACCAAAACCCTTCAAAATTCCAAAAGTAAAATCTTTCAGTCTAACAATCTATACCTAGCATGAAGGCAGGCAAAAGACATTTCAGATGCCTCGAGAGTGAAACAATTTTCTTCCCAGGCACCATTTCTTAGGCAGTGGTGAAAGGTCTGACATAGGAGAGAGGGTCGGTCAGGGAACTTCCAAGATGAAGGGGAAGGAATATCCCAAGGTGACAATTGGGCATCAAGCTTGTTAGGCAACCAGAATGGAGCTAAGCAGCGAGGCTTATGAGCCAAGGGTATGTGACAATGCTCATTTGTAAATAATATCTTATAGAATAATTACATAAACAGGAATTGTTTGCTTAATTAAAATTAAAATATAATTACATTGGGAAGTCAGGGAAGGAAAAGCAGAGGGCATAGTGGGACAAAAGAAATCTTTACCCTAATAGGAACTCAATAGATAACATCTAAAAGAGTTGAAATATACAGTAGTGATATATGCATATTATTTAGAAATACGGGCACAAAAAAGCCATAAGAAACAGTTAAAATAGTCATAATTGCCTAGGAAATGAGGATTGTGGAGGAATGGAGACAGACAGGTTAGGGAATATTATTTGTTGCTTTTGTTATGGGTTTTAGTACTATTTGAATTTTAAATTCTGTGAATGTATTGCTTTGGCAAAGAAATTTTATCTTAAATTTTATCTTAAAAAGATTAACGTTTCAAAATCAGTATAGAACATAAATTTGAACCAACTAACCCACCAACAAAAGAAAAATACTACGGAACCATTAAAAAATAATAGAAATCTAAACAAGCTTTCAGAAAGAACAACTTATCCATTATAATAATTGCTACATTATTATTATAAATGGGATACAGATAGTCTTAATTCCCACCCACCAATTTGAAAGCCTTCTTGATATGTTTTTATTAATAATATCTGTATTTATTTATTTTATCCTGTGAGCAGACAGGTTTCAGGATCAAAGAACAGACTGATTGTTTTACCTATAGCAATAATGGCACCAGCTTCCCACCCCCAGGGTCCCCTTGGAGCAAGGCTGCGAAGGCACATGTCACCCTGCACATACAAAGATTGGGACTGCAGCAACAGCACGCTAGAATTGTGCGACTGGGAGCTCTATAACAAGTACTGTACACCTGCCTCCCCACCGGCCCTACTCCCTGCAATGGGGAAGAGAAATCTTAACTTTCTAATGAAAGCAAATCCTCTCTGGGAAGAAATAAGAAAGGCCCTTAAACTGTTACAGCCTTTTGAAATGTACAGGATGCCTCCAGGTTACATCTTATCCTTTTAAATGTAAATAAGTGACAAATGCCTCCCTAGGAGATAAATTTGTAAATCTATTTGGAATAAATTAACATTTGTAACTTCTAAATTATGGCTACTATTCAATTACCCTTTAGTCCAGGTTGCCAATAATTTTTGTTCAATAATCTACGAACATGCAGAGACATGAAAATATTAGCTATTTCCCAACACTTCTTTTCCAACATCCCTTGTTGCAGTAAATGGAACCATTATTCCAATTGCCCAGCCTTGGTCTTTCTTTTTCCCATATCATAGTCAATTGATCTTCAAATCCTGTCAACTCTCTTTTCAAAAAATATCCACATTTCAACCACTTCTCACCATCTTCTATGCTAACCCATTGGTCCACTCTACCATCCATCTCTCCTGGATTACTGTAAACAGCTGTTTAAATAACCTCGCTACTTTTCCCTTGTCCCAATTCCCAGTCCCTTCTCTTATATTAAAGCAATCATTTAACATGTCAGTATATTCTATGTCTCTGCCTTGGAGCTTTCCGTCTCAGCCTGAGCATGTTCTCAAGTTCTTTGCCTTTGCCCTTCAAGATTATACGTGGTCTTGAGCCCTACCACTTCTCTAAACTCTCTTATTGCTCTTCCTCTTATTTGCTTTGCCCTCCCCATTCTGGCCTCTCTGATGGCCAGCAATGCAAATATATTAGGCAGGACCACGTTCATGCTCTCAGTAACCTTCGCTTAGAATACTCTTTGGGGAGGTATTCAGAAGGCTCCCTCCCTCACTTCCTTTACAGCTTGCTCCAACGCCAGCCTATCTGAGATGGACACCTGTTTTCTCTATACTGCTTTATGTGTCTTCATAGCACTTATCAATATCACTAATAATATAAATGTATTTTTTTTGAGACAGAGTCTCACTCTGTTGCCCAGACTACAGTGCCATGGCGTCAGCCTAGCTCACAGCAACCTCAAACTCCTAGGCTCAAGCAATCCTCCTGCCTCAGCCTCCCGAGTAGCTGGGACTACAGGCATGTGCCACCATGCCTGGCTAATTTTTTCTATATATTTTTTAGTTGGCCAATTAATTTCTTTCTATTTTTTTTTAATAGAGATGGGGTTTCACTCTTGCTCAGGCTGATTTCAAACTCCTGACCTTGAGCAATCCTCCTGCCTTGGCCTCCCAAAGCGCTAGGATTACAGGCACGAGCCACCACACCCTGCCTGTATTTTTGTTGTTGTTGTTGTTGTTTTACCAATGGAACATAAACTCCATGAGGGCAGGGACTTTGTTTTACTCATGGCTGTGTCCCCAGCATCTAGAACAGTGGCTGGCACAGAAAGAGTATTGTAAAGTGAATGAATATTAATAGTTAAATTTACTGACCAGATTAATAACGAATCCAAATGTAAACAGTATGTAAAGTCAAATGAGACAGAAAAGTAGGCTGTAAAAGTAATGTGAGGGAAACCATAAAATGAAATGTAGTCTAAATAAAAGTACAGCAACCTCGATACCTATATTATAAAAGTTATAATTTCAAATAAAAATGATATAGTCTCTATATGCTGAAAAAGTACAATTCTCCAGTATAAAATGTTGTGAACATCTTGCACTAAATATCTTGATTTAAATATATATAAAGTAAAAAAATATATATAAAGTAAAAGTATATATATAAAAGTATATATATAAAAATATATATAAAGTAAAAAATATATATAAAGTAAAAAAACTCAATGGAAACAAATTTTAACAAGACATTTTAGAGAGGGGGTAGCATAGTTTTTCTATCATCAGTGTCTCAGCAACTGATCTTCTCATAAATCTATACCATTAAGTGGACATTTTCTCCAGCAGAATAATTTAGAAAAAAATTCTGTTTGGATTTTGGAAAATTTACAGCTCTTGTGTCATATTGTCCAATAGTATCCCTGTTGCCTCTATGATAAATGTCGTGTTAAAGGTTAGGGCAAGTTTACTACCTGAGATATATGGCTTCTGCCTCTTTCCTCTCTCCCTCTGGCCAGCCAATTTCTATATCTTATTCATATATATATAAATATGTATATATATAAATATATATATAAAATATTTGGCTAGGTGCAGCACAAGTCTAATTTAATGCAATAATAAACTCAGTCATTTTTCTTTTATTTTTATTCTTCTAAAACCATCCAGGAATAAACTTGTATGTTGAATTACTCTTCTTGTTTGTACTTTACAATGAGTAAAATACTGGCTCTTTTCACATCATTTGATTTTTGTAGCTGACTTAAAATGTAAATTTCATATTACATTATTTCATTCTTTTTTCTCTAGGTCTCATATATAAGTTATAAACCATTATTGGGTACCCTGTGCTTGGGATTTCTTTCTAGAAACCATCTTTCTTTTTAATCATCTGCAGCTACTACTTATACTTTTTGTTATGTAATTTGATAGCATTTGATATATTACTGTAATTATTTTAATAATAAAACCAAATTATTGTATGACTATTGTTTCAGAAAAATCCTTATGAGATAAAATTGGACTAAAGCCTATATTATAATTAAGGACTTCAGGGGGAAAGGCTTAGATATGCAATTAATGAGCTCAAATATGTAAAGAAAACCTTTGTAGCTTAAAAAGGGCAACTTGGGAGATTTCATTTTTATTTTTCTTCTGATCATGTTACAAGTGACCTTGAAATGTAACTTTTTCATAACAAATTTCAGTTTTATGTTCTTTTTCCAAATGTTGTTATAATACCTTTGAGTTAAAAGTTCCTTTAAAATTCAAAATGTTCTTAAAATACAATTCCTGTTATGTGTACATAGAACGAAAATCAAACATAAACCCAAATAATCACTTAGCTAATGATCTGTGATCTGTCACACTACAAAGGGCATAGACCATTAAAGAAATGAAGCACATGATATTTTAGGAAAAAAAATTTAGCAATTCTTAATTTCCTATCTAATGCTAAGTACCTATTCTCCTTAAGCCAGTGCTAGTTAACACATAAGGTAAGGATATGCCTTACATCAGTACAGATATTGCTTACCGCCTACCTCTACTAATTTCCTACTTTCTATTAATATATTATTTCAGCATCTCAATTTGATTCTCATCAACTCTGTTCCTCTACATCTTTCTTAATATAAATACTTATATTAACAATCTTTCAGACTTTTTAATTGTGTTATTTTATCTTTCTTTTTTTTTTTTATTTTGGCATATTATGGGGATATTTTATCTTTCTTTACAGCCAAACTATCAATGCCAATGAGTTTTATCTTGTAAGCTAATTGCCTTTGGTAGACAAACTGCATACACCACTTGCTAAGTGAAGAAGGATTCCCGGGGTTGTACGAAAGGAACCATGGTCATTTGGCGATGGCTGCTTCAGGTGGGGGAACAGAACAAAGCAGTGTCCATGACAGGTGAGCCCTGCTGTATGCTTCTGCCTCCCCTCACACGTTGGATAACTGGGCGCTACTACATGCTGAAATAATTCCATCTTGGTCTTTTCTACCTCTTCATTCTGAAATTCCCTTAGTAATCATTTCCTCAGATGCCCCGCATCTTTGGATCCCTTTGTTCCCCACAACACAACCATGGTTCTAACAACACCTCCCATTTTGTCCCCTCCATTAGCTCAAGAATTCCTACTAGGCTCGTTCTCCATGGGCAGCGGCACCAGTCCCACCCCTACCCTTGGCAGCACGAGCTCCCTGTAACTTCCTAGTACAGATGCACCAGACCGACTCTGCACTCCCTTCTTTGTCACGCCATTGCTGATTCTACAGAACTTACTGCACACCCTAGAACACAGATGCTCAGTCATTCTCATCTTGCCCTCCTGTGTTGGCCCGGCAGCTGCTTCCTTATGTCATGTTTCTCTTTTGTTGGTTTTCAGAATGATGCTCTAATTGTACAAGCTTTGCAGATCTCAGCTGTCTTCCTTTGCCCTTCTCTCTTGCTACTCTCTCCCTAAGAGAGTTTATCCATTCATCTCATTTTAAAATTAAGAACTCCCTGGCATAGTACTTGCCTTCCTTGTGATCAGGCCCCAACCTACATCTTCTCCTCACATTTTACAACTACCCATCCCCTCTTCCCTTGCAACCCCTGCCCATAGACACTCTCACATTGACTTTCTAAACCGCAGCCTTAATTATGTGGTATTCCCTCCAATCCTGCACACAAATTTATTCCTTTTACTCTGACCACAGACGTTCCTAAAATCTCCTTCTATTTCTATCTACCTTGACCTCTGAAGCATTTGGCTTTCTTGAACATTAATCTTCTTTTCCCTAAAATTCTTTTTGGGTTCTATCTTCTTCTGATAAGTCTCCTATTTCCCTGGTTGCTCCTTGTCAGGAGTAGTACTGTCACCTGCTTCAGCTACTCTGTCCCTTTTAACCTCCTGCGCTCAGAACCAGAGGGTAACATAAGAGGGAATAGCCTGGTGGCAGGTGTTGAGGACGAGATGCAATGTGCAGTTGCTACCTGCCACAGAGCCTGCCTGTTTCTGACCTCAATTGTCTAGACTTCTGGAAATTTCTGTGACCTTTTCAAACAAATAGAACATCTCTGTAGTTTGCTTTTGATATAAAGGTTTCGTGTTGATTCCCATCTCACAGAGTAAGAAACTGAATTTAAAAGTGGCTAAGGAGCTGGAATTCAACTCAGGCAGCTTGATTCTAGAGTTCAGGTCCATATACACACATATACTATTTTACTCTTTTTCAGAGGAAAATAGACAATTAGTTGCAAAGCCTCTTATATTATCTTCTTAGTCATTTTAATTCTATTAAATTTTCTATATATAATATAGCTATATTGTGTGTAAACATATACATTTTTCACTCTTCCTTTGATCCCTCATTTCCGTCTCAGAGGAGGTGAAGTGTTTGTCTTCTTCAAAACTGTAGTCCTATTTGAGTTTCTATGCCCCTATTTTTATGGGGTCACCAATCAGCTTCTTCACCTGTGACTTCTTTATTTATGCGTAAAATTCTCCATTTATAGAAAAGTTCCTCTAACCCTCCCCTTGCTATAAGATTTCTGTCTTCACTGCCAAAATTTTGTAAATGTGATCTATTCTTGTTATGCTAATTTCTTCATTTCAAAATCACTTACTAAGCCACAGAAATCTAGCTGCTCCATAACACTGCTTAGTATAAATTATTCCAGAAACATCAGTAAAGACTGCATGATGGTCTCATTTTAAGGGCACATGGAAGTATTTATTTCACTGACCTTCTCTGAAGCAGTGGGCATTATTGTTGGTCTTTTCTTAACATTATCCTCTTTCCTTTCCTGAAACCAATCTCTCTGTTTCCCTGTATCCTTGCTGTTATTGTAAATTGCCACTTGTAGTTCCTTTCATCCCTTTCTTTAGAATTTAGATTTCCTCAAACACAGTCCTCATTTCTCATGTTATGCTGTAGACTGGCGGTTCTCAGTTTTTAATGTGCATGCAATTCCCTGGTGGATCTTCTTAAAATGCAGTTCTGATCTAAGAGGTGAGGGTAGAGACCAAGACTGCTTTGCTGTCAAGGTCTCAGGTAAACCAAAGGCTGCTGTTCAAAAGACAACACTCTGAGTCAAGTAGGAGACACTTTATAATGATTCCCAGCTCTGTATATTCTGACAACCACCAGGCCTATCCGTATCTTGACCCTGTTTCCTGAGTACCTTACCTCTGCCTACCTATCTAATCAAATCAGATGTCTTTCAATATCTCAAACTCAAACTGTGTTCACCATCCTCATGGAAAAGTAAGCTTCTTCATTGTAGTCTGTGTGATAGTACCAGCACCTACTGAGTTATCCAAGTTATAAAATTAAAATTCACGTTTTACACTTTGTTTCCCATGTTGTCTTATAATCAGATCTGTAAGTTCCAGAAAGAAAGGAAAAAACTAAAAATGCTGATCTAGGCAAGCTCTATGACAGATGTTTTCATATTTGATGCCTTTAATTACATTTTCTTTAGATGATCCTCCCATTTTTCTGTAAGATTACAACTGTATTTGTATACTGTTCAATTCTGTAGTTACATATTGCCAATATTTTTCATCTTTATGGTTCCTTATCCCAACTAAATCCTGACATTTTCATTACTATGTTAATTATTTTACATTTTATTAATTTTTCTATATCATATTTTTCATTTTGGGTTTTAAACAATCCCATTCCTCTACCTTGATGTTTTCAATTATCTTCACACCTTTTAATTGATTAATATATATACTTAATTTTATATTATATAATCTATTCTTAAAATATTAAAAAACTCATTCAATAAAATTATTTTGATTAAAATTTATTTCAGTATTTATCCATATGTGAAATAATTTCCATTTTAATCATCATCATATACATAATTACTGTCTATATTTTACATATATTTCATAAGTTCATTCTCATATTTTCAATAATTTTCATAATTATTATTCATGGGAAGAATATCACTACACATGCATATATTTCTTATTTCAAATGGGTAAAACTTTAAGCCATGTTATTTCTTTCTGAGGAAGTTATATAAGAATACAAGCACTATAACTCCAGTCAATATGTATTTAGCTTTTGGTCAGATAATTTTGGATGCAACTGAATATATTAATTTAAAATAAATCTCCTTTGGTTTCCAAAGTTCAAGTAGAATTTCTTTTTTTTTTGTCACTTCAATAATGAAGTGTATGAAGTGTAGGAAATAGAAATTTTTGTCGGCACTATAAAAATATATTCCTCAGAAAATTGCTAAGAGATGGATACCAAATATAAATACACTTGAAGCAAAAATGGCAAGTAGGTGTTTTAAGTTTTAAAAATGAGGTCTGTAAATAATCATTAAAATGATCTGTTTATATTAGTATTTCTCTAAGCATCTAATATTTATTTTTAGGCTTTTGACTTAGGATAAAATCAGGGTAAATGAAGCAAGAAGGGCACAGTTATTGATGGGCCATTGACTCCACATATTTACAGAGAATTTCCTTTTTGCAAAGCCTCCTCATAAATCAATATCAAAGTTTATTTTACCATCACTAGGTAAACTTTATTTTCACTAACTGATAATTATTCATTGCTGAGCTCTTTTAACTGGTCAAGTTGACACAAAATATATCCTGCTCTTTTGTTCAACTAACATTAATAGATGAAAAACATTCTCCTTTGTATAAAAAGGAACTATAAATATCTGCATGTGTTAGTTTGGTTTAAATGAACCATTCTTTGATGTGTCTCCACGAACAGAGCTAAGTTTAGCTGATTCTCAGCTGTACACCAGAAAAATTGCCTGAATGCCTTCAGATACTTTATTGTAATTACTGGTTTCTCATGTCCTTTCAGGCTTTATTTGCATGGAGAGTAGAGTAGACTTTAGTCAGTTTCCCAAGTTTAGCTATCAAAAATGCATGATTTATTCAAAATTGTGGTAACTCCTTCCCTAGATACTTAAGACAGTTCGTGGAGTGGGCTTAGCTTCTTCTGTCTTCCCTGGAAGATCTTACAGACAAAAAAAGTCAACCCCAAATTTCTGACTATCCCAAAATGCACTAAATGGAGAATTTTTTTTTTAAAAAAGCCTGTTGGAATTGTTAAAAAAAACCCCTTATTTTCTGTAGCCATGGCTGACGATGACCCCAAGACCAGACTGCAATAGTTGCAGAGTTGCAGCAACACAAAAAAATCACCTACACCAAGTCTCACCTACTATGGAAAGAGAAAACACAGAAAACCAAGAGATGTAGAATAGAGACATCTGAGCAAACATAAGGAGATCTGATATTTTGAACTATGAACTCCCAAATATTCTTGAAAAGATCTTGCTTGTGGGACGAGTTCTTCCTTGCTTTTCTGATGAAAGCAGACCACTTGATAATGCCTTTAAATGACTCATGTGGGCGTTGACTAAGAAGGGAATAACTTTTGTCTCCAGGTCCACAGAGAGATGGATTGCAGCGTTTCCTAGATTAAGTGGTACAAAGCCTTCACTGAACCAAGTGAAATATAGCTCCCTCCCCCAATCGCAAGATCTTTCTTGCCAATTTTTATTTGCATGAGTCTGAGCTGCACATATGAAAATGGATTCTAATGCTGTAAGACAGAGGCAGATGAATGATAATACTGGGTCAGGCTACATTTATCAATATAACTTCAACTTGCCTAGAGATAAAAGTTAAATATGTTAGTTCAAGTACCTGGGAATAGCTTTAATAGTTGGATACAATAGTAGCATGCTACATAGAAAACATTTTGAAAGTTAAGGGAGATGGGAATGTTGGAATGGATCTAGTACGTGCAAACTGCTCAGACACCCCTTACTGCACTCCCCAGGGATGAGCCAGAGCACTTATTGCTCCTAAAGGAAAAGGAATGCATTGCTAAGAAAAGCGCTGGCAGCATCCTTTGAAAGCTCTCTGCTGGTTTTCCTCAGATGACCAATGATAACTGCTATGGACTGTTTGTATCTTCCCCAAATCCATCTGGTGAAGCCCTAACACCTAGTACCTCAGAATGTGACCGAATTTAAGGTAGAGCCTTTAAGGCCAAAATAACTTTATTAGACCAGGCACTAACCCATTATGATTAGTGTACTTATAAAAGGGGATTAGGGCGAGAAGAAAGAAATACCAGAGATTTACCGATGGCCTCCAGGGCCAAGCTGCCTCCGCTGTGGACCCAGAAGGCGAGGCTGCCACCCTGGTGGGATGGGGAGTGGGGCGTTGAGCCAAAGAGCGTCATTTTCTAGCCTTCAAATGGGATTTGCCCTGCGAGGTCTCAGACTTGCTCAGGACTCTGGATGTCTAATTTCTTTCTTCAAATTTCTTCAAAAATTATACTTTGGTAATGTTACTTACTATTACTTTCCATTGTTATTATGGATTTATAAATTTATTTGTCAGTTCTAGGTATTTGCTATAGGAAAGTAAGGTAGGCACATAAGCTCTGTCTGCCTCTGGTGAGGAAAGTTTTCCCTAATTTTTTCTTCAGCTGATGCATGTTTAGTATAATAACTCATGCTGCATACGCATGGCATTGTGAATTTTTCTTTATAACATGAATGTTCAATAATATAATGGCTAATATCAAACGTATTGAATGTGTTTAATCATAATGTCATCATTGCAAATTTAGATTGTTTTCAAATATTTAACATTTGACATGGCTATAAAATAAACATTTTTCTCCAAAACACATTTATCTCACATTTATAATTATCAATTTAGGATAGAGTTTTATAAAAGTTGCTTTAACACAGAAACTTTTAGTATGTTATTACATATTGCCAAACTGATTTCCAGAAAATGTGAATCCCATTTTTTATTCACTAGCAGTATATATAAATATCCGTAACATTTCACCATTTCTAGCATTTGGGATTATGATATACATTTTTTTTTTAAGATTGAACTTGATAGGTTTAAAAAACAAAACATTCCTTATTCTTTCTTACTCCCGCACCCTCTTTTTTCAGAGACAGGGTCTCTGTCACCCAGGGTGGAGTGCAGTGTCACGATCATAGCTCAGTGGAATCCCAAACTCGTGGCCTCACATGGTTCTCCTGCTTCAGCCTGCCTTGTAGCTAGGACTACAGGCATGCACCACCAAGCCCAGCTAATATTTTTGAAAATTTTCTGTAGAGACAGGGTCTTACTATGTTTCCCAGGCTAGTCTCGAACTCGTGGCCTCAAGTGATCTTCGTGCCTCGGACTCTCCAAAGTGCTGGGATTACAGGCATGAGCCACCTCACCTGGCCCATTTCTTATTCTTTAAATGACTTTTTAATGAGGAATGACTATGTACTAGACAATTTCCCAGGTGCTGAGGATACAGTGGTGAACAAGGTAGACAATGTCTATGTCCTTGAGCCCTCATGGAGTTTACTCTTTGGGCAAGAAATGGGGAGGAGTGTAATAGACTGCGCAGGATAAGTAAGTTAATAACATAACTTAGACCGGTATCATGGTGTAGAGAAAAATAAAGCAGAGAAAGAAAAGGGCAATGCAGTAGTCATTGTTGCTGCTCATTAAATGCTTGATACTTTCAGATTTCTAATGAGTCCTGGAGGCCTGTGGTTGGCTGGAGCCATTTGACCAGTTCTGCCAAATGAGTCCTGAGTCAGCGTGACCCATGTCATGCTCTAGAACTAGAGCATTGAATGCTAGTGACAGCCACAGCAGGGATCTCTATTTTTCTTACTGTCATGACTGAAAAAGTGATCTAGTTTCCACGCCATGCGAGGTCTGGTCTGAAGGCACTGACAGTGCTGAGCAGAGCCCGTACCTCACCCAAGGAAGATATATGGCAAGAACAAAAAATAAATCACCATGGTTTTAAGCTACTTGAATTTTGGTGTTGTTTTTTTTTTTTAAATATAGAAGCAATATAATATATTTTGTTTTCTAAAAATTGCATTTATTGATAATTCAGATTGAAAATTGTTCTTTGTGTTTTTCTCTAAGAATTGTCTACTCACTCTCTTTTATATTTCTGTAATTATTTATTAGCAATTGCCAATTGACTTTTGAATATGTATGATGACAGGCATAACACACATAGATAGACCTGAAAGCTAATGTAAGACACTTACAAAGGGACTAAAGTAACAGGAAGCTTGTAAAAAGAAAATGTGACACAAAGGGCTCAGCTCCCATGTGAACAAGGAAAAAACAGTCATTTATTGAAACGGGTTAATTGGAAACCAGTCAGCATGAACTCAGGGCCTCAAAGGATTCTTTCTCTGTCACCACTAAAAACCAAGATATCTGTCTGTTTCCAAATGCAACTGCCCCTGAGATAAACCTGCTTACAATCAGCTGCGTGGCTAAAAACAGTCTTTTTATGTGCTGTGCATTGTGAAACATAAACTAAAGATATATATAAATGTTTTAATGGGATGACTTCCCTCTGTCCCCTGTGACTACTAGATTTTGAGGAAAGATAATGGGCTTGAGTTTTTTTGTTGCATGGTGCCAAATTTTGTCTATGAAAAGAGAAAAAAAGAAGTGAAATAACATGAACATGTGTACTAAACTAATTGACTTGTTAAGTGGAAAAATAAATCAAATAAATCACTTGATTTATTTGAACAAATAAATCAAAAATAATAAATAAAAAAATATAACCTCATTACAATTATAAGCAGTGGAGCTTATGGTGGAGAGGTTATGAATAGGTAATATTAGGGGGTTAATGATCCTTTTTTTCTCTTATTTGACCTTTTGGTTTTACTTGTTTTTGTTTTCACAAATTCATCAATCAATTAATGGGTGAATTTTCTAATGTTGGCAATTGCTTAAAATACCTAAGCATCTTACATCATAGTTCTTTGGCCTTTTTGACAGCATTCCCCATTGCTGCTTTATAATGCATTATTCATATTCAGAAAAGAAGAGGGGTCATCAAGCACATTATCTTCTCTAGGGAGGCAGGGACTACGTCTGTGGTGTGCATTACAGTCTATCAATATAAGTGTTTAGCATATAATGAGGCTCCGTACATATTTAGTAAATGAATAAAAAAAAATCTAAGGTGCAGCATTTAATTTGGAGAACTTTTACTGAGGATAAGAATGTTCCCAATGTATTTAGTTTCAGGAACACTAATCCTTACATTGAATAAATATAAAAGTGAAAAATGCAATCAATGAAGTTAAAAAAAATAAGTTAAAGAATCTATGCTGACAGCTATTCATACAGTCTTTCCCACTTCCCCTTATACTAATTTTTCTTTCCTTTTACTGCTAGTCATGATAAAATTTGCTTGTCTGTTGTCATCTACCTTTCCATCTCTTGTATTTTGCTGAGAAAGAAAAAATATTGACCTAAAACCTCTTCCAAAAATATGCCTATAATTTATGTTTTATATAAGCCAACTTGTACAACTTTTTAAAAAAACCATGATGCTTTCAAGAGCATGATATGGAATGTTGCCAAATACATTTAAGAATAATTTTCATTTTTTAAAATCTAATGCCTGCTAAGTAGTCCACTCTGTTCTAAATATTTATTACCTATGAAACTTTTTGAAGGGGAAAAAACTACATTCTGCTTAAAGATATATATGAATTGGTTGCATATATTATATAATACAATGAGAGGTGCCCCAAAGGGCTTCTCAAGAAAATGTTCCTTTAAATTGTTGGATATTGTCTTGTTCTCAATTTCCTTATGATATCTTTTAAAGCCAAACTCTTTATTTCTCAAAATGTGCCATGGGGTTAACTTAGATGTCCTCATTTACATGACTAAATTAATAAAATGATGGCCTATATTTACATTTTGAAATTTATGACTTTATCTTACATCTTCTTACTTTAACACTGGACTTTAGTTTCTTTTCTTTTATTATTTTCAAACAGCCAGTGGTTTTTCTACATTCAGAGAACGTTCTTGTTATGTTAACTTAGATATATTTTTTCAGGTTAGTCCCAATTAAAAACAAAACACAATAATTAAAAAGAAATAAAGAAGAGGAGGAGAAGGAGGAGAGAGAAAAGAGAAGAAAAAGGCCTTAGAACTATACCCTTAAATGAACGTTCTTATTTTCATAATTTGTCACCTATAGATATTTGCTATATCTGCCATACAAAATTTTATTGGCTCTCAAACTAAGCTCCAATAGAGACAGCCATTCCCAAGTCTTTCTTTCTTCTTACATTGGATAGGATATACTATTTTTATTATAAAACCTTTAGGAAATAAAAGAGACAAAAAACACTTGATTATTTTTCTTGCATAGGCGAAATTGTATAGAAAATGAATTAAATTTCTAGAATTAACCTCCAAAAGAGGTATGTTACATATCTGAGATTAGATTTCTACCATTATATTTTTAGAAAGAAAACTATGAAAGTTATTTAATAATTTTCTCGGTGTTACTTTTCTAACTGATATATCTCTAAAATGTCTGCTATCTTGATTGATAAATGTAACCTCAGCTACCTAAGTAGCCAATTAGACAAGACACTTCAGCTATTGCCGTTAGAAGTCTATATACCCTATACCAAACTGACATTTGGGTTACCCATTAAAAAGAGCTTTAAATGCCAAAAATGTTTCCAGTAAATCTCTCTTAAGCTTCTCTACAGGCAGCGCTCTAAGCTGGATCTTTTGGTCCAGAGTAGGGATAAAATTCTTTGGTTTTTTTTTCTAAACTTTCTGACTGCTGGTCAATCAGGATATAAGATTACTAACTTTAAAACAAAATCCACATTTTGGATTTGTAAAAAGAGTGGTTAATCATATTTCAAAGAACATAATACAAATATAAAGTGAGGGGAAAAAGGAGAATCAATTCAACTGCAGGGCTATGATGACTCATATAAGCAGGAAATTATTTGTTATTTCAAGTATCTTTATTCTAATATTCTGATGTGGATAAGGAGACAGCTTACATTAGCAAGAGTGCTATTCCTAGAACCCACTGAAAAAAATGTGCCCCTACATTTATATATAAAAATATCCTTCTACATATGAAATAAGGTGGTAAAAAATAATAAAATCCATGCAATTAAAAACCTACATATAAACCCAATAGTTTCCCAATCTGTTTATATGTCATTGTCAACCTTCATAAACCCACTTGGTCGGGGTGGGGGGACAAGAAGACAGTGACTCTGGGGCGGGAAAGCAGCCAGGCTGAATGGAAACAACTATTCCCGCTGCACAATATGCAGTGTCAGAAAACAGCCTATATTTATTTAAATTTTTGATAGGCTGTTCATCATGGAATTGTTTTGCATTAAAATTTTTCTGTTTTGTTTTTTGAAATCTTGCATTAAATACCATTTATCTTTACTACTGAGTTTTCTGGCACTCTCTTAATTTTTTTCCCAGTGTGAGTGCCTCATTTACCTCATCCTAATCCCAGCCCTGACTCATGCTAAAGCTCAAATGCACTCTGTATCCCTAGAAGAGCCTTATGAAATTAAATTCAATAGAGGAGATATCAGACAACCAGAGAATATCTAGGGGCTACCACTCATCACAGTTTTGGGTACACAACGACATCCTCTCATGGTGATTTAATAAGGAGAATTCCAAAATGCTTAAGCAAAGGAAGGTTGAAGACTGCTAGTTTGTTAATTACTACAATACGTCATGAATTTCTACATTTAGTTTTCTGTGGTTAAAAGAAACTTGGCTATAAATAAATTTCTCTGCCATGAAATCCTACATTTAAATATTTTCTAAAGTTAAATGACTGATGAGAATTCTTAATCTCATCCTCTATGGATTCCCAAGATAAAGGATTCAATTTAATCTTGCCTTAAGGACAGGGGCTGTTTGTTTAACTCTCTTTTCTCAAGTGGTAGAAATTAAAGCTTTAATCTCAAGGCAAAACCAAATTAGCAGGAATATATCCCCAAATTTTGTCACTTATTCACCCTGATGACTCCCTGAGCACATAGCCACTTGTCCTCAGAGTCGTCTCACTACCCCCCTCTTGTATTTTGTATTCAAATAAGGCTAAGGGGGACTAAAAGGATGCTGGCATCTCTTCCTCTGATAATGGATAATTGAGTTCAATATTATTTTATCACCAGCCCCTGTGCTTTCCAAATAGCCTTAACAGGTTGCACTGTATAAAATCAAGCTAGGGAATGATTCTTTTGAAAATTAGCATGTTCAATCAAAATCCAGCAGGCTTTCCCTTTCAAAGCATCTGTTGTCATTTCAAATTTATGAACCACTTTAGCACTGTCTGTGACATCAATTGGCTTTCGAGCTATCAGTTCTTGGTGTGTAGCAATGCGTTTTACTGAATGTTAGTAAAAGACAACACCAAGCTTTGATGGCTTATCAAAGTGTTTTCATTAAGCTACCTTTCAGAATCATTTCTGCAATATGCTTTGGGGTTACAGCCAGGGAAGATCCATATGTCCGAAAGAAATGGGGAAATGCAGTTATGCAGATCCAAGTATTCCAGCGATTGTCTGTCCCCTAAAGAATAACTCTTATCCTTGAGCTGAGTAATGAAGGCAACAGGCTACGGTTCAGTGTTCCAGTCAGTACTGTAGTATTTGTATGCCGTCCTCAACAGATCTGAATTCTGTAGTTAAACCTGAATAGAAATCTGTATACGTAGTTTAAAAATTAAATATCAAAGATTTAAATTATGTAGCGTATTTTTTGATAACTTACCCTATGGAAGTTTTTGCCTACAAAGGAGAACCTCCTACAACAGAGATCAGCGCTTCTCCCAGCCTCATTCCCCAGAGATATGATTCTCGTTCAATAGACTTAAAGTCAGCCTTGGAACCTCTATCTCTGGTGATTGTGATGTAAAGTAACTCAAGAATCTCAATTTGAGGAAAACTGATATATATTTTGATGGTGGGCCTTTATCATGCCCTATTTAATCAATTTAG
The DNA here is from genome assembly GCF_040939455.1 of Microcebus murinus. Classification (NCBI taxonomy): domain Eukaryota; kingdom Metazoa; phylum Chordata; class Mammalia; order Primates; family Cheirogaleidae; genus Microcebus; species Microcebus murinus. The sequence continues at coordinate 10,445,810 of NC_134126.1, read as the reverse complement.
TTTGTGCATTAACCACATTCGTAACTTCTTTTCCCTTTTCTTCCACTACCTTTGGATGTTTATTATTAATATTTGCTCTTGGCATATTCATCCTCCAATGGAAGGAATCCAAGTTTTCAAGACAGACTTAAGAGTAAATGCTGTCTATAGATAGGAATAAACCTATGACTTTAACAACTGACATTTTATGAAGCTCATATGTACTGTTTTTATTCTTTGTCTGTTCTACATAATTTGGTAAACTCAAACTAGTCTGCCTCCTGCTTTACGGAGTGTAATAAAAGAGATTAACTTTAAACAAATAACATTCATGAAAAATTGCCGTAAGTGCTACAAACAGATAGTAAATAGCACTATAATGACTTCAAGACATAAATGAGGTAACTAATTGTATGGCTCAAAAAGACTCAATAAATATAATTTTACTCATCCCTGTTGGGTTGTGATGGGGTGGGTATGGGGAGAGTGGTATTTTAAAGCTATCTTCATCACTAATAGAGTACCCAAGACCCAAGTCTTTACTGTTAATGGAGTACCCTATTTCATAATTGATTATGAAATTAATTTAAATCTGATTTAACCGTATATAGGATATATATATATATATGATACATATAGCTATCTATCCAAATAACCTTATTTTTAGCCAATACAGATTTACTTCCATTTGCTATCTTTCAACAAATTGATAATATAATATCAATTTTTAACTCAGCTTATGTGCACAGTTTGTGTTCATAAAAAAGATATGATCTTTTTATTCTTAAGTTATTTGGGATGCCTTTTGTACTTGTTCAATAAATTAATTATTATATTACTTTATTATGAAATTGAAACTAACAATAATTATCTTTAAAAAATGGGCTCTGCCAGTCTACATGCTTTAGAATGATTTTATCAGTTTGAATGATAATTAAGATTCGGATAATGAAGTACTATATTGCTATAAATGCTTCTCCAATTATTCATTTCTCAGTTTTAGATAATTTATTTTATTATTTTAATTTTTTTTAGATTCTTCTTTAATACACCTTACATTTTAAAATAATAGTTTCTTCACAGTTCTTGGCAAAGGTCTTGAACAATACAGATTGACATAAGGTTTTTAATGAAAAATATTGAAGAAGTCATGGAGTTGGTGACATTCAGAGAGTGGTTGGGCTAAATTTGTACATGGCAACACAGTTGGCACAGAGAGGAATTCAGCAACTACTAGTCCTTTTTCTACCTTTACTTTATTTCAACTCAGTTTTTTTTAACTTTAAGTTTTTAAGGTAGCTTAAGTTAACACTTTCATAATTTTAATTTATAATTATACATTAAAGTTATTATTTTTCTCAGAAAAAAATTAGTTTTGTGTTTCTAATGACTAAGTTTGGGTTTACTTTTTTTTGTGATCATATTTTGCCATATGTTTCTCAAATTTATAATATATGCCAAGGGGAAAATAAAATCCAAGAATTACAAAAAAACTCTTCTAGTAACTTTCTTTCTAGAATGTGTCTATTTCTTAGAGTAAGCAATTGATATTAGAAAATCAATTTCTATTTTTGCTATTTATACTTATATTAATGAATTGGTAGATGCTGATAAAATGTTGGTCTGAAAAAAATTAAGCCTTAAAGAAACTAAATTATAGCCTAACGAGTATTGTGTTAAAATGTTTAAAAATCATGTAAAATAAAGCACTAGTTCTGTATTTTTCTAATTATTTTGCTCTATCCAATTAATATGGACAACCTTTGTGACATGAAATGAGAATTGCTGATTATTATGAAAACAGCATTTAATTTAAAAGATAACTTTATCTTGGCCATCAAAATGTCAGTAAATAACCCAGATTGTTCAAGTATGTAATGTTGATTTGTCTTCTAACCTTTTACAGTAAGTAAAGAACTATGTTTTGTATGTTAAGTAAAGTGACTTTTAAAAATATTTAAATGCATGTAAAATGTTCCCATTTGATCTAGATGTGTTCTTTGTTTTGTTATATGATCCAGGAAGCTTTCTTATCCTAGAATTGATCATCTTTATATTTATTGACAATACAATGTCCTCTTGTATGTGGTTTTTGGATAATATTAGTTGACTTTGAAGTCAACATCTTGCTGATCAAGTAAATATGCAGAGTATTTTAAACATGTCTACACAAATTCAGTCTTTCTGAGAATCTACACCTTGGCATCCTGAACCTAACAAGGGATCTTATATTGTATATGAAATTTAGGTAGGTTTGCATCAAAAAGAGAGAATGTTTGATTTCAGAGTCAAAGGGAAGCAGCCCCTACAGGAAAAAAGGGACCCACCAGCCATTTGATTTCTGAAATTTCACCAATATGTTTTTATTCCTTTCGGACTCTCCCCGCTTTTTTAAATATTTCTTTAAAGGGCAAAATGGAAACACTACTAGAAATAACAAATTAATTATGCTCTAAATGATGTGTAAATGACAGAGTCTGAGTGAGATTTTTCTTTTGTTCTAAGAGCAACTCTCCATAGGCTACAAGTTGAAAAAGCATTTGAAAGTGTGTGTTTGTGTGTCTGTGTGTGTTGGTGTGTGTGTGTTTTTGCAGGGCAACAAAGTGCAGGTTTGGGAAGGATCTGACAAAAAGAATGGGTAGTCTGGAGAATATTATAATCACGCTGTATTTTATTAGTTACTAATTTAATGTAGGGCTTGCACTGGGTATTATGTGCACCTTTGGGTTATTAGGAAAGTGTCATTTAGAAGCATCCTATCTAAAAGACAATAATGTTCGCAAAGTGACTTGGTTAACACCTGTCACTGACTTGTAGTGCAGAGAAATGATTTTAATAAAACACTTTTACAGGCAAAGGAGAAGAGCATTGTCTCTGTCCAGTGAGGGATGGTGGCATTTCAGTTTCCTGGCACAGAGAGCTTGTCTGCATCTAGCATGCAGTGCCATTGAATTAATAACTGGGTTTCCTCACTAGTAGCAAGCTGTTTCTGCCATCACTTGGGAATTTAAATGCCTAATATAAAGCTTAAATTAATTTTTTAACAGATAATGGTTTCCTGATTTTTTATTGAAGCATACTTGACAAACATATAATACATACTTTCATTCTTGTAATAAAGTCTAGCTATAGATAGATTTTTAGATTTTATTTGAACAATTCTGAAACATCATGCAATTAGAAAAAAAGAATCATTTTTTTTTTTTTTTTACAAAGATGGGAAAGGCATTAAAGGCTTAGGGTAGGAAGGTAGGAAGTCACTAAGGTAGGAGACAGTAATGCAAAAGAAATGGCCTCTACTTCTCTCTCCCTCTCATTTATTTTTAGTTTCATACCTGCGATGAAAATGTTTGACTATCTTAAAAGGCTCTTATAAATGTTCAGAATTTCTTTTTACGTCATTTCCTTTAGATTGCCAACAATGTGGTACAATGAAAATATTCAGGTGTCAGATTACAGATGCAAATCTTGTTATGTGAGAGGTGAGAAAATAGCGGAAGGGATGTTCAGTAAAGGTTCTCGGCTGACTTTCTCAGACCTGAACTTCCTTCCACCTTCCCATGATATGCTTCTCTCTAGCCTGTACACTTGGCCATTACTTTCTGTTTTTGTTATGTTTACATATCAGTTACTCTTGAAAGAATATATGTGTATGCATGTGTGTGTTGTGTCTATGTGAGAGTGAGAGAGAGAGAGAGAGAGAGAGAGAGAGAGAGAGAAGAAGAGTACAAGAGACATTCTTTTATCTCTAATTCCAGAATTTTCACCAATATTGCTAATATATTACTATTCTACTGAGAGATTCATTTATTCTAAAGCTATTTTACACACATTAACCCATCCTAATATGCCTAAGATGTGCTTCAATCATAAAAACGAAGTTTAAGGTGAGAGACAAGATATTTCTTTTAATGCGCATTTCAGTAACATTTTAAAGATTGCTAGCATTTATAGATAAGCATCAGGGGCTTCATGGACCACCCAAAATGTATTTATTCAAGAGTGTTAAGTATTGCAGTGTTTAAGTCTCTGTAGCCAAAATTCAAATCCCTTATAATCAAATTTTTGCCTTCTTTGACAAGTTACTTGACTTCTCTAGGCATCCATCTTCTTTTCCTAAACATAAAAAAGGGACACATAATTAACTGAGTAGCACCTAAGTGGACACATAGGTACTACAGTAATAGGGTATTGGGCAAGTGGGAGGGGGGAGGGGGGAGGGGGGCGGGTATATACATACATAATGAGTGAGATGTGCACCATCTGGGGGATGGTCATGATGGAGACTCAGACTTTTGGGGGGAGGGGGGGAAATGGGCATTTATTGAAACCTTAAAATCTGTACCCCCATAATATGCCAAAATAAAAAAAAAAAAAGGGACACATAATCATAATAACCCAAACTATAAGATTGTTTAAAAATTAAATGATAATACATGTAAAATATTTAGAAGAATGCCTGTATATTAGTTTGCTATTACTGCTGTAACCACAAACTTAGTGTTCCAAACATAAACGTGCTGTTTTATAGTCCTGTAGTTCAGAGGTCTGAAATGTGTCTCACTAGGCTAAAATCAGTGTCAGCAGGGCTGTGTTCCTTGCTGGAGGCTCTTGGAAGAATCTGTTTCCTTGTCTTTTCCCACTAGAGAGGCAGCATTCCTTGACTCTCTGGCCCTTCCATTGTCAAAGTCAGCAATGTCTACTGGGGCCTCTCTCCTATCACACGACTGTGACTCCTCTGCCTCCCTTGGTCATATTTAAAAGATCGTTGTGATTGTATTGGGTGAGTCCACCCAGATAATCCAGGATAACATCCGAATTTTAAGGTCAAGTGATTAGTAACCTTAATTCCCTATTGCCATGCAACCTAACAAGTGCCAGGGATTAGGATTTGGGCATATTTGGTGGGGTCATTATTCTGCTGTTAAATTAATTTTAGCCTAAAGCTGCCTCCTTGCATATTTTACATTTAGCCTAAAGGTTTCTCTGTATATAGTGAACTGTAACCTAACTAGAGGTGTAAACACACTGTAACCTACCCTTGTGCCAATCACTGAGTTTTAGCCAAAGACAGCCAACTGTTCAAACCACATTTAAATAAGGTAATCACTGAGCTATAACCAATCTGGCTATTTGTGTACCTAACTCCCATATTCTGTACATCACTTTTCTCTTTCTGTGCATAAGTTTTCTTTGTCCTCATGGCAGGAATGGGGTCTCTCTGAACCAATTCTGGTTCAGAGGCTGCCTGATTCGTGAATGGTTCTTTGCTCAATTAAATTCTATTAAATTTAATTTGTTTTTATTTTAAAACTACCTAACACAGTCTGATACATAGGAAGAATTTTAAAATATAAACTATTGTTAGAACATTTTTGAGAATAAATATATGTGGATTTTTCTGTGAAGGTTCATAGTTTTAATAAACTCAAACAATCCACAAGGGGATAAAGAAATTATTATTTGTAGAAATGAAATATATGACTTAGAAAATAATGTATATGTATCAAAATGAATACAGAAGGGTGAGAGATCAGTGAAGACATCTGATCATTCACTGGTATAAGTGACTTGACTGGATCAAAGTTATTTTGATTTTTCCTGGAGTTTTTTTTTAACTGAAGAATTGTCATCTGCTTTTGTTTTCTGTTCAATTTTAACCCCATTCCATTGCATGAGAAAATAATGGGATTTTTATAAAAATTATTTACCTTCATAAAAAAGTATAATATACATATCTGCATTGTTAAATTTCAAAACAAAGAAGTCACTGACATTAAGTAAGGAAGGGAAACTAACACAGGTGACTACCATGTTCTGAACATTATGTCAGGTGCTCCATTGGCTGCTTCATTTTCACTAAAAATCACAAGTGGTTCAGAAGTAATTGTCCCATTTTATGGATAAGAAACCTAAGATTTAGAAAGGCTGAGCACCTTGATGAAATGTGTACAGCTAATAATATGTAAGGCTAGCATATTGACCAGGTTTTTCTAACTCAGAAGTCTTAGTTTTCTGCCCATACTCTGCTGCTTCTCTTAGTTGAAGCATAAGGTGTATTGGTTTCCTATCTATACCATTTGATTTCTTGTAAGATGTTGCTTAGTCTCCATATAACGTTTATAACATAACCACACAACCTATAATACAAAACTCTGGACGGTTGTGACATCATTTCCTAATGCCCATGAAATAAGCAGAAACTACTATTTTAAGGGCAAATAATATTTTCCTTTCAGTAGTGGTCATATTTATAATTTTCACTCAATTCATGTTTTCAATTTCATACCATGTGATTTTGAACTAACAATTTCAGGCCAGTGGCATTGTCTTTGTTTACTTCTTAATGAACTGAATGTTTCCAAAAACATTTAATAATGTAATTGTGTTGCTAAGAAAGATAAAGTCATTTCCTCTACAGAAAATATTCTTACTATCCTACAAAATTGGAATTAGTTGGGAGCTACCCAAAAGAGTGAGTGAGATCGGTTGGGTCAAGCTTGGCAATTGATTCTCCTCAAGCACAAATATTCCACTTAGGCTTCTCTTTTTATTTATATCTTCTCCCTTACACTTATTCATGTGGTATAATCATAATTATTTTCAGATATACTTTAAGAAGTTTTGAACCAGATTTTGAGCTCCTTGAAGGCAAAGTTTATATTTCTGTTTTGTTTCCATGTTGTTTAACATAGGAATATAGAAATGATTCTGTTCGGTGTAAGCTTTTAACAGATACATTTTAAAGGAATTTAACAGGACTCTTTAATTCCCTCTTCTCATAAAGCCTTTTGATTTTATAACAAATACTTTGCTATCATATAATTACAACAAAGCATGATGGCAACTGTAGTATCCAGAGCCTCCTTTAGCTTGCTGTCTTTGAGTGTACTCTCCTCACTTCCCCAGCTGTCAGAAGACCCCTGGCAGCAAAGTGTCTAGAAATGTAAGAAAAAAAAATGTATTGGCAAAAAGTTTAAAATTACTGTATAAATAATTCGTAAGCAAATCAACAAAAATTTTAAATGGTTCACTGAGCAAAAGTAGTGTACACAAAAATAGATTTTTAAAATGGGATTGTGTCTTATCTTTGTTAGCCCTGATGTTTCCTAATTGTAAAATGGCTTTATAGAAATCCAGGAGATAGAAATGTAGTTAGAATAAGAAATGACTTATTCATAGTTTCACCAGAATAACCTTGGAATCAGTATATAATTGACTTAAACTGTAAACACAAGAGATAATTTGCTCTATCTCATGGTTTTTTTTTTTTGTCATGTATCTTTATTGAGTTAATTATATAGGAAAACAATGGTTTTAAACATTCTTTTCAGAGAAAAACAGAATATCATCACTAGGAGAGAATTCTCCACCAACATTTATTACCATACTGAAATTCTCTCTAGATAAGGATTCTCACAGAGAAAAGAGAGAAATGTGGATCAAATATTGTTAAAGTGTTAAAGTTCTGTAGTCAGAATTGGGGTTGTATTTGAGCTTTATTCATTTAAGCATTGGAATTCTCAATTTATAAGAGTAGTTTTTAACAATTCACCTTACTTTGGGAGACCAAGGCAACAGGATGGCTTGAGGCTGAGGGTTTGAGACCAGCCTGGGCAACATAGGGAGACCCTGTCCCTATAAAAATTTAAAGAATTAGCTGGGTGTGGTGGTGCTCATCAGTAGTTCCAGCTACTCAGGAGGCTGACACGGGAGGATCTCTTTAGCCAAGGAGTTCCAAATTGTAGCTAGCTATAATCATGCCACTGCACTCCAGCTTGGGTGGCAGAGCAAGATATTGTTTCTTTAAAAAGTGAATAAATAAAAAATACAAATAATTTTTAAAAGTTAAAAAAAAAAATTTATCTTTACTGTTGTCCCAGACTCTCATATCTTCTGTTTAATTAATTAGAAACAGAATTACACCTACTTACTCTTTGATCATTCTATCTTTTTCTTGTTTGCTTGCTGAATTTCCATAATGTGGGCTACTTGCCAAAATGCTGATGCTGGCTCTGGGGCATGACTCATGCGACAGACCATCTCTTGAAGCCCAGATTATTTGGGACTTACAGAGAGGGAACTACGCAAAGGGAAAGCAAGGTCAGTGGAAAGGTAGGGGAATGAGATTTGCTCTGACATCATATGTCTTAGTCAACATGTCAATTTTAGAGTTTGGATAGAAGAATCTATGCCTAGTTCCCAGGTTGTCAGGCTGGATATCACAGTATCCCTCACCTCTCAGCTTTTGCAAGACAAGATGAACATTCCTAAAGTGAGATTTTGACCTTTTCCTTGATAGAGGTTATGCGTTAGTAAAGAAGGAGCTGCACAGTTTTTCTCTCTTCCCTGCCATATGTTAACACTCATTATCTTTTCAGAAAAAAAAAAATCCTACTCTTCTGTTTATTTATTTTCCTAGTTCATAAATAGTTTTTTAAAAAATTTGTGTAATAGTTAAATTTTTGAATTAGCCTGAATTTATTTTAGGCTTGTTTTGTTCTCTTGACATTGTGGTGTTTTGTATAATTATACTTGATCTTATAGCCCTCTTTCCAACATTCATATAGATCATTAAAAATTCTGAGTTCATCATAAAACTCCCTGTCATTCGCATTTATTTAAGTGCCTTCTTTTTTTTTTCCTCATTGGAATAATTTCTCATCTTATTAGCATATATTTTATAGCCCTCAGGTCTTCTTGAGTTATCAATATTCTGAAGACTTAGAACACAGGATCATAAAAACATTTCCTGGAATAGTGTAATGTTTTATTATTATTAAATTATTTATTTTTATAATTGACTGAGTTATACCTATTTTATGAATTTGTGAATGAAAGTCATGTAGGCATAAAGCCAATGAACTACTGGCTGATGTTTAAGAAGTAGTTTTCCAGAGGTAGGAATAAAACACAGATATGTGGAGGGTCCTGAATTCCTTGGTGTAAATAGTCCCACTGTGACCAATTTCAGGCTACTGGCACTCATCATTGAATAGGGAGCTGGGAAGAGATGAGAACAGCTGGCTCCAGAACACCTCTGTGTACATTGTCAACGGTGGTTTCCCACGCAGTACTCCCCTGAGTCCTCTCTCCAGAAGTCACGACTTTGGACTCTGTGAGCTGTTTCATCTGGCATTTAGGCATCACTATAGATTTTTTTACTGATAACGGCTTATAACTATTTTTGATTTATCTTTTTTAAACATTATACATTGACTTCCTATTATGGCACAGAAGGATTTAATTCTCTGAACACTGCCACCCCCTCTTGATTTCTTTCCCCACAGTGGAATAAAAGTAGAAATCAACCCTAACAGAAACTCACATTTTTACACAAAAAATGTGGAAATTATAATCTTCTGCTAAACGATCACTTAGTAAACAAGGAAATCAAGATGGAAATCAAAAAATTCTTTGAACTTAATGACAGCGGAGACACAAGTTATCAAATCCTGTGGGACACAGCTAAAGCAGTACTGAGAGGAAAGTTTATTTCCTTAAATGTCTATATCCAAAAGTCAGAAAGATCACAGATAGACAACCTAATGAATTGACACAAAGAGCTAGAAAAAGAAGAACAGGCCAACCCCAAACCGAGCAGAAGAAGTGAAATTAACAAGATCAAATCAGAACTAAATGAAATTGACAACAGGGAAACTATACAGAAGATTAATAAAACAAAAAGTTGGTTCTTTGAAAAAATTAACAAAATTGACATGCCTTTGGCTAGACTAACAAAAAGCAGAAAAGAGAAATCTCTAAAAAGCTCCATCGGGAACAAAAAAGGAGATATTACAACTGATGCCACAGAGATACAAGATATAATCTACTAATATCACAAAAACCTTTATGCACACAAACTGGAAAATGAAGAGGAAATGGATAAAATTCTAGAAACACACAGCCTCCCTAGGCTCAACCAGGAAGAAATAGAATTCCTGAACAAACTGATATCAAGAGCCGAAATAGAAACAGCAATTAAAAACCTTCCTAAAAAGAAAAGTCCTGGACCAGATGGCTCCACACCTGAATTTTACCACACCTACAGAGAAGAACTGGTGCCTATCCTGCAGAAATTATGCCACAACATTGAGAAGGATGGAATCCTACCCAATTCATTTGTCAAGCCAACATCACTTTGATACCAAAACCAGGAAAGGATGCAACAAAGAAAGAAAACTATAGACCAATATCACTTATATAGATGCAAAAATCCTCAACTAAATCCTAGCTAACCGAATCCAGGTGATTATCAAGAAAATAATTCATCACAACCAAATGGGCTTCGTTCCAGGGATGCAGGGATGGTTCAACATACACAAATCTATAAATGTAACTCACCAAATAAACAGAAGCTGAAACAAAGACCATATGATCCTTTCAATAGATGCACAAAAAGCATTTGACAAAATTCAACACCTTTTTATGATAAGAACATTTAACAAAATAGGCATAGAAAGGGCTTACCTAAAAATGATACAAGCCACATATGACAGACCCACAGCCAACATCATTCTTTTCCCCTTCCTTTCAGTCATTGTGTGACAGTTTTTATTTAAATCAATATTAAGTTATTTTACTTTGTTTATGAATATGAAAATCTCATTGAATATTGTATACTATTATTACTTTTTCTCACTTTTTTCTACAGTTACTGATTATCATTTTTTAAAAATTGCATAGCTTTCTTTTTATATACCTATTGCTAATTTTTTGTATATCTTCCAATAGCACCTCAGTATAATTTTTCAAATATTATAATCTGTAATCTGGCAGTTCCAAAATATTCTTGGCGCCATTTCTTTTGGAGTATTCCTCTTCTGCTGGGGCTGTCTAATCTCTAGTTTGACTGAACAGCTCTCATGCCAGGACATTCCTTGTTGTTATTCTAAGAACTCCCTTTGTTTTTCTCCTAGTGGATGTGTGTTTTATGTAGTTACCCATGTGATAGATCTCATGTGTTTGTCTTTCTTGGATCTCTCCTCTCCCCTCTCTCTCTGTCATTGTGTCACCTTGCATAATAAAAAAGCAAAAAAAAAAAAAATGGCAGACAATATGGTGTTGATGACCTTAATATATTACCTGAGTCAACCTTCTCACATCAGTTCTCTGCCTGGTGCACACTGGGTACTCCTCTCACTCTGGAATTGCCTTTTATCATCACCCTTGAGGAGGATGCTTTAATATCTTTCCAGGATTTGTGTCCCTGTCTTTCTGATTATCTATTATCTTTCTGTCTTGATTACTCCTTTCTTCTTTTGTGAAGCATATCTTCTAATAATTTATTGAGAAAGGGGGTTGGCTATTTTGAGATTATATATATTTGAAAATGTCTTTACTCTCTCAGTTTTTTTTTTAATAGGCACATAAATGTTTATTAAACCACACAGAAATACCGTTTAAAATGTAATCAACTGAAAAATTTTCTAAAAGATTTTCGGTGGCCAATGCTTATAAGAATATGGGGAAGTAAGTAGGTAGTCTTCTATTGCTGGTATATTTCAGCAAGACTTTGACTGAGCGTAGAGCTCTAGGCTGAAAATCATTTTCCATCAACATTTCAGAGGCACTTTTCAGTTGCCTTCTCTCTCCCATCTTTGCTATTAAAAAGACTAAAGCCATTTTGATCACTTTCCCCTTATTTGTGACCCTGTTATGCCTTCAGATGTTTGTAACACACCTGATGCTGCACCATTGCTCTGAACTACCAGAATGACATGTGTTTGTGGATTGCCTTTCTTTATGCAGGGACCTCGGTGGACTGTTGCAATGTGGCAACTTGCTCCCTCAAGAAGAAGAAAATTAGATATGCTGAAATAAATAAATAAATAAATATAAAAAAAGAAGAAAATTAGGATTATTTCCTTGAGAATCTTTGTCTTCTTTTTTGTCTTGCTTACACTCCTCTTTCTGAATATTGGGTTTTCTTATTTTATTATATTTTTCTCCCATTTTTAACTCTGTCTTTTTACTTTACTTTCTAGGATATTTTCTTAATTTTGTCCTCTAACTCTTCAATTTTCAATTTTTATTCTCCTGTTTTTAATTCTAGGAGCTCATTTTTTCTTCTCTGAATAATTCTTTATTATAGCCATTTCTTCTTTCTTCAATGAAATATATTTATTTCTCTGAGGTTATTAATGACATTTTTGAAGTCCCCTCCCCCATATGGTGTCTGTTTCCTCCAAGATTCTTTATCTTTTCTTTAGGCTTCTGTATCACATATCACATACTCAGAGGCATTTCTTATAGGTCCAGTGATCTTTGATTATTGATTCCTGTTACAGAGTGAGATACTAAAGAGATGATTGGCAACTTTGAGCTTGTAGGTTGTGCTTCTAACTGAAGAGGGCAATTGTTGACATAATGAACCACTTATTGGAGAAATCCTAAGATAATTTTGGCTAAATATTACTTCTTAAACTTGCTAGGTTCACACAGACAATAACATTCTAGCCTTTTGTTTGCAGGACAGTGGCCAGCCAATGTTTTTGGAGCCTTATGGGGGGAAAGGCAAGTGGGCATGGGAGTGAAAGCAGTCTCAGCATTCCACATCAGTCTGCATGTGTTTGTTTTTCTGTTTGGGGACAGTATTCCCATCCTCAATCCTGGGGGCTATCATAGCTCACAGACCCTCAGTTTTAACCTCTCCAGAGAATGAAGTTTGAATGTCTCTTGAGATAAGACCAGGTGGTCGGTTAGTCAAGGTGCTGAAAAAAAATTGTAAGCATCTACTTTCTTAATAACTTAATTCCCAATAGTTTAACTCTTTCTACCAGTTATTCCATGATACCTCATTTGCCCAGCTCCTGAACCACATGCAAATTCTATGTATGGATTGGGTTGTTTCTTAGCTTTTCTCCTTGCTGATTTAGGATTTGGCCTTTTGGTTTTGTTTTGCTTTGTTTTGTTCTTTTCCTGCTGGTTCAGTTAGAACTTGTACATCTGCTTTTCAGCTTCTAAAAGTTTATGTTGCCTCTTCTTCATTCTCTCCATTCTTGCAGGTTCGTGTCTGGTTAAAAAGAAATCCATTTACTGTAGCTTTAGTGGGGTTTGTGGAGGAAAGAGATGTGATGCCTGGTTAAATCCGTCACCTGTACTCAGAAGCCCTTTCTCCGAACTCTCTGAAATCTGCTTTTCTAAAGCACAGAGCACATTTTGTTGAGACCCAGGTCTCCCACCTGATGATCACAGACTCTGAGAGTGCGTGCTCCTCACCTCCCAGTGTTCCTGCCATTTCCGCTTGCTTCACCGAGTCTGTTCTCTGTGTTTACTTGTCATTGTATCCATGGTAACAGCTCCCCTTCTTACTTACTCATACTTCAGACAGATAAAAGAAAAATGAAGCCAGAGCATCTTTGTGCAAAATATGCTTCTTTTTTTGAGAAAAGGCTTGTTTCAGAAGAGGAGATAGTGGTGATTAGGGGGGAGATATGAGGGAATGGAATGGCGTAATTTCTGCTGATTACAGAGAGGTCAAGAACCTCCTCTACGACAACAACAACTTCGCTAGTGTGTATGCTGGCTGATGGTTTTCTTTGGGACTTAATCTTAAAAGATGGTTCTCACTGTGCAGAATTTAGCAATACATATTCAAACAATTATAAAGATATATGGGTCTAATTGTATCCAAATTATACTTGAGGTGGAAAAGAAATGCTTTCCTAATTCTGCAGATCTTAGGAAATGTAAGGAATTTTTTTGTGTGCACCTTAAGAGAGAAAAAGAATTCCCAAATACTAACAACAACAAAAAAAAAATCCTAAGTACCATTTCCCCCAATACAGCACTTGGGTAGCCTGCGCCCTTCTCGCTGGTGTGAGCCACAGGGCCCCAGTGGGACTTGTACCAGCCTGGGGCTATGCCAGCGCCTCCTTCCTGCTGAGTCACATTAGGGGCACATCCCACTCAACCCTCAGGAAAATCTTAATGTGGAACCTAAAAAAGTCAAATTCATAGAAACAGAAAGTAGAATGGTGGTTGTATGGGACTGAGGTGTGGGGGAAATGGATAGAAATTGGTGAAAGCGTACAAACTTTCAGTTATAAGATGAAAAGGTTCTGAGGACCTAATGTGCAACATGGTGACTATAGTGAATACTGTATTTTAGATCTTAAAATCACTAAGAGAGTAGGTCTTAAGTGTTTTCAATACACAAAAACAATGGTAACTACATGAAATTTTGAGTGTGTTAACTAACTTGATTGTGGTACTCATTTCACAGTGCATATGTATATTAAATTATTGCATTGTGTACCTTGAATATGTTTAACTTTTACTTGTCAATTATACCTTAATAAACCTGGAAAAAAATATTCTTAAACTTTCCATTCTTCCTAAAGAAAATAAATCATATTATATCCTACATAGGTATTTTTAAAAAAATTCCCATTATTAATATTTTCTGTGTAGGAAATAAGAGAATGAAGACTATAATCTCCATATTGTGGGTGTGCCTACATTAACAGAAATCTGTTAAGAATAGCAGCTTTAGCTTTTAAGCATCAATTTTTTCGAAGCCCATTCATTCGTGCCCGGTCCAATGCAGCTGCTACTTCGCGTGGCGTGCGGGGTGCTCTGTCCACGCGCCTGAGCAGCCTCCCCCCTGCGTGCGTCACCACTGAAGCCCGAGCACATCCCTCACCCCTCTCCACACACTCCCTCTTATCTCAAGGCCCTTCAGGCCCCGCACATATGGATCCACTGGCGCTTGAGTCCTTGCCTTAGAACATCAGAAGAACATTTTCGTACCACGCAAAGAAGAAATCACGCCCTTGGACACAGCAGGGGAAAAGAGTGGCTTTGAAATCAAGGTTTAAATTCTGCCCAGAAAAAGGAAGTATGACTATAATAAAAGTCCCTTGAACAAGTCCCTTCCTAGTCCTAGAACTCGCTATCTCTCCTTTGCAAATGTTTTGAGATCTACTTATAATATTCGCAAAACACAGAGCTCTTCATCTAGCAAACATGGGTAGACAATTAATTAGTAGCTAATATTGGCTAAAATAATTAGCTAAAATAATAATAATTATAAATAATTATTAAAAATAAATATAAAAATAAATAATATAAAATTTATAAAAATAAATAATAATAATAAATAATTAGCTAAAATAATTAGCTGCTAAATAATTAGTAGCTAATATTAGCATTTAGAAATGTTAATATGAATTGATAAATAATTATAATACAATTTTAAAAAGCAAATAGTGCCCACATTCCTTAAACAGACTAAACAGTTAAGGCATATTTTTATACTATTTTTGTCTCCATAGATTAAATTGGTAGTCAGTACATTTTGGTCTGTGTGACCAATATGTAGAATTGTTTGGCTTGTGAAATATGAGCATGCTTTTGAAAGTTACATGTGTCAAAGAATGCATTCATTACTGCTAATGGAGTTCAAGCTAAGTATCTTTTTAATGGTCAGGCTTGAAGCCTTTTCATGAGACAATTTACTGTCTCTCAATTGTAGAATGAATAGCTGTGCCTTGTTTTCAAATAACTATTAATGATAAACATCATAGATAAAAATGTAGTCAACCTAATGTAGCTAATAATGAGAAAAGCTAATATTAGCATTTAACTTTAAAATGACCTTTTATTCTATCACTAGCAGTTCATCATAGTTAAAATTCAACTCATTTCTTACTTGCTCATGGAAAAATATAACAAAAAGACCTACAAGATGGAAAATCACAGTGGGAAAGTAGGGCACAAAAAAGCCAGAGGAATATATGGGTGACCTAAAATATTGCATTGAATATTTTCTTATGTTGTTTTTAGGGGTTCAGTTATTGAGAATATTGACTAATCTCAAGAACACCCTACATAGATTAAATACTTACTGTATCTCAGTCACGAGGTCAAAAATCAGAGTAGACTTAGAGGTTATCCTCAAGAACTCATTGTTTAGTGAAATAAATGTGATGTAGTATGACAAGTACAATAACCTGAGTTGGATGCATTGAGGGAAAAAAGGGTGAGCTTTTCAAGCTGAGGTATTCATGATGGTTTCATAAGGATTCTGAGAGAACAGCATTTAATAAGGCAATGGAATACATTTAGTAGAAAGATATGTTAAGAATGTAAGTGGCAGTAAAGCACGTTTGAAGAATTATCATTTTGAACTGCTTTGAAACTGCTAAGCAATCAGTGCTGCAGAAAAGGAGCTGGGAATGATGATAGCATACACTTGTTGATTTCCCTTTGACTCTTTCTTGCTGGCAGTAATGTCAAGCTAAAATTCAGTTTCTACTTGGGCTCATTGTTTTAGCTATGGCTGCTTCGTACTGCAATGCTGAGCTAACGACTGAATATCGCTGAGAACGCCTGGCTGACGGTGAAAGCATTCATCCCACCTGCTTTGTTCTGAAAGCGCAGCATTTTCTCCAAACCTGCGCTTCCTTCATGTCTCAAATACTTAGTCCTTTCTCTCTCTCTTTTTTCTTTTTAAGTTTCTAGCCCAACTTTTTCCTCCATTATGTCTTTCTCTTTCTTTGCTAAACTTTTCTCTCTTGTTATCTGCTTATCCCCTGTTTCTTGCCTCCATATTTGACATATTAGCCTATGTCTGTCCCGCTCAGGAGAGTTCTGGTGAGATATTACACATGATGGGTGATGAACAGGTCACACTCTGTCCCTCTGCTGCACCCAACTAGACCCCCCACTCCTAACCTTCTAGTGTCCCCTAGGTTGGGCTACAGGCACCAAAAACAAAACAAAATGAAAAACAATTAGTACCAGCCAAACTGTGGAAATGTAAGTGGTAGTAAAACACATTTGAAGAATTATCATTTTGAACTGCTTTGAAACAGCTAAGCAACTGGTGCTGCGGAAGAGGATTTGGGGATAATGATGGCATATACCTGTTGATTTCCCTTTGACTATGTCAAACTGTTGAGAGTGGCGAGAGTAGAGGTTGAAGTTTGCTCTTACCACTTAGATGAATATACAATTACCCCAGTGTCTACCCCATTTTTCAATTCTTCTCCCTTATTGCACACTTTCCTCCCTTTTAGAATTATTGTAAGCTATAACTTTAAGGAAAATCCAAAGTAAAATCATAACAGTCTCACATATTGCTCCACTTTTGCAAGTTCCCTAACATTAAAGCAAGTGTCAGCACCAATCTCTTCTTCTTGAATCATTGATTTTTTAATCCTATATTCTTCCATCCACAACTACTAATTGCAGCTGTCTGTTATTCTGTGGTGGACCAGAGAACAAAGGCTATCATTTCAGTCAGTGAATTTGATGGCACGTGAGGATATAAAGAGACATTACGATTGAATTTTGCAACGAGCCAATTTTACCAGCAATCAAATATTCGATGTACCTGTCCAGCTATGTGCCAACCCACTTGGCATGGCGGATGCACAAAGCGAGCATATCCTTGTTGTATGTCTATTTTCTTTTCTCTTTGTCTTGGTCTCTGGGTGTTCTCTGTTTGTCTCCTTTATTTTCAATACTTTTGCTATTTTTTTTTTTTGCTTATGTTTTAAACAGAAGACATAAAATAAGAATGAGACCTATCACATAAACAAATTTGCATTGAAATTCCTTTGTACAGAGATTTTTCATTCACTGAAGGCAGAGGGTGCTACATGCAAAGAAATCAGCTTCAGTAACCAGGTAGAATTTCCAAAGACTAGCACCTGAGTACATTAATAGTGGCACATTATAGAAATGTTTTAAAATGTATCATTTCTCTCAGATGTTGCCAAATGTACAATGATGCATGTCCTTACTGAGATACACAGACAGCAAATGTCACACACATATTCTTCTCATCGAAGAAGCAATGTGTTGTAACTAATAATGATTTCTCCAAATCACAGATTAATTGGTGTGTAATTAATTTGGCATATCCTCGATATAGCAAGGTATCCTACACCTGAGTTCATCCACAGTAATAAAACATTTTTACAGATAATATTATTGCTAGAATGCCCAGATATTACCATTCTCAGTAAAAGCTCCAATCTTCCATTAATCAGATAAATAAGTTAGAGAAAATTGACAGGGGAAAATAAAAATTAAACATCTCTTTGTTTTTCCTTCCAAATAACTGACATATTTTGAATTTATTTCTCAAATGGTTAATATCTTGAAATACCTCACAGTAAAACTTGCAAATAGATAAAAGGAAAAAGAAAATGCAACAAATATGATTCACATGATTTACAATCACAAAAGGTAAAATGTAGTACAGAATGTTACATAATTTCAAAAGCATTTTAAAAGAGCTAGAACTATAAACTTGGAAAGGTCAGTGAATATTGCAGTGTTTTGACATGCCATATAGATAAAGAGCCTCAAGGACAGGCAATTTGACTTGTTCAAAAGAAGGTATTATTTCTTTAAAACATTTGCTTTTCATATTTTCCCATATTACAGTTATCTGCAGACTAAATTGTACAAGATAGTTATGTAAGACACTTCAAAATGCCTCTTTGAGGCGAGCAAAGTCCAACATCCAAAATGAATTATCCAAGACGAAGCATTCATTTTTAAGTGCTGAAGTCTTGCCAGACATTTACAAGATGCCAAAGTAAATTTGAATGTTTGGAGGTACTAACCAAAGAAAAGTCAGACCAGTGAGAATGAAATTCCAGGCACAATTCATAAGACTACTCAAATTCGACAATGTAAATGCAATTTAAATTTTTTTTTAATTTCAAATTTTCAAAAAATAAAATAAAATCACCCATCAATTGGTAATGACCTCATCAATTAATGTTGAGTCATGGATGACTGGGGATTGGTATTATTAATGCACTTTGTGTTTGGAAGTTTCTCAGTTTGAAGAATTAGTAAAAATTACTATCACATTCAATACAAAATGGAGACCACTTTAATACCTAGTGATAAATTGGTCTAATTGTTTACTTATCGAGAGACAGCACTAGTGAATATAGTGTGATAGCCTACTGACTCAATACTCCTGGGAAGTTAAAAAATATATATCACATCAAAATAATAAAGCGAGAATAGAAACATATTAACATGTTCATTTGTGATGTCTACAGCACAGGGTGCAAGAAAAGGATGCTGTGTTTGCTGCTGATGATTATGCTTGGGAGCTTCCGAATAGTATAACTTTGATCAAGACAAATCAAGTGACATAACATGTTATATCTTAAAAATATTTACCCATATGCCACAATATTTCTGGGTAACAGATAACTGACTGTGCCTACTTCATGAAACCTTATGCTTATATCTGTGTGGGTAGTAAAAGGCAAATGGAAAGAAAGAAGATACCTTCCCTGTCCTCAAGGTTGTTTATAGTCTGATGGAGGAAACCAAATCATACAAAAGATCAGCCAAATAATATAATCACATGACAGAGGAAGAGAAAGGGTGATCGTTCAATGTGATTTGATTAGAACAACTGTGACATGGTGGAAAAGAAAAACAACAAAACGGACTAAAAGAAATTTCTGGGTTCAAATATTGGCTCAGTATTGTATTAGTTCTGTGATCTTTGTGTTTGTTCTTCATCTCTCTGAGTCTAGCTCATCAATAAAACAGAGATAAGACTAACATTCATTATGTCATTATGAAGATTAATGAGAAAATGTATTCAAAATCACTTGTCTCATACAAATTGAGCATCCCTGGCTTAAAAATCTAAGATCTGAAATGTTCCAAAATTCAGAACTTTTTCATTATCGACATGATGCCACAAATGGAAAGGTCCTGACCTCATGTGACAGGTTGCAGTTAAAACACAGTCAAAACTTTGTTTCATGCCCCAAATTATTTACAATATTTTCTAAAATTACCTTCAGGCTATGTGTATAAGTTGTATGTGAAACATATGTGAATTTTGTGTTTAGAGGTGGGTCCCATCCCCAAGATATCTCATTATGTATATGAACATATTACAAAATCTGAAAAAAAAAAAAAAATTATGAAATGCAAAACACTTCTGGTCCCAAGCATTTTGGATAAGGGATACTTAACCTGTAGCAAATATACAAAGTTGATACTCCCATTAAACTGTATCACTCCAGCAACCAGATCCAAATATCACAATAATCTACAGCATCTCCTTCTGGGCACCGTGGCAACCAGACTCGGTGGAGGTCTCTTTTAAGATCTGTTCCCTTTCCTTCATAACCCTCTTCTGCCTCTTAACACCTCATTAAAGGCAGAAGTCCATTACATGGATGGGTGCCAGAGGAAAGGTTTTAGTGGCCAGAGGAGGTTGACAAAAATAAGACGCTGCTTCAATCCTAGCTTGCCAGGAGTGTCTCAGTTGAGGGAACATGACAGGCCCCCTCGGCCCGCATGGAATAAAGGAGGGGCTGAGTTGTAAGAACTGGGATACAAGGCTTCGGGGTTCAACCAAATAATATGATGCTGAATTTCCCAGAGTGGAATTAAGGCTTTTTGGTTTAATCCGCCAGATTTTAATATGAGTCCTCAATAGAGGACTCAGTGGGCAAGAGTGGGCAAGGGTCCTCGGATGTGGGAAAGAATGGCTGTGGCAGCTGGAACCCAGAGATCCATGATCTCTGGATCCTTTGTTCTAGTTAGAAGAGGAAGACTTTCCCCAAAATTCATTCATTTAACAAATACTTATTGATCACCGACTGCTCTAGGTGCTGGGGATATAATATAAACAAAATAGACCTTCATTTATGAAACTTGCATTCTAAGGGCACAGGAGGGAGAGTCAGGAATAAAGGTAGCAAGTGTTCTAGATGCTAATAAATGACAGAGGATAAAATGAGTAGAAAAAGGAAAGCAAGTGTTTTACAGAAGTGAAAACCTCATATAGGCTGGGCAGGAGAGGCCTCAGTGATAAGTGACATTAGAATAAAAATATAAAGAATTAGAGGAAGAGACTGGGGTAGATATCAGGAGGAAGGAATTTCAAATACAGAATATAGCAAAAGCAAGCCCCAAGATAGGAGCAGCTGTTTGAGAAGGGAGGGTGCGTTGGCATTGATAGATGAAGCAAGTAAAGGAGACAATAAGTAGGAGATAAGGTTACAGAGGTAGCAGGACAAGACCTTGTAAGACATTAGAGCCATCCCGCTCTGAGTAAGACAAGAGTGTGACATTGTTGGGTTTATCAGTCAGCTACTGTCATAATAATTCAGTGTACTAAACCATCCCTAAAACTAATTGCTTAAAGCAACAATCATCAGTTCCTACTTTGTGTGGCTGGTTGTCAGCTGGATTAAGCCGGTCTCAGGCGAGCCTCTTTCCAAGATAAAGACTGGGCTCAGGTCTGCCCAATGCATCTCTTGTCTTTCTTGGACCTGTGGGCTACTCAGGGCATGATCGCATAGCAGTACTAGAGGTAGATTGGGGCAAGTTCAGGTGCACAAAGACAGTTCAAGCTTTGGCTTGTGTGGCATCCACTAATGTCTCACGTGCTACCGCACTCACGTGCCTGAGTTCAAAGCCGAGGGGAGGGGCAGAAAAATGCGCTCTAAATCCAGTGGGGGGATAATAAAGTCATATGACAAAGGTTACGGATACAATGACTAACCTGACTATTGTGGACCATAGCTGAATGTATCACAGAGATTCAAGCAGAGGAATAACATGACTAACTTTTATTTTAACGGGATCAGTCTGGCCACTGTTGAAAATTGTCTGAAGAGAGGAAAGCCGACGTGGAGGAATATCAATCCAAAAGTGATTATGATGGCTCAGATCAGGGTCATAGCGGTGCAGATGGCAAGGAATGTTTGCATTCAGATTATATTTTGGAAGTATAGCATGGCAGTTATCAAAGAAAAACTGCACCAGACAAATTTATTCAAGACTATTACAATAGGGGAGAGTGATTGAACTCAATTCCACTGAAATAAATGATGGGAGGATTTTTAAGCCCTGGGAAAAGTGCTGGAAGACATTAGGAAGGATGCTAGTCAATACGATTAGGCCATCTGTGTTTGCTAATTGTCCCTTATCAAAGAAGCCCCTACCCTCCCACAGGAGTCTAGGGGACAGGGAAACTATCTCCTTCCACTATGACATTTCAAAGAATGGCTCTCAGATCCTTAAGAATGATCTTCTTGGGTGATAAAACTGGCAGGAGCCTGGAACAATATATCTCTACATTTCAAAGGGGCAGAGAACAATTTTACAGGTATAATTTTGTAAAGTGAATACTGGAAAAGGAAGATCAGGAAGAACCCTGTTTAAAGTTTAGTGAAGCTGAGCAGGGTGTTATTGCCATCTGGGTAACTGTTTAGAGCACGGGCTCTTCGTAAGGTTGTCTAGATTCAGTTCCTTTTCTGGCTCCTCTATTTTGTAACTTGTGACCCTGAAGCAGTATTAACTGCTTCAAAGTATGAAGTCTTTGTGTCTTAGTTTTCTCATCTGTAAGATGAGGATGATAAAGCGATAGGATTATTCAGGGGTTAAAGTAGTTGATGCATATGTACAGAATTCAGAACAATCCTTGGCATGTAGTAAGCATTCACCATTATTATTCCTAAGGCAAAGTCGACAGCTTCTCCTGAGGAGCCAGAGATCAGGAATAAAAGAAAGAGAGGAGTCAAGGAAAATTTCTAGGTTTTTGGTGTGAGCTACTGCAAAATGGAGTTGTCATTTACTGAGTCAGAGAATGCTGTAGGTATAGGTTTTATTTATATAGGAAGCAGAGTTTATGAGAGTTCAGAAAAAGACTGAATTAGGTAGTGTATTAATTTCCTTTTCTTCCTCACTAAAATATATGTTATATACTGTATTATAAAAGTTCTCAGTAGAATGTTAGGAGACTTTAAATTTAATTCTTTCCGCTATGCCCCAAATTAGAAATCAGTAGTTAAGGCAGAGGGATTAGATAATAAATCAGGCAAAGATATTGGTTATTGTAAACCTTAATTAAAAAGAACAAAATGCTACGAGAAGCTATTAGAAAAAGTTTGGCTGTTAATGCTAACATGAATTTATTTGTCCCCTTAGGAATCACCCTTAATTCAGAAAGCGGAGAATGTGCTTGAAGAAATCTTGTGCCTATAAAAACTGTGAAAAGTTGTGCCTTGTTTACTACAGTATCCCCAGCTCTTGGAGCAATTCCTGACATACAGAGTGTCCCCAATAAATATTTATGGAATGAATGAAACCACAGAAGGACACTTTGTGTTTATAGTAGCTATGTACACATGAGTGTTACTTGGTAATACTACAAATTATGTGACTTGCAGCATGTGCAATTCTGCTAATCTGCAAGTGATAGATCAATAGATTCAAATTCTCAGCTTGAGGTTTGAGTTAGCATTTTTAGAGAAAGAACATGGTCAGCAGTGTAAATTTCCAAATCCTTGGTAGAATTATAACAAGTAATTGTACTATTAATGAGTGCATTAAAAAGAATTACAAAATAACAATTGGGGTTTCACTTCATTGAGATCAAACAGTTTACATAATATACTGGCATGGTTTTCTGTTGGCTGAAGATGAAATAACATGCTTTAGAGCAAGACTTTCCTTCTCTAGTGCTTAGGCTAACGGTTACCAAATTCATCTTTTCTTTCCCTTCTTCCCTCCTGCCCACACTTTTCTCTTTTTTCCCTCCTTTCAACTTCCTTTGTTGTTTCAAGAGTAATTTTGCTCTCAGAAATGGGAATCAGGCCGGGCGCGGTGACTCACGCCTGTCATCCTAGCACTCTGGGAGATCCAGGAGGGAAGATCCTTTGAGCTCAGGAGTTCGAGACCAGCCTGAGCAAGAGCGAGACCCCATCTCCACTAAAAATAGAAAGAAATTAGCTGGACAACTAAAAATATATAGAGAAAAAATTAGCCAGGCATGGTGGCACATACCTGTAGTCCCAACTACTCGGGAGGCTGAGGAAAGAGGATTGCTTGAGTCCAGGAGTTTGAGGTTGCTGTGAGCTAGGCTGACGCCATGGCACTCTAGCCAGGGCAGCAGAAGGAGACTCTGTCTCAAAAAAAAAAAAAAAAGGAAAGAAAAGAAAAGAAAAGAAAAGAAAAGAAAAGAAAAGAAAAGAAAAGAAAAGAAAAGAAAAGAAAAGAAAAAAAGAAAAAAAAAGAAAAGAAAGAAATGGGAATCAGATATACAGAGTTAGAAATAGAGAAAAAAAAATTTTAAATATTCATCAGGCCAGAGTTTTACTGTGAATCATACATATATTTGCTTATTTTATTATTATCCTGATTGACAAATTCTTAGAATAAACATGGTTAAAGCATTTCCTCAAAGAAGGAAAAGTGTATCCATGAGCACATTGCAAATGTGCTATTATCTGAAATATTGAGTAATTGCATTGTGGTGCAACTATTTAATCATTTGGGACTTTGTTAGACTGACAGTGATTCCATATTTCATTTAACAGAAGAAATAATCTGGAGGAGAAAAATGAGAATAAATACAAGCAAAATAGAAGTACTTACTACTGAAGTCTGAATGCTTATTTTCCTGCCCTTCCCCTATATTTATATGTTGATTCCCTCTCTCCCAAGGTAATGGTATTAGGAGATGGGAACTTTGGGAAGTGAATTGGTTTGGGGGGCAGAATCCTTATGAATGGGATTAGTGTCTTTATAAAAGAGGCCAAAGAGGGATACTCCTTGCCCCTTCTACCATGGAAGGTTACAATGAGAAGACTGTCTTTAAGGAAATGAGAAGCCACCAGACATTCAACTTATCAGCCTCTTGATCTTGGACTTCTCAGCCTCCATAATTGTGAAAATTAAATTTCCGTTGCTTATGAGCCACCCAATCTTTGGTATTTTGTTATAGCAGCTCATGCAGAGTAAGACAAACAATAGAAACAATTACAATTCTCTTAGCATTTTGCTTCATTAATGAATTATATAAAAGTTTAATTAAAACACATACTCATTTCATGACTGGCAGAGGAGATACATTTTTAAAGAAACAAAAACCAGATTTAGTATTTCCCTTCTAATATTGTTATAATTTAGTGTTTGCTTCTCAATAAATCCTTCATAAAGTGTAGTTTTTTTGTTTTAAATTTTATTTTTGATGAGTATACCAGAACTGACTGACTTATATTCATTTCTGATTTTTCCTTAGTAGTAATAATATATTGTCAGTATTAAGACTACAGTCCTTCAGTCTCTTTATTAAGTGGTTAATAATTTGTAAATAAACATTTAAAAGCTTATTAAGGAAAAAAAATCCTTGTGAAAAGTTATGCCCTAGTTTGATCCAATTTTTATACATTGAATCTGGGTAGGGGAGTAGAGTTAATATTTTATACTGCAAGCATTTGAGCAATGTCTTCCAAGACAAAAACTCCTTGAAACTTCTTAAAATATTACATTGTGATTGAGTTCTGTAGGCTTGATTAACAAGGTCCATTCCAGATCAAAGCCTCTTATTTGTGGACAAGGAGAATTTTGTTTGTGCTTAGAAGTACAAATTTGAGTTGAAGTTTGATATTTGTTGCCTAAAAAAATTACAATGAATTATGTATTTTTGTTTATGTGATATTGTTACATAACTTTCTATGTATTTAAGAAATTTGATAATAAAATAATATTTACAATGAGCAAGAATGGAAATTCTTTTTGTAATTCCTTAGATTTATGGAAAAAATACATAAGAAAGAACATAAAAAATGTTCATAATTATTTTTATTCTATTATGTTCCACTAATTATTTATTTACTCAGATAGTGTATGCTTTATGAGGGTGGAAATTATGTTTATCCATCTTTCCCAGTTAGTTTTGTTATTTATTTCAATTCTCTAGCTAATTTTTTTTGACTTCTCACTGCAACCCAGGCGTGGGTTACAATTCAATTTCTATTATTTTCATGGATGCAATCTGATAAATATTGATATTCAGCACTCCTTTCTTCTCTATTATTTATTACATATTCTCTGATACGCTAGCAATTGCAGAATTTACATTGGATTTTACTGTATTTTCAAAGACACTGTTCAATCTGAAGAGTTTTGTTTTGTTTGTTTTGTTTTTTCTTGAGACAAAGTCTCACTATGTTGCCTGGGCTAGAGTGCTGTGGCATCAGCCTAGCTCACTGCAACCTCAAACTCCTGGGCTCAAGCAATCCTCCTGCCTCAGCCTCCCAAGTAGCTGGGACTACAAGCATGCACCACCATGCCTGGCTAATTTTTTCTATACATTTTTAGTTGTCCAGCTAATTTCTTTCTATTTTTTTAGTAGAGACAGGATCTTGCTCTTGCTCAGGCTGGTCTCGAACTCCTGAGCTCAAACAATCCTCCCACCTTGGCCTCCCAGAATGCTAGGATTACAGACCTGAGCCACCGCACCTGGCCAATCTGATGAGTTTTTTGAGAATTTCCCTTACAGATCACCAAAGTCCTGATGGTGTCACCTACCACTTTAACACTCGTGAGTTAGTTAGCTATTATTATTACAGTAAACACCCCATTCCCATTATTGTAACTTATTTCCATGATGATATTTAGGTGGGAGTTGGGTGCTATAGGTTGGGAAATCCATACACTTTATTTTATTTTATTTTTAGTTATATTCAGTTGCTTTATAAAGTTACAGATTTTCTAAGCCTTTTAAAATCAAATCTGAAAAATGAGAAATGGTCCATTTGCAGTAAAACTATGTCTAAATATTCAGCTGATGAATACATCATTAAGACACTTTTTGGAGTAAAGAACTGCACTGTTAATACTGTAGTGTGTGTTAGAGAACAAAAAAAGATTAAGATATCTTGCTGGGCAAATTTAGTTGTTTACGTCGAGTGTAGAGTATTAAAGCACAAGTAATGCATTGACTTTCATGGGTCTTTAGGCAGCAGGGAAAGCTTTAGCAAGTATCTTTATGTTTTCATTAAAACATAAGTTAGTCTTACAGAAAAGTGTTTTTTTTGTTTTTGTTTTTTTTTTTTTTAGAGGATAATAAAATGGACATTTAGTGACTAGTCTGGCCAAAGGCCCAGGGGAAGTATACACAAATAACCAAATTACTTTACACATATAATTTTATTTCAAATATTTCAGCAAATTCTGAAAAAAAGAAGTAGATTACATTAAAAATGTACAAATGTGTTAAGGTGTTTTCATTAGTTAGTTTTCTTTTTTAATTCAACACATTTCTTATTTAATTTATTGAATGAAGTGGATTATATTAATTGGATTATATTAATTAGAATAACATCAAATTCCCAGGGTTATTTTTTTGGATTTTTTTCCTTTTATTTCTTTTTTCTTTTTTTTTTTAATTTATTTCAGCATATTATGGGGGTACACATATTAAGGTTTCAAATAATGCCCTTGCCTCCCCTCCCCCCAGAAGTCTGAGCCCCCAGGCATGACCATCCTTCAGACGGTGCACATCTCACTCATTATGTAGGTATATACCCGCTCCCTTCTCCCTCCTCCCACCCGCCCAATACCCAATTAATGTAGTTCCTATGTGTCCACGTAGGTGCTGATCAGTTAATACCAATTTTCTGGTGAGTATACATTGTGCTTATTTTTCCATTCTTGGGATACTTCACTTAGTAGTATGGGTTCCAGCTCTATCCAGGAAAAGACAAGATGTGCTATATCACTGTTATTTTTTAAAGCTGAATAGTACTCCATGGTATACCTATACTACATTTTATTAATCCACTCATAAATTGATGGGCACTTGGGTTGTTTCCACAGCTTTGCAATTGTGAATTGTGATGCTATAAACATTCGAGTGCAGGTGTCTTTTTTGTAGAGTGTCATTTGATCTTTTGGGTAGATGCCCAGTAATGGGATTGCTGGATCAAATGGTAGATCTACTTGTATCGCTTTAAGGTATCTCCATATTGCTTTCCATAGAGGATGAACTAGTTTGCAGTCCCATCAGCAGTGTAGGAGGGTTCCTATCTCTCCACATCCATACCAACATCTATTATTTTGGAACTTTTTGATAAAAGCCATTCTTACTGGAAATAAGTGATATCTCATTGTAGTTTTGATTTGCATTTCCCTGATGATTAGAGATGTTGAACATTTTTTCATATGTTTGTTAGCCATTATTCTGTCTTCTTTAGAAAAGTTTCTGTTCAAGTCCTTTGCCCACTTTTTGATAAGGTTGTTTGATTTTTTCTTGCTGATTTTCGTGAGTTCTAAGTAGATTCTAGTTATCAGCTCCTTATCAGATGTGTAGGATGCAAAAATTTTCTCCCATTCTGTAGGTCGTCTGTTTGCTTTCATGACTGTTTCTCTGGCTGTGCAGAAGCTTTTTAGTTTGATCATGTCCCATTTATTTATTTTTGTTGCTGCTGTGATTGTCTTTCGGTTCTTCTTCATAAATTCTTTGCCTAGGCCAATGTCTAGGAGAGTGTTTCCAACATTTTCCTCTAGAATTCTAATAGTTTCATACCTTAGGTTTAAGTCTGTTATCCAGCATGAGTTGATTTTTGTGAGAGGTGAAAGGTGTGGATCCTGCTTCAGCCTTCTACAAGTGGCTATCCAGTTTTCCCAGCACCATTTATTGAAAAGTGATTCTTTTCCCCAGTGTATGTTTTTGCCTGCTTTGTCAAAGATTAGATGGCTATATGAGGATGGTTTTATATCAGGGGTCTCAGATCTGTTCCACTGGTCAATACTCCTATTTTTGTGCCAATACCAAATTGATTTAATTATTACAGCTTTGTAGTATAGTTTGATATCTGGCATATTAATACCTCCCATTTTGTTTTTATTGCCTAGAATTGCTTTTGATATGCAGGGTCTTCTCTGGTTCCAAACGAAGCATAAATTTTTTTTTTCTATATCTGTGAAGAATGATGTTGGGATTTTAATAGGCATTGCATTGAATCTGTAGACCAGTTTGGGTAGTATAGACATTTTAACAAATTCCCAAGTTTTAAAATTTTTCTCAGTATTATTTGATTAATATGTAAGCACACTGAAGATGGATTCATGCTTATACCAAGCTTCCCAGAACAGGAAAATCAACCAACAAAACAACTAACCAATCCATAAACCAAAAGTATTTTTAAAACTTTCAAAAAAAATTTTTTTAACTTACTGATTCTGACAATTTATGGGGATCAATTGAAATAGAAGCAATATGAGTTTAGGTAGCATACATATAATAGATCATTTAAACCTCAAATCACTCATATTCTATTTTGTGGCTCATATCGTTTGTTTACTATCTTGTATGACTGTCTGGCCTTTTCGACGTGTCCAGATAGAGTGCTTTTAATAAGCTATTGATCTAACTGGAATATAACATCAGCATCGCTGATTTGCAGTGCATGCAGAATAGACCCTTTGTGTCAATGGTAATTTTAACCTAACACATGACACATTATCACTACACATTTGTATTTCTTCTTATGTAACCAACACCTCAGAGGAGGAAGGTATAAATAAAACAATGTCAGATATACAGGCAAGTGTCTTAAAAAAATACATGTCAAAGATTTTTTCCTAAACCATTTTTTCCATTAATAAAATGGTTACCCCTACTTCCATTGGACACATAGAATAAATAGAATCTATACTTTAAAAAGAAAAAAATCACAGTTTAGAGGGGTGGCAAATGAAGGAATGATAGTGAAGAGAAAGTTGTTTCATATTATATTTCTAGAAGAATATAATTAAAAAGCCATCATTTAAGAACATCAAG
This sequence comes from Microcebus murinus, assembly GCF_040939455.1. Classification (NCBI taxonomy): domain Eukaryota; kingdom Metazoa; phylum Chordata; class Mammalia; order Primates; family Cheirogaleidae; genus Microcebus; species Microcebus murinus. The sequence goes on along the minus strand of NC_134126.1, from coordinate 10,416,247 downwards.
ATGCAGGAAATTCTTTCTACGAAGGCATATATTAGCAATAGGAAAAAGACTTTAAAGGTATTTGCTAGAAATTCTGAAGAGCCAGTGTTGGCAGTATAAATGCAATGTTATATGAAGCTTTGTATATTTTATATATAAGTGTAAAAGGAAGCAATTGTGCATAACATTCACATGTTATAAAGAGAATCTAGGCTCACCTTATTTTTAAAATTTTAAAATGTAAACAAAGTAAAAATATATACAGATTGTTCTGTATATCAATAGTTAAAAACTACCTGAAACTAATAATCCAGTACAAAAATGTTTATTGAAAACTGTTTCTGGTTTTATATTCCAGTATTGACAAAAATAACTGATCACTTAACTACTGAAAAGTGTACACACATGGCATATGTGCATAGATGGTATTAGTTCAGTGTTCTATTTTTTTGAAGACTCATTTTCTATTATTGGATCATTCTTTATATTACCATAGCTAATTTTTCCTTTAGAATGTAATTTTCGTTGGAAGCTTTTTAAGTTTTCTTATTAAATTGAGTTCATTTAAAGTTGCATGAGACTTGGATAAAAACAATTATATGTATCTGTGTATATAAGCCCAAATATGTACATGTTTATATATATATATATATATATATACATATATATATACACACACACATATGTTTCATGAAATATATTTGAAGAGATGTAGAACTGGGGATCATCTTGAAAACAAACTGAAAAGGATACACAGGCATATAGTGAATTCATCAAACTCTTTTTAGTGCCCCTTATTATAAAGAAGGTCTGTTTTGGGGGAGTCACTCTTGGAAATAGCCAATACTTTCTGTTATATAATTGACTACATAAATACATATGATCATAATTAGGTGCACTATTTTCTGACTCTGGGCTTAGTTTTTCATTGTTGTTCTTTTATGGCTTATTCAAGGTCAATTTGACCCTGGAGAACAACATAACATCATTTATTTCTAGGATCAATACTTTTTAAATAAAATAGCAGATGTCTTGGATCTAGGTAACTCCCTAGGTATGTGATTTAGGTGATAGCCATCAGGAAATTAATGCAAATTTCTACAACAAAGAAATAAATTACCAGAGGTACCAGACTGCATTCCTAAGAAACCTTACTCAAAATCTCCATATCTTCCCTTATAGGTTTAGATTCTTTGTTTTGCTATAATAAGATGAACAGAATTGTAAGAATTCTGATTACCTAACTTTAGGGAATAAAACAAATTAAGTAATATTAAATGTCAATAACTTTAACCAGCTTAAAAGATTCATACTTAAGATTAGTAGCCTCTATAGGAGGCAATACTAAAGATAATATTCATTACTATTTATTGCTCTTGAAATGCCACCTGCTTTTCTACATTTGCTTTCCAGAATGAGCACTCCTTTCACATCACATCTGTGTGCTGTCTGACCATGGTTTAAAAGGCCAAGGTGAAAACTACATTGTATTCCTGTCGACAGTGCTTTTATTGATTAGGTGGTTTGGGAATAATGTTGAACTATAGAAAAGTTTTTACACTGTCAAATCCTAATTTTATTTACTCAGTAACTGCTTTGGGGACTGGAATAGTTTTTAATTTTCCCCAATTTCCAAAAGCTAGACCGTCCCTCCTTAAGAAACACAATGTATAGTCAGTTTGAATTTTTATCACCACAAGATTTCACTTATGTTATTTATTAAATATGATCAATACAATTATATGCTATAATATCAATCTGGACATTTTAAATATGGTATTAACCCTGAGTTTCCTAGTAACTAGGAATTTGTTAGATTTAAAAGTCATTTTAGACTGGATTAAGATTATCTATAGAATCCCAACTCAAATATAGGAGAGCTGTGTTGGGCCAACAATGAAATGACTTAAATCCTTGCTTTCTACTCACAGTATATGTAAACACAGAGCAAATAAAATAACTAACCTCTGGCCATGACCCCATATCATTTAAGAAAGCATTCTTCCTTATTTACCGAGACTCGGGAGTCATGTTCCATGGAAACGATACACTGTGACCCAAAGACATTGCAAGAGAACAATGGTGCTGGCCCCACTCAGTTCCCAGGACTGCAGAGCACTTTTGGTAGGAATAAACTATACGTAAGTGTCTCATTTATTGAAAACGTTGCACTGGTTACACTCTTTAGTGCCCCTTTTTATAAGGAAGGCCTGCTTTGGGGGATTCACTCTTAGAAATAGCCAATACTTTTTGTGATATAATTGACTACATAAATACATATGATCACAATTAGGTGTACGATTTTCTGACTCTAGTTTTAGTTTTTCACTGTTGACTTTTTTAATGGCTTATTCAAGGTCAATTCAACCATGGAGAACAAAACAACATCATCTTCTCCTGGTTTTTTTCTTATATTTTCTCTTATATGGGTGTCTTTTGCTTATATTTTTTACATCAGTCAATTATATTAATTTTATACTTTGTGCTTTATTTCATAAGAGAATTTCATACTAAAGCAGATAGTTGTCATTAAATTTGATTTACTATTTAGTAATTTCCAATTTTCTTTTCCCTAGAAAATCCGGTTTATTTTTTTCAGAAATAAAGAGATTGTCCACGATGGGTTTTATAAAACTAGATTAGAAATTCAGAATTTAGGTATAATATAGCTATTACTAACTTGTAAATAAAGGGAAACACATTCTGTTTTCTATATTCTCACTCATCAAACATTCCTAACACCAAACGTTTGGGAGTTTTCCCACACCAACCAATTCTCCAACTCTCGGGACACTAACCAGAAGTCCTACACTTCAATTGTAATACAAACTACTTGAAGTTAGTGCACACCCCACAGGTTAAGGGCTCAGTTCCACAAGACTGCCACCCACTTCAGATGCCAATCACAAGTTGTGGGTTTCCAGGTTACCTACACTTCAGAGTTGGCTACAAATATGGGATTCCCGTGATATCCCCCTTAGGTTCAATAATTTCCTTTCATGGCTCACAGAACTCAGGAAAAAACTTAAATTGTATTGGTTTATTATAAAAAGCCATTAAAAATAAATTTTAAAAAATTTAAAAATTATTTTAAAAATTATTATTATAAAAGCCAGATGAAGAGATACACAAGGCAAGGTACTTATCCCAACCTATAAAACTGTAAGATAATATATTTGTGTTGTTTAGATGACTAAGTTTGTGGTTATTAGTTATAGCAGCAATAGAGTATTAATACAATATTTTTTTCTTTTTTAATTTTTAATTTTTTGCCAAAATATTGAAGGGGTACAAACGTTTTTGTTACATGGATAGTTTTTATAATGGTTAAGTCAGGGCTATAAGTATTCCCATCACCAGAATAGTGTTCCCTGTATCTGTTAGGTAAGTTTTTACCCCTTCCCTTCTCCCTCCTCCCCGCTTCTTGGTTTCCCATGACTTTTACTTCTCTCCATGCCCACATGTGCCCATCAATTAGCTCCAAATCATTAGAGAGTACATGTGCTGTTTGTTTTTCCATTCTTGAGATATTTCACTTAGGATAATGGCCTCCAGTTCTCTCCAAATTGCTGCAAAAGACATTAATTCATTTCTTTTTATGATTTAGTAGTGCTGCACAGTATACATTAATATATACCACATTTTGTTAATCCACTCATAAATTGATGGGCACTTAGGTTGATTCCACATGTTGCCTTCTCCTTTCATTCCTAGTTCAGACTAGTTTTCTTATTGTTAAAAGAGCTGCATTTAATCAAGTTGTGCTGTACTTATGCATGTTACAGAAAGCTTATGACATTCTAAATGAAAATGTGTTCATGTATGTTTCATCAATCCTAGAAAGATATATATGTCTCCCTTTTTTTTTCACTAGCAGCTGTGTCTTCTTTAATAACATCTTTGGTTTTTTTTCACTAGTAGCTATTTTTCTTTAATAACATCTTTGTTTTTTTTCATTAATGTTATGGCATTAAGTGAAGAATATCATAATATCAATGACAGATTCATTAATTCCTTAGATTTTCCTAGTAGTTATAAAACTGTTCTGCCTATCATCTGAGATTGCTGGGACCAACCTTTACCTTGAGCATTCTTAGTTAATACTTGGGACCACTTTTCCATGGACTGATAAATGCCGCCTAGTAATCTAAAGTGCTGACTTTTCATTTATGTTTTTACTTCTATTTTTTTAACTGCCTCTACTATTCCCTTTGTAGTTAGTAGAAAGAAACTTTTTAGAAAAGCAAAATTGATGCAGCCAGTATCTAGGACCCTCCACTCCAAAGCTACATAGAAAGTAGCAATGTAGGTATATATCATTGTCTAACATTATTTTAGAAACATTGTACAAGCCCTCTTAGCCACTACTATCAGTTCTCTCTGAATCAGATATGATAACTGAGAGGCATCTCAATCTTCTTCCAGAAGCAAACAGCTTTTCTAAGTGCCTTGGAATCCCTTTCTTGCCTACTTAACACTAATCGAACTAAGCCACTCAAATGGTTTTATTTTATTTGAAAGGTAAAACAGAAAAACTATGGGAATACTTTCTATTAATAAAATAAGTTCCATTGCACAGAAAAACATAGCCATTTTTATGTGATTCTTATTATCAAATTCAATCCTAGAACCTTGGCCCTGCCAATGTAGAGATACCATTTTTTTTCTGAAATGAGTGTTAGACTTTTGACCTATGCTCTTCCAGATAATTGTGAAAATATATTCTTCTTAAAAATGATCTCTTAGCTCTGAAATGACTATCTATGCAGATAAATAAAAAGTACTATATTTTATATTTCAAATACAGTTCAAATTTTTGGTCTATTAGTAATTATGCAAAATGGTAATAATCAATGTATGTCAAAAGTTCATGCCTGATTTTTAATCAGATATGTCTGTTAGAAAATGTCATTATCAAAGCAGGGAAATCTCTACTTAAAAAAGCAAAATTAACTTGAAACTATCATGAGCTATGAAATTGACACACATAAACACACGCACACAAGGTTTTGAAGGAAATATTTCAAATTCTACCACATACTTGTGTCAACAAGACTGTTCAATGTGTTAAATGACTGTCATCTGTAATTAGTATATTATGAGCAACAAGGTGGGTATTAACATCAGGTGGGTGTTACATTAAGTAGAAGATTATATTAAAGAAACTTATGGTAATTGCTCTTGTGAATAGAGATATACACTGAATACAGATAGCACATTTACAACCTTTGCTAAAATGTTAGCTAAATTTTTCTTTTAGCTTTTCCCAGAATGTGTGCTTTTATTCAGAAAATGATGCATGCCTTTAATTTTAGTGACATGCTACATTGATGCTATGCCATATGACTATTTATCACTGCTATTATTTTGCTACACTTTAGGTGATTCATAAAAGGAACCAGCTTGCTTCCAAAATCTACTGCTTCCTTATTTAGATTCCTTACATAATGCTTTATTGTCAAATGCAAAACATACTGTACTTACTGTCTTGTGAATTTTTTGTTCTTTGATAATAAGGTCACTCTAATGTAGCAGTTAAGAATTATAAACTGTGCTTAATAGTTTAATTAATGGCTAAAGGCAGAGAATCAAGAGATTGTTCTTTATATTACTCTAGCTTGTTTTGTTTTTTAATTTTCTTATTTTATTGTCATTGCTTTTTATACAACTAGGAAAATGCTCATGTTTTTTTCTTGATTTTCTTATTTTAAGGCACTATTGTTTTGAGAATAATGATACTATTGTCAGTATCTCCAATAATAATAATGACAGCCCACACTCCCATGGCACTTTTTATAGCCCCAAACCCGTTCTAAACATTACATATATTAACTCAGCCTTCATAACAGTCCTTTGAAATCATTACTATTATCCAATTTCATAGGTGAAAATGAAATACAGAAAATCAAAAAAAGTTGTATGGTTACTGGTTGATGGGACTTGGATTTGAACCCCCAGTATTCTGGCTCCAGAATCTATGCTTTTAGCCCCTACAATAAACCTGTTAAAAATAATTATAATTAAAAACAATAATATAAGCCGGGCGCGGTGGCTCACGCCTGTAATCCTAGCACTCTGGGAGGCTGAGGCGGGCGGATTGCTCGAGGTCAGGAGTTCGAAACCAGCCTGAGCAGGAGTGAGACCCCGTCTCTACTATAAATAGAAAGAAATTAATTGGCCAACTAATATATATACAAAATTAGCCGGGCATGGTGGTGCATGCCTGTAGTCCCAGCTACTCGGGAGGCTGAGGCAGCAGGATTGCTTGAGCCCAGGAGTTTGAGGTTGCTGTGAGCTAGGCTGACGCCACGGCACTCACTCTAGCCTGGGCAACAAGCGAGACTCTGTCTCAAAAAAAAAAAACAACAATAATATAAACATAATAAAAATAATTAATTTTTTATAATTAATAACAATAATTAATTAAAACATAATAAAAACAATAATAGAAAAATAATTAAAAACAATTAATATAAATGTTTTCATATGAATAATAGTGACAGAATGCCAATAATTTTTTAAGTGTTCATGATATTTTTCTCTTTAGCGTTTGAAAATTTTTGGTAAAATTTTGTGAAAATATTTGTAAAGTCTCTAAATAGAAGCACATATTGATCTTTTAGTCCATATTTTTATAGAACTCGAATACTGCTTACTTTCAGGTGATACTTCTTGCTACAGACTACATATTGCTTTCTAAGGAAGATTATATTTTCTGAAATGTTAAGTGATCTTAAAGTATCTCAAAGTTTGTATAAATGTCCAGTGAAATGAAATGCATTTGTCCTTTGAATGAATTTGTCCAAATGAAATCCATTTGTCCTACATTTATGTTTTCTAAAATTCTTTCAAAACGCTAAGATGGGCATTATCTAGGTTAGATGACTCACTTTACATAGCTTCTTTGCACTATAGGAAAAATTTTAAATGTTTAAAAATAAATTGGGAAAGCTGTCATACAGACAGGTTTGGTTCCTTGACAGTTTCCAGTTTAATTTAACAAATTCAGTGGTGGACACTTTTGTGAGGTGACTCTACTGGAGCCTGTTAGGATATTAGTACCATCAAATCAGCTGTAGAACAAGAAGAAAACTGGGGCCAAATGGTGACCTCCCTGGACCATAAAGCAGGAGCTGAAATCAAACAACAGCATTATAAGAGCTGATTCGACCAAATGCAGCTAGAAAGCCTGAGGCCCAATATCAATATGATTGAGCTTAGGCATGATTTGGGAACCCATCAATTCTGAGAGGGCTAACCTTGTTAATGGAGCATAGTGACAGAGAAAAGATAATATCCCTAAGCAATTATTGGCCTGTGACTCCAGTGCAATATAGACTCAGAAGGCAATAAAAGAACACACACAAAGCTGACCATAGTATCAGTGACCAATTAAACTTTCTGTTGTTGAGGACCAGAATATAGACTAAAATGCCTTGTAGGATGATTAATTAGGGATGAGAAGGGGATTAAGCAGACAAGGCCACATAAACGGGAAAGAAGGGTAGAGGAGAACACCTGTCTTGTTCAGGTGTCTATTCATTCTGACCACCCAAAATGCCATATTTTGACCACCCAATCTGCAACTCACCACATTATCATCTTACTGAATTCTAATCATCCATAATATTAAACTAAGAAAAACAGAATGGTAGAATCAAAAGAGGTCTTCCATAAATAATAACATCTAAAGTAACAGAACATATTTAGACTATGAATAAGGGTCATAGGATCATGCTTCTACTGAGGCTTGGTTAGAAAATTAACTCTCTGCTTAGGAAAAAATCTTTGCTGAAATTTTTGGTGCTTAATTTGTTATTATAATGAAATATATATATATAATATATATTTGAATTAGGTTAGACTCAATAGAAATACTATGCAAGTTTTATGAATATAATATGCCATATTTTTTCCCCTGAAAATGAATTCTAGGGTATTGATTCACTCTTGGTGGTGAAATCTTGCTGGAGACTATAGAGAAAAGGTCAGGTTTCTGTCAAATTTCTTTCATTATGTTGTATGAGAAAGTAAAAGACAGGTTAATTTGAAATTGCAATTACATCTTGGCACCAAATATATCTGGATTAAATATAACAAGGTTTATTTTTTTTTTAGTAACAATTTTAAATAAGTGAAATTAGCTTAAGTGTTTTTATGGCTGTCATTTTCAGTAAATATCCAACATAATCTTGGATATCTAAAATTAAAATGTAATACTTTTGAAATAATTGTGATTTTTAAATAACTGATTTTAATGGCAAATTAGAAATTCAGCAAGAATATTTTCTTTCTATTTTTATCATGTAGATTAATATCATGAAACATATTTTTTTAGTAGACAGAAAATTATGTTTATAATGGAAAAAATATTCTCATTGATTACTCAGTAGAACTCTACATTTCATTTAATACATAATTTGCCATTAAATAAATTTTTCATAATGTTAAGGATTAGGCCATTTTCCCTATACTAATGATAGATGTATAGGAAGAGGAGAAAAACATGTGTGAGTTCTATTATGTGCTGATGCCTTATACACATTGTCTCAGTTATCAGAACAGAAATTGAAGCTCAGAGAAGTTAAATAATTTACCCAAATCACAAGGGTAGTAAGCAGATTTCTAGAAAAGATTTATACTTAGGCCTGGCAGACTCCACATGTAAGCTTTTGGTCCCATGCCCTTCAGAGACATTTTCTCGCAGGTTGCTAGCCTGAGGCACCTGGGCTACACATGTGCTGGCCTTGCTGAGGCTAGAGTGTGAGTCTGATCCTGCCAGAGAAGTTCCAACAAGGCTGCCACCAGCACAGCTTCTGAAGCTAGAAAGGACATGTGAAATCCCTGTAGCCAACAGCAGAATTACTTGGTCTGCACAGTGGTGTCCTACTTGGTAAAGCAGCTTACTAATTGGAGAACCAAGACTGTCTACCTCCACACTCAACCCGCCACTGAGGATGGAAGCCACACCTCTCTGTCTGTGACAGCAGGACTTTGCCAGTTCACTGTCCTCACTGGCGACACTTTATTTTTCAGGGATCCTCCTGCCCAGATGGTTCGTTCATTATAGGAACTTCTCAAACACTCATATGCTCCTCTGTGGCAAATATCAATAGATATCAAAGCATCAAAGGTCAGTTTCCTGCAAAATTACTTTCATTACAATATCCCCAAAGGAAAAAAAAAATTAATTTGAAATTGCAATTTGAGTTTAAGCCCTAAGATCCTTGAATGCCTCCTCCAATTCTGAATGATTGCATGTTGATTCTTACCTAACCCGAATCAAGGCCCTGCTTTGAGAGACCTGTCTTAAATCAAATTTCCAATTCTCTATAATTTCTGATCTGTGTCTCCTCTTATACACTGCCAGTGCTGTGCTCTTTCTTCTGCAGTAAGCAATAAACTCAGCTTTGCCTTTTCAATAAGTTGGTGGTAATATTTGGGGAGCCAATTTTTGACAATTTCAGACAGGTGCCATCTGAGAAGAGTCCTTTTTCTTCTAACCTGCTGCTCAAAGACCCAAGTAGAGTTGCTCGTCTTAAATGCAGAGCCGACATCTGGAAGACACTTTTTTACATTGTCATAGCAAGCAGTTTCCTGGGCTTTATGGGGAGGTATTTGGGCAGAAAGATCCATTAAGCAAAAGAGAAATCTATGTTAAGTAGGCACAGGTTAGAGGTAGTATAATTTTGGTGCCCATGTTAAAGACCATGCATGTGAAATCAGAGGCTGCTGAACCAGACATTGGAATTTGTATTAGGCAACATTTAGCTTGTCTAACTATAGCTGCATAAAATGAATTGTCAAATCTCCCCCCCCCCACATGTCTGATTCTTATATTCTTGCTCTTGTCTATCACATGTATTGAAATCTCTGCAATACAACATCCAGGCCCTTCCTCTTTCTTTCCTAGCTAAAGAACATTTCCTAAATTATTTTCCACAGAGCACATATATTCTAGATGAAGTTAAGAGGCATGCAGAAAAATAATTCCTCTTTCTTAAATTCAAATTACAAATTACAACATTAAAGAATCTGAGTCAACCTGAATTACAACAAAAATGTACATTCATGAATTTTGTTGTATTTGGGTGTCCTAGCACCCAAATTAATTTGGTGTCCTAGTACCCAAATTTGGGTGTCCTTTTGTAAAAAATGTTTTTCCTACTGACACCTTGCTGATCCCTTGTGTCTCAAGTGAAGCAGTTTGGGCAATGCTTGCCTGGTCTCTGAGTACAACATTGACACCCCTGTCTCTTGTCTTTCTTTCTAGGTTATAATCTGATTATAGTCTCCTAAACTGAAATACCTTTTCAAACCTCTGCCAAAAACAAAATAAAACAAACAAACAAAAAACCCAAAGCAAAAACAAACAAAGAAGCAACTGCAAGCTTCTCTTCCTGTTATGTTCAAACTGCCATTTTGTCTTTAGCATTCTTAGATTTTTTTTTTTCTTGTATCCATTTCTTGGCAAATTCCTGTTGGTAGCTTAATGGGGCTACTCCCTGAATACTGATATTATTTCTTTGTTGGTTCTTTTATGGTCACGAGTTTACATCTAAATTTTGCCCCAAAGATCTGAAATGGTTAACAACAGTATAATAACTGAATGCTATTGTGTACTCAAATCCAAAAGTTTACCTCCTGTTCTGTTTACTATCATCGGTTATGTCCAAACACATTGCCCAATATAGATAGTCAGTCGTTCTGCAAAGGAATCAAATGACAACATTAAAAGTCAACACAGACATGCCCCAAATTTGATTGTAAATTTCCTCCCATTATCAAAATATACAAAATGTATGGAAAAAAATAAACCTAAAATTTATATTTCTTAATGATGTTAAAGATTACAGGCTTCAAAATAAATAAAGTTCAAAAATTAAATTATTTTGCCTTTGTGAGTCCAAGAAAGTAAACATTATCTTATTATTTGAAGTTATAACTAAAGGGGTTCTGGATGCCTACATGGAGTTGGGGGTTCCTTTAGCAATCTGTGCCTTCTCATGATACCTGTGTTAAAAGATTTTTCTATTGTAGCACTGAAGTAGGTATATAGTGGTATGACACCGTAGATTGAGCTGTTGTTTCCACCATGACTAATTATGCTGAGGATCTTTTCATATGCATATTTGCCACTTGGATGTCTTACTAGGTGAGGTGTCCATTCAAATATTTTTTGTCCATTTTTTAAATTGGATTGTCTTCTTATGGTTGAATTGTAAGAGTGTATTACATATTCTGGATTCAAATCTTTCATCAGAAAAATGTTTAGCTTCTTTGTGGCTTGTATTTTTCTTAATGGTGTCTTTTAAAAATAAGAGATATAAATTTTTATTAAGAAAAGGCAATATATGTAACCAAAATGTTTGTACCCCCATAATATTCTGAAATGTACAAAAATTAAAATAAATAAGAAAAGTTTATCATTTTTTTTCTTTTAGGATTATGCTCTTGGTGTTATATTTGAGAAATGTTTTCCTAATCCAAAGTCTTCTCTTTTTTATGAATTTTTATAGTTTTGCACTTAAATTTAGGCTTACAATCCATTGCAAATTATGTTTTGTGTGTGATGTGAAGTAACAGTTTAGGCTTATTCTTTCCTTTCATGCCATGTGTTTCTCCAATTGCTCTAGAATCCTTTTTTTTTTTTTTTTTTTGAAAGCTCATCCTTTCTCTACTGAATTACCTTGGTACTTCTGTTGCAAATCATTTAATCTTATATGTTTGGGTTTATTTCTGGACTCTCTATTGTGCTCCAATGATCTATGTCTATCCTAATTCCAACACTGCATTCTTGATTACTATCCCTTGCAAGCAAGTTGCAAAATCAAGTAGTGTGCCTCCGAAATTTATTCTTTTTTTCTTTTATTTTCTTTTTGGCTCTTTTAAGTACTTTGCATTACCAACTAGTCCATTTCCATTAAAAAAGATATAAATATATTTGGAGAGAATTATCATCTTAATGATATTTAATATTCTAATTCAACATAACTCTGCTTATTTAGGTCTTTAACATTTCTCAACAATGCTTTGTGGTTTTTAGTACACAGGCCATTCCCTTTTGTTGTCAAATTTATTCCTAAGTAGTTTATTTTTGGTATACAATTATGAATGGGATTGTTTTCCTAATTTTACTTTCAGATTTTTCATTACTAATATATAGAAAAAAATTTTAAAAGTTTTATTTTTATGTCTCATGTAATTTTTGATTTTGGTATACTAATCTTGTATCCCACAACTTTGCTACTCATTTTCTCTAACATTTTTTTCTGTCTTTTTCTTAGGTAGATTCCTTAGGATCTTATGAGATATAAGAATACATTTACTGTTAATAAAGACAATATTATTTTCTCTTTTTCAATCCAACTGGCTTTAATTACTTTTTTTCTATTGGCTAAAAACTGCAGTACAATATTGAATAAACATGGAGAGAGATAATATCCATGACTTATCCCTGATCTTATTTGGAAAACAGTCATTCACCATTTGTATAATATGTGCTATAGTCTTTTAGGTTTTAGATTTTTTTATTTTTTTCTACATCTGTTTCACGAGTTTTGGGAACTTCCTTCTGTTTCCAGTTTCTTGAGTTTGCTGAGTTTTTGTCATGAATAGATTTATGTCTTTATTTTCATCTATTGAGATTATTGAGATGATCATATGTTTTTATTCTTTGTTAATATGACATATGACAATAATTCATTTTCAGAACTGGCTTTGCATTCTTGATGTGAAGCCTACTTAATCATGTTGTATAATCCTTGTTAGAAGTTGCTGGTTTCAATTTTCTAATATTTTGTAAAGGACATTTATATTGATGTTTATGAGGCATATTGGACTGTAGTTTTCTTTTTCGTGATACCTTAGTCTAGCTTTGGGTATCAGGGTAATAATGACTTTATAAAATGAGCTGTGAAATCATTCTTCCTTCTCTGTTTATTGAAAATATTTTTATAGGTTTGCTACTATTTTTTCTTAAATGTTTGTTAGAATTTCCCAGTGAAGCCATCTGGGTCTGCACTTTTCTTTACAGAAAAAAATTTAAATATGAATTTAATTTATTTGCTTGGTATAGATTTATTTCATTTTTTTCTTGAGGCAGTTTTGTTATTTTTGTCCTTGAAATTTATCTATTTTATCTAACTCCTCAAATTGTTAGCATAAAGTTATTTAGAACATTCCCTTATAATACTTTTAACTTCTGTAGGGATTATTGTGAAGACGTCTCTTTCATTCCTGATTTTGGCAATTCATATTGTTGGTTGTTTTACTAAATCCTCATTTAGATTTTGTCTATGAAGTTCTCCTGTGGTGATAACAATGAAATCCTCATGTTTGTGTTTGCCAATAGCATCCGTTCATTGTTGAGATAATTCTGGTCCATTTTCATGCAGAAGATACTTTCCCATCAGGCCAATATCCAACTAAGGCCTATGTATAGTTAGTCTATTATTGTTCTGCTGGCTTCCCTTTTAATTTTTCAACTCTTAGTTATGCCTTACCCTGGGGTCCTAATTACACAGCATTTGCGATCTTCTTCTATCAAGCTACACGACATCTGCATGTCCATCTATAATAACTGTATCACTTTGAAACTCATCCAGTAATTATTTTAATATGTTATGACTCTTGGGCATGGGAAAAGCCACAAAATTGTTTTCTCCTTCATCTGTAGAACAAAATTTGGAGCAGCTGATCCAATACTATTTACTTAGACCTGATGTTAACAATTTATAGCCAGACATACCAAGATCCTCTATTGTACCCGTAACTCAGCTGTCTCTGGTTGAAAAGCAACAAATTACATTCTTCATATGAAAGCATAAGAATATCTAATATTACCTGAAGTCACTTATTACGCCAGGCCAAGAGGCCCCATGAAGACCAGGGTTAAACTGTTATCAGCCCTAAATGCAAGGTGTGTGTCTTGCACAGACCTTGGTGGTCAACTTAGAAGACCTCAACATTCTCAGAAACTTGTTAGTGTTTTCTGAGACCCATACTCACTAGCTCAAGAATAGGCTAGATATATAAAAGGACTATTAACCTTCATACAATGTGATTTTTCATGTGGATTGAAAATTCAACTAAAACTAGCTGTTAAGCTCACAACCATAAAAACACAACCACATTGCACAAATACAGGCCAACGCAAACCTCCCACATGGCCTGCATTAATGCAGTGTCTGCACCACTTACAGCCTCTTGATCCAGGCTCTGCCAGATGCCTCCTTCTCATTATATTACTCCCCAAATGTCCATCTTATGATTTCCATTTTCAGTGCACTAAATCTTAACAACACTTTCTTGAATTTAAACCACTATTCGCACAACCTTCAGAACCACTTCCTTCCCCCTTCACTTTTTCAAGGAAGGAAATTATGCCAAAGGAGGCCTTACAGCCTGGAAGAACAAGGAGGAGGCATGATGTCCCTACAGGCAGGTGACCACATGCCCCCTCTACAAGAGAGAGAAAGGGGTTGGGAAATAATCATATTAATTTACTCTTCTCTCTCTGAGTAGGAACAATTGAACAGAGAAAGGCAGGGAATGCTTTGCTGATAAAACTCTACATGGAAGAAGATATTAGGATTGGGAAAAATGTATTCTTTCCTATACAACTCATGGTCACATTGTTGCTGACCTCACAATTCTTGTTTCCCACAAGTCAACAGAAAATTGGCTGGAGACCAAAACAGAAACTTAAATAGGCAGGGCTTTATTGGACCTTTTGCTTGAACAGAAGGAAGACAGTATCAGAAACCAGACAGTATTAAGAAACCAGACTGGCTCCCTGAACAAAAAGGCTGGGGAACTTTTAAGAGGGGAAGAGAGATAAAGTTTAGGGCCAACATTGAAATCACAGCATGTATAGGCACAGTTGTGCTAGCAGCTGCTCATCCAGTGTTCGTACTTCTTCATATATCGCATGTCTCATTAGCATGTTAAATCTCCACCTTTAGGTGTGACTTTTAGCATTAAAATAAGGGAAATGTCTATGGTAGTCAACTTTAGGCTTTGTCTTATCAGCAACCAGTTTGTGCTGGCTTTGGGGCCAGCAGATACCAGCTCTGATGGCAGCCATGTCCTGTTAATGAAAGCAGGACTACCCTCTGCAGAAGCTGGGTGTTACTCAGTTTCAAAGCTTTTGTTCAGTATTGTAAGCAGACGTAAGCTATGGCTCAAGGCACAGGCCAAAGTCCACCTCCTGTACTATCTCAACGAAAATTCTCACAAATAATTTTACTCATCACTTTTTGAAAAGTTGCCAACCTTCGATTCTGGGTAAATCCCACTATTGGCATTTTCTGTTCTGTTTTCAGTCTGGCAAAATCTGTGAGGCAAAAAGAACTCAAGAATATACTGATTCCTTAACTATATTTTTTATTTATGTTATCGGTTTTTGTTGCTGTGATAATGTTGAATTCTCTGAAAGATGTCTACATTGTGATTATTGTTATTTGCTTGCTGTACTTCAACTGTATTCTTTTGTGTCTTGGTTGATTTCTTCAGTTGTACTCAGTATTGACATCACTCATCTCTCAGTGTTATTTTGATACAGGAGTCATATGAAACATGTTTCATCTTCCTTAGGTATCTAGGTATTTAAATGAGCTTCTCAGATGACTTTTATTTTTACGAGTCTTCACACTTGCCCGTTTTCTCCTCTCAGACAGGGGGTTATTCTCTTTGTAAAGTCAACCCCTCCATATAGATGAGAGATATACCCCCTTTTATCTTCTTTCACTCTTCCCATTTCTCTCCACAAAGGACAGTCATTCCAATGTGCTAAATTTGCATCTCTTTGTTGACGTACATTTTTGGCATGTGGTACTTTATTGTTTAATCTCACTTTTTCTTATTTTCTTTTCCTTTTAGTGCTACTTGTTGTTGCTGATGTTTCTGCCTAAATATCCTACACATGCCGAAAAGAAAGAGCACTCAAATATGGCCTGGTGACTTTATTCTTCAATACATACATCCTGAACAATATGTTAGAGTAAATTTCAATGCATTTGAAATCTTAACATAAAATAAGAATAATGTGAGCATTATTGACAATTCAGGAGAAGCAGTCATTGTTAATCACTTAAGATTCAAGAGAACCCACAAGTTATTTTTCTTTTCTTTTTTTTCGTCTCACTGTGGGATCATTGTTCCTAGCCCTGTAGAAAAGCTCAATGTTTTTGATAATCCGTTTCAACCATCTCTCCCTACTGCAGTGGTTTGTTAAAAAAACATGCTTCTGGCAGTTTGTGAACCTAAATGCAATGCAATGTTTTCATTATTCTTCAACAAGAGATCCTGCCTGAAAATGAAGCCAAACACAGAGGAGAGCAGAGCTAAGCTGTGAGGAGAGAAAGAGCATGAGAGCAGAGCAGAGCCAGAGGGGACTGGGGACTCCTGGTCAGTGTCATGGGTGGAGCCTGAAGCCAGATTCCTTTCTTTATCTTTCCAGTTATATGAGTTAGTAAATTCACTGTATTTGCTGAAAGTAGTCTGAGTTGGCTTTCTGACAATTGTGAATACAATGTGATGAAAACACAAAAATCCGTAATGAGAAGGAATTTTTTGCGATTGAAAGAGCCAAAATTGTGGAATCAGGTGGATGGTAGGGAAAGCATTTCTCCCTCAAACTGGGAATTTTTGAGAATCTTTTTATGAGGAGTAAAGCAGCTGATTAGGTCAACACCTATTGTATATCTGATAATAGACACATGGTTGAGGTACGGTAGGAAGCAGGATGTGTTTTCTAATCCTTGAATAGTACAACAAAGTTTTTGGGGGAAAGTTGGTCTGTTTGATCATAACTGGCTCAAGTAAAAAAAGAGAGGGAAGAGAATGGTTTAGTTTGCTATGGTCAGCGATCTATGTCAACTGAGAGTTAGAGAATCGGGCACAGTGGGAGATTATTCTAGCTGGGTTCTTTGTCCCTGGCAAGGTGGGGGACAGGAACCTCATCTGGGGAAGTCACTGGAAAATGGAGGAAACTTGATCCTTTAGTTTTGTGTGAAAACTTCCTGCACTATATTATCTGCCTGACCAAATTAATTACCACCCACTCTGTATTCACCCACTATGATTTAGCCTTGGGACAAAGGGCAGAATGCACTTAGCTCATTATCGCAGCCCATTAATTTGGAGGCAGAGGCCTGGAGGGAGGATATTAATCTAAAGACTAACATTGTGGGTAGAACACCAGAGCCTGTAGCTAAAAAACAGGGATATAGAATCAAGATTAATCAACATTGACATAATAAGACCTCTATCCTTGGTTACTTGATTGGAGAGTTGAAAGAATGCAAATTTGCCAGCATCCCCTACCGTGGTTTTAAGCCATACTTTATTACTAAGAAAATCCCAGGGTAGGTGAGAAAAGATTGATATGATTGTTAACTCCTGAGGTTTGAAACTAACCCCTCAGGAAGTGGGTTGCTAAGGCAAAATAGCTGCCCAATTTCCCTTCTACATATAAATAGGAAGGACAATAGAAGGGTGAATTTTCCAGTGAAGAGAATCAATGGCATTCAGATTGATGGATCAAGAAACCATTTCCTTTGGGTGGGGGGGTGGTCCTTGCCATCATGTCCAGGAAGTGTGATACATGCCCTAAACATTGTTTCTCTTTCTTCCCCTTTCCAAATTGGAGCTTCAGTAATGGTTATCCTGTGTTATCTTCATCAATGTATACTCAGTTGTTGAGGTAGTTAAATATATTATTTAGCTATGGACTGTTGTACCTGGAGGTCATTTCTAGACTTGACCAGAAAGACTGTATACTACCCAGAAAGCCTTAACGTGGAGAACAAGAGAATTAACTAAGATTCAGCTAGGTACCCTCTGGAGGAAAGGATGAGTGTGATTTTGCTTATGAATGGGATACTCACATTATTACTGGGCTAAGAATTTTTGAAATTTTATGAATTGTAGAAAAGGGTATTGATGACTGCTAGGAAGTTAAGGGAAGGAATTATAGAAGGCATTCATTATTTTTTTTTTCCTTTCAGTCCTCCATCATTTATTTTAAGAAAAAGTGTCTTCTCTGTTTCATATGATTCCAGTAAGACTGTTAATCAGGATGGTTTGACATTTCTAAATAAAGATATAAGGGTATGACTTGTTCTGCTCATTCTGTTAAAAAAAGCACATTTACTACAATGTTTTAGAAGTTTATGATCCTTCCTTAAATATAGTGTCCTTGTATAGTGCGAAACCTTTATAACTGAACACTCTGACATTGGTTATGACATGTAAAATGGAGCTGTATGAATGCCAAAATTGAGAAATCACCCTTGACTGGAGTATAGCATTTTGGGAACACTAAATAGTTGGATGCAATAAGGATAAATAACATAGAAAGGTTTGTAACATCCTTTTTTCAAGATAAGTGAGATCACAGTGTCAAAGATCATATGGCTTTAATCAGCAGTTTAGACTTTACACTGTAAGCAGTGGTAAGTGCAGTGGTGAGCCACACAGATTTCAAGACAACAGTCACATAATCAGGGCTATGATTTACAGAGTGGGTGGTATAAACTGAAAACAGGAGAAACTAGAGTTAATTGAGTATTGTAAAGCAGTGATCCCCAACATTTTTGGCACCAAGAACTGGTTTCATGGAAGACAATTTTTCCACAGAAAGGGGCGGGGGGATGGGGAGGGAGAGGTGGATCTCTGGTGGTGATATGGTGATACAAGCCACAGGGAGCGGCTGTAAATACAGATGAAGCTCCACTCATCTCCTGCTGTGTGGCTTGGTTCCTAAGTTTCATGGAAGACAAATTTTCCACGATTCCTAACAGGCCACAGACCAGTACCCGGCCAGGCACAGTCCAGGTGTTGGAGACCATGGTTAAAGCACCTGTAGTATTGGTTTTTAACAATGACACTCACCTGGTTTTGCTAGTGTTATTAATATTTCCAGTAGTATTTCCCTGGCATCCACCTTGCCCAGAGTTTTAGTCCTTGGCTCTTTCCAGACAAAGGAAATTTTATAGAGGAGTTTTTGGTCTCGAAGTATTTATATCTCAGTTTATAAAAAAGTTTATACAATTTATAAAAAAAAAAGACAGAGTGGAAGAAGATATATATGAAAATAATAGCTACATATACTTATAAAAATGGGAGAGAAAAACAATTTCTATACAAACATTGGTGATATATGATATTGTGGTCGAAAATTGAAAAGGAGAAGGAAGCAGTTACATGTGATTGTTAAGTCAGAGATCTTAGCTAGTATCAAGCTTTATTAAATGATGTGAAAATTATAAGCAGACAAAAAGTGCACACGAAGCAGAGATCTGGGATGTCAAGGACAACCTACCAGGTCCTGCCATCCCGCGCTGCCTATGTCCTTTTGGCCCAGAGCAGATGAGGGCTGTAGGTGATGTTTGTGGGGTTTTCATATAGTGGGAGATCGTAAAGAGACACTACTTTATAGCCCAGAGTTGTACAGCGCAGGTGGCATTCTCCAGGTTGCCTTATGACATCCATTGACCCTGGGTTTTATTCACTCTAGGTAATTATTGCACGTAGACATCTTTCTATGGGCCTTTTAATGATAAGGAATACTCTTCCTAGCAAACCTCAATAGTTTACTTCCTTGAGAAAGTCACTCCTATCTCCCTCAGGTGAGTGAATAGATGTCGCTTTAACTCCTTTCTCCCAGTAGTATTTCAGAAGCCTTTTGAATAAACTGAATAGAGTAAGTTTTAGAGTTACAGCAGCCTTATAATAGGAACAGAATAAGTTTGTGACAGATCACGTGATCTGAGAAATAGGACGGCTTTCCTGGGTGGGAGTGAAGTGAAAGGTTTTCCAGTCCTGAGAGAGCTGACTGAAGGAAAGCGAGGTAGTTGGCTCTTCACCTGCTCTTTAGCATAGGGACTGCAGCGTGATTGACTGCACTGTAGGTATAAGACAATTTTAGAATCATTACATACATCAGTATGTCTCTCACATTTAAAAAAGTGTTTCCTTTAAATTGATGAATGCTATCTTTCTTTTTTTAAAAAAATAAATATCTACATTCTGGGCAAACATATGGTGTGCTTTAAAACTGCTAGCAAATAACCTACATAATTGGACAGCCCATTATCTTGATTATTATTATTACTTAACACAGATATAGCATTTGACTAAAACGGTATTCACTCAAAGTAACTGACAAGCATTAATTACTTAATGTGTTCATGTTCTTTATGGAGAAGTTAAATATAGTTGAATATACATCTGAGTATACACACACACACTCCTGGTGTTAATAGGGATTCTAAGGAAATATTTATTGCCTGATGAATGTGTATATATATAATAATGTCTGTAAAATTCCCAACAAATGGATGTCAGACTTCTTTTCAGAAACTTATACCCTGTGACAACATTTATAATTACTTTTAGACATACTGTTAGTAAAACATTATTTTAGTCAGGAAGTTCTTTATAGTTAAACTTTTGTGATAATTTTCATCTATTTTCTTGTGGGAAATAACACAGAGTCCTTTATGTTCTCTTCCAAGAAAGATGTGTACTCATATCGGTATTCTTAGATTTAGAGCAAATTAATTGAATAAAAGGTGAAAAAAATCTCTCTTCCCCTGCTTGAATGTACATTCATAATAGACTGAAGGGTCGGAATAGATTATTTTCCCCTTCCCTTCAGTGTCCTGGCATATCTCTAGAACCATGTGCCTGCCTGAACAAAGTCAGCCCCCTCCTCTGGGTTAGTGACAGTCTACAGCCAATGAGCATCTCAGGGATTGTTACTCTCTTTGTGACAGAGCACCCAAAGATGCCTGGATTCAACTGCCCTTCCCTTCATCGGTCCTATTTTCTCTTACTCAGGTGGAAGTTGCTATCCTGGATCACTGAAGGATTTTCTAGGATGTGTACAGTGAAAATAATAACGGTTGGTAATTAATCATTCCTTACTTATTAGAATCTCTAGATAAAGGTGAGATCAAAAGTCACTCTTTAACCTCAACTCAACATAAGCCTGATACACCTAAGCCATTTCTGAAAGTTTCACGTAGGCCATTCTTTGTCACAGATATATTCATGACACTTTGAATTATTTTTATCTCTCTACTGAGCAATATTGCTGTTGATAGAAGATAATGGAAACTATGAAACTTTCCCTGTTGAATCTAGTCTTTTATACAAAGCAGAGCTACATAGGCAAGAAATACTAGAAACTGCCAGAATGGTGAGAAGTCAAGTTATGGTGGAGCAGTAAACCAGGATGGTATGGTCAGACCTAGGGGAAAGGCTTTTAAAATATGGAAAAAGAAAATTTAGACAAAAACTAAGCTGTTCCATAATCTATTCCAGTACACTGTCTATTTTCCACCTGTGTTCTTTTAAGTCACTTGTTTGTGGTGAAATTTTTAAAATTAAATCTTAGTTATAATTTGAAAAACATTCAGGCTATCCTTTCCTCTGAAAATCTGATGAACGATGGGGCCTCTACACACATAATGCTCACATACACATAAGTACAGACTTGTAGAAATTGACATATAATGCCCATCCAAAGACTTCATGGGTGGTTCATGAAATGTATGTTAAAAATCCCTCTACTTTATAAAATGTAAGAAAAAAACAAGTTTACTATTTCATTTAATGATAATAAGTTAGAAGATTTATACCTGAAACCAATCATTATTTTATGATTTAGTTTATATAATGCCTCTCATTCTCATAAAGTATTGAGGATCCAAAGCTTTAATCATGTGTAATATCCTATAGTTTTATATATTTTATATTATTATTCATATATCTGCTTATTAAAAACCCTGATGAATAATTTCACATTAGAAATCTTCCTGACTGCAAGAGAAATATTTTTATATTTAATTTTTTTATTTAATCACATTCTGAAAGTATTACATGATTAAGATCCTTTGTTAAGATTGACACAATTGAGGGCAACTGCACTATATTCATGAGAGACTATAGATGTAATAGCAGCAGCCCTTTCCATAAAGACATGTGTATGAGTTTTGTGGCTCTTACTTTAACTTACAGAGTTTGTGATTGCCCTACTTTGGCTCTTACATGTTTAGACTTCTCAAATTCTTTATTTGAAAGAACTACTCCATAAATGTCTCCCGGTCCTTCCTCTCAGCTATGATTGTAAAAGGACATACCTACTGAAAAATCTCAACAAAAATGCAAAAGTTGTAAGAGGTATAGATTAATATATAATTATATAATAGTGAGGTGGTATGAGAATGGGAAGAAGAAGCTATTCCAGTTATTCATTGCTATGTAACATGCCACTCCAAAACTAACCGGCTTAAATCACCATTTTTTTAATCTCTTATGGTTCTGTGCTTTGAATGCTTTTAGCTAGGCCATTCTCACTTGGAATACAGGCACATAGCAGCTAAGACTGAGGTCATCTGAAGGACAGACTGTGCTAATCACTGGCACTCACTGTTGGCTGGTTGCTTAGCTGGAGTTGCCAACTGAGCACCAATATGTCTGTCTTATTTGGTATAATTCTCTTAGCATATGAAACCTAGTAGACATTCAGTTATTCATAGAACGAATACATGCTAATGCCTGAAGCTACTTACTTTCATGTTATTAAACATTTTGCATGACACTATTACATTTTGAAAGTTTGTATAATTTAGTGATCCTTGATACCATAAGTCTGTGAATAAATATGATTGGATTTTAAAAAGTATGAAATTTTGTATAGGACTGAACATATTATAATTGAAAATTACTTAGAAGCTTTTCAAAGAAAATAAGTATGTACATTTCATGCTGTACAAGGTCATCTCTCCTTTTCTGAAAGTACATTCCTATTCAGTTTAAATTAGTTCTTCTAATCAGGCAACTGATGAGGCACTTCCATACTTGAAGTTCCTATACAACTATAAAGAAGGAATAACAGATAATTAGAAAGCCTGGAAAAAAATTTGCAAAGCCATATCTATTTTTTAATGTTTTTATTCATTCTTCCCTACTTAACTGAAAAAAATATTTTGATGGTGAATTTATGAATTTAATGCTTAAAATAACACAATCTTCTATTATAAAGTAAAAATAAGTCTCTCCAAATAATTTTTCAAAATTGAGTATAATTTGAATTTTTGAATAAATGTACCCCTAATATTAGACGATTACAATCAATACAATTGTTTCTTGTCAGAAGAACCTGGGTCAGGGACTAAGGTAATTTCTTATAATTTTGACTATGCAGGATATGATTGCAAATAGCCTATCAGAAATTCTGATTAGCAGTCGTAGATGTTTTTCATTAATAAAAGTGATAAAGTCATCATTACTTAATAAATGCAGTTTGTTTTATAGAAAATTTTTTTTTTATAACACACATGACTCATGGAGCAGGAGTGTTTGTTCTCGTTAGGGGACAAAAACATTGAGGCATGATGAACTCAATTGGGTTATAGGAATTAGTAGTTCTTTGTTAGAGAATGCTCTGAGATAATTAATTTACTTTTTCTTCAAGGTTTTTAAATATCTAGCTTGCTCTTTTGTCCACCTGATTAACCAGTTAATTAAATTTTTATGTAAGTCTTCTGACCTACTTAATTTACCAGGAGCATATATTAATGGAGAGTAACAGATGAGATTTTTTTTTGACCCGTCTGTACAAATCGCTACACCTCATCTACTTCTACCAGAAGGAGCCCTTGCTTTTACTAAAATATGGGCCATAATGGAAAAATCAAAAACCTGAACTCTTAAAACAGAGATTTTAGTAGGGTCTGTAAGTTTCCACAGAAGGAGAAGGCAAGACGCTGAAGAGAAGAAGTGTTGGCAAAACTGACATAAAACAGTGCCTGCAAGGGGAGATAAATGAAGTGAATGAATAAGTATATGTAATAATTAGCTTATGGGCTGTGCCAATTTACTTTGTGGGTATTTTCCTCTATCCAAAAACTCTGTTGTATTGTTTTTTCTCAAACTTGCAATACTACTTTAAAGTTATTGACTTTAAGACTTTAACAGGCTTTATTAAAGTTGCAAGATCTGTATGATTTAGGAGGCTAAACTTGGAGATAGGCATGGAACAGTGTTGATTAGAGCAGGCGAGTCACTTAAATGCCTGAAAATATAGGTAAAGGGGTTAGTAGAGAAAAAGGGAATAGAAATTAAAAGATTAAAGAATGTTTCTTAACATTAGGAAAACATATAGGATCAGGCAATCTATTTCTCCTCCACCCCATCCTTCATCTCTTTATCTTTTCTCTCTCACCTCCCTCTTCTTTTTCTCCTTCTCTTTCTTCTATCTAAACATCAAGATCCTTATTTCCCAGGCTACAAACTCAGGTTAAAATTATTTATTCTGTACTTCAAATACGTTCCAATTAAATATAGTTCAGGGACTTCAGACTCTAATCATAATGGCGTCTTTAGAAAATGTTGCTTAGTTACAAGCCTTGGGTTTATTTAAATTACAACAACAACAAATTCTTAAATTGGGGCTGCTTGCATTTTACAGATCAGTGAAATACCTATCTGCTTTACCCTTTCTCCTCATTAAAATAAAAATCAAGATATTCTACTAAATTCTTTTCACTTATTACCCTATTAATGGTTGTATTCTCAAATACCTGTGAAGATAATTAATGAGCTTTTGCAGAGTACTAAAGCTGTGCATATCCTTGGAAACTAATGTTGTATTTAGCTTCAGGCATGATGGATTGATCTAGTGCACAGTTAAACTTTGTGGTTTCAGAAAAATGATTTATAAGAAGAAAAACAGGCGTCGTTCTGTTTATGATTTATGGGTTTTGATCTTTAATCTTGAATTTTTATATCATTAGTCCTGAGAAAGGGATATTATAAGACAGGTGCAATGAGACTTCAAATATTTTCATATGTATAAATCAGTTTACTATCCATTCTTTGATCATGGGTTTCATGATGGAGCACATAATCATGATGGAGCACACAATCCTTAACCTTAGCATAATTTCTCAAATCCATATATTTTTAAAATTGCATAAATATGTTTATTCATATAGATATAGATTTATGTGTATGTGAAAAATCAATTTAAGTATAATTGAATACTGCAATACAGAAATAGTTTATTCAAAGGAATTTAATTATTGAATACAAAGAATCCACGTAGAAAATAAATTCCTTTTTATTATAGGAGGTCACCTAAGCTTTATAAAACAGAAAGATTTTCAAGAATGTATTGACCCAAATTCAGGAGAATTGCCTTTCTCATTGCTAGCCTCCAAGAGATTTTTTTTTTAATTTTTTTAAATGAGTAAAAGGTCCAGAACTCTATAGACATCAGTCAGATTTTTCAAAAAAGTTCTTTTTTTCACTCAAGATAGGATTGAAAAATTATTAAGTCTCATCATTTTAGTCAGAGCAAAAGTAGAATCAAAACAATAGATTTCTTTAGAAACTGAGTTTTTCTTAAGAATCACAGAATACTTGTTGACTCTGTGTTTCACCCCCTGCCCAATACCCTTTATTTGTTGTATGGCTCCTGCATTAATTAGCAACTTTGTTTGTGAATATCTCTGAAGTAATTGAAAATTAATTGTAAAGCAATTTGGTTTTTTAAATTTTCTTTTCTAAGATCACTGAGTATCTATGCCCAAGCCAAATAATTCAAAATTTTGATTAGTCTATCTAGGATTAATTGGGTCTGTTGTCTTTTCCTTCCTATATTATTTTACAACAGAGTGGTAGCATACACATACCTAATAAATGTTTAGTATTAAATAAATTTTTGTTGATTGATGATGGAGCCTGGTTAGAAGAGTTTTAATGAATCATTAGTACTTTAATAAATCATGACAATAATATTAATGTTGGCTTAGCTATTTCTAGCCTCTGCTTTCATAACCCATAATCTATTGGTGGCTTTGAGTTCATTGCTCTAAATAGATAATTAATATAATATTCTAAGTTAGAGACAATAAAACTCCCTCCATAAATATTTAAAATTTATACCTACATATACTCATCAAAATACTATGTTGGTTCAGGAAAAAAACTTGAGTCTACTCACCCATGACACATGCACACTTGAATACAATTAATTTTTTACCTAGTAAGCATCACTTCTATAACCTAGGTCAACTATTTATCACAACAAGGAGGTTTCCAAAGGAGTGTTTTTCTTTGGGGAGAATTGATTGTTTCTTAATTGACCAGCAATTTTGCTTCTTCAACATTTCCCAGTCCTAGCTAGGCTTCCCTTACTTATTTATGATGTATAAAAGCCAAACAGAAGAAATTTTTTTTTCTAAGATACCAGTGAATACTTTATTATGTTGTTTGCATTTTTTTTTAAAGTAGAACTTGTTCCATCTTGTTACATAACCAAAAATCTGGCCCTTGAAGCCTTACTCATACTTCACTACTTGCTGATAATTGATGTAATTATTTTGTGGGTAAATATCACTGTGAAGAGCCAAAGAGGGTTTGACAATGACTCTGAAGTTGGATTTCAGATGGCTTTTGATACTTTGCTGAGAAGAGTGAGATAAAATGCTAAATAATCACAGACCTGCCCTGTTTTCCTGTGGCTACTTTCTACAAGGACAGGTAATTGCACCCCTGAGGGCAATTGTGCAGGCCCAGAAGGCAGGAAAGCCAAACAGCACGGATTTTTGATTAATTATATTTATTTATGATGGGGTTTAAAAAATGTGGTGCTTTGGAAATTATAACCAAAGTGTGAACCAGGCAGATATAAACCAGTAATTATTTAAAAATGTAATACAGTGAGGCAGCAATGAGGCAGCACAAGAAATGAGAAAATGGAATGTGAGGAGCAGAGTCTAGGTTTGAAGTCTAAGAAACTCCAATGTTTATAGTAAGAGGAATCTGCAAAGGAGGCTGGAAAAGCAGCAATAGAATTGCAGGAAAATCATGTGTCATGGAAATAAAAAAAGGGAAGATTGTGTTCTCAGAAGAAGAAAGTGGGCAACTGAGTCAAATGCTGCTAAAAGATCAAGGAACATCGAGACTGGGCGACCGCATCATTTCCTAAACTTCCACTTCTCTACCCTTCTCACCACCATGTGCTGCCACTGACTGAACTCTGAGGTTTGGTGCAGCTACCTGGATATCACTCCGTTTATCTCCAACAAGTGGGCGGTGTTGAGAGCAATGCCAGTAGAGTTATGTCTTGAGTCCGGATTGAAACACATTGGGGGGACAAATAGCAGAGTCCCAAAGGGCATGTTATGAGTTGTTCTGCCTTTGTTTGAGAGCCCACTTTGCTGCTGAGGGAGCAGGCATGCTCTGCCATTCAGGGGTGTTACTGGTCCTCAGGGGGGACCCTCGGCCTCCGCATGTAGCAGCTGGTGGACAAACATTCCAGCAGGCCATGCCTCTGGCACACGATTCTGAAAGGTATTGTCTTTTCTTCTCAGAAGACTCCACAATGGTGACTATGATAGTGTGCTCTTATATTGGGCTTTTTTCCTTTTCTGTTCACTGTCTGCAACCTACTGAAATCACCTCCCAAATAAACTTTCTGCAACTGTGAAAGGCTCTCCTTTCAGCATAACTCCAAATATTAATATTGATGGGTAGTTGAAAAGAAATTCAGAGTTGCAAGGGTTTTGCTCATTTATTTGTTTTAACATGGGACTATTATAGATATATATAAAATCTAACCAGAAAGGAGTGAATAGAAAAGAGAGAAAAGGTATGATCGATAGAGTGAGTTAGAGATAGAAAGTGATGGAATTCAACACACTGCATGATCACCTTAGATGACAACAGGGACACCACACACACACACACACACACACACACACACACACACACACAGAGGAAGAAAAATGGGTCTCGATTAATGTTGTTTTGTAGACTTTTTGGTGGAAAATGCAGAGGGTTTTTTTTTGTTTTTTGTTTTTGGTAGCTTCTATATTTTCGTAGCTTCTATAAAGTCAAGTGGAAGCTGAGAACTGCAGAACTGGAAGACATGGAGAGTTGAAGGGGAAATGGGCACAAGATCTCTAGGAGAGGGTACAGAATATAAGAAGGTCAGAAGGATGCAGAAGGTTTTTGATGAACTAGAAGATTGTCAATGTGCCTGGGCCATAGCAAGTGAGGGACAGTGCAGAGAAACAGGAAGCTGCCAGCTAGTGCAGAAGCTAAATTGTCATGTTTAGGGTTTTAGATTTTATTCAAAAGGCACTAGGAAAGTATAAGAAGTGTTTAAATGGAGGAATGGTATGATCAGATTTGCCACTGTTTAAGATTATTCTTGTAGCAGTTTAGGCAATTTAGGAAATGTATCAGATAGTGCAAACCAAAAGCAAACAGAGTAGTGAGGACAGTGTATTCTAGTTTGTTTTTAATATTACTCACAAAAAATAACTCATTTTATACAGCAAACTATATGTAGCGCATAGCACACTTGTAGCTAAAACAAAATTTCTATGAAAAATGTTAAACAGTCTATGAAATTTTACCTCTTTTTTGCTATTCTCTTCTATCTTTTCCCACAGTATTTTATTTCATATTAAAAGTGATGGTACATGAAATTCATGTTGTGAGGCATTATGAGGATTAGGATATGGTTTTGTTTGCGAGCGTAAATCAATAGGACTTGATACTAGAATGAATTTGAAGATGAGAGAGAGACACACACAAATACAGCCTGCAGAATTCTTGCTTAAACAACTGGGTGGATGACTGCAATTTTGCAAGATAAGGGACACCAGAGAAGGGGCTTATTTGAAGGAAGCCAATGGCATGATTTTCGTGTGCATATTGGGGGTTAGAGGTATATAGACGGCACCTGAAGTATGAGAAAATCATGAGCGTGACATCATGGAAGCTAAATAAAATCCATGTTTCAAGGAGAACAGAGAGATCAAGTGATAAAATTACTGAAGCACTTACTGGATTTAGTGATACTATAGTAACTGGTGACCATAAAAAGGGTAGAAGAAGTGGATCAGATTTAAGGGGATCTAGAAGCCAGAAGGAGATGACAAAATAAATACATGGTGTAGAAAATCCTTTGCAGAATTTTCTTCTGCTGAGGAAAGTGGTGGAAAAATAATAGAAGAAAGAAATGTTCTTCATTTATTTTTAAAAATTCCTTTTGTAGTTTTAGGAAGAGAGAAACCGGACAGAAGTCAGCTTACTGTTTCTTTAAGTTTTATTCAATAGATGTGCAGTAATCAAAGTCTAAGTCAAATATTCATTTTGGAAGTTTATATTATGGAAACTATATAAATTATTCAAGAAAGTTAAGAAAATACAGAAAAGGATTGGGGGAGGATCAAGATGGCGGATGAGAAACACCGACAGACAAAGTGTCTCTGCAGAAAAGACAGATTTTAGCAGAAATTAGAAAAAAGAAGCAAGAAGACGAGCATACAGCGGATGAGGGCCGGAAGGAGGGGTACCTGAGACCCCCGGAGACTCCACGGGAGGAGGCTGCGGAGGAGAACTGGAGGCTGAGACCGCCGGAGCAGCCCGGAGACCAGCGGCAAGGGTAGGTGGGTTTGCCGTTTCCCCTCCCCTGCATTTGGGACTGCTGCTGGGCTCCCCAGCGGGTGGAGAGACCTGCGGACATCAGCCCAGAGACTGCCGCCGCCTGCCAACGGTGAGCCTGTAGCAGACGCGGCAACAGGCTCCCAACTCCCTCCCAGCACCTCCGTGTGCACAGACCCCAGCCGGCGGCAGGCGCCATATTGCCTCCTCCTCCCCTCCACGGACCCTACCCGCGGCTGCCCAGAGAGACAATACAGCCACCAGCCAGAGGCACCTCCAGGGAATGGGACCTTCCCTTTTGGGACCCTACAGCTGACTAAGGGGAACTCAGACTGTGAGCTCCCTACCCGCCAGCCCTCCCAGGTGCTGCTGGTGTGGTGTGCCCAGGAGAACCGTGCAGATTCAGAGGCTGAGAGACACAGACACAGCTTGGGCTCCCTGTGGGTGAATTGGGACCGGAACTCCTCTCCCTGGTGGGGATACAGTTTGAACTCTGGGACCCAGAGGTCAGACCTGCAGACCAGATCCCGTGCACCGAGGGCTAGCATTGCCCGGGGCACAGAAGGGTTATACGTGAACAGCATGCTGAGGTGTGTGTGCCTTAAGGGGCAGATAAGCATCCTAGGGGCCCTGCGCCCAGCCCAGGTGGCATTCCTGCGCAGGGATCCTCCCCGCCGGCATCACAGGCAGGGGAGGCCTGGTGGTGTGTGGTCTGGCCTGCTGGTAGAGGCCCAGGAGTAGCCACGGAGTTGGGGACGGTGGAAAGAAGCCAGGCAGGCTCCAGACTGCGGGTCTCAGACAGCCCCACCCCCACACGCAGACTCTCTGACTGAGCTGGGCCATTCCAGCCTCTCCCTGTCAGGTTTTCCTGGAAGCAGAGAACAGAACCTTGACCCCTGCTAACAGCATTGGTGGTGGCTGAGGGCAGGCTTACCCAACCCAGCTCCGCCCAGACTCTCTCCTAGACTAGCCCTCACTGAGGAAGAAAAAGGACACACCTGGAAGTCCCAGGGCCCACTGACCACCTGAGGCACTAGAGTGCCTCCCTACAGGAACAAGAGCTGATAACAGGACACAAAAACAACAGAGTAGCCTGTTCCTCCAAGTGCCACCTACTGACAGGGACGGCATCCTGCACAGCATTTTCACGGCACCTACTGACTCATTATACAGGGAGTGGTCGAATCTCACCCACAGACACCACCTACCGGCTCAGAAACTAAACAAGGCGTGTGAATACCCAAACAAAAACCTAAAGGAAAGAAACAACAACTTATGGACATGGGAAGAAATCAGTGAAGGAACTCAGGAAATATGAAGAACCAAATGGAAAACACACCCCCAGAGAGGAGCACCAGCCCCCTAGAAATGGACACCAACCGAAATCAGGCAACCCAAATGACAGAAGAGGAATTTCCTATATGGATCATAAGAACACCTACCGACCTGCAAGAACAACTCAGCAACCAACACAAAGAAACCACAAAAAGCCTCCAGGACCTAGAACAAAAGGCTCACTAAAGAAATAGACACAATGAAGAAAAGTTTAACCGAACTCCTGGAAATGAAGAATCAGTTTAGAGAACTATAAAATACAGTGGAAAGTCTCAAGAACAGGGTAGATCAAACAGAAGAAAGAATCTCAGAAATTGAGGATAACACCCTCTAGCTAAATAAAACCGTCACAGCGATAGAGCAGAGAAACAAGAGAAAAGAGCAAAGCCTACAAGAGATGTGGGATTATGTGAAGAACCCTAATGTGAGGGTCATAAGGTTACCAGAAGGGAAAGAAGACAACACTCAAGGGTTGGACAAGCTATTTGAAGACATAATAGAGGAAAATTTCCCAGGCCTTGCTCAAAATCTCAATATACAAGTTCAAGAAGCTCAAAGGACCCATGGGAGATTCAATGCAAAGAGGAAGACGTCACGACATGCAGTCATCAGACTGACCAAAATATCAACTAAAGAGGCCCTTCTAAGAGCTGTAAGACAGAAGAAGCAAGTGACATACAAGGGAAAGCCAATTCGAACAACACCAGACTTCTCTACTGAGACTTTACAAGCAAGGAGAGACTGGGGCCCCATTCTCACTCTTCTGAAACAAAACAATACCCAGCCTAGAATCTTATTCCCCGCAAAACTAAGCTTCATATTTGAAGGAGAAATAAAGACATTCTCAGACAAGCAAAGTCTCAGAGAATTCACCAAGACAAGACCAGCCCTACAAGAAGTACTCAAAACAGTGTTAAGCACGGAACACCATAATAAAAACTCAGGAATATAAAAACAACCAAAGCCAAAAGATTAAAGGCCACATAATACAATAGCTCAAGAGAGAAATCAAAGCAACAACATCCAACCCAACAGAATGAACAATAATCTACCTTACCTATCAGTTCTCTCAATAAATGTGAATGGCTTAAACTCTCCACTCAAGAGACATAGGCTTGCTGAATGGATAAGAAAATACAGGCCAAGTATATGCTGTCTTCAGGAAACACATCTAACCTGCAAGGATGCATATAGACTAAAAGTAAAAGGGTGGAGATCAGGATTCCAGGCAAGTGGAAGCCAAAAGTAGGCTGGCATGGCAATTCTAATTTCAGACGATTTAGTTTTTAAACCAACAAAAGTAGTGAAAGACAAAGTGGGTCATTATATAATGGTGAAGGGCACACTTCAACAAGAAGAGATAGCAGTTTTAAATATATATGCACCCAACTTAGGTTCACCCAGTTTCATAAAGCAAACCTTACTGGACCTAAGCAAATGGATTAATAGCAACTCCATAATCGCCGGAGATTTCAACACCCCACTGACGGAACAAGACAGATCCTCCAAACAGAAAATTAATAAAGAAATAATGGATTTAAACAAAACTCTGGAGCAATTGGGTCTGACTGACATCTACAGAACATTCTACCCAAAATCCACTGAATATACGTTCTTCTCATCAGCTCACGGGACATTCTCTAAGATTGACCATATCCTAGGACACAAAGTAAATCTCAAGGAATTTAAAAAAATAGAAATCATACCATGTACCTTCTTGGATCACAGTGGAATAAAAGTAGAAATCAACTGTAACAGAAACTCACATTTCTACACAAAAACGTGGAAATTAAACAACCTCCTACTAAATGATTACTTCATAAATGAAGAAATCAAGATGGAAATAAAAAAATTCTATGAAGAAAACGACAATGGAGAGGCAAGTTATCAACTCCTCTGGGACACAGCTAACGCAGTTCTGAGAGGAAAGTTTATCTCTATAAATGCCTATAACCAAAAGACAAAAAGATCACAAATAGACAATCTAACGAAATGACTCAAAGAGCTGGAAAAAGAAGAACAGACCAACCCCAAACCCAGCAGAAGAAGTGAAATCAACAAGATCAAATCAGAACTAAATGAAATTGAAAACAGGGAAGCTATTCAGAAGATTAATAAAACAAAAAGTTGGTTCTTTGAAAAAATAAACAAAATTGACACATCATTGGCTAAGCTAATGAAAAGCAGAAAAGAGAAATCTCTAATAAGCTCCATCAAGAACAAAAAAGGAGATATCACAACTGATCCCAAAGAGATACAGGACATAATTTATGAATACTACAAAAATCTTTATGCACGCAAACTGGAAAATGTGGAGGAAATGGACAAATTTCTAGAAACACACAGCTTTCCTAGACTCAACCAGGAAGAAATAGATTTCCTGAACAGACCAATCTCAACAGCTGAAATAGAAACAGCAATTAATAATCTCCCTAAAAAAAAAAGTCCCGGTCCAAATGGTTTCACACCTGAATTTTACCACACTTACAAAGAAGAACTAGTACCTATCTTGCAGAAACTATTCCCCAACATCGAGAAGAACGGAAACGTCCCGGACACCTTTTATGAAGCAAATATTACTCTGATACCAAAACCAGGAAAGGATGCAACAAAAAAAAGAAAACTACAGACCAATATCCCTAATGAATATAGATGCAAAAATTCTCATCAAAATCTTTGCTAACCGAATCCAGATGCTTATCAAAAAAATAATCCATCATGACCAAGTGGGCTTCATCCCAGGGATGCAGGGATGGTTCAACATACGTAAATCTATAAATGCAATTCACCACATAAACAGAAGCAAAAACAAAGACCACATGATTCTTTCAATAGATGCAGAAAAAACTTTTGACAAAATTTAACACCCTTTCATGATATGAACACTTAAGAAAATAGGCATAGAAGGGACATACCTAAAAATGATACAAGCCATATATGACAGACCCATAGCCAACATCATACTGAATGGGGAAAAATTGAAATTATTCCCATTTAGAACTGGAACCAGACAAGGCTGCCCACTATCTCCACTTCTGTTCAACATAGTGCTGGAAGTCCCTGCTACAGCAATCAGACAGGAAAATGGAATCAAAGGTATCCAAAAAGGGGCAGAAGAGATCAAACTTTCACTGTTTGCTGATGATATGATATTATATCTAGAAAACCCCAAAGATTCAACCAAGAAACTCCTGGAACTGATCAATGAATTTAGTAAAGTCTCAGGATACAAAATCAATACACAGAAATCAGAGGCATTCATATGCGCCAACAACAATCTAATTGAGAACCAAATCAAAGACTCACTTTCCTTCACAACAGCAACAAAGAAATTAAAGTACCTAGGAATATACTTAACCAAAGAGGTTAAAAGACTTCTATAGGAAGAACTATGAAACACTGAGGAAGTAAATAGCAGAGGATGTAAATAGATGGAAATCCATACCATGCTCGTGGATCGACAGACTCAACATCATCAAAATGTCTATACTACCCAAACTGATCTACAGATTCAATGCAATACCTATTAAAATCCCATCAGCATTCTTCACAGTTATAGAAAAAATAATTTTACGCTTCGTATGGAACCAAAGAAGACCCTGAATATCAAAAGCAATTCTAGGCAACAAAAACAAAATGGGAGGCATTTATATGCCAGATATCAAACTATACTACAAAGCTGTAGTAATTAAATCAATATGGTATTAGCACAAGAATAGTTATATTGACCAGTGGAACAGATGTGAGAATCCTGATATAAAAACATTCTCAAATAGCCATCTAATCTTTGACAAAGCAGACAAAAACATACGCTGGGGAAAAGAATCCCTCTTCAATAAATGGTGCTGGGAAAACTGGATAGCCACCTGTAGAAGGCTAAAACAGGACCTACACCTTTCACCTCTCACAAAAACCAACTCACGCTGGATAACAGACTTAAACCTAAGGTATGAAACTATTAGAATTCTAGAGGAAAATGTTGGAAACACTCTCCTAGACATTGGCCTAGGCAAAGAGTTTATGAAGAAGTCCCCAAAGGCAATCACAGCAGCAACAAAAATAAATAAATGGGACATGATCAAACTACAAAGCTTCTGTACAGCCAATGAAATAGTCATGAAAGTAAACAGACAACCTACAGAATGGGAGAAAATTTTTGCATCCTATGCATCTGATAAGGGACTGATAACTAGAATATACTTAGAACTCACGAAAATCAGCAAGAAAAAAAATCAAATAACCCTATTAAAAAGTAGGCAAAGGACTTGAACAGAAACTTTTCTAAAGAAGACAGAAGAATGGCCAACAAACATATGAAAAAATGCTCAACATCTCTAATCATCAGGGAAATGCAAATCAAAACCACAATGAGATATTAACTCTAGTGAGAATGGCCTTTATCAAATAGTCTCCAAACAATAAATGCTGGCGTGGATGCGGAGAGAGAGGAACACTCCTACACTGCTGGTGGGACTGAAAACTAATTCAACCTCTGTGGAAAGCAATATGGAGATACCTTAAAGCGATACAAGTGAATCTACCATTTGATCCAGCAATTTCATTGCTGGGCATCTACCCAAAAGATCCAATGACACTCTACAAAAAAGACACCTGCACTCGAATGTTTATAGCAGCACAATTCATAATTGCAAGGCTGTGGAAACAGCCCAAGTGCCCATCAATCCAAGAATGGATTAATAAAATGTGGTATATGTATACCATGGAGTATTCTTCAGCTCTAAGAAACAATGGTGATATAGCACATCTTATATTTTCCTGGTTAGAGCTGGAACCCATAGTATTAAGTGAAGTTTTCCAAGAATGGAAAAACAAGCACCACATATACTCACCAGCAAATTGGTATTAACTGAGCAGCACCTAAGTGGACACATAGGTACTACAGTAATAGAGTATTGGGCAGGTGGGATGGGGGAGGGAGGCGGGTATATACATATATAATGAGTGAGATGTGCACCATCTGGGGGATGGTCATGCTGGAGACTCAGACTTGTGGGGGGAGGAGGGGAATGGGCATTTATTGAAACCTTAAAATCTGTACCCCCATAATATACCAAAATAAAAAAAATAAATAAATTAAAAAAAAAAGAAAATACAGAAAAGGAAAATTTCACCCATAGTTTTATCATTAAAAGATAGTCATTTACATTTTCATTTATGTTCCTCTAGTTTTCCATGTGTATATTTTTAATATAGTTATAATGATATTATTATATATGTAGTTTATTTTATTCACTTAGCTTTTACATTATAGCATAACTATTTTTATGTCATTTCACCATCTTTACAGAGTCCCAAAGGGCATTAAATTACAAAATAATAACACTTAAAATTGTATTTGAAATTGAAATATACTATAACATACGTAACCATTTTTTTCTTAACATGTAGATATCCTCCATACTGTTTTTAATATCATTTGAATGTAATGTCTGAATGGGTCTGTATTCACATGCTCAAAATCTAAAAGATTCATAGGGTAAACCTTGAAAACTGCACCTCCCCTCCCAGACATAAGCCATGACCTAGATGCTGTGTAAATTAGTTTCCAGTCCCAGAACCTTCATCAGTGGACAAGTGAGTTGGCAAGAGTCCCTCACTCTTACTCCACTGCCTGTGACGTAGCCCAGGCCCTGTTCAGGGCTCCAGAGAGACAGCCTTCAGGAGCTGCTAGTGTTGCTCTTCAACTCCATTTTTCCCTAAACTTCTTTTATTTTTTTTTATTTTTGTGTTTTTTCCAGCATATTGTGGGGGCACCAATGTTAAGGTTACGTATATTTCCCTTGCCCCCCTTCTCCCTCAAATTAGTGCCTCAAGTGTGTCCAGCCCCCAGTTGGTGCGCATCACACTCATTATGTATATATATACCCATCCCCTCCCCCCACCTGCCCGACACCCGATATATGTTATTCCTATATGTCCACTTAAGTGTTGGTTAGTTAATACCAATTTGCTGGTGAGTACATGTGGTGCTTATTTTTCCATTCTTGGGATACTTCACTTAGTAGAATGGGTTCTGGCTCTATCCAGGAAAATATAAGATGTGCTATGTCATCATTGTTTCTTATAGCTGAGTAGTACTCCATGGTATACATATACCACATTTTATTAATCCACTCTTGGACTGATGGGCACTTTGGTTGTTTCCACATCCTTGTAACTGTGAATTGTGCTGCTATAAACATTTGAGTGCAGGTGTCTTTTTCATAGAGTGACTTTTGATCTTTTGAGTAGATGCCCAGTAGTGGAATTGCTGGATCAATGGTAGATCGACTTGTATCGCTTTAAGGTGTCTTCATATTACTTTCCACAGAGACTGAACCAGTTTGCAATCCACCAGCAGTGTAGGAGTGTTCCTATCTCTCCACATCCACGCCAACATTTATTGTGTAGGGTCTTGTTAATAAGGGAGATAAGTGATATCTCATTTCCCTAAACTTCTAACGCTCCCGTTGCCTTTAGCGTGATAGGTAACATTGCTAAGAGTAAACTTGAGGAGACATTGGATTCAGCTGCCACATTAGCACCACGCCTCCTACTGGGGGCATTTTAATGTCTGTCGCTGCTCTAGCAAGGACTATAGCTGGAGTCACCAGTTAACATTGTATAAAATGGCACATTTTTGAGCCATAATGGGTGCTGTCCACAAGTATACTAAGAAAACAGGTGTAAACTGGCACCTAGTCACCTTAATTACAGCAGAGGCTTTCTGCTCACCGATAATAGATTTACTTCCTTAATTTCTCATAACCTGCTTTCTTAAAGACTTCAGAAGAAAGTTCATCTGAGTGAATAGGAAGAAAATAGGGTACTATGGGGCATTAAATCCACACAAGCCATCCTTCGACACTGACAAAGTCTGAACACCTATGGCATATTCTGAGTGGCTGGGAATTTGTGTTTGTTCCCCTCTCGCCAGAATTATTTATGGTTATGTGGCTTTATGGGCTGCCAATTCATCTAAACTCCCATTCTCTTTTCTGCTGAGATGCCCACCAAGTTTGCATAAGGTGAAACTGGGGGCTGCAAAGAACATTCCAAGGAACAGCTTCCCAGGGCCTAAGATTTCTGTTTTTTTCATTATCTGTCAAAGAAATCTAACACTTACGGAGAAGTATGGTGACAGAGGTTTTAGCTATATATTGTAATTGTCTTTTTTATTGTTTAGTTTTATATTTCAGGGTCACAAGAGAGGAAAATTTGATATTGGAGGACTTATGATTTTATTAACATTTTATAATATATAAAGGGTAACACAAATTAAATTAGCATAAAGAATTGAAGGCTGCTTCTGCAAATATTTTAAGACCTGTATAGTTTAACAAAATTTTCATTGAATTATTTCTATCTTTATTGTATATTCATGCCCAGTTCACAGAATAGACAGGAAATAATGTCTTTAAGTCTCTGACTTGATTCGGATATCTAAAAACTACTGCTTGAAAAGGCATTGATCAACTAAATCCAAATATTTTAAGTATCTAAAAAGTTAAATTGGAAGCTGAAAAGCCAGGCCTGTCTTGTGCTTCACAAAGATGCCTAGGCATTGGATTCTTGAAGGCAGAATTATTTCACATAGCCCTCGAAAGCTCTCAGCATTAGGCAGTCTACCATTTCTAAATGTTATAGTCAATCCATAGATGAACTCCTAAAGAAAACGAATGTTCCCAAATTCCATAAAGACTGACGATGTCCCTGAAAGGAAGCCATATATGTTGTGACAGAGCAAGATTTCTTTTATGTCCCGGGAGCCACTGGCTGCAGACACATTGCTATTCAAGTAGTGGTAGGTAATGATTTAATCTTTATTAATAGGAGAAAAGATTCCATTTGTTTAATATGCAGGTTATTTGTGATGCTAAGTGCAATGTAATTGATGTAATTTAAAAGTTCCAGGGATAATGTCATGATTAATTCATCTGTAAACAATCTGGCATCTTTCATTTTATTGAGGCAGGCAAAATTTTTAACTAGCTGAAATGTGAGTAAGAACATTTATGACAACAATTATCATTTAAAAATATAATGCAGTATGAAAGATGAATGTCCTATAGGGCATTTTGCATTTGCTGTAAGGTCTAAGGAGCTGTAATTCGGCATGATTCATGGTCTCTGTATGAAAGAAACCCGAGGACAGCATAACTAGCTTTGTGTCTTTGGGCTGAATTAGGTTTTAGAATTTCATGAAGGACATCATTGAGTATATTTCAAGGGTCAATTTCTTGAGAGTTTTGCTGGCCCTGTGCAACTATCCATTCATTGAATCATTTATTCACCCATTCAACAAATATCATGGAGTGCCTTTTAAAGGACAAATGCTTTGGAAAGGACTGGGTATATGGCACACATATCGTTTCTGCCATCAAGGAACACCTAAAGCACTAAAGAAGATAGTTTAAGTACAATTAATATACCACTACAGACATAAGATGGGCACTATGGAAGCAATGAGAGAGGGCATTGAACCGAAGCTCGGGGGACAGACAGAATGATCAGAAGCTGCTGGAGGGGCTGTCATGTAAAAACTGCATCTTTTTAAAGGATGAAGATAAAATCTAAGTAAAGTTGTTCCAGGCAAAGATGATGACATACAAAAGCATGAATTTTAAAAACAAAAAATTCTGTGTTATTTGTGAGCTACATCATATACATGGTGTTGTAACAGAGCAATGTTCAAGGCAAGGAATATTGTGGGGCAAGATTGGAGGGTAGAAATACGCTGGAATGTGGAGGACCATGTGGACTCTGTTATAGAATTTAGACTTTGCTCTGTAGACAGCCATGAGACCACTATTATTTTAGGTAGATTATTTTGAGGCATTGAAAGGCATGAGACTAGAGGTGCAGAAAAACTAAATAAGTCTAAGCTGGTTTTTGTTTGTTTGTTTGTTTTCAAGGGGTGTGTTAGAAGAGGAGATGTTAATTTTAATGAATAAACAAAGTTTTGTAAGCTCTTTAGAAGTGTTAACTATTACAGTTTTTTTAATTTGATGAAATAGAAATTATTGTAATAGATGAGTAAATATAAACACACACACACACACACACACACACACACACACACACAAAGTAAATTGCCAAAAGTCATACAGTTGTGAGTAGAAGGGTCAAAATTTGAACTCAGGCAGTTTGGCTCTAGAGTCCTTGCTCTACCACGCTGTGAAGATGGTAAGTAGTATAGTTTATTGGGTTTACTAATAAGGACATAGGGTAGTGAATTAAAGATATTACTTGGGATCTCCTAAATTCAGTTTTGCTTAATAATAACTAAAGAAGTCCTTTAATTCAGAACTTTACAAACACAACCATAGTTTCATTATGAAAAACTACACTAATGTCATATAATGAGCTCCTAAATCAATGTATCTATAATATCAAGAATAATATACAGGTGCAATTATACTGATATTTATTTATTGGCATACTTAGCCCTGGGTTTCTGAAATGAATCACCTTCAAGAATGAAAAATCCAAGACTAGAGCAGAATGCAAACATTTTGGAATGAGCATTTAGAAAAATGAGACAATGTGATGGGGATTTGGCAAGGGATTAGTAAAATGCATGTTAATCAGCTAGGAAGCCTGACTGAGTCTAAACAGCACACACTAGCAGTGAACCAGCTCGCCTGGCTTTATGACTTGACTTTTACCAGCAACAGTCAATAGAGCAGGAAGCTATGTGTGTACGTATCTGTGTGTTTGTGTGTCGGAGGCTGGAGAAGCAAATGATCCTGTCTACTCAGGGTTGCTGAAGGCAAAGGCAGTAAGGCAGATGGATAAGGGAGCAATTGGAATTTTAGGAATATATATTTACATAGTTTTGTACAGTTCAGTAATAATCCAGATAAATTGCCTGGGCCAGATGGTTGGTTTATCCAGCCATGCGGTGTGCCTTTCTGTATGCAAATGAAATGTCTACATATCAAGAGAGCTTGGGAAGAATCCAAAATGAAGCAGCCAATTTGACCTAAAAGGTGATAAATTTAGGACTCAGAGAGGAGAATATTGGAGGTTGACAATATTGTTTCCTAATATGTTCTAGTGATTTAATTTTAATAAATGGATGTGAACTCAATGGTCATCTAATTGTTCTGTAATAGATGTATTGTAGAGTCGTCTTTCTCATAAGTATGGTGCAGAGGAGACCAATAAAACTAAAGTTTTCTGCAATTTTTGGTTTATTCAAACCATTTGAATTTTAATTTCCCAAAAACTCATTACTGGGAGAAAATTAAGGAGCCCCTAACTGATTAAGAAGTTGCACATTCTCACAATAGCCTCAAGGAAATGCCTGTCAGATCAAAGTTGGAGAAGCAAGCACAATTGACCAAAATGAGGGGGCCTGAAGGTCATGATTAAACTAATGTCATCTAATTCACCTAAAGCCCCTGCCACCCTCAATAAATGTGTTCTCTATTAAGTAATGTTCCTTCCTTTGACTGTGGTGGGGGGAAGGATGTGACTCTTGGGTTGCCCAGCGACTAGCTCAAAAGAAGAGATGACAATTCAAATACTGCCGTTGATAATTTAGGACTGATAAAGTGTGTTACCGAGTCATGTAGGATTAGGAACTAAAGCAAAATTTGAAAGAGAGAGAGAAATTATAAAGTAGTATCAATTATGGATAAGCAAAGGATTCTTCCTAGAAGAGAGAGGAGGAGAGGATATTAATTCTATGAGTGAGAGACCAAGTAGTCCAAGGCAGAGGCAAGGTGACTAAAACAGGGCAAACCATATTTTTACCCTTGGAGTTGTTATCTGGACATTGCTAGGAAGAAATTAGTTTTACCCTGAGGGTTGCTAAACTGAGATGCTGATTATAATGTTCCCTAGTCATAGTGGAGATAGAGTATGTGAAATAGGAGATAAAGATCTGCCTCTCAAAGAAAAACAAAAAACCCAAATGAGAAATAAACAGAGAGAGGGTGTTCATTTCCACCCAAGAAGCTCTGGCTGTATCTCTTCAATGGTGTAAACTACACTTGAAATTATGTGTTCTGATTTGGTCACAACATCTTCATGTCCCAATTTTAAGTCCTATACTG
Source organism: Microcebus murinus (assembly GCF_040939455.1). Lineage (NCBI taxonomy): Eukaryota > Metazoa > Chordata > Mammalia > Primates > Cheirogaleidae > Microcebus > Microcebus murinus. The sequence goes on along the minus strand of NC_134126.1, from coordinate 10,374,395 downwards.
GTCTAAACAAAATTAACCACCTAAAAATAATCCATCATTTCCTCCACCCCCCCACTTACCTGCCAGTCACCCACAAGTGTGTTCTTTGTAAAAAGAACATCACTAAAACAGGAGCTTGAATAATCAAATGATAAAAGGATATGGGCAGAAAGAGGAATTTCAGGATTCAAGAACTTAAAAATGCAGCAGATCTGAGAGATGGTGAGATCTAACAGAAGCAATGACTGATGAAATAAATCAGATTCCTTCAATGCATATTCCTAGAAGCCTGGAGACTGTGTTAGAGATACGGACAGAGAATGTCTTGTTTCATTTAACAATCATCTAAAGGGAAAGGAGATTGGAGGCTGACAGGTCCTAACAGTGAGGATTTGGAGGCAATGGTAGACGCATGGTGAAATCTGAGGGAAAATCAGATGGTAGATGTAGGATGAAATTGGAATCATAGTGGGGCAGCAAAATACACACGAAAACAGTGATACTATAATGGGACCTACCGAACACATTCTCGGGTACAAGCAGAACATTAGATTGTGTCTATTTTAAATTTTATGATTCAAGTGAAAAGCTGTTTGTTTGGGTTTTTTTTTCGCTATTTGGGGTACTAAAGAGAATGGAGATCAAAAGAGATTCCCTTCGGAATAGACTCTGCAGAAACAGCACAATTTATGTTCGGGTACAACTTTGGTTGTGAAGGCTATCTGCTTAATGGGAGTATTATTTGATAGTTATCATTTTGATTTCCATAGGGACCACAGGATATTCCAAGGCTAAAGGTGGGTGTAAATATAATTAATTAATCCAAATTAATCTCCACTAGGTGGCAGCACATCATGGTTTTTATTAATAACACTAGTCTTTAAATATATTTGTATAATAGTATATTTAATTACCCTTGAAATTTTAAGATTTTTCTATGCAAATTATTTTCCCATAGGTAGATATCTTAGAGGGTTATTTATTGAAATTTCCTGATTCCAGACCACCAAATACTGAATCTTGTACAAAAGCTTCTGACCAATCCATGGGCTTTGGCTTTGAACTATGCAGAGAAAGGATACATTTTTTGAACTGATCTTTCAAAAGGGGACATATTTGCGACATTTTCTTCATGGCACATGTAGGCTAGTGGTTGACCAATGTTTCACCTCATTAGCTTAGGCAGAGTTAAAACACTAGACAGTAACTTCCCATTCCACTGTGCTTATGTGAGTCTCACATTGGTGTACTTTCAACACAAAGTTATTTGGTATTTGATTAAGAGCTGTCTCCCATGGAAACCATATGACACATGATGCCAGAGGCCATGCATTTTATTTTAATTATATAAATCAGAACAGGCCCTGGCAAGCAAGTAGGTGCATATGAATATTTTCGAGTAAATGTATGAGCACGAAATATTGTATGTGGTTTCTTATATAGTAAACATACATGCAAAGCTAACATATCCTCTTTCACTGGACTTCAAGAAAACTGCAGTGTAAAAGGAAAGAAGTAAAAAAGTAACGAAGTCAAAATCTTAGACATTCCAAAAATGAATGATACAGAGACCATAAGTAGTCAGAAGCAGCTATGCTAACTGGTTTCTAAACAAAGTAAAGAACACCATGCTAAGAACACACTGTATCTCAAAGGATAAAACAATAACATCAAACCTCTCTCCTCTGCATTACAAATACCATTTGCATTTCAATGATACTACACTCTAAAGAATATGTTCTACTAAGTTTGTTAGATAAGCCACATGTGCTCTGTATCAAATCACATAGTAATAAAAGTGATCTAGTTCTTTGATAGATTTGCATAATTCCCTAACTGGACTACCATTGATTCCCCTTAAGAAATGTATATAGACTTTCTATGAAAAATAGAGTTTCTTAAATCCAACTTCCTATGTGGAATGCATTATTACTTTATAGGAAAATAATTTCTAGCTGTTTTCTCTTTGTTCCCAGGAGTCTTTCCAATCCCTTTATAAATCTATCTTAGAATGTTCAATTTTCTCAGGCCCCTTAAAAATCATTCATGCTTCTCTACTCATTTTCACTTGTTAATCTTGACCCAGTTTTCTCTTGGTCTCATATTTTACTGTTCTACTTTTATTCCATGTCTCTCTCTTCTCCAACTCCCCTAAATAAATTGTATTTTCAGGTCATCATAACCCTATTTGATTTTCCTACCAAACAGCTTTTCTGGGAAGCTTAGGTGGAACATTATTGAGTGCAAAAAGGCATTACATTCCTAGGATACAAAGTTTCTAACAAAGACTGATTCTTCTTATTATATGAAATAATTGATAATAAATTAATTATTAATAAAATAATACCTTTAGTGGCATTTTAAATTAGAGTACAGGGTGTGATCACAATCACTTAAATGCACCAATTCTCTGTTTAATTAATTAATTCAGCACACCACAGAGGTTGTGCATTTCTTTTATAGCATACTGCCCTTGGTTTTCTTCCTAGTGGACCTGAGATATCCATCTTCCTAGGAGTTTGGTTAGAAGACTAGAATTGTTATTAAAAGAAAGGTAAAGAGAAAGAATTACTGTTCCAAGTAGAATTATGCAGTAAGTAAGATGTTAAAGATTTCCTAAAGAATATCAAGAGTCAAACTCAGAGTTTGCATATGAAGGTGTTTCTTTTTGGAGTCCATACCTGCCATCGATGAGAGCCAGGCCTGGGAACAGACCGCTGTCCTGAGGAATCAGGAGGGTAGAGTAGAGGAAGAGAAAGTCTGACACTCACTTTATGGAGCCAAGGAGGTGAGAGATTTTGAGACATATGAGAAAGGAGATAGAGAGGGGAAGATTAGACACATGGGTCCTCATCTCATCCCTCCAAGTTAAATGTGTTAGATGGGTAGTCTAGAAATGCCAAGGATGGGGCTTTTTACTAGAATAATGTTTGGGACCCTGGAAGGGTAGGGGTGGCCGCATCAGAGGAATCACAGTGGCACAGGGTAGTTACACAGAGGCCTGATATTTAGCAACCCCGAGTCACTTTCTTCCTGTGATGCACCCACAGAGCCGTGCGTTCTAAGGAGGTGGCTGGGTAGAGAGTCGCTGCTCGGCCACGTGGCTCGCCTTGTTGGTGATTCTGCAGATGGGCCAAGACCGGGGGGTTGTTGGAGGATGTTACAGAGATGCAGAGAGGTCTACGGTGCAAGCGGGAGTGAAAATGGGGTCCACTCAGCCATCGATCACTACTGGACTCTGACCAAGTTAGGGGAGACCACCCAGTGAATTAAAGCTTTCCCAAATTAAGCTGATCAAGAGGACAAAGTCCTTGAGCAAGGGTCAAAGAAGTGAGAGAACATTGTGAATCCCAGAAGAACTCAATCCACCAGCGGAAGAATATTCTTACCTTGGGTAGAGAAGGAAGATAGCAGAAATCTGAAAACAAAAAAATAAAAAAAAACAAAAAAAACAAAAAAAAACAAAACTCTCTTAAAGATAATGGGAAAGACTTAAGTGCTCAAGCTAAGTTTTAAACAAGATGAGTCTGTTTTAAATTTTTTCCCCAACTGGAGCAATTTTTTTTTTTTTTTGATGGGAAGAAAGGGTGAAAGAGTCTTCAAGAAGATTGAATCAGCTATACAAAATGAATAATCTGATTAATTTTTTTGAACATTTAAATTACTGTGCAAGTAAATTTGTAGCTTTGCTACAAATGTGAATTGTGCCACAGTAAACAAGTCATTTCACAATTGTGAGCCCTAATTCACATTTCCATTTGAAGAAATAAAGGAGTTGGTCTATGTAATTCTTAAGGACTTCTCCAGTTGGGAGAGTCTGTATGTATGTGTAATATGTCCTTTTTATGTAGAGGACATCGATGTCCCATTGTTTTAATTTACTTTTATGATAGAATCAAATTGATGTATGGAGCTGGACTCTTTCAGCCATGCTTGTGACCAGAGCCATCAATTTTGAAGACAGCAACCAAACCAAGGAATATGAAGCTGCAAAATGGAGCAGAGATGTCTCGTCTGTAGAAACAGAGCCTGCCACTTTGTGCTGATGAGGAAGATGCTCCAGCCAACACAAACAAATATTTCTCTGAGGTACTCCCCTGCTCTCCTCATCTGCCCACCATGCCCACCATGGCTCCAGCTGGGTCACAGAAGACTTTGTCCTAGAATACATTAAATCCCTAACTTTGTACATGCTTTTTCCATTAAAAACGTATTCTCTTTGTTATCTTCCTGACCATACTCACCTCTTCCCTATTATTTTATAGTCTTGTAAACTTCATAGATTTACCTTAAAAACATTATTTGTGACTTTTCCTGACTTTACTGACCTCGCTATCTTTCATCTGCTGTTCCAGGACTTTTGGGATCTGTCTCCATTGCAGCAAGTGTGCATTCCATAAGTATTAATGGGTCCATTCACTATTTTGAAATTTGTGGAGCTTAAATCATATTTCATTCTAACATATTAGTACCAGAGTGAATTCTATGCCCATCTCTGAATGCAAACACAAGTACTTCTCCATAATTCCCCTGAGGTCAGAAATGGTCCCTTAGTCAGCTTTATGGCTTCTAGAGTTCCAGATTCCACAGGTGTCCACAGGTAAATGGACACCTCTCATTCAACATCCAGACCTCCTTCCCTGTATCTTGTTCTATTGCATATTCCTTTTTCATGGCCCTTGTGTGTGTGTGTGTGTGTGTGTGTGTGTGTGTGTGTGTGTTTACCCATGTATTTCCATTTCTTTGTATCGTCTGTATTTCTTTCCTAAGAGTTTCATAGTTCTCCTTGTAGAGATTTTTCACCTCCTTGGTTCAGTATATTCCTATGTATTTTATTTTCTTTATAGCTATTGTGAATAGTATTGAGTATTTAACTCTCAGCTTGACTGTACTCGCTTAATATTTTGAGGTAAAAAAATTTAAAAAGTAATATTCTCATGTATTTTTCTAATTCCACTTGCTTACTTTTCAACCAATCTTTTCCATTGGTTATAAATGGATTTTTGGACAATTTGTAAACATTGTGACTACTATGGGTCAACATTTTGTAATTGAAAGGTGATGTTAGAAAATTACATTATAAATTACTTTGTGACTAAAGTTTTCTTAAATTTGCCCTGAGATAGTTATTCAAAGATCCATATTACTTTCTTATTCAAGATAAGAAAATAATGATTTTATCATGTTCATAACTATGATATGCTGTGATTTTAAATTTTAAATAGGAACAGGCAGGAACATACACAAATCTTGAATGTGCAGAACTTTCCTTCCATGACTGAACCAGAGATAGAACATGAGTCAATTTTATTCCTCACCTGGGAAAGCTAATATCACTTCCTCTGTACCCACTTTTGTTATATTCAGTAGAATAAATAATAAGAAAGTGACTCTATTTGTAAAGGAGAATGGTCCAGAAAACCTTGAACAGAAATTTCAAATAACATGGTAGTTACAAGCTGAGTGACTTATTTGTCACAGAATCAATAAAGCTATATGTGAGAGGTGATGGTAGAAAAACTAGACAAAAATTGTATAATATTGCAATAGAAATACACCTGGAAATGCTAAGAAATGAATTTGAAACCTATTTCATTGCTTGAATGGAGTCTGTGTTCTGAATGATAAGAGAACCCATTGTGGATTTTCCATCTGAATGATCTTTTGTAACTTAAGCCACAAGAACATCATGTGAAACTGCCCAGTGGAGATAATGCTGTGGTCTATGTGTGTTCTGAAACAGGCCATGGGCTTGGAATTAGTGAAGTAATTGATAATATCAAACTTCAGCATGACACATAATTTAATTTTCAAATGTTGAAATGAAAACTCAGCATCTCAGAGGTGTGCTGCTATCTTAACTGGCGCTCCTTGCATCACAGTGCATTGCAGATACAGAGGTTATTATTTTCTTTCAAAGTAAATAACTTTCTGATGCTGTTTTCTGAAAAATGCTGTTTTCTGGCAAAGTCGTTTTGTGAATGACCACCTTAAGAATGAGCATTGTGGTGTTGTCCTAAATCCTGTAGACAGTTGATTTTATTCTGATTTATTTAGAGCAATAGTTTTGCATTCAACCCCTATTGTTAAATATCAATTTGTACATATGAAGAAGATCCAACACATCTATAATGAGTAAAGTGTCAATGGAAAAGGAGTCAAACTCTGTAAAATAATTTGAACAGGTTTATTCTGAGCAAAATTTGAAGACCATGACCCAGAGCCATGCCCAAGAAGCCTTGAGCAAGTAGACTCTCTGTGGTTTGGTTACAGTCTGGCTTTATACATTTCAGGGAGACAGGGGTTACAGGTAAAGTCATAAATCAATACGTGGGAGGCATACATTGGTTTGGCCCCAAAAGGTGGGCCATCTCAAAGGGAGGGTTTGGGGGTTGAGGGGCTTACAGGTTACAGGTGGGCTTAAACACACTTTGATTTGTTAGAGCCATGAAGCTTTTGTCTTAAAAAGCCTTGGAATGTTTAAGATCAGTAAGTCTGCTAATCAGAGACAAGCCACTGGACATATTTGTTGCGTAAATTGAGGACCTGCAGGTTTGTCTTGCATAGCCTGGATCACAAAGAACGTCTCCAAGAAGGGAGGGAAGCATGATGAGGCATGTCTGACCTCCCTCCTCATGGCAGGCAATTTAGTTTTAGGATATCCCCTTGGCCAGGAGGGGGTCCATTCCATCAGCCGGTGGGGAGAGCCTTAAGATTATTTATTTATTTATGTCAGCATATTACAGGGATATACATGTTTAGGTTACATATATTGCCTTTGCCCCACCCAAGTCAGAGCTTCGAACATGTCCATGCCCCAGACAGTTCACAAAAGGCACTTGAAAAATATAACAAGCAAAAGATGGACAAATGTTGCTGCTTCATGTTATGACTTTCCAAACTAACTCCTGATTTTGTCAAATGCAAAGAGGAAAACCTGTCTCTACATCCACATTGTCTTTTTGTGTTATGTAAGGTAGAAGTCTGGCAGCATTTTCTGCTCCTCTTTGTTAATAGTTGACCTATCTGATTGACAGCATTCTCTGCCTCTTTATTACATATAGAATATAGTATCTAACATGTAATATATACAAAATATATTTATATATAAAGAGATACACATGCATCTATATGTGTATGTGTATATATGTTAGGTAGGAGTAGCGAGGGATTCCGGTCTCCTAGGGACAAAAGCCTCCTTGACTCTATTCCATGACTTGCACATCCCGCCAGGACTGAGTCCTGAAAACCTCCCAGACCGGCCCACCCCCTTCCAGCTCCACTGCTGCCGCTGAGTTTACCTTTCATTATCACTGGATTAGACTATTACAATCACTTCTTAATTCTTTTCTGCCATTTTTCTTACTCACTTTCCATATTGCTGTCAGACTAATCTTTCTAAAATGTAAATCTTATTTTACTTTCCTAGTTTTAAAAAAATTCAATGGCTTTTCAGGGTCGAATGAATACATTTCTAATTTTCAAACACAACATTCTACACCTGCTGTGTTTTCGTACCTGACCAATCACCTAGCTTTACCTTCTTCCTTTCTCATGTTCACAATAAAAGATCCAACTTTGCTCAACCAACTTCATGTTTTGATTCTGAGTTCTCTCGTAGCTTGGGACACTTTCATGTACTGTAACTGTGGCTTGAAATGCTTCTCCTTTCCTGTCTCGTTCATCCTTAAAGAATCAAGATTTAGTGCAAGCATTGACTCCTTGGAGAATTCTACTCATATCTCAGAAAGTTAGATCCTTCTCCTCTATGATTTCACAGTATCTTCTTTTGGTCAATAATATAGTATTTTCTATTACATGATGAATGGTGGTTTATATCAACTTGAGAAAGATAATATTTTATTCAGTTTTGTATCTTCAAGACCTGTAGAGTGTCTGCGAACAAGCAAGCACAGTTGCTTGCTCCATATACGTAGAAAGAATCAACAACGATTTTCCTTGAATCTTATTTTCTGCAAGGCTCCACAGAAACAGGATTATCAGCTAGGAATACAGTATGCTGTTTGAAGTTTCAATCTGCAAATATTAATATATTCTCCAAATGCCTACAATTTATCTGCAATTCAGAATATTGCCCTTCTGGACTCCCTAAGAGTGTACTCTGAACTATACAAGGAAACATCATACCATTGCTTTGGTCCTTAGTGCTGTTTACTTCAACCAAGATATGCCTTGAAGGTGATCTGCCTGCCGTATTTATCATCCACACATAGACAGCATCCAAAAGAGAGCATACTGGTGCCAGTTACCTCTTTTATCCACATCCTCCTCAATCTTGCTACCTCATTTGACCTTAATATCTCGTCCTTCCCTGTTACATGTTCTTCTCTCTTGATCTTTATATCATTGTACTCTCTTGGTTCTGTTCCCATTTCCCTGATTTTTGCTGCTTTAGATTGTCCTATCTGCCCATGCTTTCACTGATGCCCTCTTTCAAAATTCTGTCCTTAGCTATGAGCTCCTTCTAATCTCTACTTAATAATGATCTTAGCCATTTGTGTGACTTCATATTTTATATCTAAAGGTTTTTTTTTACCCAATACATATTTCTAGATTTGATATCCCTCATATATTTTTAAAACAATCTATTTTGTTGACATTTTCAAAGATATCTTAACAGCACCTCAATCTAAACATGTACAAAAAATTGTCTTCTTTACAAATATATCTCTATTAGTGTTTAACACTGTTGTTGTAGATACTACTCTCTAAATAACCCTGGAAGAAAATATCAGTGTTATTCATAATTTCTTATATTTCTTATCTCTGTGGGCAACAGATAAATTACCATATTAGAAAGAATTGTGAAGGGTCTGAGATTTTATCATACTTACAAGCTAACAAGTTAGCTGACTACAATTTCATGCATGTTGGCAGAAGACGCAGGACTCTGGGGTCAAAGACAAAGGATTTGATTGCTCATGGCACCCCAGACAGCAAGAGCATCGTGTTCACATCAGCTCCTTTTGACTCCTCAGTCGCATGGCTATGGGGCAGAGAAACGCCAGGTGGACACTGTACATGCAGTGGGTTTGTTTCACAGTTGAAGAGTGTTGAGCTTTGGAAACCTGAATCTTCTATAAGGGATATGTAAGCAAAACCATCAAAGCTTTGTCCTGAAGTGAGACACCATCTTTATTTTCCAAAGAGGTAGAAGATACAAATGTTTTTGAAAGATAGGGGCAAAGGGAGTAAATACCTCTTGCCCTAAAACATGCAGGAAGACGAGACACATATAAAGAATTGTTCCCTTATACATACCTTGCCTATTCTGTTGTCTGTTCCTCATATCTTACTAGTTGTGCAAACTTGGACAAGTTACTTATTTGTGCCATAATTTTTTCATATGTCAATGGGAATAGTATAATACCTAAAACAGAGTTACTATTTTTCAATGAGTTAATACATATAAAGTTTCTGTAGTAGAGACTGGCACATTATAAGTGCTCGTTAAGTTTAGTTATTTTTAAATAAATAAATAGTAATAAATTGTTATTACTCTTATCATCATTGCATTTACTCTTACTTTTCTATTTCCATTGCCACTGGCATTTAGTTTCTCCCTCTTCTACTTCAGTATACTTTTACTATGATTCCGCAACCAGACTCTCTTCTCCCTTTTATTTTTTAAACTGTTTCCAAAGCTTATTTCCTAAAATAAATAACAGTGCTGTCCATTCAGCTCTTTCAAATACTTTTGATAGTCCTGGGCTGCAGCCAGTAACTGGCCTGCGGTATGGCATTGAGAGGCCCTCCCAGTATGGCTTGTGCTAACTCTCTGGATGACTCTTTTCCCTTTAGACTTCAGTAGTTGTGACTTTTCTATATTTTGTGAACAGATTATGCACATTTAGGTCCTCACATATTTGCTCCTGCTGCTCCCTTAGCCAGAAACCACTTTGCTTTTTATCTATAAGTATGAAAATCCTTGTACTATGGCTAAGGTCATTCATACCATTGCTTTTTCAATGCACATACTCTGCCTTGCCTATCTTTCAAAGCTCTCTTGGTTGTAAAATCATTTCTAGAGACATATTCTCATACTTATCATCCAACCACTGTCTTTGTAGTTTTCCACTTCAACTTTTTAACCCATTTAGTTACCTGGTCTCTGCTTTTCAATATATTCCATTATTCTCTTCATTCTTGTGAGCTGATTTATCAGGCTCACTTCCCTGTAGCCATATGATCCACATGCCTGGCCTCCTTTTAGATATCTAATTTGGACGGATCCAGGTTGAACAATGTCCTACACTGCTTCCCCTGAAATACTGCTAAATATTAGCTCTGGGGTTGTGGCCCTACAAGTCTAGAAACAAATGATTAATGCTCTATAACCGTACTCTTCACTTTTTATCTAATACATATTTTTGTATAGGAGGCTTGTCATCTTAATACTCAAACTAAAAGCTCAGCATCAAAAAAATCATCTGTAGTCAAAGCTGTAAATACTAAGGAAATGTTTTAGTGAGCATAAAGAAAAAACACATCACCTTCTCAATTTAGCCTGTGTCAATTAAGACTGCGTAGGAGATTTATTGCAATTAAATAATTCTAAATATTATGTACAATTATAGTTAATTGAGCAAAAATGTAATGATATTCTAGAGAAAGAAGTAAAGGAAAAATCAATGTAAAATCTAAAAAATACATATTTTATATGTTGATCTGAACTCATAAAGGAAGTTAAAGTAAAGTTCTGGATTTATTGAGCCTCGTATCTCAATTGTACATCTGTTTATTGTTTTTATGGCACGTATTTCAATCTCAGAGCACAAGATTTCTTGAAAATCTTAGGATTGATGTTTGTGTCCTTTATAAAACCAAGCTCATCAAAAATGGTCAATAAATGGTCTTTGCCACATCTAAAAAAGAATCTATCAACTTAGAATGTTACTGTTTATTAGTACGCAAAGCTGAATCCATATGAGCAATGATTGAAAGATTAGTTAAGATAAAATATAAATTATTCTGTATATTAAAATGCACTCTAAATAAAATTTGATGGCAATCAACAAAATGAAAAAAATAATAAATGGTTAACCAATATCAAGATAGAGTTATTACAAATCAAAACAAAGGTACATATGATCAAATCAAATGTTTGCAATAGGAAGAAAAATAGGTAATGTAAGAAAGAAATAGTGAAATAGCCAGTAAACATGTGACTATAAGAAGTCATAAAGTCTCTTTCTAAATTTGCCTCATACATATTTAGTGCCCCTAATAAAAAGCTTAGCATATGCCTTTAGAGTATATGAGATGGAATGCCAACCATATACTGAGCCTTTGTAACCAGCGCAATGGCACGAGAGCCTGCTATGAAATGCCAAGAAGAGAATGGGAGGGTATCTCAGCACAAGATAGAGGGCAGTGATACGGTTTTCCCCTGGCCACTCTGGCTCGTGGATTAGGTATGTTACTATTTCTCATGAAGGATGTGATGGTAAGCAGGGTTATAATGGCAATAGATGATTCCAGATTGCCCTGCTGGCCAGTAGCTCATCTCATTCGTCAGTGACTGAAGGAGGAACTGTTTCACGTGTTTGGATGACCAGTGACTAAGTAGCCAGAGCCAGTGCGAGTCTCCTCCTTTTTTTCACTCAGATCCTCCCAACTATTCCCATCCTCCAGTGCAGTTTTCCATAAATTACAAGAGTGGACCATCCAGTGGATCTGTTTGGAGTAACCAGGATCACAAAAGAGATTAACTTGGTATCATATCAACTGAACACCTGGTTCTGATTTTTTCTTGGTTATAATCACTTTAAGAATTAATTAGTTGATTCTTATTCCAGTCTAGATTGTTATTTTTCTTCCCCCTAAGAAGGCTTTCCCATAATAATTCATTGTTTTTAAACCCAGATCAATGGACCACTAGATTCCTTTAAAACCCTAGGCCTTGAAGTTTTCTTGGTCCTGTGAAGCCTAAGCATAAAATAGGCACATCTGGTCAAAGGAAATCACATGTTCCAATTTTGATGACAAAAGAAGTATTGCTTCAATTAGCAAAGAGATTAGGCAGGACTCTCTGCATATCATTATTTTATTAATACCTATTTCTAATTAATATATGTTAAATGTACACGAAGACAAACACAGGTGGAGAAAATTCAGTATTTCTGCCCTCTTGTCAATGAACAGAGATGATTGATTTTATTTCTAAATTAAGATAATCAGATCTCAGAATAACAATGTTATTTAGCCGAAAAATATTCATTTAATGAAAGTCTTTAATAGAAATGCATTTTAGTTCTCTATTCATTTTTCTTTGTGGAACTTGATTATGTATATTTAATTGGCCATTTCTGATATTTTCCTGAGATTAATGCATGTCTGGGAAACTTTTTTCCCAGTTAAGCTTTATTTATTCATTATATTGATTATCTTTTAAAATCATTTTGCACTTGATTTTGAAAACTGTGGATATACTTTAGTTAGAATAGTCAGTTTCTAAATGCTAAGCCAAACTGCTGATGCAATTGAATTACTGTCCACATAATAATAGGCCTTTTATAAATTGATAAATGAATTGAGTGAATTAAAATAAACTAATCTGAACTCTATTCATGAATCTTTCCCTGAACCATTCTTTACATTCTTTGGAATAGAATTTAGATAGACTGCTCAATAGCTCCACAGATAGATGGCTAGATAAATAGACAGATATAGTCCCTCATGGATGGTTCCAGCAAAAACTGTCCTGTATAACTTATTAAATGCTCAGTTTAAAAATAAAAAAGTATATGAAGAGGACAATATTATTCTTGTGATTTTGAAAGAAATTATGACTTAATATTCTTTATGTTTTAATTACTAAAGCTCTAACAGTTTAGAAAAAATATTGAGTTTTCTAGGAAATATATCAACATTGTGGATTACAATGTGTATCATTTTATTGCTGATCTAAATGGGTACTCAGACTTTCCCCAGGGAGAAGCCATATTTTTTCACTGCATACTTTTCTTTATGGAAAGCCTTGTTTTAAATTAAATCATGTGTAATGATAATGTGAAGTTCTTAAAAGTTACAACCAATCCAGAATTTTTTGCACTCAAGATTCTGAGGAAAAAACAAAATCATAAACAAAATTTAAAAGTTGTCACTTGCCAGCCAGGGAGCATATATTCAATGATGACATATTGGACATCCCCCTGTGTAGGTTCTGTTCTTGACTCTAGGGATACAGAAAATAGCAAGCCATACAGTTACTCTGCTCTCATGAAACCCATAATGCAAAGGATGAGATGAACTTTAACAAACAATTATAGAAATTGCTATTTAATGGCAATTGCAATTAGCACAGCATGCTTTGAGAAGGTAACATACAGACCTCACTCTGCTGTGTGGGTATCTGTATGTCTTGCCTGAGGAATGGACTTTAACTTGGGTTGTAGCTGGAAGGAGTGTAACTGACCATATAAAGTGGCATCCAAATCAGTAAGTACTAAATTAAGAGTGATTTTTATAGGATAGATTATGCATATTTTAGAGGAAAGTTTTACAAATTTTTTAGCTACCTCCAATCATATGAAAATGTTGAATGACATGACTACATATAAATAAAGACCAGATGGCAGAGCAATCTAGTGATGAAAATTGGAATAATCAGGAGGAAAACTTGAGCTGATTATAAAGGATAAGTAGGTTTTGAGTAGATAGCATAAGAGGAACAGCCTATTTTATTTCATTTACTCAATATCCAGCCAATGTTTATGATGGACCTAGTACATTTTATTTGTATTTCCAGAACTTTGTTGAGTTCTGGGAATACAAAGCACAATAAGCATTACTTCTCTGCTTTTGAGGAGTTCATTTTCTAAGAGATTGTGTGTGTGTGTGTGTGTGTGTGTGTGTGTATCCAAAACTGTCAATGTAGCATATAACTAACCTTGACAGAAATATGATCACTGCTTCAAGAAAAGAGTGAATAACTGTGCAGGGAAATGGAAAATAATTCTAATAACAACTTACTACAAGGCTTAGTGCATACTATGTGTCAGTAATTGCTAGAGCTCAGTTATTAATTCATGCAAATTATGGGTAGAGATTCCTTTTGGGCTCTATTAACAAATGAGAAAACTGAGGCACACAAAAGTAAAAGAACTTTTGTAAGGTCATATAAGCAGTAAATGGTAAAGTTTAGATTACATGGATTCTGACTCCAAAATCCATGTTCTCCTATACAGTTTATATGATCATTTTTGCAAGGGGAAAAAATAGGATATTATTGCGTGTGTTAGAGCAGCTGGCACCCTCAAATCCCAGTGTGATGTCAGCATCTTTGATAAATCAACACATTCCAAGATCTGGTTCTTAGCTCTCTAGGCTTGGAAATTCAACATCATTTGTTGATACTAATGTAATTTTGCATAGAGATTAAGTAATGCTGATCAGTTATGCTATAATAACTAGCCTGGAGCAGCCATGCACATTTAAGAGCTTGAAGTCAGATGCAATGGGAATTGAATCCTAACTTCACCACTCAGTAAATGGTTGTCCTTGACCAAGAGACTTAATACTTCATTTTTCTCATATGTAAAATGAAAACGTTACTAACATATTGGATTCTTGTGATGCTTAAGTTTGTGTGTGTGCATGTGTGTAAAGCAATTTGAAGAAGTGCCTGGATCACAGTAATAAATCTATTATCAGGATTGCAATGGTCCTCATTTCTGCAGTTGCATTAATAATTGAAGTATACCTGAATTAAGTGTTTGTCAGGACAGATTTTCTTCTGAACACTGTAGGCAAGGTAATGTCACTGTTAACTTCGGTTACTGTAGCTTCTATGGAGCAGTACTACCATTAGGCTCCAGTTTAAAGATGGGGAAACTGAGGCATACAGAGAAGTAAAGAAACTTCTAGCTTTTTCTTCACCAGTACCACTCCTTCCTGAGCAACTCATTATTTCTTTAAGTGTGTAAATGCATATGACCTCGTGACCATCTGCTGGAACTGGTAGCTGGCCTGGCTCATCTACATGACTTTGTGAATATCAACTTTGACCCATCGTATGTTTGGTTGATAGTTCAATGTTAGTGGTTACTGACTACATGTGGAATGAGAGAGAAAGAAAAGAACTGAGAATGTCACTAACGCTTTTATTTTTGGTGCTTGTTTCTATGGTGATGCTAGTAACCTTGAAAACGTAGTCAAGGTGGTAGATGATACAGCAAAATAAGTTTTAGATATACTGACTTTATAAATAGAGATGGCCTAATTGCTCCCACCTTTAGGCATCTAAATATGCAAAATTTCATACATTGTCCTTTTAAAGGTATAATTGCATTGAAATAGGACAAAAAACATCTTATAAAATAATTTAATTGACAAGTATATGAAGCAAAATGTGTTTCACCTTCCCCTTCCAAACCTACTCTCCTCCTAGGGGTAAACACTGTTAAAAGTTAGGGGGGCAGGTCTTTGCAATTGTGAGTTGTGCTGCTATAAACATTTGAGTGCAGATGTCTGTATTATAGAATGTCTTTTTTTCCTTTGGGTAGATGCCCAGTAATGGGATTGCCGGATCACATCTAGTTTTAGCTCTCTGAGGTATCTCTATTACTTTCCATAGGGGTGGTACCAGTTTGCAGTCCCACGAGCAGTGTGTGAATGTCCCTATCTCTCCACATCCTCGTCAATACTTGTTCTTTGGGGACTTTTTGGGATGGGCACGCGTGTAGTTCTGACACAGGTGAGGCAAAGGCAATATGTAAAACCCAAATATTTGTACCCCTGTAATATTCTGAAATTAAAAAAAACCCTGAAACTATTAAGATGCTATAATAGAAAATATTAATAAATTCTACTAAGTAAAAAACTAAGTTAGGTGACCAGGCATCTGGAACTTAAGTGATCCCAACACGTGTTATATTTATGTATCAGATTAATCTTATGTGCCACTATGGTCCTCTCACTCTCTCTTTT
This sequence comes from Microcebus murinus, assembly GCF_040939455.1. NCBI lineage: Eukaryota > Metazoa > Chordata > Mammalia > Primates > Cheirogaleidae > Microcebus > Microcebus murinus. The sequence continues at coordinate 10,358,465 of NC_134126.1, read as the reverse complement.
CTCCTGGGCCCTTGGCTGCTGGTCTCTGACTGAGACTACTAGGACAGCCAGCTCTGTGTGGGTGACCATCAATCCACGCAGGGACAACTCAACAGTGCTTGAGTTGTTGAGGCCTCTCGGCATCCTTGTCAAGGCCTCCATCGAGGCAGGTCTCTCTAGTTTGTCCACTCATATATCTCAGGAGTGCAGAAGGACTGACGCCTGTGAAGCAAACATGTGGTATGTGGGAAATGAGAGTTCCTGGATAAAACCTTTCTTCTTCCCCAGGATGAATTGTCTTGTTCTGAGAAGTAGTTATTTCTCTGGGAATACCGTCCCTAGAGATCACACAATCACTGGGGACAAACACTAAGCAGCGCCTTGCATCCTAGTGTTGGTCCTTTCTGCTTGTTACTGCTCCTATTTCCTAGAATTACACTCTTTAGTACTAATACTCTAGTAGCATATGAGCCTTTGCTTCAGGATTTGCTGCTTTCAGTGAATATCAGTGCAAGATAATGTAGTGAACTAGATGTATGGAAATTATTGTACATCCCTAGGTGGAGAGGTCTCTTTTTATGTTGTTTCTTTTTAATATATCTGGCTATATTTAACAACATTATTTATGTTGTCATTTTTTGATCAACCTTTACATTTTTTATTTCATTAAGATTCAATGGGATATGTTTTCTTTATGCTTTATTTTTTAGCATTTCAATATATTTGCTGCATTATGAGTGGACATTTTTCCAGTATAGTTTATAATTGTAACAGTTAACAGTTCCATTAAAATATCATTGTAGACATATATATTATTGCTTTAAGGTAGATTCTGAAGGTGAAATTCTGAGTTCACATGGCAAATTTTTATTTATTTATTTAAACTTCATTCTTTTTTTTATTTCAGCATATTATGGGGGTACGTATGTTTAGATTACATGTGTTGCCTTTCTGTCCCTTCCCCCCGCTACGTCCCTCCCCCTGGAGTCAGAGCTTCAAGCTTGTTCATCCTCCAGATGGTGCCCATCCCACTCATTATGTATGTATATACCTATCCCTTCTTCCCCCCCTCCTATCTGCCTGATGCCCAATAAATGTTATTCCTATATGTCCACTTAGGTGTTGATCAGTTAATACAAATTTGCTGGTGAGTACATGTAGTTCTCATTTTTCCATTCTTCGGATACTTCACTTAGTAGTATGGGTTCCAGCTCTAGCCAGGAAAATACAAGATGTGCTATATCACCATTGTTTCTTATAGCTGAATAGTACTCCATGGTATACATATACCACATTTTATTAATCCACTCATGTATTGATGGGCACATGGGTTGTTTCCACATCTATGCACATCTATGCACAAATTTTTATTTTTTTCTTCAAATTATGTTTCTGTAAAAAACATGATTCATACTACATAAAACTGCTATTATTAATATTTACTTATGTTAGTCACTAGTAGATGGATGTTAAATATGTTACTGTGGATTTTTTTCTAGCTTTATTGAGGTATAATTGACAAACACAAATTGTATATATTTAAGGTACACAATGTGATGATTTGACACATGTATATATTGTGAAATGATTGCCAAAATCAAGCTAATTAACACATCTATCACCTCACATAGTTACTATTTGTTTATGACTAGAACCCATAAGATCTACTATCTTAGCAAATTTTAAGTATAAAATACAGTATTATTAACTATAGTCACCATTCTGTACATTAGATCTCCAGAACTGATTCGCCTTGTAAATAAAGTTTGTACCTTGCGTCCAACACCTGTCTATTTCCTCCACCCCAGGTCCTGGCAATCACCATTTTACTCTCTGCTTGGTGAACTTTTTTAGATTCTACACGTAAGTGAGATCCTATAGTATCTGTCTCTCTGTAACTGGCTTATTTCACTTAGCATAATGTCATCTAGCTTCATCTAGCATAATGTCATAATGGCATCCTGTTGTAACAAAAGGCAGAATTTCTTTTTTACAGCTGAATAATGTAAAATTCTGTGTGTGTGTGTTTGTGTATCATGTTTTCTTTATCCATTAAGCTGTCGATGGACATTTAGGTTGTTTCCATAAACCACAATTTTGGCTATTGTGAATAATGCTGCAATAAACATGAAAGTTCAGATATCTTTTGGGACACTGATTTTAATTCATTTGTATATATATCTAGCAGTGGTATTGCTGGATCATGTAACAGTTCTATCTTTAATTTTTTGAGAAAACTTCATACTGTTTCCCATAATAGTTGTGCCAATTTATAATACTACCAACAGTTGCCAACACTTGTTATCTCCTGTCTTTTTGATAATAGGCATCTTAACAAGTTAGAGGTGATATCTTATTGTAGGTTTTTTTTTTAATTTCCCAAATTTTTTAGTAATATTTTATATATATTTATTTATAATGACAAATTAAGGCAAAAGACATTTAAATTTTTTTTGCAACTGGATTTTTTTTTCCAAAATATTAAGGGGGTAATAAACATATGAAAAAATGCTCAATGTCACTAATCATCAAGGAAATGCACATTAAAACCACAATGAGACATCACCTTACCTCATTGTACTTTTGATGTGCAATTTCCCTGGTGATTAGAGATGTCGAGCACTTTTTCACGTATCTGGTAACCATTTGTATGTCTTCTTTAGAAAAATGTTTATTTAGGTTCTTTGCCTGATTTTTAATTTTTTCTTTTTTGCTGTTGAGTTGTACAAATTCCTTGTATATTTGGAATATTAGCCCTTTGTCAAGTATATAAATATATGGTTTGCAAATACATTCTGCCATACGGTAGGTTGCCTTTTCCTTTTGTTGATTGCATCCTTTGCTGTGCAGAAGCTTTTTAGTTTGAGCAGTCCTGCTTATTTTTACCTTTGTTGCCTGTGTTTTTGGTGTCATAGCCAAATAATCATAGCCATAGCCAATGTCAAGGAGGTTTTCATTCTAAGATTTTTACAGTTTCAGCTGTCTTTAATCCATTTCAAGTTAATTTTTGTGCAAAGTGTCAAATGAAGATCCAATATCATTTTCTTGCAGGTGAATATCCAGTTTTCCAAACACTATTTATCAAAGACTGCCATTTCCCCATTGTGTATTATCTATATGTGTGTGATTATTTCTGGATTTTCTATTGTGTTCCATTGATATGCATGTCTGTTTCCAGTATGATAGTATTTTGATTATTATAGTTTTGTGATTTATTTGAAGGTCAGAATGTGTGATGGCTCTAGCTTTGTTCTTTCTCAAGATTGCTCTGGCTTTTCAGAGTTTTTGTGGTTCCATACAAAACATAGGATTGCTTTTTTCTATTTCTGTGAAAGATGATACTGCAATTTTGATAGGAGTTGCATAGAATTTGTAGATCACTTTGGGTAGTATGGACATTTTGTTAATTAATCTTGTTAAAGATTAATTCTTCCAATCCATGAACATGGGATATCTTCCCATTTATTTGTGTCATCTTCAATGTTTTTATCAATGTTTTATAGAGTTTAGTGTACAGATCTTTCATCTACTTGATTAAATTTATTTTTAAGTATTTTATTCTTTTTGATGCTATTGTAAATGGGATGATTTTCTTAATTTATTTTTTATATAACTAACTCATTGTTAGTAGATAGGAACACAACTAGTTTTTGTATACTGATTTTATAACCTGCAATTTTACTGAATTTGTTTATTAGTTCTGGAAGTTTTTAGTAGACTCTTTAGGGTTTTCTCTATATATGATCATGTCATTGTCAAGAAGAAATAATTTAACTTCTCCCTTTCTGATGTGGATACATTTTATTTGTTTTTTGTCTAACTGCTGTAGTTTTAATATAATATTCTAGATTACAGTGAGATAGAGTATCATTTTGAATATTTATTGACCATTTCCAGTTTTTGTTGTTATTATTGTTGCTATTGTTTATTTTTAGTTGAATTGCTCACTAACTTCCTTATAACTTCACTAGTTCATGTTTGGTTTTCTTTTTTCTTAGTGGTTTGTAGAAGTTCTTCATATATTATGAAACATATTTTCATATGTATCTCATGGATGTTATTTATATTTTAACTTTGATTATGGTGTTTTTATCTTTATAAATTCCAAGTTTTCTTATATAAGCATTTCCCTTATTCTTTTAAATTTTATTTATTGCTCCAAAAGACTTTCCTCATTCATATCTTACTAAAAATAAAGTTTTCTTCTAATTAAATGTAGTTTTTCTGGTGCTTTTGGGATTGTAATTCATATCTAAAGTTTTTATATGTACTGTGAGATAGAAATTAATCTTACTTATTTTTTGTCTTAAACCAGTAGACAAGTGTTAAAATCTTACTTGTTAAATATACTATTATTTTCCCATTGATTCAAAATTCCACATTTATCCTAAGCGCTTTCTTTTACTCTTTCTTCCCCATCTTCCTTTTCTAGACCTTCTATTTTGTATTGGCTTTTATTGGTGTTGTCTTGCTAATGTTCTGGTGTCTAGATTAGTAAAAAGTTATCATATAATTTTGCACCAAGGAAAGAGGAACATCCCATATATAATATTTTAAATGTTGGTTATTCTGTTGTACTTGTCTTCCAATATAAAATCTTAGATTCATTTTGTTTTTATATTTTAAAAAATCACTTAGGATTTTGATTGTCATTCCTTTTAATTTATAATTTAATTTGGGGAGAACTGACAGTGTCACTATATTGAATATCATACTTCATGAAGTCAATGGCCATACTACCATAAATGTGCCCAGTCTCTTCTGATCTTGGAAGCTAAGCAGGGTTGCCCAGTCTCTTCTGATCTTGGAAGCTAAGCTAAGTACTGGTTAGTACTTGCATGGGAGACTTCATGTATTAAAGTAACTTGGATATTATTTTACATACCAAATAAAGTTGAAAAAATAATATTAGTATGAGTTTTCACATTTTTTAAGATTGTTCTTTGATTTTTTATACAAATAATATTGTATTGAGAGTTAAATTTTTCAGTACTTTTTAGGGATATGAGAGTGCAGGGTGTCATCTGTATGTTGATCTTAAATTGGTGATTTATTGCTTACTCATGTTTGCAGTTTTTTAACTGACTCTTGTATTTGATCTCTTAATCAATTTGTGTATTGTGTCTTTCTCTTTGGAATATTTAGGATCTTTTAGGAATATTTAAAATGAAAAGTAATGGTGTATATCCTTGTTTGGCTCCATATGTTAATGGAAATCTGTTTCTCCATTAAGTTTGATATTTCTTATAGAATTGATACAGAAGAAATTTTCTTATATTTCTAGTTTGTTAAATTGTATTTCTTTTTTAAAAATCAGAAGTGTAGTGTTCATTTTAAGATAACTATAGTATATCCAAGTGGTAATGTTGAATACTAGTTGTAATATCACAGGTCAAGAGAATGATCTGAATAGAAGAAAAAAAAAAAACTCAGCAAACTTCATAATACGAATGAATGATAAAGATGCACAAGTGAATGATATCATGAGGAGAATCTATTTCCAACAGGGAAACAGGCTGACTCCTTCTTGCTTCCATTGATCTTTGTACGTACTGCCTTTACACCATTTATGGCATTATATTATAATTATTTACTATAAGATATTCCTTTACATTCTGAAATAATTGGGCTCATTCTTCACTCTATTTGTCCTTAGTGTCAAGCACAGTGACTAACAAGGTAGCCATTTAATACATGTTTTTCCAATAATGGTAAGATAAGGAATAGCCAAATGTATCTAGGAAATCCAGGAGAAAATTCTGGCCAAATGATGGTAATATTACAAAGATTAGGTTAAAAACCCAGGAGAGAATCTTGGATTAAAAAAATTGGAGAATATCAGGGACTTTAGCAAGATCAATTTCAGTTAAGTGATGTATATGGGAGCTAGAAAGTAATGTAAGAAAAATGAAGGTAAGAAATGAATTGGAGTAAGATAGAAGATAGTATTGTTTCAAAAACCTTGAGAGTTACACCAAAAAGATTGAAAGGATATTTAACTTGTGGGAGAGGCAGTTTTAATGTTACTAATTTTAAGAATGAGAGAAATGTTTTAAGTTTTGGGTTACAAAGATGGGCCATTGAAAAAGTTTAAATATGATTCTGTTTATCCATGAAGTAGGGGTAATTGAATTTCAGATAATGTATAAGTTCTAATTTTTTTTTAAAGCCCATGACTAGTAATTTCAAGGGATCCATTAGTTTACTTTCCTCATTTATTGAGAAAAAAATATTTTGCTATCTTGTTTTAGGATGGTCAGAGAAATATAGACAGAACATAATAATTAATAAATACATTTGTAGACTTGGGTCTGAGGAAAAATGTAGATAAGTAATAAAAAGTCATTTTCCATTTACTGATCACAGCTGATTTCAGGGCTGGGTCATCCAAAACAATTTGCTACATCTGGGAAAGCACATTCAATCTCCTTTTGCATAATGTTTGAAGTAAGCTTTTGTACATGATAAAATGTGAAAGTCTGTACAAAAGTTTTTATTATTCAAAACTGCCTTCCTTGCAGAATATGTCATCTGGATGTTTACATAAAGATTCAAAATTTGTATTTTATTTTCTTCATTTTGGGTTCAGCATGAGCTGATGAAAGAACAACCAGGTCAGCAGTTTTGTCACTATAGAACTGCAGAAAGAGAGTTCAAATTGTACTTAGCCCCCTCCTAGATGGTATTTGAGGGTTGTAAAGAAGATGCTTTTCACTTAAAAATCTGATGCAATTAACCAGCTTTGAATTTTCTTGCATCAGCAAATCTTATATTTGAGTGATCTAAATGATTGCTGACACAAACTCTCGGCTAAGAAGGAAGAACTTTTCTTAGTGTATAAAAAGGTACCTATCATTGCTCTTTAAATTGAAAAACTAACATATAAGTTGCAACGGCTTCCAGTAAATTAAGTTGGTATATGTCTGTAAGAAATAGCTATAAGCTTAAGTCAAGATAATCAAATCAGAGTGGAGGAGTAACAACATTTTTTCAACCTTCCAGAATTGTTTTAATTCCTTGAAAATGCATATCTGTACCTTTGTTACATATAGTTTGTCTGTTTAACATATAGTTTCACTCATTCAATTTTCAGTTTATAGGAGAAATTCACTCCATTTGACATGAAGTAGTACTCCTATGTTTCACAATTATAGCTTATTTATTCACAGAATGGCATGACAGAAACAAAATTCACCTTAGAGCTGTGAGTGAACATGGATGTAATTATCCATTACACCAGTTACTTGCAGTGTGTCCTTGAGCCAGTTGCTTATTTTTCAGAGCCCCGATTTCCTCACCAGTACCATACAAATAATGCCAGCCACCTCACAGATTTGTTGAATTAAATAAAAGTGCATTTAACTACACATGGTAATAATTAGTGCTAACAAAACTTGAGTCCTTATCATATCTCTGAGTGCTTTCTTTGTACAATTGCACCTAATCTTCATAATAATCATGAGGTGGGAGCTCTCCTTATTCAGTGAAGAAGTGATATATTTAGAGATCTAAGATTGCCTTCTTTCTCTCAAAATTATAACCTATTTCTTTGTGTTTTTAAACATTCTGTTTTTAATGTCCATAATTTACATGACATGGAGCCTGAATAGGGTCTGATAAGAAATGCATTTCCCAAACTTAACCTTAACTGAATAAGTTTAATTATCCATAAATATAAACTGTGAGTCATTTCTGATTTACAGACTGAAATCATTCATTCATAGATTCTGCTCTATTGCATGCTTGGTGTGTCACTATTATTATATGTGGGGGATACAGTAGAAAACAAAGTAGTTGGCCGGCCGCGGTGGCTCATGCCTGTAACTCTGGAAGGCCAAGGTGGGCGGATTGCTCAAGGTCAGAAGTTCGAAACCAGCCTGAGCAAGAGCGAGATCCAGTCTCTACTATAAATAGGAAGAAATTAATTGGCCAACTAGTATATATAGAAAAAATTAGCCGGGCATGGTGGCACATGCTTGTAGTCCCAGCTACTCAGGAGGTTGAGGCAGAAGGATCACTTGACCCCAGGAGTTTGAGGTTGCTGTGAGCTAGGCTGACACCATGGCACTCACTCTAGCCTGGGCAACAGAGTGAGGCTTTGTCTCAAAAAAAAAAAAAAAAAAAAAGAAGAAGAAGAAGAAGAAAACAAAGTAGTTGTGGTCTTTGCTCTCATGTAGCTTACATTCTGGTGGAGGAGACACACAGGAGTCATAAATAATCAGATAATTATAGACAATTACAATAACCATGTAGGAGAATGGAAGAAGTAGGACTGACTAGGAAAACCTAAAAAGATGGCAAAGAAGTACAGAGTCCAAAAGGGATTAGAAACAATAAATTTTGTAATAACCACTTTGGGTGTCATGATTATCTCCATCAGATTCCAACTATTTATTATCAAAAAGTAGATGACTAGATTGATCTAACTATATCAGAAATAAAAGCTTCTGGTTTAATGTGATAGAAGATCTAATATCAAGTGGTTTATATGTAGGCACATTTATCTCATTACAAGGAAAGAAATTGAGACAGATAAAGAATCCAGTGTTAATTAATTCACTGACATGATGTTGTCACTTAAATTCCAGGGTCTGACTGAATTCAAGATGGCGGACTAGAAGCCTACACATGTTGCTATCTAGGAGAGGATCAGAAACTGCAAGCAGATGCCCATCTATGGATGGACCCTCTTGGAGAGAGCATTGTAAATTATCAGAGAAAGAAAGGATACACTCAGAGTGAAGGAGATGGGGACAAAGAGTTCCACTAGCCAAGATCGGAAGGTACCTGGGGGAGACTTATACATGTAGGGAAGTGATAAAGAAGAGAACCCCAGGGCCCCAGCTTCCTATGTAGACAATGCAACTTGAGCTGTGCAGAGCTCCCAATACCATCATGGGCCTTCATACTTATCAAGGAATGTTTGGAGACAGTTTAGTAAAGTTGCAATGGAGAGGAGGTTTAGCAGGAACATGTTGGCCCGGGTTCCCAGGTTGCTGACACCACTCTGACCTTTTGGGTCTGGGGAACCCAATCTGCACAGGGATTAGCTTAGCTGCAACTGCCCAAACATCACCTCTTGCTAGGCTGAGGCCCATGCCCTGCAGAACTGGGTGCTAAATAGAAGTTCAAGCCCCTACACATGGACCCATATCCCTATGGACCTGCACATCAACAAGAAGGCTGTGACCTTGCAGTCCTGTGTGCTGGATGGAGAAAAAGCCACCTGGCCCCATGTGCCACTCAGAGACCCATGCCTCCATGGACCTGCAGACCTGCATGACATGCAGTGGACCATGGTTCTTGGTTTTGAATATTGGACAGCAGGCCACACCCCCCTGTGGCCCCAAGCCCTGACCAGCCCCCTAGTCCTGCATGTTGGCTGGTGAGCCATGCTCCATGGCACTGTGCAACAATATGCCTGTGGTCCAGCTCTCCACCATGAACCCAGTAGCCACAATTCACCCCCTGTCACATACTGTCATTACCTACACTTGAATGGACCAAATGCCCGTGGTCCTGACACCTATGGCCACCACCTAGATAGCCTTGCAAAACAGCCACTACCACCACCCAGGAGACCGAGAGCAATCTTCCACAATGCCTGCCCCAATGGAGAGGGACTTACCCAGCCCCCTATCCAAGCTTGTGACAGCAGTCGGCCTGGGGACCAACCTACCACTCCACATAAAGATCCTCCAGCAGTGGCTCAGGTTCCATGACCCAACCAGGTACTGGACATGATCTTGTGACAAATCCAGGTACCTTCCAAGGTCCCATAACCTGCCTTGCCACCAGATGTAATCCTGTGATCTGTGAAGGCACTCCATACGATCCTGTGACCCACCACTCTGTAAGCTGCCATCCTGTGATGCATCCAGGTAATTACCAAGGTCCTGCGACCCATCCAAGGGCTGACCAAGATCATGCCACCCACCTCCATGGAGAGAGACTTGCATAGGCCCCTGCCCGAACTTCCAACAAGGGCCTGGGGACCAACCTATCAATCTGAACAAATATCTCCCAACCCTAACTTGGACTGTAACAACCACAGGAGATTGAGATGATGCAGGAGAACGATTGTGTTACAGGTTCTCAGTGCATCCACCCATCTCCTGCTGAGCCAGTCTTTTGGAATAGGACACAAAGAATTATCAAGGGACCTCTCCTCCTTCTCAGCAAATAGAGGAGTCTTCAACAAAAGAGAATAAATGTGCTTCAACCTATTAGCTCACAGCTAAAAGGTTTCAGATGAGAAGAAACCAGCAAAATATATATATATATATATATATATATATTGGCAACATGAAAAAACAAGCTAGTTTGACACCCCCAAAGGATCACAATAGAACTTATTGAAGGAAACTGTTGGCATTTCAGAAATGGAATTCAAAATATAGATGACATACAAGATGAATGGAGAAGATTAAGTTGAAAACTAACACAAATAAACCAAAAAATTTTCAGGAAATGAATGAAAAATATGGAAAAAATATTTCACACAGATTGAAAATAAAAGCAAGCAGATTAGGCCATTCTCATATCAGGTAAAACAGAATTTAAATCAACAATGATAAAAAAAAGACAAAGATGGTCATTATATAATGGTAAAGGGAGCAACTCAACAAAGAGACATAACAATCTTAAATATATGTGCACCTAACATAGGAGGTTCCAATTTTATTAAGTAAATTCTTATAGATCTAAGCAAAAAATAAAACATGATGTCTTAATTGTCAGGGACTCAACAGTCTACAGACAGAACTGAACAGACCATTGAAGCAGAAAATGAATAAAGAAACACTGGACTTAAACACAATTCTAGAACAAATAGACCTAATAAACATTTACAGAACATTCTGCACCATAACTGATGAATGTACATTCTTCTCAACAGCTCAGGTGTCAAATACCAAGATTGATCATATCTTAGGTCACAGAACAAATCTGAGTTACTTCAATAAAGTAAAAAATAAATAAAAAAAAAATATTATGTATCTTCACAGACCACAGTGGAATAACACTAGAAATCAACTTTAAGAGAAAGACTGAAATCTACACAAAGTCATTCAAATTAAACAACATGCAGCTGAATGATCCTTGGGTCAATGATGAAATTAAGATGGAAACCAAAATATTCCTTGAATGCAATGACAACCTTTCAAAAATCTATGGGATACAGTAAAAGTAGCCCTAAGGGGAAAAGTTATAGCTATAAATGCTTACATCAAGAAAACAGAGAGATAACAAATTAACAATCTAATATCGCATCTGAAGGAATTAGAAAAAGGAAAACAAACCAAATTCCAAACCAGCAGAAAAAATAATGCTCACAGCAGAACTAAATAAATAGAAACAAAAAGTATAATAAAAAGAGTCAAAGAAACAAAAAATGGGTTCTTTGAAAAGATGAAATCAATAGACAACCAGCCAGATTAACCAGAATAGAAGAGAAAGAAGTCAAATAGCCTTAATGAGAAGTAAAAAAAAAAAAAAAAAAAAAAAGACATTCCAACAGATACCACAGAAATAGAAAATATAATCATGAATACCACAAAAACTCTATACAAACAAACAAGAATATCTAGAGGAAATGGATAAATTTTGAAACACACAAGCTCTTGAGCCAGAATCAGGAAGAAATAGAAATCCTGAACAGATTCATAACAAGATTGATGCAGTAATAAAAAACCTCCTAACAAAAAGAAGCCCTAGACCAGATGGATTCACAGCTAAATTCTACTAGATCTATAAAGAAGAACTGATACCTGTCCTACAGAAATTATTACATAACATCAAGAAGGAGGGATTCTTCCCTAATTCATTCTATGAAGCCAGTTATCACATGGATATTGAAGCCAGGAAAGGACACAACAAACAAAGAGAACTACAGAACAACATCCCTTATGAACATAGATACAATAATCCTTAAGAAAAATACTAGCAAACCAAATTTAACAGATCATCAAAAAAATAATCCACTATGATCAAGTGGATTTTATCCCAGGAATACAAGGAAGGTTCATCATAAGCAATTCAATAAATGCGATTCACCATATAAACAGAAACAAAAACAAAGACCATACAGTCACCTCAATAGATACATAAAAAGCATTTGATAAAATCCAGCACCTGTTCATGATTTAAAAAAAAAAAAAAACCCTCAATAAACTACGGATAGAAGGGTCATACTTGAAAATTATAAAATTTATATATGACAAACACACAGCCAACATCATATTCAATGGGGAAAAGTTGAAAACATTCCTCCTAAGAACTGGAACAAGACAAGGATACCCACTATTACCACTTTTATTCCACATAGTATTGAAAGTCCTTGCCAATCAGGCAAGAGAAGGAAATAAAGGGTATCAAAATTAGGAAAGAGAAGATTAAACTATCACTCTTTGCTGACAACATGATCCTGTATTAAAATACCCCAAAGTTCCACTAAAAGACTTCTGAGATTGATAAATATATTTGGCAAAATCTCAGGTTATAAAATCAATGTATACAAATCAGTAGCATTTCTGTATACTAATAACAGGCAAGCTGAGAGTCAAATCAAAGACTCAATATTCACAACAGCTACAAAGAAAACAAAATATCTAAGAATGTACTTAATCAAGGAGGTGAAAGATCTATATAAGGAGAACTAAAAAGTACTGATGAAATAAATTATATGTGGTACAAACAAATGGAAAAAACATCTCTTGCTCAAGGATTGGTATAATTAATGTTTTTAAAATGTCCATACTGCCCAAAGTGATTTATAGATTCAATGCAATCCCTATAAAAATACTAGTATCATATTTCACAGACCTAGAAAAATTAATTCTAATCTTCATTGGGAACCCAAAAAGAATCTGAATAGCCAAAGCAATCTTAAGGAAAATGAACAAATCTGGAGGCTTCACATTATCTGACTTCAAATCAAACCACAGGCTATAGTAACCAAAAGAGCATAGTACTGGTATTAAAGTAGACTTAGACGAATGAAAGAGAATAGTGAACCCAGAAATAAAATCTTGTACATATGACCAACTGATCTGCTTTGTCAACAAAGCAGACAACATACAATGGAGAAAGGAAGCCCTGTTCAATAAATGGTGTTGGGAAAACTGGATAGCCACATGCAGAAGAATGAAACAGGATCTCTACCTCTCAACATATACACAAATAAATTCAAGATAAATAAAAGACTTAAATGTATGGCATGAAACCATACAAATTCTAGAGGAAATCATGGGAAAAACTGTCCTAGGCAAAAAATTTATGACATTCTCCTAAGGAAAGAATTTACGATGAAGACCCCAAAGGCAAATACAGCAACAATAAAAATGAATGAATGGGATTTAATTAAATTAAAAAGCTTCTGCACAGCAAAGGAAATAATCAACAGAGTGAATAGACAACCTTACAGAATGGAAGAAAATATCCACAAACTCTATATCCAGCAAAGAACTAATACCCAGAATCTACAAAGAATTCCAACAAATCAATAAGAAGAAAACAAACAGCCTCATCAAAAAGTGGGCAAAAGACATAAACAGAAATTTTTCAAAAAAAGATTAACTAGTGGCTAACAAACACATGAAAAAATGCTTAACATCACTAATCATCAGGGAAATGCAAATTAAAATTACAATGAGATACATACCCTCTTGTCCCATCAGAATGGCCACCATTAAAATGTGAAAAAACAATAGATGGTGGCATGGATGCAGAAAGGAATGCTTATATACTGTTGATGGGACTACAAATTAATACAATGTCTATGGAAAACAGTATGGAGATTCCTCGAAGAAATAAATGTAGACTTACTATTTAATTTAACAATCCCACTTCTGGGTATCTACCCAAAGAAAAAGTGTTTTTTTTGTTTGTTTGTTTGTTTGTTTAATCAAAGAGTCACCTGCACTCAAATGTTTATTGCAGCACAAGTCATAATTACAAAGATGAGGAATCAACCTATGTGCCTATCAATTTGTGAGTGGATAAAGAAAACATGATATACATATGTATAGGTGATATATATACCATGGAGCACCACTCAGCCATAAACAGGAATGAAATAATGGCATTTGTAGCAACTTGGATGGAACTGGAGACCATTAACCCAAGTGAAGTATCTCAGTAATGGAAAACCAAACACCATATGTTCTCACTAATAAATGTGAGGTAAACAATGGGTACACATGGGTACAAAATGGTATAAAGGACATGAGAAACCAAGAAGGCGGAAGGTAAGGGGGGAGTGAGGGATAAACACTTACCTGTTGAGTATAATGAACACTCTTCTCGAGATGGGCACACCAAATGCCCTGATTTAAGTATTACCAAGATATCCATGTAACAAAAACACTGTATCCCCTAACATTTTGAAATAAAAAACAAACAAGCAAAAATAATTTCCAGATTCCTTTTATCCTTTTTGTCCATGCTTGTGGGCCTGTTGGCTGCAGACAAATCTCCTTATGTTTGTAAGAGTTCTGTAGCAGTTCCCACCTTAGATTAGACAAAGTATTTGTACTAATGCAAGCCAAGAGCAAGTGCATTTAAATAGCAATAACTGAAGGTCCTGGCAGTGAGAATTCTACATTAGAGAGAGAAAGAGAGGTGGCGTGTGTGGTATGCACTTGTTTAGTTCTTATTACACACTACACACTCTAATCCTCACCGCAACCCTGCAAAGAAGAAATTTTAATTATGTCCGTTTATATGAGGAAAATGAGACAATAATTTGTGGGGCCAGAATTTAACTCCACACACCCCAGGCTTTTGAACATTACGTTCATATGAGGCGAGGTTTATGGTTGTGGCTATTCTGTGAATGGTATTCATTTATTGATTTCTTTTTTTTTTACAATTATTCGCTTAACGTTCCTTCTTTACTTCATTCATTTAAAATATTTATTCAGCACCCACTCTGTCCTAGCCACAGTGCTTGTGTGTCCAGTCATACTGATGCACAAACAGATCGAGCCCTAACCTTCACGTTCCTCCCCCAACTAGGAAACATAGCCATTAAATAAATAATAACACATATGTAAAAATACACAGTGAGATAAATGCCGTGTTCAGGAAAGTATGAAAGTACCTGGTATGGGACCTAATCTAATCTAGGGGTCATCAAAGGCTTCCTTGAGAGAGTGACATTTGAGCTGAGACGGGAAGGATGAGCGAGTTAATTAGGTAAACTGTGAGGGAAAGCTGTTGAGGCAGAGGGTAATAACATGTCTCCTTTAACTAGCAAATTCCAGCCGACATGATCAACATAGCATGCAAATAGAGAGCATGTGCATCAGCAGTGGGCTCAGGCAGGGTACCATCCTCACAGAAGTCTTTCCACAGGCACGGCCCTTAGCTAAAAGAAGCAATAGGAAGTTGGTGCTTATCTCCATTTCAAATCACGTCAAAGAGCTATGTGGAACTAAACCAAGAGTGTTCAAATCCCCCAGAAACGTCGGGCAATCCTCAGGTTAATTCTTGAAATGGTCCAGAACACTACAGAGACTGAGGCAAGGCAGAGAGAGAGGCTTTTAACCAGGGGTCCCATCTAAATTGTGCACCTGACTTAGAACACGTAGCTTCCACTGTGCTTCGTGTCTTTCCCCACTTCTTTGGATTTTCTGGATCTCCAAATGGATAACTGTGTGTTTTGCCATTGTAGTCATTATTGCTAATGTTGCTTGTTTTTATATTTATTAAATATAGATATTTTACTACATAAAGAATTTGATAGTGAAGCACATCAGGCACTCAAAAAATTCAGTTCAAAAATCCTCCTTGACAATAACTTAACAGCATGGAAACATCTCTCTTTACAATTGATTTTATAGATATACATCAATGAGCTTAGCATATTAAAATAACCACTATTTACTAACTGCTTCCTGTATATCAATTGAGGTACTATCCACTTTGTAAATTATGTCTTAATTCTTATAACAGCTTAATGTGTTATTGTTAACTCCCTTTCATAATGAGGAAACTGAGGCTCAAAGAAATATATGTAAGTTGAAGGGTCTTATAAATGGGGTGAATTGGGACCCAGTCCCAGATTTGTCTTGCTTTGAAGTCTATGATGTTTGTACTATCCCACATTACATTCCAGTTTAAAACATGTTAATATTCTGAAGAGGAGAGCATTGGACTTGAAATAGATGATAGGTGAAATAAGATGGCTTGCCCTGCACACTTGGGACCCAAATATACTCATGTCTCTCTTTCCCTCCAGGCAATCACTTAAGTGCCCCCTTATTATCTTAGCAGAAAGCTTTGTATGACAGTATTAGGACTGCTCTTTTGTAGAAGCTGTTGTAGTAGAATTCTAGGAGGTGGATCAGACTTTCAAATCTCAGTGGGAAGAGTGCTGATCTCTGAGGAGTCTATAAATCTTTGCTCCATGCTGATCCCAGTGCTGGTGTAGAAAAATTGCTCTATAGAGTTGATAGACAATACTGGTTCTGTAATGCTTTATGTTCTGATCTGGTTCTTCAAGAGAGGATAATCCCATACTTCTGGGGGTTGGAAAAGACAATTGGCATAAGTTGCCTATACTTAGGAAATAGAGATTGTCTCTTCCTTTGTATCTTTCTAAAAATGGAGGAAATCTTTGATAGAAATTTTTCAGCAAATACTGTCACCTTTCAGTGGCCACTGCTGCATTCTAACTAAATCCAAATCAATCAATGTCAGTAAGGGTGAGAAGCTCATGATTGGCTGAGGTCAATCAGGGCCCAGATACTGAGTCTGTGGTTGGGGTCAACCTACCCCTGCACATAATTATACAGAAAGGGGCAATAGTTGAATAAAACAGAGGTTTTGTTAGTAAGAAAAAAGTGAGGAAAATAACTTTAGATAGAAAAAAACAAAGGTGTTTGCTGTCACCTTTGGAGTTTACACAATTAGGATGAAGGAAGGACAAGGTAGCAACAGAGTGGAATGTACAGGTTTTCTGAAATGTCATCCCAATAGTTAATAATTTCACTAATAAGTGAAATAATAATATTATAATAATAATAATTCCAATTACATTTTTTTTTTGAGACAGGATCTTGCTCTGTTCCCCAGGCTAGAGTGCAGTGGCATCATTATAGTTTACTGCAACCTCAAACTCCTGGTCTCAAGTGATCCTCCTGCCTCAATCTCCTCAGGAGCTGAGACTAACGCACCATCAGCCTAGTTAATATTTCTATTTTTTGTAGAGACAGGATCTTGCTATGTTGCACAGACTGTTCAATTACATTTTAACATTTAATTAGTAAAAACAACAATTTGGCTTAAAGGAAGCACATTTAAATATTGAAAATTTCATTATATAAAAAGAAAGTAATATTACATCCATTTTTATTTTATTTTTTTAAAAAAACAAGACATGATGGCATTAACTATGAGTGTAACTACTTTTATGTTATTGGAAAAAAACCTCTGGACAATTTGAATATAGTATAAAGAAATTACAAAATGCAGACTGGGCTGCAGAATTTGGTTATGTCCATATTTAATATCTTTCCTCCATAAAGATGTCTAGTAGTAATAGACAAAAAAGATTATAAAAAATCATTTAACGTAAAAGGCGACAATTGAAAAATAAGTAAAATATTTATGAAATAAGTAGTTCATTATTCTCATAGGTAACCAAATTCTGTCACAGCAAAAAAAATATTTAGCTTCGATTTCTTACTTTGGAAAATTATATTTATTGTTAATTAGTAAAAAAGTCATTTATTTGACAATTTTCTCTCAAGAAAGGCAAGCTCAGAAAATTGTAGGTTTGAGTGCACATCACATAATTTTAATTTGTTGCACATTCCTATCCTTTTATAGCAGATACATGGATCACCTGCCTAACTCTGTTGTTAAGACTAGACATTTTTAGGGGGAAAATCTGTTTAATTTAAGAATAATACTAACATTTTCTTCCAGAATTCTTATAGTTTTGGCCTTAGGTTTGTGTCTGTTATCCATAGTGAGTTAATTTTTGTGAGTGGTGAGAGATATGGATCCTGTTTCAGTCTCCTGCAGGCCTCCTGTACTCATCATTAAATTGGAAATAATCGATCAACACATGGGCACATTTGGAAATAACACTCATCAAAATCAAGGAGGTGGGAAGGGGGAGAAGGGGATGGGTAAATTCACACCTACCAGGTACAATGCACACTATCTGGGTGATGGGCAATGTATGTAACCAAAAAATTTATTCCCCTATAATATTCTGAAATTAAAAAAAGAATAATACCAATGTAGAAGAAGAAAATTAACCTCAAAGGCATAACTAAGAAGAGGACATAGACTTTACCAACCCATTTATTCTTTTTCATTCTAGCCTACTTTATCATTGAAATTAAATCAGCATGAAAATTAACATAATGTTCACTTATTATATTTGTGTCTTTTCAAATTCATGAAATGTGTTTAAAACACATGAAATGTGTTTAAAATAATGAAAATGTAAAGCTTTTTAAACATGGAAATATACAGGAGTAGACATATACATAGGTCAGTATTTAAAGTCTTTTTAAAAATTTTTTTTTAATTTCAGAATATTATGGGGGTACAAACATTTTGAATATTTCAGAATATTATGGGGGTACAAACACAATTTCCTCCGTGATTCTGATGTTCCTGGTGCTTGGACCACATTTGAAGTACTAAGGCTCTATAATACTATGAAAGAACTTGTATTAGTTGTTTTCATACTTACATGATTCTATTAGCTTAACATGATCTGTATTGAGCAACTATTACCTGCTAGGAGATACAAAAAAGTAACAGATAAAATGCCCTCATAGAGATTTCCTTTTAGTAAGATGGAGACTAGATAACAAAATAAATATATCATATTTGATGGTCATAAGTTACAGAGATAAATGTCAGAGAATGGTGATTACTCATTTAATTGGGAGTGCCAGGTGTGCTTGGCCTTCCAATTTTAACTGAGGCCTTAAAAAGAAAGAGGCATTTAAAAAATTACATGATGAAAATGCCAGTCACGAAAATATCTGGAGAAGAATGATATAAACAGAGTGAACAGAGTGAAAGAAAAGTGCAGGAGACCTTTTCTAAGCTTATGTATTCTTCTAATATAAACTACATAAATCTATTTTATAATGCTTTTTGCATTTGGCCTAATGTCTGCCAAGTTCATTCATTTTATCAAAAATAGAAGAATTTCTTTTTTTTTAAGGCTGAATAATTATATGTATGTGCATTTACTATATATATTTGATATATATATATATATCACTTTTTAAAAATCTATTCATCTGTCAATGGACACTTACATTGATTCCATATCTTGGCCACTGTGAGTAGTATTGCACTGAACATAAGAGTGTAAATATCCCTTTGAGATTCTGATTTCATTTCCTTTGGATATGTCCCCTGAAGTGAACTTATGTAATCATATGGCAGATCTATTTTTAATTTTGTGAGGAATTTCCACACTGTTTTCTATAATGGCTGTACTGATTTATGATACATTCCCACCAACAATAATGCAGACTTAACAGTCCAATCCCAGAGGTACTGCATCAGAATTTGTATTTTAACAAACACTCCAGGGTGAATTGTTCATTAAAGTTTGAGCAGCAGGTATATAGCATAGGCACTCAATGAATGCTTCCTCTGTGTAAATGCAATATGCTAACAAGTGAGGGCTAACTAAATGTAGACCATTTGGTCTTTCAAAATTGATACAGTTTAGATTAATGAGCCAAGAGAATAAATAACAGAAGGGAGCATTGGGCTTTAAATGTTGAATATTCTATTACATATCATTTTGATTTACCTGGAATTTTACATTTTGGTAGAATTATTTGTACGGCCATAATCCTGTGATGGTCCTTCAAAAGGAAATATAAATAGGATTAGGGCATATTAATAAGAAAACACCAAATATTATTTACTGTAATTAGTAAAGATAGCCACTCATGAGTCAGTCAATAAACCTAAAAATAATTAAGGTGATTAAATAGAGGCTTAAAAAGTTGTATGGGTGAATGTTTATAAATTAAATATCTTTCATATAATACCCAGATGCCTGGCAGAATTGTGTAACTTGAACATTTGAAAAGAAGAAAAATAAGTACATAGATATGGCAAAATATGGTACTGACAGACAGAAACTTTCAAAGAGAATTTCTAAAAGTAGAATACTGTGTTAGAATTAGTGCCAGGTCTCTCCCACAAGAGCCCCATGAGATCCTTCCTACAAACCTGATCTCTAAATGAGTGTCAACAGCAACACTAAGATGAGACATGTCCTGGGCCTCGTGGCTGTGCAGTAACAAGGAGCGCCAAATCAAGACTACCTCTGCAGGATAGCTCACAACCTGCTCCTTGAGAGAGTGTCCTCCTAGTTGTGTTCAGAGTGAACTGTGTACCCAGTCTTATTAAAAGCATCTTAGTGATCAAAACTGCACTGTCCATTCAAGGCTTTGGACTTTTATTTTTCTGCCAGAGCTTTGGCTTAAAAGGATTAGTTTCCAATACGGCTGACTTCTTGCTGGCAGTTCTGATCTAAGACAGCTACATCAGGACAGCAAGTGGTTAGGGTCCTCATCTCCTGCCAACGTGTCTTCGCAGCTGATTCCATTAGCTCCAGCCATCGTTAACTCCATGTTTAACACTGACTTTCTCACTTTCACTCTTTCATCTAGCTAGTCCTGACTACATTCAATGTGAAGTGCATTTTAACTTCTTGACACATATATATACATATTTTTATATATTTACTTTACACATATATCTAAATTTATATTTATTATTTATTTATTTTAAAAGACTCCAAGAGGTGAGACATGAGGTACTTGCTCAAGGTGAAACAGACAATAAATTTAAAATTGCAATCTACGAACTCCAAGTCTTATATAATGTTACTAGTAAAGGCACCCCTGGTTGCTAGTATAGGCATGTTTGTTGCTAGTATAAGGCTAAATCTTGTTTGCCAGTCACATCTGTTCATTCATTTCTTCCAAACTGCATCCTAGTCTTTTCTGCAAATTTCTAATACATGACAATTGTAGCAATTCAGTTGTTTTTAAGTTCTTTGCTTTGAAGGAAACAGAATGCACAATGAAATAAATGAAATCCAAATTTAGAAAAGCTAAGCAGAAATTATAGTTTGAACAGTGAATTTTATTATATGCCAATCTGGTAATCATAAATCCTATGATATGTTTTATAGCATTATTACTACTATTTTTTTTATTTGGATAACAAACATACTTAACAGTGTACTTTAAATTCCATGCAAATTTTGTTAAAATTTATTTATAAAATGTGATGTTGAATCTTATATGTCAACTTGATTATACTAAGAGATGCCCAGAGAGGTGGGCAATGTGCCTGGAAAGGTGCTAAATTAAATAGGAAGAGATTAGTATTTGAATTACTAGACTGAGTAAGAATGAGTGCCCTCAACAATGTGGGTGGAAATTGTTCAAATTAGTGAGGGCCTGAATAGGACAAAAGGGCAGAGGGTGAATTCTCTCTCTATTTGACTGGGGAATCTCCTCCTGCCCTTGGCACTTCTGGTTTTCAGGCCTTCAGATTCAAACTGAAATCTATGCCACTGGCTCTCTGGCTCTTGGGCCTTTAAACTATACCATTGGTTTTCCTGGGGCTCCATTTTGCAGATGGCAGATTGTGGGACTTCTCAGCCTCTGTAGTCACATACATGATCCAGTTTCCATAATAAACTTCAGTTGATCCACCAACATCATTTTCATAAGTGACTTCAAAAGCATATTTATTAGGACATATTAGCTTATCAAAGATCTGATATGACCATCAATATTCAAAAGCATTTTGAAAAAAAATCCTAAAAACATAAAATACTTTAGGAGAAAAACAGATCAAGAAGCAGCATTATTAGTAAAAGGAATTTGGGCATGTAACTAAAGGGAATTTTTATACTTATCACAGTGATCAGTATAAAAGTTATATTATTGAGCCTAAAGGATCTATGGAAAAGTCACATATGTGACATTAAAAGAAATCTTAACAGGTATTTACCTACTTGAAATTTGAAAATTTGTTAGAAAAAGCTCTTATTTTACTTTTTAAAATTCTTTGTGTATTTCGATGCATATAAGGGGAACTAAACAAAGTTTAATACTCTGGGGATCGTGTGTAGGGTATAAGATTAGTATCACAAACCCTCCTCTATAAAATGCTATGGCAGTTTTCTGACACTAACACAATGTCAATAAACTAAGTAAATAGAAGACAGTCAATTGGCTGTGCAGCCTTTCCCTTTACTGGTAAGATTATGTGTCAACACCCTAATGGCTTTGAAGGATTTGTTTCTTTCTAGAGTTCAAATTACAACTCTAAATAGAGATGAAGCAATTCACTTCCCAGTGAGGAGGAAATTTGAATTAGACAATAAAATAACAGATAACAGGACTCTGTTCTAAATATAAAGTTTTATTTTACCAGGGTGAATCGCTGACAGCATTCCAAAGGCCATGGGCGATGAAACTTAGATTTGAAAAGTAATTTAACTCCTAGAAAAAATAAATAAACAGTCTAGATGAAAAACAAACCGAATGAAGTATTTATAATAGGGGAGAGTAGACAAGTGTTACTGAACCTAAAATTCATTGTGAAAAAATTTCTCAACCTGAAAAATGGCTACAAAAGAAAATTTTTCTTTGCAATTCCCAATGATAAATTTAAAGAATGGATGATAACATGTGGTGATCTCATCCAGGCCCAAGGCTGTAAATATCATCTATAATGTTAAAAATCCTAATGTTATTTCTTCAGCCTAGGATTCTTTATCTCTTGAACTTCAGACTCATATATTATATTGCCTACTTTACAATGTCAATTTTATAAAATCTTATAAAAATCTTAAATTTAATAAGTCCAAATAGAACTCCTGATTGTCTCCTCAAAAAAATACACTTCTCACAGCCTTTCCCATCTCACCAGATGGCAACTCCAGTCTTCCAGTGGCTGAGGCCCAAAACCTTGGTATTGTCTTGATGCTTCTCTTTTTCTCACATCCTGTGGAATTTGACTGTTTTCCAACACCTCCGTTGCACCTACCATGTTCCAATCCACCATTATTTCTCAGATTATTACAGAAGCTTCCTAATGGATTCCACGTGGTCTACTTCCAACCTTTCCACCCATCTCCCAACACAGTCTCTCCCCAACACAATGTCCAGAGTAAGCCTTTTACTACAAAAGTCAGATCATAACATTCATCTGCTCAAAACCTCTAATGTATTCCCCCATACCTCTTCCCAAACATGTGTATTAACACACAGTAAAAGACAAAGCCTTTAGAATGGCCTCCAAGGCTCTGGATTCTTTGTTTCTTCTCTGACCCAACCTCCTCCTACCTACTCCTTTGCACACTCCACTCAAACCACACTGGCTTCCTCATTTTTTTCTTAAAATACCAGGAAAGCTCTATATTAGGAACTTAGCAGTGGCTGTTCCCATTTCCTAAAATGCTCTGTCCTCATATATCCTCATGACTAATTCCCTAATCTTTTTCAAACTTTGCTCACATATCAACTAATTAATGACACCTATCCTGACCACTGCTTGGAGCATCATCAACAAGTCAAGAAAAAAAGAACAATAACATTTAGAAATATAGCTTATAGAAGACAGCTAAAAAATATTAAAAATATAATAAATAAGATAGTAGCTAAAAGAGAGTATTATGGGATAGAAAAATACATCCAGGACTACATTAGGTCCTTGAAATGATCTGTATATAATCAGATGGTACTCCAATTCCATTTTCTTCCCACCCAAGATAACTATCACTCTGATATCCAGATCAATAATTCCCCTGGTTTTTATATAATTTTATTGCATCTACATATCTTTAAAATTATTATCTTAGCTATATTTAACTTTATACATAGTATCATAGTACATGTAATTTCACACTTATTTTATCACTTAATATTGCTGAAATATTATTGTCTGTCACTGTAGTTTATTTGTTCAATAATGTTTAGTTGTGTCTATATTTCACAGCTTATCTGATCACTCTCCTGGTGATGGGAATTTGAGTTATTTTACACTATTTCTATTATGTGTGTACTATTCTTGTTTGTCTCCTTTTATATAGGTTCTCTCTTCACAAAATTTCAACTTTATTATTTCCTATGCTTAGGGCCACAAGTTCTAAAGTTGGTCTGAAATTTGATGCATTGAGCAATATCAAGCTAGTGTCACAGACCTCTCATTCCCCTGTATTGAGCACCTGACTCATAGGAGGCTACCTAACTCCAGTGGGCTACCATTCCAAAGGAGTCTCCACAAAACAGCTCTGACAGTGTGTATCACTTGCAAATCTTTCCTGCAATCCCAGAATATGCCCCCACCACCTACCACAACCATGTTCCAAATTTAGCTACCAGAGAGTTTGCTTCGAGGCTGAGGGAAGTGGGACAGTGTTTCTTCTGGATTGGATGGGAGCAAGCAGCCATGTGGCTAGTGAGGACAGCTTTCAGACCTGTCTCTTTGGAAACTGAAAAGCTGTTTTTCTACTGCAATGGTATAATGGTTGTTCTAACTGCTTTTTATTTCCTAAATATTGTCAGAACCATAAATAAGTTATATTATTTCCTAAGAAATGTATTCTGAGTCCAAAATAACCTATTTACAAATGACCTTTGGAACATAACCTGTTTACAAGTTAGGGACTCTGAATAATGCATCCCAGAGCTAAATGCAAATAGTTTTTCATTATCTGTTGTTATGGATCATCTGCTTCATTGCTCCTCTTCATTAGCACAGATAATAGAGACCTAACTGAATTATTGCTTTCAAGCATATCCATTACTTTTGTTCTGCACTATACAACTTTCCTTGAGTCTTTAACATCATTTCCAGCTTGATGTTCTGGCTCCCTGTTTTTGAATTTAAAAGCCCCTAATGTAACTAGTGACCTCCATAATACACCAATAAACAGACAAGCTGGATAAACTTTGCCTCCTTTATTGAAAAGACATTTACCAAGAACCAACTCAGAGAGTAAAATGGGGTGTCATGGACTTTAGGGCACATAGAAATAGAGCATGTTTCAGTAAGTTTATTAAATATGTATTAAAAACTTATTACACACAGGGCACTCTTCTGGATGTTAAAGATACCTATACTGATGGTTCATGCACTAATGGAGCTTACATTCAAGTGGGGAAGATGGCAATAAACATTTTAGAGAGTAAAGCACGCAATGTAGTATATAAAACCAGCCATGCGACAGTGAGGTAATGCAATGCATCAGGAGAAACTATTTTAGGTACAATGATCAAGGAAGTCCTCTGTGAGGAAGTGATGTCTGAAATGACATCTGAATGATGAGCTGGGGCCAACCCTGGGAAGAATGGGGTAAAGTGCTCTAGGCAGAGAAGAGCAAGTTTGAAAGCCCTGAATTAAAAACAGGGTTGGTGTGCCCAAAGGACAAGAAGAGGTCAACCAGGGCCTTAAATATAAAAATTATTTTTTTAACTCCATGTTTAGTAGTTGGTGAAGGATATAATATGCTACTACCAAAAATCTGAATATGAAAAATAAAGGTGCGATGGGCGAGACAACAGACCCAGGTAAGAGAAAGCAATGTGAGCATGCAAAAAGAAACAGACTGTATGGATAAAAATGTGCATCCTATACTTTAAAGATAACATGTATTAGCTGTTTTTATTGCTAAGATAATAACAATTAACATTTACTGAACATTTACTATGTTCCAAGCACTTTTCAAACAACTACAAGAAATAACTCATTTACTCTTCCAAGCTTTCCCTATGGGGAGATCCTATAAAAGTATATCTTTATATGAGGGAATTTTAGCACAGAGAGGATTAAGAACTTGTTTAAGTTCAAACAGACAGTACATGATGATGCTGGGATCCATATCCATGTAGTCTAACTAATCATTATAGTTTATAATCCAGAACTTGAGTTGTGGTCTATTGCAAAAATGACCACTAATTGTTCACTTCTCTGTATGAATACCTTTTTGCAGTGTGACTTACAGCTATTCCTATTAAGAGATGAGGTCATTTACCCACCCTGGGTGGTGGTGGTGGGGAATCTGTGTTTAACCATGTTACTTGCTTTGGCTAATGAGACATTAAGAAGCATGAAACAAGAAGAGGCTCAAACGATATACATTGGGAATTGTGAACACTGTGATTATGACCACATAAACAAGCCTGGCCTAGCCTGCTAGATGTCGAGTGGGATATGCCCACTTAACTCCATTATTGCTGGTAACAGTCATCGCCCCACCAGACACATCAGCAATAGAAAAACCTATTTCTATCTTCTGTTGCTAGCTGATCACATATTCGAGAGTGAGCCCAGGCAACACTTCATGGAGCACAGTAAAGCCGTGTCAGTGGAACTGAGCCCAAATTGCTGATCCACAGAATTATAAGCAAATGAGCTGTTGTCATATCAAGCCTCTAAGTTTCAGAATAGTTTGTTACATAGTAAAAATTAACTGATGCACACGACAAAGTAAAATGACTTTTTTTGCATATTTGAAGACATTGATCAATCACTTTACTTTCTCTGCTATGTATAAATATGCTGTTATTCTATCTTCTAGCAAAATAAGTAGAGGAAATCAATCAAAGTGAGTTGTGCTCATGATTGCTTGTGGGGCCAATAACTTTGTCTTAACAAACTTAGATCCTGAAGACCAAGACACTCGATAAAGCACAGAGTTAGTGGAAGTACACATCTAGCCAACCTCATCTGACATTATTTTCTGATATGTATTTTCCATGTATAATCAAATAGCATGAAAAGATGCTGACAGTGAATAGCATCATTGGTGTCAGCATTGGAGCTTGGGTGATTTCATAAAGACTATTGTAGAGAACTTTGTATGTAAAGCTCATCATCGATATCTTTTGACTAAAGAAAATATGAAATTGATAATGTCCAAGCAAAGATGCTCGACAGTGAAAATATGTCAGCCACCCCTGACAGAAAAATAAAAGAAGAAATATCTAATATGTTGTTCATAGTGTGAAGTAAGCAAGTTCTTTCCAACAAGGTCAGCAAAATCAGATATTGCATTCTCCAGAAGATTTGCTTCTCTGTTCAAATCTACCAACCCCTGATTGGCCTGCCAGGAGTTACACCAATATTTACCTCACAGATTTAAGGATGTGGCATTAATACCCAGGAAAAATAGTATCAAACAATATTCATTAGAAGGAAGTTCAAATTTATCACCATTGCTTATCTCCTGGTTCCACAATACTCACATGATTATGTGGCATTTTCCTAAGAAGCAGGAGAAGATGGCAGTTACTGTGGCATTGCATTTCCAGCAGGAATTGGGAAAAATAGTAAGAACAAGATAGGACAAGTGGGTTCCAAAAGAGTCAATTTCATAAAATGTGAGAAAATTATTATTATGAGGTTAACATGGAACAGTTTTCAGACACCTTTTATGTCATAAAAAGCACAAAAGTAAAGAAAGTATCATACTTAATGGATGTGGGACTGAGAAATCAAATTATCTCAAGGTAGTCACTTCCTAACCATTCCTCAATGACTCCCCGTGGATGATGAGACATTCAGTCTGCAACATATACAAATAAGACTGAGCAGAGAGTGAGAGACAAGAACACTAGATTTTCATCATTAGGAAACACATTGTTGAATCATTTGTATTAATAATCATTATACATGCCTCCGATCAGAAGGCTCACTTATGCTGAAGTTGAATGCTTACACTGTATTCTGTTCAGTCACAAAGACCTGAGTACACATTATCTCAATTTGTGCTAAAAATGTGCATTGTGTGTCCTTCACTAAATATGTTCCTTCACATGGCACAATGGCAGTGAAAAACTTTTTCAAAATGAAGCTCTTTGGCATCTATAGAAATAAGTGTTCAAGGCAACATCAATAATAATAGCCACTGCTTTTAACACAAAAGGAGGGAAGCATTTTTGTTATTGTTCACATTTTCAATGCAATAACAAAAACACAACTTACATAGTTTTGGACTATATTTTCATCAAATTATCTGATTTGGTTATCTTGATAACCTTCCCTCCTCTATGCTCTTAACACCAGTTTACTGATGATGAGACTGAGATTACACAGAAAGCAACATATTTTTCAATGGTAGATAGAGGATTAGAACCTGTGACTTCCAGTCTCTCTAAGGTATCAGTATGTAGTTTCCCAACCCATAGTTTCATGGAGAGGGACAGAGTAGGTGGGTGGATTTCTGGGATTACTTCAATTACAAAGCTTCATTTTTATAAGTTACTATATATAGTATCCATGTGCTATGATTATATTCTATTCTTACCATAGTAAAATAATTCAGCATACATCTAATAAAAAGTTGAGATATGAGAATCTAACAAAATGTTCATTTTACTCTGTACGATTTTAAGATAGTTAAAGACTATTTTCACTACAGAGGTTTGTCGATTATTTTTTATTTCTGTCTCTGGTATTGCCTGCCAAAACATAGCTGATTGGTGTGTTTTGCATCTCTCTCTTGACCTCTGGCAGACAGAAAGTCAAAAATCTATGCACCTTAGTCTGGCCATGAGAGCCAATATCCCAACCCTGCAGCTGCTAATGTGTAATGCTATTTACATACGAACGATTCCTGTTTTCC
Organism: Microcebus murinus; assembly: GCF_040939455.1. Lineage (NCBI taxonomy): Eukaryota > Metazoa > Chordata > Mammalia > Primates > Cheirogaleidae > Microcebus > Microcebus murinus. The sequence goes on along the minus strand of NC_134126.1, from coordinate 10,329,838 downwards.
TCTTGGCCACCCCTTGTGTACACTCTGTTGTGTCAATCAGTTGCATATGTTTTCACAGGAGGCAGAATCAAAGCAGTAACCATCTACCATATGTGACTATGCCATATGTGACTCTATCCCTTTTCCATTTCTTCCCTGAAAATGAATGCATAAGATGAATTTTACCCACACATTTTATTTCATATATAAGATTAGCCACAAATGATTTCTAGGCTGTCCATAATTTTAACCACCACCAGGGCTTTGGGCTTCAAGATGAGATGCTAACAAGTTGTCAACAGAATTCCAACAGCTAGGTCATTACGCTACCACTCACTATTCACACTTGTCCTAATTTTCACCTTAATGAGGTGTCAGGTTTTGGCAATCCAGTCTGCATCTACTTTCAATGTAAAATTTCAAGAGATGATAAGGTGAGGAAGTAAACTCCTCCTTACTCTTGGAAAATTTTCTGAAATCTAGTCCTTGATGATCCTTTCGTGTAACCGAATCTTGAGCCATGTATGTGCTAATGACAAGCTGTCTTTGCTGACACCTTTATAAATTATAAATTAGTGCCCGCAGTAGGAAAGCAAGAATTATGCTGCAATTTAAGGGTATTGGCCAGCTGATCTAAGACTGCTTATGACCTACAGTGCCAATGCTCCCACCTCTGTAAGCTTGTTAAGGAAGTTAGAACAAATAAGGAATATGGCACTGCTTTGTTACTTTCTGGCTATTTGCTGATATCTTTCTATCAAAGTTCTGGTAAATATTGGTTAAAGAACACAATTTGGCCTCATTGTCTAAGTGAAGATGATATATGATTTCAAATTCCATTCTTGGCAGCTAGCCACTGTTTGGCTGAATGAACAGGCAGACGTCTGACGTTATGATAAACACTAAGGACTCATGTGCAAGAGAGAGACTGTCTACAACACACACAGAGACACAGGACCTTTTAACGCATGGAAACTACTTCCAGCAGTAAATAGTGTTCTACAATTTGAACATTTGTCCAATCTGCAAAGGACTCTAATTTCTTCTGAAGGAATAAGAAAGGATAGAGTTGAAGGAAATTTTCTTAGCACGAAGAATGCCAAAAAAAAGCTTTCCATTCTCATTATTTATTTTTCTCATCTCTTAACCTACATAATTATACAAAGGATTTGAGATGATTTTTACTATCTATTAATATTTACTTGCCTCTAAAATATTATAGTTTAAATATGCTGTAAACTTTGAAGTCAGTTAATACACCTATACACTTACCATTTTCTGAACATTTTATTAGTTTGTTCTAAAGATTGTTTGATGTATGCACTCCTCTTTATTACAAAGGCTTTACTTGATTGTTAAGAGGTAAAACCCATTTCATAATCTTAATTCATCTAGATTTTTTTCACAAATTAGTTTGCTATTGCTACTGCTAGTTACATACAAACTACAAAGTACAGTAGACTTTAGAAAGTGTAGTTCTGAGTATTTGCTGAGAAGCTGCCAGATATGGCCTTTTTGGCTCTTTCCAATATTCAGATAAAAAGCATTTCTCTTTCCTTCTGCTCTATTACAATATTTCTTTGCACTTTATATATATTTACTATTACTTATTTTTGCCATAATTTTAAATTTATATGGAGTTTAAATTAGCTTGTTAGTAATAGTGTTATAATTTTTATCTCAAATAGATAAAATATCAAGTAACAAACAGGTTTCAATTTATATAAAAATATCACAAAATGCTTCTTAAAAGATTACAACATTCTATTATATATTTTCCATGTTCACTGGCCTCTCAGAAATAAATAATATTTTATTAATGCATTGTTTTTCTTAACAAGCTATAAAATATCTCTTTAGTCTTTCTCAATAAATACTTAAATCTTTCATCAAGCTTCTTCCTTTCTAGAACTATATAAATGAAAACACTGCTCTATAAATTCCACTTACTGAAGTATAATAATAGTGAAATCAATGTCTTAGAAAAAAATGCATTTATCCAGTGTCTCTTTAATAACCACTGAACAACAAAACCTATAGGGAAATATTTTTCCTATTCTCCACAGGATGTACTGAATCGAAGTATTTTCATTAAAACTAATATGAAATGACAGAAAGTAGAGAAAAAGAGAATGGTCTTTGTTTATTTTAGTTATTTTTGCCACATATCATATATTGATAAAGCCATTTTAAGAGATGTCTGCATGATATAATACAGTGAAATTGACTTTTTTTTCATAACCACATGCACATTTTTACATCTGCAGCAATATTCTTTTCAAATAGTTACCTGCAGATAATTTCAAGTTCCCATTGATCTTTGGTGGCCTAGACAAGTTAAAGTGACGATAAAGCAGACAACCTGAATTATCAGCTTACCAAATAGGATATGAAGACTTGGTCATGCACAAACATTCATCTCTGATAATGTATAGTGGCAGACACTAAATTTAAAAATATATTACACAGTTTTCAAGCTAAAACAGATCAAAATATGAAAAATGCCAGTTTTCTTTCTTTTGTGAGGTTTATTTGCATAAACATGTATTTAAAATAGTAGCAATCAAGGAAGTCATGAAAAATAACTCAAATAATATACCATATTTAAGTGTGTCCAATAAAAATGTTTAGAAGATCTAAAATAAAAATGGCTAAATATAAAATTACATATATACTGCTGAAAATATTATTATTATTATTCTTTTGCAGCTCAACACACTGAGCAAATAGGAAGAGAGAAAATTTCTTATGTATAATTCAGTGTGAATCCAAGGTAGCAGTTAATTCTACAAAGAATTTCTGAAAGAAATTTTAAGCAGGGATGCAGATGGATCACACTGGGTCACATTAGACAAGATAAATATTATGGCTTCTTTTCTGCCATAGAAAATAGGAAAATCATAGAACTACACTGCCGATGGTCTTTGAAAATTGGCAGCTACTTTTAGGTATAAAAAACTTGAAGTCTTTCATTTTTTTTTTAAGGTTTTGAAATGGGCTTTTTGTCAAGAAATGTTCTCTGTCATCATTCTAACTAAATACTAAGTAAAATCAATCTCTGGCCTCAGTCTTATATCTTTCCTAGTAGTGGACTGGTTTATAGAGCTCTTATTGACAAACAGTAGAGCACCAATTTATAACTCTCTATGGTTAAATGGAAATAAAAATAAGAAAAGCTACTTCATGGGAAAAAGCAATTTGAAGCGAAAAGATTGTCCAAGTGAAAAGAAAAACCCTTAAGTTGTGGCAAGTCAGCAACATGCTAGAAATTAGAAGAGAAAAAGTAATTTAAGCAAAGAATAGTAAGATACTCTTCACTGTTTCAAAGTCAGAAAGTCAGACAAAAAATTCAAGTATTTCCTTTCTGAAATGCTTAAGTTGTTTTCCACAACCTTCTTTCTGTATTATACACTGCCTTGCAGGGTTTTGCAACAGCCTATTCATGTCAATATCTCATTTCTCCTTGTGTATTGTCATCCTTCTGAGAGTGAAGTGGAGCCAGATCGTGTACCAGCTTTCCAGAGCCGACTGTGCACATCTCTCTTAAACTTGCCATTCGATGAATATCAGGTTGGTAGCTTAAGATCAATCATATTAAAAGTAGTTATGCCACAGAAAACTGCAAATACTTCATATGAGGGCTATTTTCCCCCTGGAAAGCCAACTGTTAAACATTTACCTGAACACTGCCGTGCATATCCCTACTGTATCTAGCAAAGTGTAATGCTTAATAGAGATTCAATAAATATCTTGAAATAAAGAAATCAACAAATTGATATTTGGAACTACATAAGCATTTACAAAAATTTAAATTAGAAGATATGATTTATTTATGCTTTAATAATAATGATCTTTTTAAAAATTGTCTTGAAAATAATTATAGTCAGGATGGGAAAGAGTCAGTATGATGAGACTTACAGGCTTGTAGGTGATGATCTAGCTTTGCCACCAACTGATAAACTACCTGCAAAGTTTTTGTTTCCTCCTCACCTCTAGGGTACTGTGAGAAAATGAGATAAAACAGTGCAACTTAAAGTATTTGTGACGTACTATATGAATGTAGAATGTACAGTAAATGTCTTTATTATAGGAAGTTGTCTAAAAATGGGAAGTATTGATAGATGGAAAAGACAAAGATACGCTCACATATCAATGAGCAAAAAACTTGGTTTGTTTTTTGTAAGAGCAAATAGATGGTGCATTGGAATAAAATCTTTGTCCAAAGAAAAAAAATTCTTGATTTTTTTTCGTGTTTTAAATAGACTCTTAGAATCAATATCATACATTTAAGAGATTTATACAAGGAACATGACTATGACTGTGTGCATGGTTTTGACATAGTATTGCAACAATATATGCTGCTTCACATATTACTTTGTTCATGAATGCAGGGTAAAAATTTCTTCATGATCTTATTGGCCTAGATTTTTCAACTTTAAGACAGCAGTTTTTGCTTTGTCTTGTGTCCTGCTCTGTCTCTAACAATTAGATCTGGGCTTGACACACAGAAAGCACCTGATAAATATTTGCCAAACAAATGTGAAATTCCTTATTCACTGAACTCTCAGTTATGTACTTTGTGCACCTAATTACTTCAATAATTATTTTTCAAGTAATTTTTATTATCTTTGACCTTTTTTAACTCAAAATATTCTTCCTTCTATAGACTTCAAGTCATCCTTGAGATACCTTATTTATTATCTCTTAACATTTTCAGTGTTAGCATATTAGTATTTTTTCTGTTATCAAGTGGATTATCAAAATAAAGCACTTGCTTCAAGATTATACTTTCCCCCTATTATTGCTGATCTAGACAGCTATATTATTTTCACACTTTTGCTGCTTTTAGGCTGGTTCAAGTCATTCTCATCTCTTGATTCAATTGTGGCAATCATCTCCTAAAAAATTTACCAACTTCTACCAGCAGTCTGTTTTCAATATAGCAGCTAGCATAATAATTTTAAAACATAAGTCAGAATATGTCCCCCATCTGCACTGAAACTTCCAAGAGTTCCCTCCTTAATCAATGTCAAAACCAAAACCATTTTAGCTGTCCATTATACCTACACATTTTGATCTTTAATATCTCTCTTTCTCTGATCTGATCTGCTCATTCTTCTCCCTGACACCCTCTGGCCCAGTCATGCTGGCCTCCCCTGCTGGTTCCTAAACACAAGCACATCCTCTCCTTAGAGATTCTGAACCAGCTGGAAGTTCCCACTGCCAAGAATGCTATTACCCAGGATGTATACTTGAGTGAATTCCTTATCTCCTACAAAGCTTAGCTTAAAATATCACCCTCTTAGGAAACCCTTCTCTGATATCACTGACTAAAATCACCTCCCCTCCCCCAGCACTCACTTTCTTGCTTCTCTGTTTTATTTCCTAATAGCAAACATTTCCTTTGATTTGACAGCATTTATCTCCTCCTAATTTAACTCTACAATAAGAGAATGTAAGGTATTTGAGAGAAAATATTTATTTACAGCTGTGCTTCCAGCATCTAGAAAACTTCCTGGCACACAGTAAGCACTAGTAGATATTTCTTGAGTAGGTGAATGAATGAATAAATAACAATGGGAATATAAATCAAGAATGCTGAACTTCAAAACTAAGCTCTTAATTCTGGAAGTCAAAGGATGTGATTTCTAATCAAAGTTTCAAAATATCTGGCATTAGCAACTGCTAAGAGCAAACAGTCTTCAGGGGATGTATTTCTTTGGAAAATTAATGTTAATCTCTCCTTGACGCTCAAATTGCTGCAGACCTATCTTCAGGAATCCTATAGATCCTTAGGGAATCAGTTTGTAAATTTCTTGGAATCCTTTCCCATTTTTCTTCTATCAAAATTTGTCAACAATTAGTGCTTAGTTCAAGTGATAGCTCCTTCATCAAACAATCCCCCATTAGATATGAGTTTTCCATCTCCCAGTCTTTTGTAGCATTGTAATTTCTACATCACACTTATTACTTTTGAACTACATCTATATTGTACTTGACTCACCATTAATTATTAATTATTTTGGTCTTTAAATATTTGGTGTTAGTGTTTTGCACTCTGATTCAATCATAACATGCCCTTGAAAAATATTTTTTATTGAACGTGAAGAAACTCAGTTTATTATTTGGTCAAATTCTAATTTCTCATTGTTTATAAAATTTCTTTTGCTTACAGCACAATTCGGAAACATGCAATATAGAATAAAGAAATAGAAATGGCAAATATTAAGTAAATGTTCAATGTGTAATGCTAGAATTGAAGCAACTTGGGAAAAAATATCAAAAGGCAATTTTTCAAAGGTCATTTTCTATTTGGAGATACGGTTTTAAGATACAAATCAAAGAATATGTTCACTGAAATTTACATGAAAGTTGTACCTTTACAAGGAAACATGAAAGACAGTGCACTCCAAAGAAAAGAAATGAAAGTGTCTCCTTCCATTTCTTGAAACTGCATGGCACTTTTCTTTTTTAAAGATAAAATGGTTAATATGATTTTATGTTTCACAGTTGTAATTAGAAGTTATAAGACTCAAAAAGATACAATTCAATAGGACCCACTTTTAAACTGTATCCACATATTTCCACTTTCACTTATACGGGAGATGAAAAAATATATACAACTACACACATAACTAATATTAAACATAATTTGTTGAATGATGGAAAAGCATTAGTGCTTATTTAAATGTATTTTCAGGCATACTTTATTATGCTTCACTTTATTGCAGCTTCTCAGATGTTGTGTTTTTTACAAATTAAAGTTTTCTGGCAGCCCTGCATAGAGCAAGTTTGTCAGTGCAATTTTTCCAACAGCACGTGCTCACGCTGTGTCTCCGTGTCACATTTTGGTAATTATCACAATATTTCAAACTTTTTCACTATTATTATATCTGTGAGGGTGTTTTATGATCAGCAACCTTCGATGTTACTATTGTAATTATTTTGGAGCACATGAACCATGTCCATGGAAGATGGCAAACTTAATGTGTGTGTTCCGACTGCTCTACAGACCGCCATTGTCCTGTCTCTGTCCCTCTTCTAGGACCTCCCAATTTCCTGAGACACAACCATTAGGCCAGTTAATAACCTCACAATGGCCTCTAAGTGATCAAATGAAAGAGAGAGTTACATATCTCGTACCTTAAATCAAAAGTTGAAAATGGGTAAGCTTAGTGAGAAAGGCATGTTGAAAGCCAAGATAGGCCGAACGGTAGGCTTACTGCACCAAAGAGTTAGCTGAGTTGTGAAAGCAACAGAAAAAAAAAAGTTTTTGAAGGAAATTGAAGTTGATATTTATCCACTTTAACAGGAGTTTGGAAGAAGCTGATTCCAACACTCATGGGTAATTCCGAGGGTTCAAAACTTTAGTAGAGGAAGATGCTATAAATTTGGTAGAAATAGTAAAAGAACTAATTAAAGTGAATACTGAAGATGTGGCTGATTGCTGCAATGTCATGATAAAACTGTAATAAATGAGGAGTTCCCTCTTATGGATGAGAAAAGAAAGCAGTTTCTTGGGATGTAAACTCTTAGCAAAAATGCTATAAATATTGTTGAAATTACAATCAAGGTTTTAAAATATTACATAAACTTAGTTGAAACAGCAACAGGGTTTGTGGAAATTTATTCTACTTTTGAAAGAAGTTCTATTGTAGATAACATGTTATCAAACAGCATCACATGCTACAGAAAATGTTTTTGTGAAAGGAAGTATCAACAGGTATAGCAAACTTCATTGCTGTTTAGTTTTAAAAAATTGTCACAGTCACCCCAACCTTTAGTAGCCACCACCCTGATCAGTCAGGAGCCATCGACATCAAGGCCAGACCCTCCACCTGCAAAAAGATCACTGAACTCAGACGATAGCTAGCATTTTTTAGCAATAAAGTATTTTTTTAATTAAGGTATGTACATATTTTTTAGACCAAATGCTACTGTACACTTAAGAGATTACAGTATAGTGTAAACATAACTTTTATATGCACCAGAAAACCAAAAAATTCGTGTGACTTGCTTTATTGCGATATTTGCTTTAGTGTGGTAGTCTGAAACTAAATCTGTAATATCTCCAAACTATGCTGTGTCTTTACATGCATAAATAGAAGCAGAATAATTAAAATAGTTGTGTTTTAGTAAGAAGCATAATTTGATTGAATTATTGAATACCTATATTTCAGTGTTTTAAAAACTCAGTTATATAATTCCCATCCCTTAGTACTTTTTAGTCATTATTTTTGAACTAATATTGAAGCCACTTTCTTTAGCCTCCTGAATATAAACTATTCCATATATGATAATTAGATAAAGAAAATATAAAATACTGTGCTCTAAATTAATGTGCATTTTAATCACAATTAAAATAATATTTTGGATTCTAGGAAAGAAACATATGTTCTATACCTATATCTATATTTATATCTTTGTTATATATATATATACATACATTTAAATAGATGATAAATAGATGATATAAATATAAATAAAATATATATGTGTATATATATGCCTTGAATGTTATGTTCCATTTGTCTTATAAATGGTGAGAATCTCAGGAAAGAAAAAAGATCAGTCATAATACACATTGTGTTGAATTTTATAGATTAGTTTTTCTCATTCACAGAGTAAGAATGAGAGCTTCATACTGACTCTTTAGGTAGAAAACTGAGACCTCTCAACTATGCTGCTAGCAGGAATTTATTGCAATGCTTGAGGTGACTACCATTAAACTTTAAAAGATGCAGGCAGAACCTCTACATAAGAAAACACAGCAATTGATCTTATATGCAATATTACAGAAAAATATAACTTAAAAATTACATATTTCTAAACACTAGTGAAATGAGAGAAGATATTAATTATAGATTTCAAAAATCTGAAAAATACTATTAAATATATATAAGTTATATAGCCAATCTTAAAAAGATTTTAGCAATAAATATTAAACCATATTTCATGATTTATCCATCCATTCAAGAATATACCCTAAAAATTGTATGAAATTACAACATATATAATGGCTTGGGGAGTAATTTTCCTAGATGTTTCTCAGAAAAAAAAAATCACAAAGGAATAAATAGTCACTCAACAAGAAGAAATATGGTGAATAAAGTAGAATCAAAGAATTTAGCTTACTCAGAGAAAGGGAATTAAAATTAGTTTAGGAAGTCCAAAATTTCACTAGCAGCAGCTAAATTAGATAAGTCAGATAGCACACTACTGATAAGTTAGATTTTATTAATATTAAAAACTTCAACTCTGTGAAACACACCTAAGAAAATGAAAAGACAAGCCACAGACTGGTTGAAAATGTTTTCAGAACACATATTTGATAAAGGAATTGTATCCAAAACATATAAAGATCTCTTAAAATTAAACAACTGGAAAATAAACTATTCAATTGAATATGGGCAAAAATCTATAGAGAAAAATCATCAAGAAATATATACAGATTACAACGAAAAGCATATAAAAGATTCTTAACATCATTTGTCATAAGGGACACGCAAATTAAGACATTCTATATCAGAAAGATTTGGGGAGCAACTAAAAATTGTGGGAGAACATATGCCTTTATTATATTCTGATAGAAGACTGGGTAGATCCTTATGGTTTTAGTTAATGGAGTGCCAGCCTAATGCAGTGAGACACCTTGCCCTTGCCTTCTATGAAATGGGACATAAGAGCACATAATGATGTAGATTCCTACTGTTATGTACTTAAATAAAAATCATTTTCAGGAGAAATAATAGTCCTTTTCTTTTCCTATTTGTCTAATGAAGGAAAGTTCAAAGATATTACTAGATATGAATACCTTAAGAAAGATGTTGCCATTTTTTATCTTATGGTTATGTGTTACCTTTGCTTTAAACCACGTTTAGGGAACAAACTGAAACATTTGTTATGTTCATTTTTTATTTTATAGTCTTTATGTTGGAAAATAAGCTGTATCTGAAGAGGCCTGAGTGAGATGCTTCCAAGCATTTGTCATAACTTGCAATGCCACATTGCCTTAAATGATAGTGATATATTCTTTATTTAACTTTACAAACATGTAGGTTTTATTACTAAAGAATACAAAAGAGTTGAATAACACGGACTTGTGATGGGAAAATTGTGCCCTGGATAATGTGAAAGCAATCATTTTGTAATGTGCAACTCATTTCTTTGTAGCAAAATCAGAAACTTTTTCTCTTGTCTGGATTTTCCTGAATTTTTATTCCAGCTGGAATCATCATTGTTGTTATTCAAGTAGTATGGTCATTCACATGTGGAAGAACAACAGACAGCATGATTAATCTAGAAATTATTCTATACCCAAGATTTTATGACTGACTTTTGTTTCCTGTTTTCTAAAACTTTCTTTGTGTTAATTTGTCTTTGAAATAATAATGGTGATCTTAAAAGTCCTGCCAAAAAAAAAATTTTTTTAAGGCAAAATATCTTATTCTAGCATATGAAATTCATGTAGAAGAGCAACTCAATGCTGTATGTGCAAAGCATCTGTCTTAGTTTGCTTTATGGTGCTAGAAGAGAATGTCTGTTTATGGTAATATCTGTTTACTGGGTAATTCATAAACAATACAAGTTTATTTGGCTTATGGTTCTGGAGGCTGGGGAGTCTAAGAGCAGGGCGCTGCATCTTGTCAGGGCTCATGTCACACTGAGCCTTCTCCTTCTCTGGTAGAAGGAGAAAGGCAAAAGAGCATGAGAGCAAGAGGAAGCTGAACTTGCTTTTATAGCAACCCACTTCTGTGACAATCAACCCACTTCCACGTTAATGACTTTAATCCCTTCATGAGGGCAGAGCCTTTGTGACCTTCCCTGGCCTTACCTCCCAACACTGTTGCTTTGGGAATTAGGTATTCAACACATGGACTTTGGGGGACATATTCAAAACACAGTGGCCTCCAAATCAGGCATAAAGTAAACACGGCAGAGAAAACCTTTCTTCATCTTGTATGGCTTGAATGCCATTTGATTTAAATCTATATAAAATCACCTATTATTTGCTCATTGTTGGCATCTCTTGAACACCAATCCTTCCTGAGTCTAGAATGATGCTTCTGGAACATACTTCAGCTTTTATCTATACCTAGATCTTTTTTGAACTATTCATTTTCCACAGGAAAACAACCAGATCCCTATTGTCACTGTGTCTTCACTTCAATTTTTCCAAGTCATTTACTGAAAATATTTTATTTAACACAACTATGTGCTATTCACTCTTTTATACACTTGGGATAGATCTGTGAATACAAATTTCTGTCTCTTGGAGCCCACACACTACTGACAGGCAGCAAATGGTAAGTAATATTTTAATAATTAAGTAAATTATATATGTTAGAGGTAAAAAGTGCTATTAAGGACAAGAAAAAATGTAGAGCAGTTTAAGTAGAAAAGGTGAGTCAGACAATTTGTAGAATAAGATTTGTCACAAAGCATGATTTGGACCAAGACTTGAAAGGAGTGAAGGAGTTTGCCAGAATATTTAAAGGAAAAGGAACAGCCAGTTTGAAAGCAGAAAGCATGCCTACTGACTTTAAGGAATAGCAACAAGGATGAAGAAAATTATGCAAGGAGAAGATTTAACAGAAGGTGAAGCCAGAGAGGCTTCACTCAAGATGAACGGGGATAAATACAGAGTTTTGAACAAAGAACATAGGTTCCTTTTTAAGAATGATTACTCTGGGTTACAGGCTGAGGATAGACTCTGGGAAGGCAAGGTGGAAGAACAGAGACCAATTCATCCAGGGCAGATGGTGCTGAGGAGAGGTTGGGGTCTATTGTATTTTGAAGGATTCCTGACAGATTGGATGAAGGATAGAGGAGTCAAGAATGACTCCAAGAGTTGGCTTGCACAACTGGAAAGACAGAGTCACCTTTAAACAACTTGAAGTTTAGTAACTTTCAGATCCTAAACTCCGGCATTTTGTTTTGAATACTTTTGCTGGCTCTTACACTTCCTTAATCTTCCTAAGTCTCTCACCATTTGAAGTGGTTTGTGCCTTGACCTTTTTTTTCCCACTTATTATAGATTTACTATTATCTCTGCCCTAACTTGTTTTTCTTTGCAGTGTGCTGAACTCCATGCCCAATTGACCTACTTCATTATCTTAAAAATAAAATTGCAAACTATAGATGTAGTCTAACAATTCACCTTCAAAATATTTTACATGAACTGCAGTGGACTGACAAAAAAGGCTGAACCTTGTGTTAGGTTTACTTAGAGTGGGAACCCGAAAAGTATGTATAGGACGTAATACTTAGATAGTGATCATAAAGCCTGTGAAACAAAAGCCCCAGGAGTCTGGAGAGTCCAAGGTTATAAATCTAATTTCAACCACAGACAGCTGTAGCAACACTAGCATTCCTATCCCCGCTGAGAAGGATGAAGCTACCCCCCCTCCCCTATCTCTGCAGGTGCTGCCCACTATTTTTCTGGGGGTAGTGGGCAGCACCTGCAGAGATAGGGGTGGGGGTAGATAGAGCTGGAACCCATTCTACTAAGTGAAGTATCTCAAGAAGGGAAAAACCAGCAGCACATGTACTCACCAGCAAATTGGTATTGACGGATCAACACCTAAGTGGACATACGGGAATAACATTTATTGGGTGTTGGGCCGGTGGGAGGAGAAACATGGGCAATATACGTAACCTTAACATTTGTACCCCCATAATATGCCAAAATAAAAAATTAATTAATTAAAAATAAAAAAAATAAAAAACCAAGACTTTCCCCTCGGTGTGGACGCTCTTTTGACCTCCACCCATCTGCACCCAAATGCTCAAAATCAACAGCATTTTGCTGCTACCCGGGAGGTTTCATGTTTCTCCCTCTTGGCTCCGGATCTAACACCTTGCAGCCTGGTACAAATCCAAATTCACACTTTCCAACTTCATGGGGACCACTTCCGAAACTATTTCTTCCTCTGCCACTGGAAACTCACTCCCTTCAACTTTCAAATTGCCATTATATGCCCTTTCAACCACTGCATAAAGATGACAGAAGCTGTCAGAAATTAATGATCTCATCTACAAACATATCTGTTCCCAACAGACTGTTTCTCCTATTCAATTTTTACCTCTCTACCTACTCTTCAGATTTATTTCCTCAGAACTTTGATCCATGGGTTACCTACATCTTCATCTATCTTATAGTTCTCCCTTTATAAGGACTTTTCATCTTAGTCTATAAGCATGCCCAAGTCTTTCCTCTGAATAAAAAGGGGAGCTTTATTTACAGGCCATTTTATATTTGCTCTCCTTCCTAAGCATCAAGTTCTAACTAAATTCATTGCAAATTTAGTTTGGTCCCATCACTTGGCAGAAAGTACTTAGTAATGTCAGCTGTAACCCCTTGAAAAATTCTCTCTTTTTAGAATGCTAGAATGTGGCACTACTGACTCTCTTCTGACTGAGACTCTTATTTTAATCTGTTTCCTTGATATCTGACTATATATTTTATTTTCTGTATTCTGATGCTTTGCTATATGGGGCCTTTCTGCCCCTGGAGGTGGTAAACTACTAGACTGCCTTTCACAAGCAAAAGCAAAGGATCAGAGCTCAGACCCCCAATCCACTCCTTTTTGATCTTGTTCATTCATTCATTCATTCATTCACTCATTTCTTTACTCTTACTTTGCTTACTTTCAAAACATTAGGAACTAAAATAGAATCCTAAGGCTCCCCCGTTACCTGCTGACTGAATGGACGCCCTCCTGGCCGAGGGGATACTCTAAAAATAAATTGCCTGTCAGGAGGAGGGAGGTCGGACATGTCTCATCATGCCCCTCTCCCTGCTTAGAGATAGCCTTTGTAACCCATTAACAGGCCCAAGGCTATGAAGACAAACCTGCAGTTCCTCAACTTACAAAACAAATATATGTCCTGTGGCTTGTCTCTGATTAACAGACCTCCTTATCTTAAAATATTCCAAGTCTCTAGACAAAGCTTCATGTCCCTTCAACCAATTACAAGTCAAAGAATCTTTAAACCCACCTATAACCTGTAAGCCCCTGTTTTGAGATGGCCCACCTTTTTGGGTCAAATCAATGTATGAGATCCATGTATTGATTTATGACTTTATCTGTAATTCCTGTCTCCCCAAATGTACAAAACCAAACTGTAACCTAGCAACAGCAAGTCTACTTGCTCAAGGCTTCTTGGATGTGGCTCCAGGTCATGGTCCTCAAATTTGGCTCAGAATAAACATCTTAAAATTATTTTACAGAGTTTGGCTTCTTTTCCGTCAACAACATCATTTGAGACAACATACTGTACCATAACTTTTTAAAGCCCCTGGGATAAAAATACAAGGATAAGAAAGCAATGAAGGGGATTTTATTCCAGAAAATGTTGGGCTCAGGGAAATGTCTCAGGTATGCTATTGTATTTTCAAAACAATTTCCAAATAATTCAAATGATCAGTCAGGTTTGTCTTGCAAAACTGAAACTTTATAATTCCCATATAACAATAACTCTTTATTCCTCCTTCCCCTGTTCTCTGACAACTGTCATTCTATTTCTCACTTCCACGAATCTGATACTCTGGGCACATCATATAAGCAGATGTTTTGTCCTTTTATGAGTGGTTTACTTCACTTAGAATAATGTCTTCAAAGTTCATTCATGTTATAGCATATGTCAGAATTCCCTTCCTTTTTAAGGTTGAATGATGTTTTACTGTATGTATATATCACTTTTTGTTTATCTAGTCTTCTATGGATGGACACTACGCTTTCACCTTTTTGTTACTATAAATAATGCTGCTATGATTGTGTGTGTATAAATACATCTTCAAATCCCTGCTTTCACTCTTTTTTTAGTTTACAACCAGAAATAGAATTGGTAGATCTATTATTAATATGGTAATTCTATGTTTAATTTTTTGAGGACTTGCTATATTGTTTTCCACAATGGCTGCCCATTTTACTTCTCCCAAGCAATGTGTAAGGATTTCAATTTCTTCACATTCTCATGGTATTAGACGGGGTTCTCCAAGGAAACAGCACGTGTGTGTGTGTGTGTGTGTGTGTGTGTGTGTGTGTGTGTGTGTATAAAAAGAGAGAAAGTTTTATTTTAAGGAATTGTCTCATACAATAGTGGAGGCTATCAAATACAAAATCTGCAGGATAGGGTGGGAGGCTAGAGACCAGCAGAAGAGTTAATGCAGTAGTTTGAGTCTAAAGACAGTCTGTTGGTAGTATTCCCTCTTTTCTCTAGGGAGATCAGTCTTTTTTGTTAAGATCTTTATCTGACTGGGTGAGGCTCGTCTGCACTGTGGAAGGAAATCTGCTTTACTCAAAGTCTACTGATCCAAATGTTAATTTCATCTAAAAAAATACTTCACAGAAACATCTAGAATAAAGTCTGAGTACTGTGGCCTAGCCAAGTTGACACATAAAATTAACTATCACATCTATTAACATTTGCTTTTTCTAAAAATTTTTGATGAAAGCCATCCTTATGAGTATGAAATGTTATCTCAACTGTGGTTACACTTCTTTTAGTATGGTTTACAACCAAAAGCACCAGTTAAGAGTAGACCAAAACCAAGTTTATAACTTTTGTCCATCCTTTCTCATACTAATTTTTATGTCTGTACATATTTATTCCTATAATTGGAACTTCAGAGATCTGTATGTTCATATATTGGGGTCCACGTTTCACTTGGCAGTGGACAAGACAAGCGCTGTTAGTGGGGGCTAAACTCAGTCAACATTGTATAGGTGTCGTATTGTGATCTATCATGCATGTTGTGGATATTAAATATAAAAATAAGCACATTTCTAAAGATAAGATTCTTCCCCAATTGTAGTTCTTTTAAATTGTATATCATAATTTTGACAGTTAATTATGACCCAGAAGTATGCATATTAGAATGACTTTGGATATCAAGAAAACACTTCCTCTACATCCTTGTCAACATTTGTTGTTTTTATGTTTTGGATAATAGCTTTTCTCATGGGTGTGAAGTGATAGCTCATTGTGGTTTTGATTAGCATTCCTCTAATGATTAATATGTTGGATATCTTTTCATGTGCTTATTGGTTATCTGTATATCTTATGAGAAATATCTATCCGAGTCTTTTGCCAATTTTTAATTGGGTTTTTGTTGTCATTATTGTTGAATTGTTGGCATTAATATATTCTAGATATTAATCTCTTATCAAATATACAATTTGCAAATATTTCCTTCCATTTCATGGGCTGCTTTTTCGCTCTATTGATAGTGTCCTTTGATGCACAAAAGTTTTTAATTTTGAAGTAGTCCAATTATCTATTTTTTCTTTTCTTGCCTGTGCTTTTGGTATTATATCCAAGAAATCATTGCTAAATCCAATGTCATGATGTTTTTCATATATTTTTTCTTCAATGAGTTTTATAGTTTTAACTGTTATGCTTAGGACTTTAGTTCAAACACATCAATTTTAATTATTTATTTGTATAATCTATGTTCCACACTATACTCTTAGGGATTGAAGCACAGGGAGATGCTTGTATTTACATATCCCCCAAGTTTAAAAGCTATCTCTGAAACTTTATAAATTTTAAGTAAATGTTTGATGACTAAAAAATAAATAATAATAAAAATAAAAATAATAACATCTTTCTGTCTCAGCCACTATTTTAAGCCTTTTAGATGTATTTAATTCATTTTTATCCTTAAAAAATATCTATTAATGAAGAAACTGGAGCACTGAGATGTTAAATTACTCGGCCAAGATTACATAAATAGTGAGTGACAAAGTTTGGAATTCATATGCATATACATGTGTTAAATGATGAAGCAATTTAGAACAGTATAATCTTCTAGATGGCAAACAAGCAAACAGAGCATGACAAAGGCTCTCAAATTTGGCTTAGCATCGTAATTGCTTGGAAGAGCTTTAAAAAATACAGATTCTTGGACCACACTCCAGACCTACTGAGATACTAAGAATTTGTATTTTTAAAATTATCTTGGGTGATTTTTATGCATTCAGCCTGGTATCTGCCTGAGCAAAATTGTCTCAGAATCACTGAACACTATCAGAACGCTGAAAATTTCTCATTTGTGTTGGTACAGAAAATGATCAGAAAGCACTGGAAATATATCCTTGTTGCTGTTATCAGCTATTCAAACTGTCTACTTCCAAGGAGAACTGAAATTGTTTGACTAGAGAAGGAATACTTTGGGGATTTGTAAAGCTGTTTGCTGGGATGAAATGGGGAGCATTATTGCTGATAGGAGATAAAAGAAGGGTGGTTAAGGAAATGTAAAGCCTAAACCTGTGTAGTGAGAACTGAAATAGGTGAGTATATACATCACTCTGTGCAAATCATGTAGAAAGAAAAATGAAAAAAGAGAGCTTGAAGACACTCTAAGTCACTAATTTATAAATAAACAATTTATAGTAGGCAGAACTTTTTGCCTTGAATGAGCAAAGGACAATTTAAGTGAATCAATTAATGACTAAATAAAGAATGAATCAACCCTCCAGATGGGTACAGTATCAGTAAATGGCATGACAGAGAATTTTATCAACTATTATTTTATCCTGTAGAGCCTAGAAAAACATATCAAAATATTGGAGAATGAGAATCCTCATTTTTACTTCTGTGTGAAGACATGTAAATACAGCAAAAGGACCTTGCTTCTCCCCAGCACCTGAAGTGGGTCCCTAAGAATCAGAACCTAGTACAGTATTACTAGAAAGAACTGCACATACAGTCCAGGTAGGAGCCACCTATGTCTCAGCAATGCGCACTCTAAAGTGCCTAATTAGAAAGCCAGGAACAAAGAATGTGAACTTTACGATACCTATATAACAATGTGAATCTATTGTTTTGAAGTATGAGATAGTTAGAAAACTATCTCTTTATATGGATTTGGATTGTACTATTTCTGAAAAGTAATGTTTTTCATTGAGAAAATGTAATCTATGTACAAGAGAGAGAAAAAAACCAACAATTCCAATCTAAGCAACTTGTGTGTGTTAGAGACAGGGCGAGCAAATGAGAGCACGTACGTATATATGTGCAAGCACACAGTAGAGGAAAAGATTCAAAGATTCCAATCAGGGAAATCAGGGGGGCGTGAGGATGAAGATGCTTGAGACCACACTGGAGGAGAGCTCTAAACGAAGCGCTGCCCCAGAATACATTGTGGGATTCACAACGCCACGGGGGATTGCTAATGGCACTGCTGAAACATGCCCTAATTTGCTGGTTGTCAGTCAGATTTAAGGAGTATATTCTAGGGGGAGAACACTTGATAAGAGGTTGGGATGGGAGACATTTTTTCCAAAAGGTAACTGAAGCTTTAAATATTAGAAGAAAAAGTCATATTGGAGAGGAAATAAGATCTGAGAATGAGAAGTCAGGTTAGAAAAAGAAGTGAGCTCACAGAAAATCTACTTGTGACAACTTTAATATCTTTATTTGTTTCTCGCTTTGACTATGGTAAAAGCCATAGTATCATGCATCTTTAAGTTTCCTGCCTTAGACTGGGGGCAGTGGCTCATGCCTGTAATCCTTGCACTTTGGGAGGCTGAGGTGGGAGGATCGCTTCAGGTCAGGAGTTTGAGATCAGTGCCCGTAGTCCCAGCTACTCAGGAGGCTGAGGCAGGTAGATTGCTTGAGCCCATGGCACTCGGGCCTGGGCAACAGAGAGATACTCTGTCTCAAAAAAAAAAAAAAAAAAAAAAAGTTTCCTACCTCCTGTGTTGTGTTATATTTTATTTGATCTGTATGTCTCCTATAAACACAATGTAATTCAATGAAACATTTTGCCTGGGTCATCCAAACCACTTTGGTTTATAAACAAAATTTCTACATAGTTATTTTATATTCTGATCCCAATATTCATCACAGATATAATCAAATCTCTGAAATTGGGTATCATCTTATTTTTCACAAAATTCCAATATGCTATATTAAAATTACTGTATTTACTAGAATAAATATGGCATATTTTCCTTGCAATGAATTAATTATATAAAGATGGCATTGATATGTTACAGACAGGATTATTTCCTATTCACTTTTATAATAAAGGATATTTTATCATCCACAAATATTGATGTACAGTTGCTAAGTACACATAAAGTCCCTTCATCCCCTGAACAATTCCACTATTGCATTATCTTTAACATATATAAAAAAAAGTTTATATTGAGAAGAACCTATAATCTGCCCACTTACTTTCTATTTCTCTTACAATTTGCTTTTAAGTTTCATAATTTTAGTCTGTTTCTAAGATGATAAAGATGTAAACTCTGCCTTAAAACAGGCATTGATGAGGGAACAATTCACCCCGACTGATTTGCTTTGGCATATTTCATCTGTCTTGGAACCTAATATATGCATCTGTTGTCATTTCCATGAAAATGCTTCTGATTACTAATCAACCATTTTTATTAATAATAAGTTAATATCTCTCCTAATGATTTTACATTTTAATGAAAATGTAAATGCTAGATGTAATGCAAGAAACATGAATTTGTGTCTCTACTGCAGATACTAAGTTTGCTAAAGTGAACTTCTGAAAATTGTAAAACTTCAGAGACAATATTATTCCTTCTGATTTTCCTAAGGAAACCAGTAGTCCTCTATAAATGTTTAACTGCATTGTACAGTCCCAGTGGCATATTACATTTGACTGATAATAGAATTTCTTCATTAGCAGGAGGAAATGTTTGAATTAGATAAGAAGTTAAGGAATGTTTTAGTCCTTTATTGTAAAGCTGCCCTGAACACTGCTTTACCTTATTAACCAAAACCTCCTTATTGAAACTCTCATTTTACTTGGCTTCTAGCTGTCTGGCCACCCCTCAGGAACCATTGTGGGCTCATCCTTTTCCACCCATTAATTAGCCATTAAAATCTAGGATTCTTTGCTGTGCAGGAGGAGCTTTTTAGTTTGATATAATCCCATTTGTTTACTTTTGCTTTTGTTGCCCATGCTTTTGAGGTCTCATTCATAAAATCTTTTCCCAGATGAATGTCCTAAAGTGTATCCCTTGTTTTCTTCTACTAGTTTTATTG